>NC_048436.1:2740744-3353109 GCF_004353265.1 Vitis riparia
ATTAATTGCCAATTAGTTAAATTTACAATTAATTACAACATATTTATTAATAAATAAATAAATTATAAATGAGTTAAATTTACAATTAATTACAACATGTATCTCCATGCTCTCCTATAGGTGGACTAGACAATATGAAGTTTACTCTTCATCATCCCCTGCTTTTGCCTTCCCCATATGACTTGGTGAAACATGAAGTCTTCTTACCAAAGGCTTGGGTGCTCTAGTTTTCCGATTGAACCCTCGCACACAAATAAATCCTGCACCAATTTATCTATGATTTTTATTTTCCAATTAAATGATGTGTTAAAAACTAAGTTTCATAAAAAGTGATTTATATAAAATTTCCTATCATAAATAAAAAAAGATTTATATATAATTTCTTTTTATTTCCTTGAAAATATATTCCAATAAAACACAGGAAAATTTATTTCAAAAAAATAAAATTAATAAAATTAATAAAATTTATTAGGAAAATAAAATTAGTAAAAATTATTAAAAAATTGTTTACTAAGTTTTCATTTTTTCTTTTTTCTTTTCTTAATATGTATCACATTACATTCAAAATTTATATTTTGATAGATTTTTATCTAAAATAATATAATAAAATTTCTAATATTCACATGACTAATAAATTAAAATGAATCAAATTTTAAAATAACAATATCTTAACTTATAATAATTTATAATCTAATAAATAATAAATAAAATATTTATATAATATTTCTAAAAAAATATCAAAATTCAAATATGAGATTATATTTTACTCCTATTAATATATATACATTTTGTTACAAGTTCTATAAAATATTTTATATCATTTTATTTATTTCAGAAAAGAATCTGATTTTTTTTTTTCAAAAAAAAAAAATCAAAATAATTTAAACAAACATATTTTAGGACTTAGGGAATCGTAGAATCAGACCTTGCCAAAAGCAATTTTGGATTTCCATAATCGATAAACCTGTAAATACGAACATCATAAGTTATAAGTAGTATTTTGTAAGCCAAAACTATTCCACTATCATTCATCAAACTCTTTTACCTCTAAAAATTGATGTGGCGGAAGTTCCAAAGTATGCCATCCGCCTGGGTAGGTTCCATATCTCCGTCCTTCGAACAATGATTGGGTTTCGACTTGATTCATCATCAGCAAAAACCTACACAAATGATACTTCATGTAAACAATCTGAGATGAAAAGCTAATGATTTAGAATAAGTGACTACCGCTTTGATTACTTCACCTCGTTAACTTGAAAGTATGTACCGTTGAGTGGAAAGCTTCCTCTCATTGCAGTTCGACACGGAATCTGTTCATACATAGTCATGCATATGCCTCACTTTATTGAATTCAAACTTAGAGAGGATAGGTTTCAATTTTTTTTGTTTTTGTTCTCACCAGAAGTGTCCCACGGATTATTTGGGAATCTTGTTCTCGGGTAGCATTACAGAAAGAGCATGTCTCGTCCTTGCAAAGTCCTCCCGACCCCTCCAAATTACATCTTCTTTGAGGTTGTTCAAAAGAATCAGCTGTCTCACCTGGTTTCGAACATTCCCAAAAACAAGCATCTTATTCTAGTAATTTATTTGATTCCAATGATTAGCTCATCAACTCCATATCTAGCTTTCTATGATACCTGGTGACCATATGGCAAAAAGGAATGGGCATGGATCACATGATTCCCGTCTCATTCCACGCTGCAAAATTAACAAAAATAAATAAATACATCAATAGCAATTTTGATTCATACCCCAATTTGAATCCATATACAGTATGATTCATGAGACAGACTTACCTCAGTTAGAAGATGGTGTGAGTCTGGAAGTTCATAGCTACACAAGGGCAAAAAAATTTGTTGGTATATAAATTAGTAGGGTTTTCTCCATTGTCACAACTAAATTATAATGTTTACTTACACATGATGCTCTGTCCTTAAACGACTTATATTCTTCAATTTGCGTGCAGGGATGGAAGTGGCTACACTAACTAAAGCCTGTGAACCATGATGCTCCTCTTGAGTAGTGGGATACATGTGTGGACAATCCTGTACACCAGCTCCAAACTCTTCATCGAGTCTGATAGTAGGAATCTCATCGAAATCTTCATCACAAAAGTCTTCGATATCCTTTTCTTCAGACTTGGGTCCAGGAGATGTGGGCATTTCAATAATTGGTTCACAATTATTGTAAGTCCCTCCTGGTTGATAGTTTGGACCATCCTCCAGAATTGATACCGATACCCGTGGAATATGATTATCCACCACCAAATTTGAACCCACGTAGTTAGGTATACCTTCTTCCTTTGGGGCAGCTGGTTGATTTTCTATTAGTGATGCTAGGTCAAGTTGTCCATCACCTCCATTTTTTATTAATGGCAATCTGTTTCATAATTGATTAAAAAGGTAAGTTGAAAGAATGGTACAGTTATAAAATCAAGAAATTAAATTAACAAATGGATACAAACCTTGAAGCTACCACGCTTGCATAGTGCTTACAGTCTCCTCTCAATGGACACGCATCGCAATATGGATTTTTTTTTGTGCAAAAAACCTGTAAATGTGGTTATCAAATTAGTTTGTGAAAAATAAGGAGCTTGAATGAAGAAAGTAATACATTTTAAGAAATTATTTTAATGACATTATCACACCTTTCCAAAGGTAATCATTTGGTAATGAAGCTCATACCTATATTCAGTGATTAAATAATTCAATAAATTAGTAAAAAGAAAATTTTATAGCTAAGTAGTTCATTTAAGGTTATAATACTTGCAAAACTAAGAGTTGGACTTACAATGTTTTTTGATCAAGAGTGCACAACCGGGGCCATAGATATTTTTGTATGGTATCCATGGGTGGGTACCTATTATAAAACAATATTGTAGAATGTCTCATTTGACTAAAAATGGATGATTAATATGCAGTCTCGGTACTTACTGATCTAGACTATGTAAATAAACATCTGAAGGCAGTGGTTGAAGGGGAACCCAACCGAGACGGACGGTTATCCGACCAACATTTGTGTCAACCTTGTCATAGCAATAAAAATAGAATGCTGAGTGTATGGTTATACTCCATTCACCGTATAATTTAACATACAATTGAACTTCCTAAATTAAATCTTAAATCTTAAATCTTACCGGGAATGCATGATGGTGAAGTGTCAAAAGTCGTACACACTCTACGCTTTTTAATCCCAATCCTCGTATGCTCAACAAGTAATCCCTACAAATTAATAACAATTTGGATAATGAAACTTTCTAAACTTTATAAAATGAAAAATTCCTTTGTGGTGTACTTACTTTGCCTTCTCGGGTGGAACATTTCTTAGCCATTCCAAGTCAAGCTTACCATGGTCTCGTACCAGGCGATCAAGAAAATCCTGCAAAAACAACTCTAATTAGCTTCTATTAGAGTAATAATTTCACTTAAATGTCTTAATTAGTATTTTAATGTACCTTGATTCTTGCAGCAAGTACATTACTCATTCCTCGTGTTGAAATAGCTTTGGCTACATGCGTAACATTTGCATGCCTAACTGCTTCCCAATCAAGTGAATCCCTTGCATCATGGATTCTACTTTTCCGCCCTCTATTGGAATAGAATCTCCTTAAACTATCCCAATCAAAAGAATGATCTTCTTTGTCATTAGTTTTTCCTCTCTTTCCCTCATTAGAATTATTCAAATTTTTACTTTCCGAGTAACTAGTGGAACTTTCCATACAATGAGGATTAGATTCTGTGGCAGAAACAAATTGGATTCGATCCCTAGTTTGACAATCTTCCTCCTCGTCCTCCTCATCCTCGTCTACCAAGTAGCATGCACCATCATTCGCTGTTGAAGGGAGGGGAAATAGAGCAGCCAGAGCCATGAACGCAGAACTGCGAAAGATAACAAAAGAAGGTAAATATTTTCCCAATTTGAGATAAATGGACCTATAACTTTTCCTTTACCTTGAAAGTTTGTCCGACACATTTTGAGTTAGGAAGACTCCTACAACTGAGTCGAGAACGGAGCCTTTCCATGGATGGAAACGCCTATCTCCTGTGAATTTCATCGTAAGGTTATTAATAAACTTGCATATAAATAGCTTAAATAGCCTCGTCCCATTAAAAAACATTAATGATTTATAATGTGGTGGACATTGTGTTAAGAATGGTGTCATGCAGTTGGTAACAATGGTCTGGAAATTATGCAAAGAATGGTGCCATGCAATTATGTTTCCTCACCTATTTTAGCAAGGTAACTATTTTAGGGGGAGAGACGAGATACCTTGGAGAAGATGCATGCAAGCAAGGAATGATTTCACTCGTCCCCGAAACACTTCTCTTTCTTCTTCCCACCTTTTCTCGTCTTTCTTATCCATTTCTTCTTCTACCCCTTCACTTCTATTTTTGAGGACTATTAGATTCCACATTTTCAGGGTCTCCGGGTCAAGATCAACTTTTGGTGCAGGCTTTTTGGCTTGGTAGCGAACAAGTTGATTACCTTTTGGTGCTGACTTCTGGTAAGGAACCAACTGATTGATTTTATCACTTATAGATAGAAGCTCTAATTTCTGGATCAGGGAATCTACACGGACTTCTTCTGCTTCCCAACCTGTTTACAAACAACATTAGAAATTAATGGATAAAATAAGTTTGAATAATGTTTGTGATAATTACCAATAATGTTGGCCTGCTGCCTTTCAATTTTAAGAGGCTTATTCTTTGTCTGTCCCTTTCTTTTCTTCTTACTTGATTGTCGAGGGGGAGTGGTAGATGTTGGGGAATGTTTTGCAATGCAATTTTTATCACAAATTCCTTCCCCTATATCTGTAACTCTCTTAGGTACAGTCTTTTTAGGCCTCTTAGGCTTGACTGAAGGAATGCCTTTTTTCCCCCTATTCCATGGCAACTCATCACATATTGGTATTGCAATTAGGGAAGCCAGATTGCGTCTTGGAGTAAACATGTTGGATCTCTTCTTTCGCCTTATTACTGATAAGGGGGAAGCGGTTTGACAAGCTGTTGCTGTTGTGACAAACAACATCATTGCTTCTCTTCTCCTCCTCTGCGACCTCTTTTTCTTGTATATTTTGGGGAAAACGGGACCCATTTTTTTGCTATTAGAAAGACATTGATCTCTTCGGAATATCCTTCGATACACCTGCATGGAATTGCAATCACTGCAAACTTCACCTTCTTGATCAACTCTACTTTTCAAATCCCTCATCTCATTATCAACCATATTCCTCATCTCATTATCAACCATATTCATTTCCCCAGTGATCCCATTTTCCCTTTTGATCACTTCATTTTCATATGACTCATCATCATCATATTGAAATTCCAAATTCAAATCAAATCTCCATTTGCATGATCTGTTGGCATTTCGAAGCTGGTATTGATGAGTTATTTGGTTGACATTTTGATCTCTTTGGGCATATATCTCCTCTGTCAATAAGTTTTCTAACTCAAAATTCAAGCCTTTCTTGCATGATTTCGTAGGAGGTTCCTCTGGAGCTTCACTGCCAAGGGGCTTCTTCTTTTCCTTCCTTTTCCTTTTTAAAATCACTGGCTTTGGGGTTAAAGGTTTTGGAGTTTTCGGGGTAACCTTTCGAGCCTTGGACTTGGACTTCGGAATCTTCTTCTTTTTCCCATCATCATCAACAACTACCTTAGGCCGATGTTTTTTCTTTTTAGGCTTCTGTTGGCGCGGCTTCTTATTCAAGTCTATTTTCTTCTTGCTTCCTTTCTCATGTGTCAGAATTGATTCAACACTAGAAGCTATCCCAACAGTGGCCGTATTTTGCAGAGGAATGGACTCTGCTAACCCAATATTAGGACATGCTACCCCATCAGTGGATCCGGCGTTTTGCTTAGACTCTGCAGTAGACACTAACCCTATAGTGGGACTTGAGGGTTCATTTTGATTCTGTCCATGATCTGTTAAAAAAAATAAACTACAATTATTATTGAATTATGCATAAATTTTTCCATAGAAAACCTACAATAACCATACAAATATGAGAACCATCTACTAGAACAGAGATGATATAGAATACTAATACTAATACTTACAATTAGATATAGGGCCTTCCATGTTTTTGGTGTAGCTCCACTGATTGGAACCAGGGTTCACAACACTAGACTCTTGCGAATCTGGAAACAAAGAAACATGAGGTGTATGAAGAGGCGTTGTGTCGTCGGACGGGGCAGCAGAATAAGCTAATCCCAAAAGCTCAGTAAAGGAAATATTTGCCAGTGATGCCTCCCAAGTTTCAATTCCTTTATTTGAACTTCCATAGCCCAAGTCTTCCAAGTTTATATAATTATCCTCCCCCACTTGTCCCCCATTCTCACAATCAACCTTGCCTGAATCTCCAGTCTCCTTGTTGCCTGAATCTCCAGTCTCCTTGTTATCCAAAGGACTTACATTTTGGGAATCAGGACTCGCTTCCTTCGCTCTCCCCAGCCAACTAAATCCAGCAAACCCTGGCGGTAAACTAGGATGGTTTTTCCATAGATCATCCATATCCATTGGCGGACTAGGCTTCACCGGGGTTCCGGGCATCCAAGGACCCTGCGGCTGCACCTCCTGTTCCTTTGAAAACCCCGGTGGAAGGCTAGGATGGGTTTTCCACAGGCTCTCGAAATCAACAAGCGGCAGCATCAGTGAATCCTCTTCACCTAACTCCTTTTGCTTTGAATTCCCAAAATCCATCTCTGTCTACTACTCAGTTCTCCCCCTATGCACACAAGAAAAAAAAAAAAGAAACTCTTCTGAATCACACCCAAATTATTAATTGCAAAAAAAAAAAATAATAATAACGTTAGAAATCTAGAGCAATTAAAACAAGTACATGAACACAATCACAGTTATACAAAATCTGAAAAAATACCTTCAATAAAATAAAAATTAAAAAATTAAAAAATCCAAAATAAAAGCTCTTGCAATCATGAAAAAGAAGAACAAAAAGGAAACCCAACCGTTTTCTTCAATAACATGGCTGTTATCTCGGCTTTCCGTTAACTGCATAATCAAACGGCAAAAAGGAAAATTTATATGAAAAAAATATATATACTCACCAGTGATAGTAGAGATTCCAGAAGACGAAGAACAAAAATGTTGTAGGCTAGAGCTCGAGTGATGCAACCAAAAAGAGTTTGACGGTATCAACCAAAAAGAGTTTGATGCTGAGCAGAGTTTTAGGGTTGCATGTAAACGGCTTCCTAACCTGAGTTAAAATTTGAATATGTAAACGGCTTCCTAACCCTAGTTAGAAGTTACAACACACGTATCGTGTAGAGATTATGGTGACCCCGGATTGGGCCATATTTGATGAAATTTGAATATATATGTATATATAGAATTTTTTTATTTATTTTTAATTATGGTGATAAAATAGATTGAATTGTTTTCTATTTTTAGTTCTAATAAAATTAAAATAAAATAAAATTTTAAATTAATTGTTTTACCATCTTTTTAGGTTTTTTTTTTTTATTCCTAGTTTTTCTTAACAAAGTTGAGATAATGATGAGTGGAGTAGTGTGTGGATGGAACGGAGAACCAAACCTCTATGGGAATAAATTTCCCTTATAAAATGCTAAAATATTTTATTTATTAATTATTTTTGAATTTTTTTTCCCTAAATGAATCACTTCTTCTCAAAATGGAATTATTCCAAATAATATTAAAAAAATATGTTTTTAATTAAATAATAAATTTCACAATCAATTAGCAAAGGATTTTAAAATTTGTAAATTCAAAAATATATTGTATGAAATTCAAATGTCAAGGGGACTGGTCCAAGGTCATCAAAATAATTTTATTTTTAGAATGTTAAATTTAATTAATAAATATTTAGTAAAAAGTGATAAAATGATCTTTAAATTGTATATCTAATCATTTTTATGTTTTTATTTGAAAAATAACTCATTTTTTATATAAATATTCTTTACTATGTTGAGTATTTATACATATGTTTTTAAAGAAAATATTATTTTTACAAGAAAATAATTGAAAATATTTTTATTAAAATGAGAAAAAAAAATGATAGATGATTAAATTTCAAAATTTGGGTTTTCACTAACTTTTAAATCAAATCAAAAAGATTATTTTGACTGAATTGTGTTTGAAAGTTTCTTTGTAGTTGAGTTGTCACCCGATGGATGATCTAATTATAATTATATATATTTTTTTAATTTATGAACAATAATACTAAGAACTAGAAGAATTAGAAAACTTTCTTAACACCATTTATATTATAAAAAATAAATATTTTTAATAAAATTTCAAAAGTTATTATATTTGATAAATATTTTATTAATATCTTATTACCAAAAGTAATTTCAAAATGTTTATTTAATTTATATTTGTACTTTTGAATTTATTGTTATGAAAATATTTTAAATAAAAGTACTAATTAACCGAATAAAAATGCTTGAAAATCTCTCTTCAACGGCACCTAAATTATAATAAAAAAGATTATTTAAATAATACGTTAATGAAGAGTTTGGACATTTGAGATGTACTTTTACTAGCTTATACAATGAATATGAACATATGACATTTATCACCTCTTTTTGCATTGTCACGATGCAACTTGACCTAATTAATTTTTTTCCTTAATTATTCATTGGATGCGCTTTCCATTTTATATTTTTGAAATAAATAATAATAATTCCTTGTCCACAAGATACAAAAATTCTTACATTAAAATGATTTTAAAAACCATTTAAGAAAATTAAGGCTCTATTGGTAACCCAAAACAGTTCTGAAATTTTTTATATTTTGTAAAACAAAAATTTGTTTAGGAATCTAAAATATTTTTAATTTATTTTGAATATTTTTAAATATAATTTTAAAATAATTTTTATATCTAATGTTTTATGTTTAATCATTCTACACACTTGTATAATTATTTTTTAAAACAACACTTAGAAAATATGCAAAAACAACTAAAGATATTACCTAAAAATATCATATTTTCCATTTTTAAAAACATAAAACAAAAAATATAAACTAGTTGTCAAAGAGGCCCTAAGTATCCCAAAAAAAAATTATCACCTCAAGTTTTATATTTTCAAAGGTTATTTCTAAATATATGAAATAAATTAATACTTTTAGTATAAGAGGTTCTATTTTTATATAGAATTTATTATTATTTTTATTTTTTAAATTCAAAAATAGTAGTAGGCTATATATATATATATATATATAAGAATTCTCACATATTTACGTTTAAAAAAAATAATTGTTTTAAAAACTATTTAAGATAATTAAAATATAAAAAAAAATTGAAACCTCAAATTTTGAAAAATTTTAAATTGATATTTAAAACATACAAGATGTTTAATTTTATGTATATAGAAGTTTTTTATTTTAAAAACAAAATCATATTCAAATCAACACTTAATAATTTCCTTCCCATTTTTTATACAATTATCATAGCCTCTCTTTGATAACAAATTGTTGAAAATGTAGTTGAATGTGGCCAGTCAAACTTTCTTGAAACAAGATCACAACAAAATCTTCTCTACCTTAATTTCTAAAATTGAAAGAAAAAAAAAATTCAAAAACTTTTAAAATTATACATGGAATATCCTATACCTACACAATCTTAAAATATTGTAGAAGAGAATGATGGAGATTCTCTACCTCTATTTCGACTTATGACAATTTGAATAATAAAATATTATTAAAAAAATAAATAAAAATATAGTACTTTTTATTACTTATTTTATTTTCATATGCCACCATGAATCCACTTTTTATATTTAACTTGTGCTTTTAAAAAATTAATTTTTCAAATAATGGTTTCTACTTGAAACCCAAAAATATGGTTGTACCATTATTTAAAAAAAATTAAAAATTATCACTCATATTAAATAAAAAATGACTCTTTTACCCTACTACTTAGATATTTTTTACGTTATAAAAGGTGATGTTCCTCCAAAAAAAACCACAAATTTTTTCTCCATATTGCATATCCTCCACCAATCTCTATCACCCTACTGCTCACCACCACCAATTTCAAGTTCTATCAAAGTGATAGGACTTTTATGTAATTTCACTTCCTCCGTAAATTTTCATTTCTTTTTCCACGTTTCTTTGATAAGATTTTTTTTTAAATCATTTTCTAATTTTTCTTCCCTAAAATGTAAATCTAATGAATTATTTTCATTCTCTTTTTCTAAAATTTTTGTCACATTCTAATCATGATTTTTAATGAAAATCGAAGATACCAACCTAAATTTTTATTAGTTGCAACATTTCTCACAATAATTGACCTATTTACTTAAAGATGATAAATGAGTTGCTAATAGAAACGGATGACCACTTTTGTGATGTATGGTAAATTAGAATTTGGATCAACTTTTCTTATCGCTACATGGTAGAGTTTCGATATCTCATTTCTATGTATAATTGAGTGAATGAAGTACATGACAAGAGAGAAAACCCAAAATTTATTTGGTTGTTTGGTTGCTCGGTGGATTCACTTCAACTCTCAAGTTAGAAAGCAATTAAAGGAAATGTAGCAAGAGATAAGGAGAATCCTTCATACCTTAAAGCCTAGAGTTGCACTCTATTTACATAGAGGTCTCATTTTTCTAGAATAAGGATATATAAAACGTGGTGATAGGTTTTGTCTTGGCATTAACCCTATTAGTGCAAGCCCTGTAGGGCTTTGTAAATTATATTGAAGAGTATTTGGATGAAATTATTAATTGATAGAGAAGGCTATTTAAGTTAACATATTCTTTTTTTTTTTGGCCCACCATAAGCATTAAATGGATTATAAGATCAAACAAATGTTTTGTGCTTTTTTAGTAGGCAAACATTCAAATAGAATGTTTTATATCTATCATAGGTTGTTTAAAAATGTTGGTAAATTGTATGTTCTTGGCTTTGTTATACTCAAATGCAAGTTCTTAAGTTTTCCCAAATCAATTTATGATCAGGATTACTCAATCTAGTCTACACCCAAAATTACATTTAGGAAGGGTAAGTCAAGTATTGAATTTTATTATTATCAGCATCTGGAGACAAATCTTGGCTCGTCAACCCTACCCCAAGTTTGATTGGAGATGTATTTATTCTATGGAGGTGGAATCCATATCAAAGTAACCTTTTGAAATCCCTAGATAAGGATCTATACAAAAGGTTTTGAAGAGTCTTCAAAATCTCCATTCTTGAAGCACTTTAATTCAAGTGTTCCATCTTTATGTAGACTTTTTTTTTCAACAGCACTTATGTCAAGAATACTAAGTGCTAATGTCATTTTCAATTAAACAAATGGAAGGGGATAAATATACATAAACAAGAGACTTAAGACTTGTTAACCATGAAGAGTCCAAGAAATAGTGAAATGAGTGGGTTATTATGGGTATTAAATACTAGAAATGAATGTTATAGAGAGCAAGTAACCATGATAGATGAAGTTTCTAGATCACGTGTCTAAGTTCAAATAAATATTTGCTCAAACAAAAGCAATTGCAACACAACTAACTTTGTACTAAATTTTAGGCCATTTCTCAAAATTATTTTCGGACAAGCTATATATCGTTCAAAACTTAAAAATTCAAGAGTCTAGCACTTCAAATGATGTACAAATTGGAGTTGAACAAGGGAGATATGACCATTTGAAGATGGTTGTACAAAATAAGCAGAAGCTAAATTCAAAATTCAAGAGAATTTTGAATTAAACTTTGAATGATAAAAACTAGGTTCAAAAATTTCAAACTCAACATCTAGATTTCAAACTCAACTTTCCAAATACAAACCAAGCCCCTCTAAGCTTTCCTTACTTTAATTTTTGGGCCTCCCAAGCCCTAAGAAGAGTCTAATAAGCCCAAGATTCAAGAATTTTATGATTTTTGAGATACCTTTAATTGTTTTTGGATATTTTTGGCCAAAAAGGTTATGCCATGTGTCTAAGTTTAGTTTTTACTATTCAAACTCAATTCCTTTTAGGTTTTGGAGAAGATGGAATATGAGAAAAGAGATATGATATTTTCTCATGAAATTCTTCAATAAAGTTTTAGGTTTTTTTTTTTCCATTCTATTTTCTTGGAAACCAAATGTGGGTTATGAGGAGAATCTTCCACCATGTTTGGCTAATTTTATGAGTTTCGAAGATGCTAACATGAAAATGTAGAATCTAAAGGAAGAGTGGCTAGAAACAATAATGTTTTGAATGTTATGATTATGTTTTCAACTTTGAATTGATAGAAACAAATCCTCTATGTTAGTTCACCCTAAATAAGGTATAGAGAATTCTTACCACAATATTAGTGATTCTTAGAAAAACTTTAATCACTAGTTACCTCAATTTGATCTTAATGTTAATGAATTTGAGGGTCAAATCTACAAGATGGATATAAGCTTTTGATTGAATAGATCTGAAAACCAAAAATTAACCATTAGATTTAATTGAGTTAAGAGATATGTTTTCTAAACTTTTAAAATCTTAGTTTTGGATGTGAATCGATCTTAAGACTCAACTTCAATCTCAAGTTGACTTTGATCCTAAACCTAGATTTTATAATGTCCTTTCTTTCTAAGGATTCAATGCCTAATTGTCAAACTCTCTAAAACATTTTCTTTTATTATATTTATTTCATTGAATATTTTAGGAAATCTTTATTTATATTTTATTTCAAATAACTAAATTAAGTTTTTATTAACTTTAGCAAATAATTAATCCTTCTAACCTAAAAACAATTGATTAGAGTTTGATTCCAGAGGACAACAACTCATAATACTATAGAGTCATGGCAACTCCATCTCTAGTTTTCTTGGTTAGGGTTATCATGTATTTAAACTTCTGTATTTTAATTATGGTAAAGATTTGTAGTCAATCCCCCTCAATAAAAAATAAAATAAAATTACATATCTTGTCATGCCACCATTATGAAAAATTTGTCTCATTTTCAAACTATATATATATATATATATATATATATAAAACTTCATACATCACCCATAAAACTATAAATAAATGGGTCATTCTTAGTCAACCCACACATCCTAATGCTCTTATTATGCCATCTCCTTTTTTAGCTCTATCTAATACCTCACCTCCATTATCACAATGCTTACCTTTATCATATCCAACCATGACTTCAAAAGATCTCATTTATATGACATTAGTTCATACACATTAGCATGCATCCCTCACAACAAGTAATGGCATCTTGTCTTCAATGTATCTTGTGTAACCCTTCTCAACCTAGATAGGACCTTGTCCTTTCCCATTCAAACACACTCTATAACCACTCATTCACTTGACAATATTTTTAAGTCCTGGTAGCTTTATCACACCACATCAAATATGTTGACATCATTGAACTAATGTCACTCAAGTTTTTTCTAACCCTCATTGGTACATCGTTCTGAGTGATGAATTTATTGCTCTCATTTGGAACTCCACATGAGATCTTGTTCTTCATAGTTTTGCATAGGATATTGTTGGATGCAAATTGATTTTTAGAATAAATAATCTTAATGGCTCTATATCTCATAATAAAGTATGATTGTAGCACAAAGGTTTTATCAATGACCTTATATTTATTTCTAGGACACTTTTAGCCCTATAGTAAGACCAATCACCAATCACCTTGTGTTTTCTATTAGTTACCCATGGATGTCTATTTGTCAAATAGATGTTAAAAATGTCTTTTATTAAGGCACTCTAAGTGATTATATTTATATGAAACAATCATCTTGATTTATCAATTCTCAATATTTGACCCATGAGAAACCACCAATCACCCTATGCTTATTCTATTAGTTACCCATAAATGTTTATTTGTCAACTAGATGTAGCAACACCTTTTATTAAGGCACTCTAGGTGGTGATATTTATATGAAACAACCAACTTGGTTTATTAATTCTCAATATCTAACTTGTGAGTGCAAACTAAAAAAGGCAATCTATTGTCTTTGTTAAGCTTTAAGGGCATGGTACATTGAACTAAAAGAATTTTTAGTACTTTAGGGTTTTCAATTCAAAATCTGACCATTCCTCTTTTATTTACTCTCACAAGATTATCACTCTTTATGCTTTAGTTTATGTTGATGACTTGATGATTACAACAACTCTTCTTACTTTTTAAATCTATTTCATATTTTCTATAAAAACCTGGCAAGTTAAATTATTTCTTAGGCATGGTAACAACCATCACCAAAATTAAATTATTCTCATCACAACAAAAGTATATTTGTCATTTATTAGAGAAGACCAAAATTAAAGGTGGTAAAGACTTCTCAACTCCACTATTGACATCCAAATCACCCACTCTTGAAGAAGAAACCTCTTTTATTAATACTACTCCATATCAATAAGTAATTGGAGTCATGCAATGCATTTCTTTAACAAGACCTAATATATTCTTTTCCAATGAATAACTTGTCATAATTTATGCATCACTTATCAATCAAACATTGGGTTATAATCAAATGTCTATACTATCCAAAAGTAACCATATGTTTGGTCTTCTCATTTAGAAAAATTTGTCATCCACTTTGCACACCTTTGCAAATGAAAATTAGTTGGCAAATATACTTGTGTTGGTGATAAATTAGAGCTGTAAGAAACAAAAAGCCATGACATTTATTTTTCTATCAAAGTTGAATACTATGTAGTTGCAACCACTATTTAGAATTGAACTTAATGCAAAACTTTTTGTGTGAATTAAAAGTAAAAGAGTTTCAAACACCAATAATCTCCTATGACAACATTAGTATTACTTATCTTTATGCCAACCTAGTTTTTCATTCTAAAATGAAACAAATAGCATTTGACTTCCCCTTAATATGCAAGCAAGTCTTGAAAAGTAGTTAGGGTCTGTCACGTTAATAGTGCAAACAATCTTGTGAACTCTTCAACTAGTGTGTGATCATAATGAACTTATTCGTTATACACAATCAAATCTTAAAAATGTAGCTAAGGTTCTCCCATGTTAGTAGTGAAAATAATATTGTAAACACTTCAATAAAAGCTCTAATATGATGAAAGCTACTACAACAATCCAAACTTAGAATTCTTTATAAAACTCCAATCATGTAAGGGCATATTAGGAAAAAATCATTAAGTTCTCAAGATTAGCTACCAAATCACATTAATGATCAAGTCGTGTATGTATCGCACGAATATTAGTATTTGAAATTGCAAAGAGTAAATTCTAAAAATATATCCATTAGGTATAATTCATTGGTGTAAATAATATTTTTCTTAGATGCATTCCTAATTGAGAAAATATTTGTAAGAAAATTTAGAAACCATCCGTTAGGTGTGGCTCATTTATCGGAATAAAAAGTAAAGTTTTGATAAATAAATTCCTAAAATATAATGCATTTCCATGAGTTATGGAACTGGTCACTAGACTCGAGAATGAAAAATCATATTAATAAATTCCTAAAACATAATGAATGTTCATTAGGTATAAATCATTTGTCTCTACATATATGAATTCCTAATATATAATGAATATGTGATTCTTGCAAAAGTATTCATATTCCAATGTTTGATTACCTTAGAATTAGTTGGAAACTCACGCTAGTTTACTTAACAATCTTTGAAAAAAAAAAATTATAAAACTTAGATTTATTAATAATTGAATAGAAAATAAAAATGGCTTTTATTTTAACTTTCTACAAATGAGAAAAAAAAAATATAATCTTTCATGAGTAAGATATTTTTTCCATTTTTTTTTTTAGGGAATCTCTATTTAAGGAAATCAAAATTTCCAAAACTATTTACACCATAAATATAGTAATTGTACTTGAAAATAAGATATTCATTCGCTAATTAAAAACTCATACACAATTAGACATTTTTTATTCCAATGAATAAAAATAGAAGGAAAACACAATCAATTCTTATTTTATCTTTATTTAGTAAATAAAAAAAATTTATATACATAATTCCTAAAATAACCAAATGTTATTATAATAATAAAATTGGGTGAGAAATTCATTTATTTTGTCACAAAAAGCTTGTCAAGTTTTATTCTCATTCTAGCATTCAGTTGTCTTAGAAATTATGTTAAAATTGGGTTGTTTAAACCAAATATTAAAATGAAAATCTCATATCTATACCTTTAGAAATTTCCTTTTTTTGTAATATGTTTTTCATTTTTGAATTTTAATGCTTATATACCGAATATGTTCTTGTTGTGTTTGGTCTGCAAACATGTAAACTTGATGAGAAATGCATAAATCATATTAAGCTAAATTTTTTTGTCATCAAACTTGTCATAATCAAAATTTAAGGTTGCAAATTATATTTCAAAAATGAATCCCCAAAATGTAATGGAAATGAGATTAAAATTGGGTTGTTTAAACCAAAGAGAATATCAAAACTTCTCACCCAAATTTGAATTTGAGCAACAGATTACCATGCTTAGGATTCTCTTTGGGAGTTCTAATTTTCATAGACATGAAATTTCTTTCAAATTAAGAAAAAAAAAAAAAAACTCTCACCTATTTAGAACTCAATAGTTTTTTTGTCATCGTTATTAGGAAATGGAATTAAAAGAAAGGTGGACAATTGTCTTTTATTATCTTCCTATTTAGGAATAAATCTATGTGAATAAATGCTTATATAAATTTCCATCAACTTTTCCAAGCAATTATGAAATAACCAAATGTTCTTATAAGAACAATTCTTTACTAGGATCTCAAATTGAAATATGATTTTGATTCTCGAATTTAGATGATGCTCCTAGACAATGTTTTTAAATTTGGACCAAACCTCCTGATCAAACTAACGAACTATCAATCGATCCTATCTTCAATTCAATTCACTTTTTAAGTTATTTTTTAGTGTTGAACTAGTCAACCAAACTAATGGTTTGACCTATTGTTTTTTTTAGAGGGGGCTCAAAGTTAGACCTTAGGCCTTCAATTCGATTCACTTCTTAAATTATCTTTAGCTTAGAACTAGTTGGTCAAGCTAATGGTTTGACCTTTTTTTTTTTTTTTTGTAATGAGAGAGAAAGCTCAAAGTTTGGTCTTCTCTAAAAAAAAAAATGTAAGAATAGGTTACCACTAAGACAAACTTCTCTTTAATTATATTAGTAGCCTATAATAAATACGTTAAATATTTAGAATAAATTTAACTTTCACATGCATTTGTAACAAAAACATATTAAGAGAGTAAAATAATAAATTATAAAGCTAATGAAATGTGAATAAAAAAATTATAAAATATAAAATTAATGAAATGTAAATAGACTAATAAAATTCCATTTCACTCTTTTATATGTGATATATCTTCTTAACATTTAAATATTATAATTTTGTTATAAACAAAAAATATGAATACATTAATTACAAATTATCCTTATCATGATTTAATATAGTAATATTAAATATAAAATAATATTTTAAGTTAGAAGTTTTGCTAAGCAAACCTTGGTAATCACCCAAGAAGGAGGGGGTATGGGGTGAATTGGGTAATATAATATTTTTAAAAAAAAATTCTTTACCAAATTTTAACATAATCAATATATGTATGCAAACAAAGAAACTAAAACACTGGGAAAAAAAAATGCAAGGGAAGAGAGATTGCATAAGCCTTGAGGTATTCTACTAATCTAAGAGTTTCTTTTAACCAAAACTCATTAAGACAAGATCTTCTTTACACTTAGATTGATTAGGTTCCAATAAACTTTCATAACTATAAGGTAACATATTCACACCATCCTCACAAGATTGCAATCAAGAAAAATACAATGAACAATCTCACAAACGTGGAGATACGTAATTTAGTGCTCAAATGTGGGTACTTTAAATAAGGGTTAAGAAATCTAGGTTCAAAGTACTCTTAAAAATTATGAAGATAACTCTTAGTGGAGTAGTAAAGATTTTTAAGTGTTAGGTTTATGTTGAATATGTCCAATGAATTGTATTTATGCATTTTGGAATAAAATTAATTATTAGACATAAAGTACTCTCCTAAAACCAGGCATCTCAGACATCTAACTAGTGATTTAAGTATTTAATGCATTGCAAATAGCTTTTATAGGTTGAAAAACATATATGGACGTCTACTCGAATGACCACATAGTCATGTAGACATTCACTTACATGACCACAAAGTCATATGGACATCTACTTAGACATCTCCATGATAGATAGTAGCTAAAAACTCCCATTTACAAATCTCAGCATAAGAAGGGATATGGACATCCGCCTAGATAACCAAATGCATACCTTGATTGGAGCTAAAATATGTGCTCTATTGGTGAATATATGATAAAATGTTTAAATTACCCAACTTTACTTAAATTGATGCTAAGATCCTAGTTGTAGATCTAACAAACATTTTGAGTTTAATTTCATGTATAAAAGAGGAAAATGATGCAAATTGTAAGAGTCAATTTTGACCAAGAAAGAGAAATGTGTCATATATGCATAAATGAGAGACTTAGAACTTGTGAAGTGTGAGGAAACCTAAGCAAAGAAAAATAAACGAGTCATGGGTATGAAAGATGAGCAACAAATGTTAATGAGAGGGTTAGAGAACAAGAAAACATGAAAAAGAAAGTTGCAGGCCATAAGTTCAAGATGGAAATTGGAATTCAAAATCTAAGCAGCATCATATATTGTTTGAAAGCTTGGAAAGCCAAGAGTCCAATACTTAAATAGTGTGCAAATTAAAGGTCAAATGTGAAAGTTGTAGTCATTTAAAGTCAACTCATCAAAACATGTGCTAATTTTGAGTTGAAAATTATGAATTCGAAATGTTACTAATTTTGAATTCATCCATTACTAAGTTAAGAAAACCAACTTCCCAATTTGAAATCCAATTCAAAAATGGCCTAATTTTGAATTGGTTCACTTCCACATCAATCACGAACATTCTCTACTTTGAATTTGAAATTTGTGGCACTCAACCAACTCAAGATAGGTTCCATATCATTTAGATATTATTATTTGACATGTTTTAATTTATTTTAAATAAGCAGTTAATTAGAAAGTGTCACAAAAAAACATAAAGGGAAAAATTGATCTTTTTTTTCTTCAATTCTTTAAGAAATTTGTAGTTTTCTTTATTTTATTTTATTTTCAATCTTTCTATTTTATTTTCTTGGTAACCAAACATAAGTTGTGAGGAGAAATCCTCCACAATATTTGGCCAATTTGATCAATCCAGAGATCGTAACATGAAGGTGAAGAATCTAAAGAAAAAATGGCAAAAATACAATAAAGTTATAATTTTCTTTATGTTTCATTTATGAATTGGTAGGAATAAATTCTCTATGTTTGTTTATCCTACAAAGGATTTTTATCAATATATTAATGATTATTGGAAATATCTTAATCACTAGTTACCTCAATTTGATACTACTATTAACAAATTCAATGGTTGAATCTATAAGATGGATATAAGCTTTTAATTGGATAGAATTGAAAACCAAAATTAACCATCCTATTTAATTGATTTAAGAAATATGATTTTAAAAATAAAAATTTAAGTTTCGAATGTAATATTGGTCCTAAGATTCAATTTGATCTTGGATTAATTTTGATTTTAAACCCTAGCTAGATTTTATCATGTCCTTTTAAGAATTCAACACTGGTATGTGAAAGTCTCCAAGATATTTTCTTTTATTTTATTAAATATTTTAGGAATTTTTTATTCATATTTTAGTCTTATTATTATAAATTAGGGTTTTATTAACTTCAACAAATAATTAATCCTTCTAATATAAAAATAATTTAACATATTAGAGTTGATCCCAATGGATGACAACCCAAAGTACTACAAAGGTATGGTCACTTTATCTCTAGTTTTTTCTTGGCCAAGGTTATCACATATTTAGGTTTTAGTATTTTAATTACAATAGAGATTTGTGTTAATACCTCCTTTGCATTTCAAGGCTTCAATGACTCATGTTAAGAACTAAAACCATCATTTATGAAATTCAACCTCATTTAAGAGAGTTTAACCTTGTTTGAGTATTTTTCAAATGTAAAACATCTCAAGTAAACCACTAAAAACCTTAAAAGATTAGCATGTAGAACTATAAGTTCAAGGTGGTCTCTTAAGCTAGTCTTTTTATCCTTATGTAATGCATTCTACTTAACTTACAAGCAAAAAAAACTAAAATATAGCTTAATTAAAGTCTTTACAATAATCTTTAAGTCTTCTTGCTAAGAATCATCTTCTTCTTGAAATGCACTTTGATTTGTTTCTTTGAAGATATAAAGATCTTTTGAACCTTGGCATGTAGAATGATGTAGTCTTTTTAAGCCTATACATTAGAAAATAAAATCATTAGTCTCCCTTAAAATTTTCTTTGTTAGCATTAAAATTATAATTATGTAATCCTTAGGCTAGCATAGGTCTATGCTAAACCAACCTAGGCGAATACCAAAGAATGGGGGTGAATTGAGTGTCAATCTCTTCTTATAATTTTTACAAATATGATTTTAGATTAATGCAAAAGACTATTTAAGAAATTACATAGAAAATATAATGAATAAACAATCACATATAAAAGAGAAAGAGAAAAGACAAAGAAATTGCAAACTCAAGATTTTATAGTGGTTCGAGGTAACCCAACTTACATTCACTCTCCTTAACCTCTAACTAAGATAAAGGTTTCATTATGTCTTCAAACTCTAACAATTGCATTATAGTTCCAATGAACCCTTTAAAGAGATGTTTTGGTCTTGAAATCCCCAAATGTTACCTTACACCTAACAAAACCTCTCATGTGATCCCTCACACTTGATAAACCTCACAAAGTCATAATTTGCACAAATTTGATCTCACAATATCTTAGAACAAGTTAAGCCTAAATGGGCACAAGATAAAACTAGGATTAAGAGGTGACTAAGTGAAAATACAAGTTAAAGCTCAGTTGCCTCATAAATATTGTTCAAGCCTCAAAGATGATTTAACAATGATTTGAAACTCTCTTCCATGTAATAATGAAGCTTAGGGCCTTTAAATACGAGTCAGAGACTCAAAATAGTCATTACACACTATTTAAGGTCAACTTTTTGGGCCAACCAGTTACTAGATATTAGAGGTCAGAAGGAATAATAGGTGATCACAAGAGAAAAAAAACCTCGATCAATTGAGTTATCAATCAACTGATTCCTCGATTAATCAAGTTATAAACTCAATCAATGACTTCTTCCAATCATTTTTAAAAAAAAAAATCCTCAATCGATTGACCATTTTAATGAATCCATAACCAACCATTCAAAAAGATATAGAAAATTGATGCATAAATGACCTTTAACGACTCTGAATGTTTTAATATAAAAACTTAAGGTTGAAATACCATTTTGAATGATGATATGCATGTCAAAATATAGGGTTTTATCCTTGAAATAATCAATCCCATTCTTTATAAAAATCATTAAAACACATAAATGAGCTATATAATTTTTACTATTTTTGTATATTTTATGCAAAATCCTTAAGGAAACTTGACTAGATAAACCTATTAATATTTTGAAAACTTTTTTAATTATGAATAACATTAATCAAAGTCATTTAGAAAGATTCTTCATCTAATTTTGAAAAGATTCGAGACCGATTTAAGCTTAAGATTTTCTCCAAAACAATTTTCATCTAGTTTACAAAAATGTAAAATCAATTTAGGTGCTTATATGAATTAAGGTACTCTAAAAGGATCCAATGCAACATGAACCTAGAGCACTAACAACCATACAAAAAGATCTCTTTGAATTCCTTTTAGTTTGATATATCTTCTTGATTATCTTTTTGGAAATCTTTTTGCCTAATATATTCAAATTTAAAACATTCGATCCCAACCTTATTTTGTTATCATCAAACTTAAGATTGAACAAATCTTAGCTTAATAGTCTCTTTTTTTATGATGACAAAACCAAGGTTACTAAAATACTTCCCCTTAATAAATGTTCTTTTTTTATTTACAAAAATATTATAGTCTATGAACTTGAAAGAGTATATTAAGGATGATAAAAAAATAACATAATCTATATAAGTAGCATAAAGAGGAATCAATAGTTGGAAAGATAGAGATATTACACAAGATGTATGTGTAAAGATTGAACCCCTAAAAGTAAGACATGATGTAATAAAATTAGACTTAATTGTCTCTTAGTTATCCATTTTATGCATTGATATTGATTTGAGCATTCAGCCCACATAACTTGCATTATATATAATTCAAGAATTACATAGATGATAGAAATTATGAGTTTCTTACAAGATGATAAGTTGTTCATAGTCGATTTATAGATTTGGACAATCCAGTAGAAATTGTGCATTACCTCATAATTTGAGGGATGACTTGTCTTAGTCATCAAGATGTGGTTCTCATGGTGAGTGCACTAGTGTGTATGGTTATACATTGAACCAAACCTATAGTGAATCATGACATAAAACTATTAGATAATTATGATTCGTCAAACTAATATGTTACATGGACTCTCAATCTTGAAAGAATATTGAGCTTGTACTAAAATCAACAAAAAACTTTGACCTATGGGTAAAACTCTAAAGTGGTCATATTTCCCACGTATATGGTCACTATTAATGGAAGTTGGTGATAACGGGTATTTTTAGTAAAGACACTATGATATCTCATAGGATACTTGTTGCTACCAACTTCCACCAACAATGGCTCAATCCATAAAAAAAAATATATGACCACTATAAGATTTTACCCATTAGTCAAAGTTACTGCTAACTTTCACATAAGATTGGTATTTTCTCAAGGTTGAAAGACAATTCAGTATAACAACTGACTCATCGTAGGTCCTATTTAATGTGTAACTGTACACACTAGTGCACTCACTACGAGAACCTCATCCCGATAACCAAAACTCGTCATTCTTCCAATTAGATAGTGGTGTACTACAACCGTAAATGGATTTTCTAAGTCCATATACCAACTATGAGCAAACCATCTATTTATAAGGAACCTACAACTTAGATCTTCCATACAACGCCTAATGCACTCAAGTTATGTACAATGCAAAAGATGCAGACTAGAAGGCTAAAAAGAAATAATACATGGAACAAAGATAGATAAAAGCGCAATTGGAATGTGATTAAATAAATAATAAATTCTAAAATTCGTTACATCATGTCATACTTTTAAGAACATTATCATAACAATAGAAGGGATACTAAACAACATGACGAAATTCAACATCTATTGAGACCATTCACTAGTGAAGTCAATTTTGCACTCTATATACAAAATGAAAACTACGGATATAGGAGAATTGGTTCATGCATTGCAGCCATTAGAAAGTCATATAAAGGGAGCAAACAACAAAGGATGACAACATTTGTCAAAGACTCTTTTTCTATTAAGTTTGAGTCCATCATTATAAAGTTGACTTAATAATTGAGATTCATGTTTATCCTTCGTATTTCATAGGATATGACCAACCTCCTAAATATTATGGGATGGATTCAAGTTCAATTCATAAGGACTATAATATATTTAACTATTTTCATATATAAATGTCATACAACATTTCTTATTAGATGTATGAAGGATTTCAAACAAACACATAGGTGACTTTAGAGCTTCTCATATGTGGAGAAGCAATGGATTGAGGCAATAGACTTATGCATGATACATTCATGATTATAATCAATATTATGAAAACTCAATTTCATGGAACCAATGTCTCCATTAAGACAATCATCCTTCATCCTCAAATATCATAAAACCACATCATTTTTTATTTTGATATTAAAAAGAACCATTATAATTGAGGTTCATGTTTATCCTTCGTATTTCATAGGATATGACCAATCTCCTAAATATTATGGGATGGATTCAAGTTCAATTCATAAGGACTATAATATATTTAACTATTTTCATATATAAATGTCATACAACTTTTCTTATTAGATGTAAGAAGGATTTCAAACAAACACATAGGTGACTTTAGAGCTTCTCATATGTGGAGAAGCAATGGAGTGAGGCAAGAGACTGACTTATGCATGATACATTCATGATTATAATCAATATTATGCAAACTCAATTTCATGGAACCAATGTCTCCATTAAGACTGGCATCCTTCATCCTCAAATATCATAAAACCACATCATTTTTTATTTTGATATTAAAAAGAACCATTATAATGCAATTTATATTAACGGCTCATATTTAATGAAATCAAATATTTACTCCAAATTACTATCGAGTGCACACTTTGAAAATTTATATTTCTTATTAAGGTACATTATATTATTGTCAATTGTCACAAATTATATATATATATATATATATATATATATATATATATATATATATATATATATATATATATATGTAGTTAGTTAGTTAGTTTTCTCCAATAAAATAATTCCAATATGTATATTATTACTTCTTTTATCATTTCTTTGTATTTTTTTCAATATTTTTGCAAGATTTGATGAATGTCCATTTTACTAATATTTTTAATATTTTCCAAAATTTTCATAAAATTTAATCACCAATATTTTGTTAATTTCCAATATGTTGATTACCTACATGGGAAGTTGAATGTATGATCCCACTTCAGGGAGAAGTTTTTAACACTTGGTAAAACTAACTCATCTCATATGCCTGGATTCACTTTAAAATGCTAAGGCTAATAGGCCTAATGTGTGAAGCCACTCAACACAACTCTCCTATTTATTGCCTTGATCTTGTTATGTCAGCCTCTCATGTATTAGGATTTTGTAAAGGAAAAAGAAAAAAAAATACATATACACTTATGTAAGCAAAGTCACAAAATACAAAATAAAAAATCCTTAAATTTGTTTTTCTTGGAACTAGATGGAATATCTACACCATATAAATTTGAATAGAATCAAATGCATTTGTTAATTGAATCAATCCAAAGAAATATTTGCTATATTTCTCTTTTTTTTTAATTAATATTTTATATCTATGATATTTTTGTAATTTTAAAAACAATTATTAATTTAGAAGAAAGGTAAATAGTAAAATTTTAAGTGATATTTCATTACGAAAAAGTGTGAAAGAAATAAAATAAAAGAGAGAATAAAATAAAGGAAAGAGTTACAGGAAATTAACTTACAAAATTTTTCGAAATATGTTTGGTTTTGGAAAATTTGAGGGAAAATATAAGGAAAAAAAATATAGAGAAAAAAATAAAATAAAATAAGTGAAGAAAAAAATAGATTTAAAATCAATAAATCATTTGTATATATTATTTCAAACTTATTTTACTTGTTTTCATTCTTCGATATAAATATTAAATAATTTAAAAATGTATAAGTTTCTAATTAGTTTTAACTATATTTTATTTTCTTTGATATTTTTCGTAGGACAACCAAATTTGCAAAAATCAATTTTCTTAACATTTTTTTTTCTTTTCTTAGTCTTTTTTGAAAACCAAACATAACTTAAATGATTTTTAAAAACACAAAAAAAAAGGCACTTCCTTTAAATATACTTTAGAAAAAAGAGAAAGAAAATTTTGTAGTTTTTTCTTTTTTTCTTCTTATTATTTAAATATAAGAAATTATTTGTTTTCTATTCTTGACATTTTTTAGTAATTACAAAGCAAGCAAACCTTACAAGTAGTAACCAAATCTAGTTTATATTAAGATTAATAGATTGAAATGGACAAAATAATCTTAAATTTGTAAATCTAATGTGTTTTATGTTTGAATTTGAAAAATAATTTTTTTTATATAAATTTTTTTAATATTTTAATTATATTTATATATAAGTTTTAAAAGAAAAGATTATTTTGATAAGAAAAATGAGGATATATTTATTAAAATTTGATAGTTTTTTAAGCTAAAAAATTGAAAGATTAAATTCACAAAATAGGGATTATTTCATCCTTTGATCAAATATGAAATACCCTTTGAGTTGCCCTCAGCTTTTCTTGTGTGAGAGCATCTATTGACCAAATAAACCCTGGGCCTGCGGCTCGCTTTTGTTGCTATTTGCCAACTATCCCTTGTTTCAGACAGCTCCTCCGACTCCCTTCCACCTTATCTTCTTCTTCTTCTATCTCAGCAATGGCGGATGATGACTCAATCACACCCGCAGACACACAAGAAGGCGAGAATGAGCCAAATCCAGAAAACCCACCACCCCCACCTCCTTCGGATGATGACGATTACACCGACTCCGACTACGAGTCCGGCGACTCCGACCTCGAAGAAGTCTTCTACACTCGCCCTGGTGAGGAACCCGACCCACGCGCATACGACAACAAGCCTGAGACCAACATCATGCGCTTTACCCGAATCCTCGAGAGCAGGCGGATGAAGAAGATGCAAGAGGAGGAGGAGAAAGAGTACGTGTTCTATGAAGACCTCTTTGATTTTCCAGAGGACCCGGAGAAATGGAGAGAAGAGGATTTGAAGGAGCTTTGGGCGGATGCTCCATTGGAGATGACCAAACCCGGTTGGGACCCGGTTTGGGCCGATGAGGAGGAATGGGAGATTGTGAAGGAGGAGACTAAGGCTGGGCGAGACCCGCCCATTGCCCCTTTTTATGTGCCGTATCGGAAGCCGTACCCGGCTATTCCAGATAATCATTATGATATTTCTAGCCCCAAATCGGTGATTGAGGAGTTGGATAGGATTGAGGAGTTTCTCAACTGGGTCAGCTACATTTTCCCCGATGGAAGCTCGTATGTCTTCATTGTCTGCTTGCATAATTGTTGTTATATTGCTCTTAATTTGGTTTAATTATTGTCATTGTTGTCTTGATGGATGGACTTTAATTGGATACCCAATTTTGTTCATGGTTTGCACCACTGTTATGTCACGTTCTCAAGCATTTGTGTGTCTTTATGTGTTTTGAGTTAGTTTGAGTATTGATAGTCGCAGCCATTTTGAACCCCAGATCAATTATCAATAAGTTTGATGAGATTGAGTTGTTTCTCAAGTGGTTAGCTTCATTTCCCCTATGGGCATTTGGAACCTAATTTCATTATTCCTAACTTCATGTTGTATACATTTTTATAATTTTATCTGTTTAGGGGTGTGATATGGATTGAAGAATTTGTCATTTGAATTTTTGTTTTTTTTAAATGATTTCTGTTGTATTTCTTCGGACTTTTATTCATGTAACTCACCGCCCTCACAGAATATGATGTTCTTAAGTAGGATGTAAGGGTTCCAATTTGTTCATATAGGCATTACAGCATTCAAGAGGTTGATAGGATTGAGAAGCTTCTCAAGTGGGTCAACTACATTTTTCCTTAAGGAGGCTCAAATGTATTTGTTATCTCCTAGTTTGTTATTTGATTCATGATGTGGGCTCATTTACTCTGGATTTTTGGTTAGATAGACTGATGAGTGTAATCTTGATCAAAGAGTTGAATTTTTCTTGATGTGGTAGTGCATATATATGATCTTATTTATTTTTTCAGGTGTTTACATTCTATGGCTATTGGCTTTTATTTGGCAATGTGATTTTGGTTGAATATTGCATTGTTTCTCTACAATTTCTGTTGCTTATCATTTCATTATTATATTTTTTTAAAGGTATGAAGGCACAGTTTGGGATGACTTGGCTCATGGGAAGGGTGTTTATGTTGCTGAACAGGGGCTGGTCAGGTTTGTCCATTCCTGATTTGAGCATTTCTCACTGCTCTCTTGAAACTTTCTTTGGCAGAATATATGAAAATAATAAACCCTTTGATATACTAGTAACCCATTCCTCAGTCTGCTCAGATTTCAATTCAGATGTCTAGGTTACATAAGAATTACTAACCATGCTGATCTTTCAATAGGTATGAAGGTGAATGGCTTCAGAACAACATGGAGGGTCATGGGGTTGTTGAAGTTGAGGTACCCGATATGGAACCTGTGCCAGGTTCCAAGTATGTTGTCATCCCAGTCTGTTTGTGAATCTGGCTATTCTGCAAGTCAGCAACTACAATCTAATTTTCTTATTAAAGTAAGTCACTGAGTAGTTATTAATTATTATTCCAGACTTGAAATGAAGATGCGGGCTGAAGGGAAGATAATATCAAGAGATTTCATGACCCCAGAGGATAAAGAATGGCTAGAGATGGATATTGAGGATAGCATTAATACAGCTAATGGGAATTATGAAATCCCTTTCTATGAGAATGATGAATGGATCAAACAGTTTGGGAGGAAACCGTAAGTTTTTGCTTTGGTTGCTGATTGTTTTTTGTTTGATAATAACCATAGTGCTTCTTTCTGCTACTTCTAGTTTCATATATTTGTTATTCAGTATCTCTTATTTTAAAAGTTATTATCATCATTATCCATATGTTCTGGATATCGATGCATGCAACTAGATACCTAGCATTTTCTCAAAACTTCCATACTCTATAGAAAAAGGAGACAGATAATTCAAGTAGAAGAGTATTCACCTTCATCAATCTTATTTCTCTTTGACATTTGATTTTGGAGATGGTTTTAATTCTCTAAAATGCTCTATCTGCTTGATTTCATATTCATACCTTCTTCTAGAAAAGAAAATAAGCATGAGTGGGAGAACTTTTCAGTTTTCTAATCATAATCTTTCTCACAGTGGGTTTGGTGGAAATTTATTAGTAACTAATTGAGAGGCAATTGCTTGGGCAGTATATCAAGCAATTTTGGTGATTGAACACCATGATTAGGGCTTTGCAGTGTTCTAGACAAAAGGGAACCGATAATGGATTGAAATGTTTTACTAAAACATTGATGCTAATATCAAATAATTTAGAAAGTTTCAAAATATATAAATAACATTCATAATAAATGTTTTCATGCATACATACAAGAAGGTCAATTGATGGATTGGAAGTTGCATTTTGATATAATTTTAATGCATTAAATAGTAAAATGAGATGGTTTTAATAACCACTGGAAACATTTTTCAGTTCACATATTGTTCGTAGTACTGTTTGGGCTCAACCATGTAGTTCAATTTCTTGATGTCCTCATACCATTTCCAACTATAAGATTAGCTCAATTTCATTTTCGCCTCTTTGCATTTGAGAATCTTTTGCTAAAGTGATCTTTATAGGTTTATTGATGATAATGTTTCTATGCCAGGGAGAAAGGTCGGTACCGCTACGCTGGTCAGTGGAAGCATGGCAGAATGCATGGCTGTGGTGTGTATGAAGTCAACGAACGTACCATATATGTAGGTTCAAAATATGAGCCATTAGTGACTGGGCACAACCTGTTTTACTGTTATAGGCACAGGGTTTCTCTTAATTTATTGAAGAAATTACTAATATCAGAAATACCATTGGTTATTTGAATCTTTTCTTATTAGTAACATTGGCTATTTCAATTATGGCTCTCTCCTGGTTTCTATACTTCTTTATTCCCAAGTGTTCTTCAAACTATCATTCTATGAAATTTAAGATTTAGAATTAAATAGTTGAGACCATGATTGTTATATTGGACAATAGTAGCTAAAATATGCACGGTATCTGATTATGATGATGATGGTAATGATGAAGATCATGTAATAGTAATAGTAATGATAATATATAATAAGAAACACACTAAATATTTTCTGTTAAGAATTCAAGATATTTCACTAATAGATTTGTGGTTGTTCAATACATGTTTTGCACTTTAATTATGTATATGGTTTGTCCTTGTTAAATAGTCTAATACTGTACTTTTATTAATGCCTAATAAATTAAACTGTCATAAGAAAAGTGTGATTAATACTTTCGTACTGTGTATTCAGGGTAGGTTTTACTTTGGAGAGCTCTTGGAGGATTTTTATGGCTGTGATGAAAATACTTCAGCGGTATCCTAAGAACCTTTTTCATTGGACATCTCTTTTTTCTTTTTCCCATTTTTTTCCTCCTTTTTGGGAACTTATACTGCAACAAGGATATTTTTTTCTTACAATGTGGTCTTTCAGCTGCATGCGGGAATAGCAGAAGTAGCTGCTGCTAAGGCTCGAATGTTTATCAACAAGCCTGATGGAAGTATGTCTCTTTGTAATTAAAGATAGTTCATAAATGTTAGATTGCAAATTATTCTATAGTCAGAAGCGGAAACCTCCAACCACCTGTCAATTTGAAATTCAATCTGAGTCATTATTTACATCTTAGATGAAAATTGTCTTGTTCATCATAGATGATTATCCATTGATGGCCAAAGTTATTTTAAGAGTTGAAAATTAAGGGTCTTTTGGTTGCAGAAATGAAAATTGTTTTTCTCAGAAATTTTTTCATTTTCAAAAAATGAAAACAATGAACATGTTCATCTTTGGATTGTTTTCAATTTGTAATCTTTTTGAAGTTTTGAAAAATGAGAAACCACATTTTGGTGTTTTCTAAAAAATATCTGATTTCAGGAATTGTTTTAAAAACAGCTCTTGAAAATGTGTAAGTAGATTTTTGATAGATTATTGAATTAAAGTTATAGAAAATATGTTTGGTAACGTGTTTCATTGCATCTTTTTCTTATTCTCTATTTCAAAAAACAGTTCTCATTTCTCCTACCAAACAAGCTCTAAGTCTATTGTACATTGCATTTAGCAGAATTTTTCCTCAAGAACTCCTGCTGTCATATTAAATTCATGAGATGGCAATTCACTGAACAGAAACTATTGGAGTTTTCAGCTACCAAACGAGCTCTAAGTTTCTTATAGGTTTCATTCAGTACATTTAGCTCCTTGAGAACTCCTATTCTTGTATTTAATTCTCAAGAAGTTGGCAATTCACTGAGTGGAAACTATTGGAGTGTTTGGAGTCTTTGGATATAGTGGTAGTGGGGGAGGGTGGTAGGAGGGGGAAGGGAATGAGAAACCATCCGTTATAGGTAACCTTTTTTTTTCAGTACCTGGAACCATCCAATCTCCACCAACAACCCCTTGCTAGTTGAGCCAGGCCTTTGGGGCTGAAAAACGAGAAGCCATTTTCCTGGAAATAGGATTTTTATATGCGAACCATCCATTTTCAATGTATACATTATTTCAATTCAAAGCATGTGGGGCACCATCATCAACCTTATAGTTTAACATAACATCATCCAACAATGTGGATACACTTTTTTTTCCTAATTTCATTTGCCATCTAAGCCACTAGATCATTAGTTGATGTTAGCAATTTGGCTATATGTGCATCATCTGAGAACTATTCCGTTTTTACCCTTCGCAGAACATTTTTGCGTTTTTTTTTTTTTCTTTTGGTTTTATGCCAGCTTTTTTCTAATGATTTTGGGTAATGCTTTGCCTGGCAGTGGTCAGGGAAGAGAGGGGTCCATATAGTGATCCTCAACATCCCTATTTCTATGAGGAAGAAGATGTGTGGATGGCACCAGGGTTCATCAACCAGTTTTATGAAGTAAGTTAGCACTCATGTTTTACGAGTGACAAATTGACTTATCATTGGAACATGTAGGAGAACATGAACATATTTTGTTTGGCAGGTCCCTGATTATTGGAAAACATATGCATCTGAGGTGGATCAGGAACGAGAAATGTGGTTAAACTCCTTCTATAAAGCCCCACTGAGGATACCTATGCCTGCTGAGCTTGAACACTGGTGGTCAAAAGGTATTAATTGGAGGACATTGTTCTGATAGGCAAAGATAGAATATATTGAAGCACCTAACAAAAAGGTGAATAAAGGTATACACGGTGTGTTCAAATGTGCCTAAATGACCAAATAATGCTAAGAGAAAACAAAAAACAACTCCCTCACCTCATTTAGAGCTTTGCCAATCAATGAAGTCCAACATGGACAAAAGGCTATCACCTATATATATTCTAACCCACTCTTAAAAAATGTACGTGAAAGTTTGCTTGATCACGTGATCCCCTTTTTCAAAAGCTCTATTATTTCTTTCTTTCCAAATTATCCAAAATAAACACGAGGGCAGCTCTCTTAGCCTTCATCCTCTTCTTCCTGACGCAAGAACTATTCCAACTTAGAAGAGCCCCTCATACAGTAGAGTGCATTACCCATTTTATCCTAAAAAGGCATAATAAGACGCCATAATATGACTGCTTTATTAATTGGAGGGAACTGATTTGCAGTACTAAATTGCTTTTGGTTACTAGAATATTTAGATTATTTTGATTTTGGTAGTTTAATTTTATTCACTTTAGAAGTTTCTTGGGGTTATTCTTTACAAAGAGAATGGTTTGTGTATTGAGGATAGGTTTTAAACTTTAATTATTTTTGCTTGAAAAGAGAGTGTCTCTCCTTTATTTTGAGTTGGTTCTATATTATGTCACTCATATTGCTCCTCATTCCTTATTACATCCTCATTTTAGCTACCCTCATTTGTTGAACATATTATTTCTTTTTCCTTTTATTTTTTATTTTTTTTGTTAAAGGCAAACAAAAAGATATATTAAAAAGCGTTAATCAATAAAAGCAGGCATGCCCTAAGAACGAAGGGATGTTAGTTCTTGGGTTTTGCAACTAGGATTTGTTATTTAAGTTGTGGTGATCAACCTAACATGTGATCTCTATCCTTTTGTGATTTTGACATGGCAAGATCAGAGTGTCAAGAGGTGCTATTGAAGAGATAGCTTGTCATTAGAATCTTCTATTTTGAAATTTTATTAAAATATGTTATGTTGATCATTTGTGTTAAACTACTAAACAACCAAAAGCTTAAGCTATTAAGAGTGTGTTTGGCAGTGTTTCTACTCAAGGTGTTTTTAGTGAAAGTGTTTTCTCTAGAAGTGTTTTTAGGAGAATCACCTATCAATTGTTTCTCTAGAAAACACCACAATTGATTTTTTAACGTTACAATTGACTTTTCAAAATTTTAAAAATGTTTCTTAAATTTGATCAAATACCTTATTTTTCTTCAAAAACACTTTTTGGGGTAAAAGTGTTTTTTCAAAACACTACCAAATGGACTCTAAATACGTTTGATAAAGTAACTTAGAGGGTGTTTAGTAAATCAACATAATGATTTAATATGACTTATTAATTTAATTTAAGTCATTAAGTAGATTAAGCATGTTTGGTAAAATAACTTAAAATTACAATTTAAAAGTAAAAATAAGTTTAAGTATCAAGTTAAAATACTTAACTTATTTTTAATCTCAAATCCTTTTTGCTTCATTTACCCACACTAGCAAGAGTATATTTTACAACTATGATTCCACATTCACAACTCATTTTTTATAATAAATATTTTTTTGTTATCTTATATATCTTAAATATGTATGTTTAATAAATAAATTTATTACTTAAAATTAATGAAAAGAAATATTAGTTAAAATCAATGAGGATAACTATTAGTTAAAATTAAAAAGGGTAAATATGTCAATTTGATGATTTAAAATAAATTTTAAGTTAACTTTACCAAATAACCTTAATACTTAAAGTAATAAGTTTTAAGTCAACAATTTAAGAATAATTTGACTTAAAGTCAACTTAAATCATTGAGTAATACGTATTAAGTTTTATCAAACACTCTCTTAATATTACAACCTAAAGTGAAAAATGATTTTGATAAATCAACTTAATAATTTAAGCATAATTTATTTTAAAGTCATTTTAAGTCTTTAAGCATCAAGTATTAAGTTTTATCAAACGCCCTCTTAAATCAACTTAATAACTTAACGTAAGTCGTTAAGTCATAAAGTTCGTAAAAAGGTTTGGCAAGTGGCCCCCTTATGTATTTTTTTTGTCAATATGAAAGAAAAGGGATTTGTTAACGTTTGAGAAGGAGTTATCGGTTCAAAGGCTGAAATATTCTTTTGTATGTAATTTGTCGTCTTGGTTTAGGGTGTCTATAGATATGTGCCCTAATTCTCTTGTTAGTTTCATTGATTGGTTAGGTTCTAAGTAAGGACAAGTGATGTTTTTTGTTTCTTCCCCTTTCCCTCTTGGTTGAGCATATAAGCTTTTGTTGTATATACATCCTGTATACTTAGGGGCGCTATTATGGTGTCACCCTTTTATTTATATACACTTTTTGCTCTTACCTATTAAAAAAAAAAAATGTAGATTAAGCGCGTTTGATAAAATAACTTAATGTCATAACTTTAAATATTAATTCAAAATAATTAATTTATTCTTAATTCTAAATCTCTTTTGTTTCATTTGTTCACATCTAGTGATAGTCTTATTTTCTTCCATGATTTCATATCTACGATTCACTTTTATAGTAAATATTTTGTAGTGATTTTATACGTTTATAATATTTTTAATATGGATGTATAACAAACAAATTTATTTCTTAGAATTAATAAAAGTAAATATTTGTTAAAATTAACATGGATAAATATTAGATAAAATTATTTAGGGTAGTAAATAAGAACAGTGGAAAGAAGGTTAGACATCGTCAATTCCTAGCCCTATCAGGCCAGCTACTTCATATCATACCTGATTCTATCACTCTTCAATTCTGGCCCTATCAATTTGATGATTTGGAAAAAAAATTAACTTTACCAAACAAATTTAATACTTAAAGTAAAAATGAAGTAATAAGTTTTAAGTCAACAACTTCAAAATGATATAACTTTTTTTTTTTTTGATAAGTAACTTCACAATAATATAACTTAAAGTCCACTTAAGTCATTAAGTAAAAAGTAATAAGTTTTACTAAACACCCTCTTAGACTAAAACTTTAATGTCAGGGCTCACATAAGTCTCCACACACACGAGTTCAATGAATGATAGAGTAATAGTCAGTGAGATTTGAACTCATGAAAAACCAAGGCTTGATTTCATGTTGAGTTGCATAATTAACTGAAAAACCTAAGTTGTTAGGTAATGGGTTAACATTGTAATCAAATTGAGTAATAATTTGGTTGATGCCTTAACAAAGTATTATTTTAAAATAGTAGTTGGAAAAGATAGTTGCTAGTGCAACTTCAATAGATTAGAAAACACAGTGAATGTTTTCAGTTGGAAAGATTAGCCATTTGATGGGTGGTAGTTTACCTGGAGCATTGTTTCTGTGCCTTTCTTAATGGTTTTTTACTTGACAGATCTCTCAATCAAGTTATGATGGTGAATCCTATCTCCCATGCATGTGCGTGTGTTCTGTAGATGACAGGAACATGAATTTGGCATATTCCAAAAGAAATTTCCTGTTGCTCTGGGATGGAGAACAAGAAAAGGAAATTTTAGATCTAACAACCTTTTGGTGTGGGAATGGTTTATCATTCAAATGTCTTTCCTTTCCCTTTATGTTCTTGACAAAATAATGAATAATTATTTTCTTTATACCAGTAATAATTCTGGAAAGAAAAGCTTCTTGTTTCTAAGGTACCATCTTCAATCCCCCACCCCCCATTTGTTTCCTTGAAAATTGAACTGGAGATGCTTTCTAATGATTTTTCATTAAAAAAATAAAATGAACACAGGGATTGGACATCTGGTTTTCTTCTAAAAGGATAATTTAGTGGTTTGGAAGTAGTAGTAATTAAAGAAATGAAGGAAGAAAATATTAGACCTGATTATTCATTGAAACAAACACTTGAGTGGTTTAGCATTTAGTACTTTCTATTGTTTCATCTTTTGCTTTCATGCCTGTTTATTATTGCCTCAATTAGTTTACTCTTCCAGCCCTTTTCTGATAGATTTGCTGCTGTCTTTTCTAGTTTGTCGCACTGCAAGCATGTTTCCTGCTTGATGTTTGTAATTTTGTTTCATCAGATGAGACTCCAGAGTTTGTTCTTGTTAACAAGGAACCAGAGCCTGACCCTGAAGATCCATCAAAGCTAATATGTACTGAAGACCCCCTCATCCTACACACACCAACTGGACGTCTAATCAATTATGTTGAAGATGAAACGCATGGGCTCCGGTTATTTTGGCAACCGCCTTTGAAAGATGGGGAAGATGTGGACCCAGAGAAGGCCCCGTTTCTACCCCTTGGTTTTGATGAGTTCTATGGACGTGAAGTGAGCACACAGGATGAAAACATATGGAAGCGTCTTATAACAGCAGTGGAAAATGCATGTAACCCTGTGTTGGAAAAACTAGAGAAATGGAGTGAAGAGAAGAAGAAAGAGAGTGAAATGAAAAGGAAGCTAATGGAAGCAGAGCTTGAATTCATAGAGGCTGAATTGTGCCTGGAAGAGGCCATTGAAGACATGGATGACGAGTTGAAGAAGAAGGAGAAAGAGGAAGAGAAGAAAATGGAAAGGGGTTTCCAGGAGGAAGAGGATACTTTTACACTGAGCAACCAAGATGAGAATGTTTCAGCTGAGAAGGTAGATGAAGAGAGAGAGGGAGAGGGAGAGGGAGAGGGAGATGGAGAGGAAGAGGATGGGGAAGAGGAAGATGAGGAGGATGCACCATCAAGTTTTGGTACTGTTATTCAAGAACAAGACAAAACAAAGAATGATCAGAAGGGAAACAAACCTGGGAAATCTCCATTTTCTACATCCTCATTGTCATTTGCTTCCTGTAGCCTGATCTCAATGGTGAGCTCTGATTTCCTATAGAATTCTTCATAGATTCTTTTTGACACAATCATTGCTATAGGTGACAAGATAGGGATGATTCAGGATTCAGAAGTTAGTAGGTATCTATTGTGGAATAATTTGGAGACAAACCCAAGGATGAATTTAAGATTAAGAAAATCAATCCTGTTTAAAAACAAAAAAAATAGAAAGTAAAAATCAATACCTATCATGTAAAAGAAGTAAATAATTTAGGGATTATTTGCAATGTTGGGTGTATTTTTTAGTACTCATCTCTCAAATCATTTGAGAATTATTGAATGCATTTTGTAAGTTTAGAATAGGTTTATGCCTTTGAGGCCTAGCTCATGTGGTGGAGGGTTGGGCAGGTGGGGAACAGGGGGTTGGGTTTGTGGGAGGTTATAGGTCCTAGTCCCAATAGTGACAAAAATTTACCTGTGTTGGAATTTTGATTTGGCAACCATATATAACCATGCCTTGTAAGTTATAGCTCTGAAGCAATGGCCGTCAGCTCATGGAATTGAAAGTTCTGAACATTGTTGGCTGGCTACAATGCGAAAGTTCTATATATACACCATCATCTGGCTTTTGAATGATTATTTTCCTTATTCCTCTTGTATGTGTGGAAATATGAAAACTGAGCTCCTCCCTGAATTTCCTGATTCCTTGTTCTCACAACTAGACATAATATTTTTCCGTAAACCTGAGCCAAGTAAGCACAGTGAAACGAAACTAAAAATTTGCTTTCATTGCCTTGACAGGTTCCATCTAGACTACAACAGTCATTTGTATCGTGGAAGGAAAGAACATCGTCAAGGAAATTAGTTATCACCCCATCAATTGAGGGCACAAATGATCGCTCGGAAACATTTGATTCAGTGAGTTTCCCTTTAGTGCTTGGCCAAAATGGAAGGTTGAGGGCCACAACACAAGCAGGACAGCAGTTTCAGGTGAGATGCCACTCAAGCCATGGGAAATCTCAATCTCGGATTATATCATCATGTTCTGCAGCCTCTGTCAACTCCAAAAGAAAGCCAAAACCTGAGAAGACGTCACAGGGCCATATATGGCAGCATGCAGCACCAGAAGGAGATTTAGATAATATCTTGTCCTTGCATATACCCATACATTACTTGGAACCAAATACTAATAAAATCTTGAGGTGAGCTGCTACTTTTCTTTACATCTCTTTTTGACATTTTTGGCAGAGAAACTAGATGGGTTGTGGAAGATGGTCAATTTTGTGGTGCCCTGTTGTACCTTCTGTTCAGCATGAGCCATGCAGAACTGCTACTCTCATTTTTGCATCTCATTTACTGTATGTTCTTTTAAACTATATCTTGTTTAAGGTCAAAGAAAATCACAAAATAATGTTAGTTCAGATGTGTTTTTGGGGTCATTTCAGTGGGCTTGTTCTGAATGAATGGCTAGGCTCTGAGATTTGTTAGTTGCACCATCATCACTGTCAACCAGTCTAGCTCTTGACTGGGATATCTTCTACTTCCTTTGCCAGCTCTTTCTTCCATTGTTTTCTTTTAGCTTAATGAGAACAGGAAGGAAATTATAGAACTACGTGTTGACTTTTTATTGTTATTTAAAAAAGTAACTTATTTCTCAAGTAGTTTTTAAAAATTATTTTTATCATAGATCCCCATGGTGTATTTAATTACACAATGTTTGGTAGTTATGTTTGTTTCTTGGAAAAATTGGGGAAAAGGGGAAGAAAATAGATGGCTATGTTTGTTCCAGGAGAATGCAAAGGGAAAGAAGATGAAAAAAAAAAAAAAAAATTGGATTTAAAATTAATAAATTATTTTTATAAGTTACGTTAAATTTATTTTATTTATTTTTATGTTTTTATATAAAATAAATAAATAATATCAAAATGTAGAAGTTTTTAATTAATTTGAATTATAATTTTTTCAAGTATTCTTATAGTAAAATCAAATATGAAACAATATTTTTCTCTTTCTTTTCTTTTTTTTTTTCTTAAAACTTTCTTGGGATCCAACATAACAAATTTAAGAAAAAGGAAATAAAGAAAATACCATCTATTGACCTAGACTCACGTGACAAAGTCCTAGTAAAGAAAATTCTTATTTTTCCGTAAAAGGAAAAAAAAAAAACACTCCTTAGTTATTTAGTACTTGTTTGTAAATATTTACAAATACAATTTTTAAAAATATATATTAAGAATAATTTCCAATTATTTTTAGAAATAAAATTCTATTTTGAAATTAAAATATAAAAAATAATTTTCTCATTTAAAAAAAAATAGAAAAGACAAGAAAAGCAGAAGACACTTCAAATTTATTTTAAAAAATAACATGTTTTTGAACAAATTCTCATAAAACTATACCAAATACATTTTTTGAATTAGAAAATTATTTTCTCTTTTTCTTATTTTCTTGGGGAAAAAAAACTATTCTAATCAAAAAAATATATATTTAAAAAAATGGAATCAAAGATAAAAGAAGCAAAACATGATACACGTTGCCACTAGGAACAAGCACAGTTAGTGACTTCGTGCCTGAATCTAAAAAATAATAATTATTATTATTATAATGTGAAACACATGGGTAAAATGAAAAATAAAAAAATAGCCCAACCTAAAAAAAAAGAAAAAGAAAAAACAAATCATGGTCACGTGTCATGAGTAGTTGAAAATGCAAATTTGACGCATCAACGCGCATCTTTTAATTGTGCCCCCAATAATTTTGGACCCACTAGTAATTTAAAACATGGTGAATTTTCGAATATTGTCTAGACAAGTTAAAGTAACGAAATCTTTCTACTATAAGTTGACGTCCCAAAGTGAAACTCCCGTATAAATCTTCTTTTGAACTTATACCTACCAATTTAATAACATAACATAAATGGTTTACCATATCAAATAAATTTCTTAAAAGGGTATCTAATTGCACTTTTTTTTATTTCTCCTATCTTGTAATCGGACCATGGGGACATTGGGGAGTCCAATCTTCATGGGTCGAATCTTGAATGCAATGTATTTATATAAGAAACAAAAGTGAAGGTGACATATCCCAATCGGATGTATGTGTCGATTTCGACACAATTTTGATTTGTCTTGTGAATGTCTCACTTAAAATCATAATTTCGTTTACTAAAATTGCGAAAATTCACACAATAATCATATGCCAAGCAACCATAATGTCACACACCTAATGGTGGACCCGTCAAACTAAGAACCGTTCTCAATTATTAATTTATTATTCAAGATGTTTCATTTTCAATTACCAAGTTGTTAGAATTACTTTCAGCTACTTGTTGGAAGCTCTTGCAGGGTCAGGATTAGATGGGGCGGGTTTTTTCAAATATCTATCTTGCGTCGCCTCTGAAAGGATAGATTTAAAATTTAAATAAAAGAATTTAATGTGGATTTAAGGTTTTTTTTTTTAATATGACGGTTTCAAATATTGCCTTATTACATACCATCTCGATTAGATATAAAATTAATTTTAAATTTTAATTTAATTTAATTTTTAGTTTCTTATTTTGAATATAATAATAAAAAATATTTTTTAATAAATTAAATTATAAAAAATTATAATATTTTAATTATTTATAAAATATATTTATTTTATTGAAATTTTTACCCATGGCTCCCTCCTTGCCCCGTATTGTCCCATTTAATTTTTTTATATGACGGGAATAAAAATTATTTTAAATAAAAAGGGCACAATTAAGACAAGGTGACCTACCCCAAACACAACTTCATTAAATAATGATTTGCCACTTATAGCAAAACATAATAGATATTTTCAATTTCTATTCTTAGTACAAATTTTCATCAAAACAAACTTAATTTAATTGTAAAACAAATTCTCGATATTCTTAGTTAGAGGAATCAATTTATTTGTAAAGTAAATGCTTTTATTTTATTATTTTTTAAAATTTTAATATTAAAATTTAATTTTATTACTTTATTCTTAAATCTCTTTTCCCAAATTATTTTTAACAATATTTATTTATTTTTTTCATCAAGAATTATAGATCTAGAGGGTTGTCAGTATTTTTCAAGACATTATAACTTATTAATGTTAAATTTTGGATAATTGTTTTATTTATATATAAGATTTTTTTTTCAAGGGGATGGTACACGTCCCATCATTTTTACCATTTACATATATGGCAAATATAATAATAATAAAAAATTCATTTATTAAATGAAAGTTTATTAACAATTTAACATGCAATCACTATATCCCATCTAGCAAATTGACAAAATATTGATAAACGCGTCAATAAAATCAATATTTTCTGTTTATGATACAAGAAAATAAATATCTACCTTTATGAATTATTAGAATATTTCTACCATCTTTATAATTTTTGTCTTCCCCGTCAAAATCATTGACTAGCCTTTTTTAGGTGACTATTATTGTGGGGCATATTTGATTTAGGAGATAAAGTTCCCTTTATTAATTATCAATTGAAAAAGAATATGACTTTTATCCTGTCATTATTGTTATGAAATTTGTTATATAAATCAAATTTTATTTAGCAACGCAATTAAGACTGTATTTGGTAATATTTTTATTCTACTTATTTTTAATGGAAGTGTTTTTTTTAAGTGTTTTTAAGATGACTATTTATAAAGTATTTCTATGTAAAATACTACAAAAAAATTTCTAATATGATTTTTTAAATTGTTTGTAAAATTTGTCAAACATTTTTTTTTTCAAAAACATTTTTAAGGCTAAAAATGCTTTTTAGAATTACTGTGAAATGGATTTCAAATCAAAGCGAAAAATATCTACATGATTATAAGTGGGTCGTTACAAATTGTATTAAAGTTGATCTCTGAACCCGTGTGAGGGTTTGTTTGACCCATATGAGATGTTTGTCCATTTGCCCCCATAATCTTAGTACTTTATAAGTATGAACTATTTTCCTCTTAATACTATAGATGTATTTTCAAAACAAACATAATCTAAATTATAACTAAAATTAATTCAAATAAAATTATTATTTCACAATTTAAGAAGATAATATACTTTCTAATTTTGAAAGTAGAAAATAGTTATCATTTGTACAACTACTTAAAGATATGTTTAGCTTTTAAAAAATATTAAGAAAAAGTAATAAAAAATTAAATTTTTATATTTAATTTTACTATAAAAGTTATATATAAATAAAATTAGTTATAGATTTATATATATTTAAAATTATTTAATCTTTATATAAAAAATTTTAAATAAATGAAATGAGTATAGTAGTATATAAAAATAAATCATCGACTAAAAAAATTATGTCTTGAAATTCTAGTGGGAAGCATGAGTTGGGATGAAGCTTGCGTGTGAAAGTGTGTATGGATGAAGACATACAAAACGTAAACATCAAAAACTGGCAACTTATACACTATATTTAATAGGAAAATCCATTATCCACCCAAATAAAATGTAGAAATATTGATTTTGATTTGTGTGTGTGTGGAGAGAGAGAGAGAGAGAGAGAGAGAGAGAGAGAGAGGGAGGAGAGAGAGAATAGGGCTTGGAGGGTGAAAGGCCATCAGTGATGGACGGTGGAGGTGAATGGTGACAGGTTCCCTATATTCTCATAATCTCACTACTTCCCCTTTTGCTTATAAAACCCAAAACCCCATAATAATTGATGTAATGACAACACGTGTAGTGTAAGCACTACCAACACCAAGTAACCAACTACGAACTCCGAACTCCGAACTCCGAACAGGCCCCCCGTTCTTGTTCACGTGCTTCCCAACCTCCTCCACCAGTCTACCCCCACCCTCCCCCTGGGCCCCACTTGTCTTTTCTCCCTTCTAAATCCATCCACTTCAACAACCATTCTCTCCTATTAAGGTGTAAACCTAGACATAAATAGATTGTGAAAATTATATTTGAAGGCCATCAATTATTATTGTTGTTTTGTACATAGATTGTAAATATGATTTTTATTGATATTTGTGCAATTGATTTATGGAAAAAATTAAATAAAACAAAAAAAAAAAAACACAGATTTAACATAATTTGACAGATTGTCTACGAAATAATAAAAAAGACTTTCACTATATCTGAAATTAGGGTTACATAAAAAAATATTTATATTAACCCTCATATAATGAAACTCCAAAAATACTCTTGAGCCATACTCCCCAACCTATCGTTCGCCCTCAACAATAAAAATACAAGTTCGAATGAAAAATGTCTGTCGTTCCACTCCATTTTATTCCGACATTTGCCTTTTTTTTTTTATATGTCTTTCACTCCATATGAGTCACATATTACAACAGATTTTAATTTTGAATTAAGATCACATTTAGCAAATGCGGTCTCACTTTTAAACCAAAACTATATTTATTAAATGCGATTTTATGTTTGAACTAAAACAGTATTTCCCTTATGTATATTTACTTTTAAACTAAAACCTTAGTTGTCAAATGAGATTTTAATTTAAACCTTTTGTATTTTTAACTTTATATTTTTAAATATATTTTAATGATTTTGTTTTTCATTTTGTATTATTTTATTAGTATAGCTTTATTACTTTAATATTATTAATTTATTAATAAATAAAATCATAATTTATTAATATTTTAAAATTTTTGTTTTTATTGAAATAATACTAGACTCTTACAATGAAATATATATACATATATATTATTAAAGCTTATATTTTTAAAAATATTAATTAATCACTATTTTATGTATATGTGAAAAATAAGAAAAAAAGAAAAAAAATCATAAAAAATTGTAAAAGTGTAAATTTAAAAGTACCAAAAGTCCAAAAGCGAAACATTGATAATCAAATCACATTTGGGTGCTTAGAATTTATATTTTATCCTATTATAGGGTTATTTTGGTCCAAAACTCCATTTTCTTTTTTAATAAAACTATAGATGTAGTCATAAAGATAATTATGAATATATTTTTAAAATAGTCATTTACATTCACATTAAAATCATATTTTAAAGTTTTATTCCTATTAAGAAGAAATTATTTTTTGAAAAATAATTTTAAAAGTGCCATAGGTTTTAGAATATTGTTCTCAAAAACTATTTAAAAATAATATTATTATTTTTATTAAAAAAAAATCCAAATGAAATTGATATGTGATTGCTAGATGAAGAATATCACAACTTCTATGACTATTTTAAAATTTGTTGTTTTCTACAAAGCATACTGGATATGCATAATCAGCACATATCAAACTGGTTAGGATTTTTTATTTAAATAATATTATGTCTATAATAGAGATATAGAGAGAGAGTAAATTAGATTCCTTCAAACTCTCCAATTGATTAGGTTAATAACTGGCGATTGAAAGCAACCTCCACCGTTCCACAACCAAATTTCAAAAAGTCACTAACTCACAATCCCCACTCAATCACCCTCGCTAATTGCGTGCGTATGACGTGTCCTCATAACTTACAGTGGACTAGTAGTGTCCACCTGGCATCTCCAACCTTTGTCTTTTACTAATCAATGAGGCTTCACCACCACAACATATGGTCGACATGGCACGTCTTCCTCGCTCGCGTGGACAGGGACCCTTGAAGATGATAGGTGGCTTGAACTGATTAACAACTCAGGGACTCTGCTCGCTTTGTTTTTTTTTAATGGGGTTCAACTGACGTCCACGTGGCGGACAGTTCGGCAACACTCTAGAGCCGCCACACTCAATTATTGTCTCCGTGACGTGTCTACGCTCCGCACCCCTCCACGCCAAACGCGGAGGGGGCCACAGGGAAACTTCCACGTCTGCAGTGGAGGGACTCGAGGGAGGGAGGAAACATCCTGGCAGCCCACCGGCGCACTTTAGCAGAAAGACCTCCCCTCATCACTGATTGCATCACGAGGGTGCATTTGGTTCATGCATCCAGGGTTTATACATTTTTTGTCGCCACTCCTCTACCACTGCTCTCTCGCAGCCAAGAGTCCGCGGTGGCCACCACCGCAGAGTCCGCAACTTTGACCCATCTTGCGGACTTTGCCTTCCATTTAACTATAAATACTTTCCTGTTAATTTTTTTTTATATATTAAACTTATTTTTTACAATAGATAAAAAAATAAGTTTAATTTTTCAAGATATATTTTTAATTGAAAACTCCTGGGGCAAATTGCAAAGATTGTAACATAAATTTTTATTTTTCATATTTTTATAAGATGAATTATTTTCTAATTTTTTTTTTCAAAAATTTGTATATTTTTTTAAGTGAACAAATCAAAACTATAAGTTTAATATTTTTTATTAATAAGATTGCATATATTTTTAACGTTTTCTTTTAGCAAACGTAAAAGGATATCTGCGCACAACAAAATATTATTTAAAACTATTTTTTTAAGAATATATATTTTTTGTCAATATATTATTATAATATTTAGAAATAAGACACGCGGGCCATATTGTACAGGGAACCGGCTACAGCCGGTGAGACTGCGACGAAAAATCTAGTGAAGTTCTTATCTCCTTCTCCCACCTCTCCTTCTCCATATATATAAATCCAGCGTGGGCATTCCTTGATTCCTCGTCCGAATTTTGCATATGTCACACTTTTGCCCTTTAATGTTTCTTTTATTCACTCTTCCACATGGTAGCTTCCTATCGCCGGAAACCAAAGAGCACTAGCTCTTCTCCACTTCTCGGCTTCCCTCGCCTCAGATTCGTCCGTTACCGCCGATTGAGATAATCTGTTCATTAAAATTTCCTTTTAGAATTATACTATTATCATCATGTCTACTTCCAAGACTCACCGGAGAGGACACGAAGAGAAGAACCGGAAGGGGAGGCTGGCCCAGAGATCGTCGTCGTTCCACTCCGGTATTCCGATGACTATGGCCCCGCAGGCGGAGCTTCGCCGTCCAAAGACCTTGCCGGATCTGCTCTCAGGTAGGAGTGTCTCTGGACTCTCGCCGGAGGGAGGGCCACGGTTGACCAAGTTGCTGCTCAATGTCACCGTTCAGAGGAGTTTAGGGCCAGTCCAGGTAGTGATGTCGCCGGATTCAACAGTCGGAGATCTGATCGCGGCGGTTCTGCGGCAGTACGCGAAGGAGGGGCGGCGGCTGGCCTTACCGACCACGGATCCCGCCGGTTTCGATCTTCATTATTCGCAGTTCAGTTTAGAAAGTAAGCCCTCTCTCCCCATATCTTCATCGTTGAATCTCAGCCGTAAAAAAAAAAAAAATTGTTGTTGAATTCAACACGTGTAGTGGTGGTGATTGATACGGTTTTTGAATGGACGGCAGGTCTGGACAGAAACGAAAAGCTGATGACATTGGGATCGCGAAACTTCTTCCTGTGCTGCAAAAAATCTGAACCAGACGTTGGCGAGAGCGCCGCCGAAGCTAGCGAAACGACGTCGTCTTCAACCTGTTCTACTGAAGCAGACAAAGTATCCAAGATTTCAGTTCCATGGCTCAAATTCATAGATTTCTTATTCTGAATCACTGATATAGTGAATCCGTACTATCGCCCTATTGATTTCTTCATCTCTGGGCTATGTAATTGTGAATATCAACAGTTTGCATCTGTAATTTTGACAGAGTTTTAGCTTGTCTGCAAAAATTGCAAAAGCCTTTGTATGGTATATAAAGATTGTAATACAAGTATTTGCAGTTGAAATTCAGAAATTCTTAGTTGGGTGTTTCATTCATTCTCAACATGGAAGCTCCCTCAACTCAATAGTCTACTCAGAGGGCAATTACCCAAACAAGAATACCTAAATTAGGTGTATACAAATGGCAGATAAATTGGGTATGGAATTAGGTATGAAATTGGGTGTTCTTCCATGGCATTCGGGAGGGAAGTTATGAAGTTAATCACTACACTAGCGGATAAATTTCTCAAATAATTGTCTAAATGTAGAGTAGTCTTTGCCTTACTTTTCTCCCCTACCAACCATGAAAATGAAAATACAAGCATTTTAAAACTATTCAAAGACTAACTATTAAAAAATAAATAAATAAAAGTTCTTTTTTTATAATTATCTCTCTTTCTCTTTGAGTGAAAAACTCTCTCGGTGAGAATTCTTTCCTAACAAACCAAAAAAAGATATTTGATATTTTGAGTCTTCCCTTCCAAATAGAGATATTTTATATTTTGACTATTCTCTCGAAAACCATAAAAAGAAGAAATATAATTTCTTCTCTCTCAAAGGAACAAAAAAAGTAAAAATATAATTCTTTTAAAAAAACAAAAATATTTACACTTAAAATTATTCTTAATTTTCTATATGAAACGAAGGTTAAGACTTTTGTATCGTGAGAAACGAATTACTAGTAATTTCATTCATGACTTGAGATAATAAATTTGATTCGTGAAACAACCAATTTAGGCATTTCTTAAGTTAATTGAAAATTTTATTATTCATCAAAAGTCATCTTGATTAATGATCGAATGATGTGAGGATTGTGTTTCTCAATACACCTAAAACAAGTATTGCTGTACAAGGTGACATTGGAATAGGATTAGGGCCCATGCGGCAACTCTCCCCACTCGTTTCTAGGTTTTTGGAGGTCCCATTCTGAATTGATTGTGAAATTACGTTAATGCTTTTTGTGAAGATGGATACAAAGACCTAAAGATAGTGCTGGTACGTGGGTGGATAGCCATTTTATTGACATTGAAAAGAAGTTTCAACAGAGAATTTTGTATTGAATTACTTTCTGGTTAACTGGGACCAAAGGGGCTGGCGGATATGTTTTCATTGTTTTGGCTTGTCTTCAAAAGTGATTTCGAATTGTGGGTGATAAAATTTGATATCATTCGTTAATGGGATTTGAATCCATCGTGTGTTGACCCATAAATAAATTACTTTTTTATTAATTTGCATTATTAAAATATGATTTAAATTGACCTATTTAATATTTATATTGATTAATCTAATTAAATCATTTTAATTTTTTTAATAAATATATCATTTGAGTAGTTAAGATATCATAATATAAACTTATATAAAACTTAATTTAATTTTATTATTAAATAGAAGGACTTGATTGTCAAATGGATTAAATAGGTGATATGACATGTTACTTATTTAATAATATATGTTTTTATTTTGATTATTATGTATATCATGGTTGAGTTAAAGCTTAACCGGTGTAATGTTGAAAAACCATCAACACAAATTGTGAACTCTAATCCAAACTCCAAGAAACCAAGGCGATTTTATTTTTTAATGCATTTAAGTTAGAATCAATATCAAGAGAAAAGTCCAGACCCGCAATAGTAACGGGACCATAGAGATGCCCCACCCAAACACCAAAAGTGGGCACTAGGTAACATGTATTTTCCCTCCCTTTTCTTGCCATGTTTCTTAGTAAAAAGGAAAGGTGTTTCCGTTTTGCTTGTTGATCGCCTCATAAGTCATAAATGAGTTTGTAAATCTTGTACGAGACTTGATCCAACTTGGGCTTTGTTTGGCTAATAAAGGACAAGACAAATTATAAATGTGGGGAAATGGGTCATATGAAGAGTACGACTATTCTCATTTGTCATTTAGTCTTATCATCTTCCTCACCCACTAGGCCAGTAGTAGTCCCTCTCCAGCATTTAGATGGGTGGTGGTCACCTAAGCTGCCAGGGTCATTTTACACTAGTGGGGGTGGTCGTGGTCACATGAAATGCCAAGACATTTATACCATTGGTTGCATAAGCTGCTAGTTGAGTGACCTACCATGTCTGCTCGAGTAGACTGATCCAAGAAAAGAAACATATTGCAAGTGGCATTGGTCTAAATGTCTACTTCTTCAGAATGTTATTAACAAGATGCTGCATGTATTTTTGAAAATTCTGTAATTCCTCCTAAGAAAAGGTAGTGAAGGTGTTGTAGTGGAATAAGTTCCAACGACAATGTGTGGCTCCATTTAATGGAATCATCATGATTTCTTGGCTACCTGCTCGTATTTTTCAATCCATGGTATTCTCTCTTTGACACTCATTTGGGCCCATGATTTAGGGTCCGTTTGGATGTGGTTTCAAAAAATGGCCTTTCCTCAAAAAATAATGCATTATACTAATTTTGAAAAAAAATCATCTGATGAAAAAAGTGCATTATACTTTTTCTTAATAAAAAACTATTAACCATTACTAATTTTAAGTGCATATACTATTTTTAAATAAATATTAAAAATGAAAAAAGTGCTTATTTTGTGGGCATGAAAAATATCATCTCAATTTTTTTTCAAATTACATTATTATTTTCTACCATTTATAATTAATAAATAAAAACCTTTAGTATACAAGTAATTACTATTTTATTTTTAATTCAATAATGATTAAAAAAAACTATTTTTCTTAATCTTGAATTTTTTTATTGAGAATTAATTTATACCAATTAATTATAAAAAAAAAGAAATTGATTTATTTTCTATATTTTTAGTCCTTTTACTAAGAAATGTTTTTCAAATTAGGATTAAAAGGGTTGAATTTGAAATTAAAGAATAAATGTTTTTAAATTTAAATTTTACTATGGACCCCGTATTTTGCACGATGTGTTCCCACTCGATGGCGAACTCGCTTTTTATTTGAAAAATGATTTATTTATTAAGAAAATACTTAGAATTGTCATTTATTTTTGTTTTATTTTTAAAGTGTAAACAAAATAAGAAAGAAAACCCTAAGTGTAACTCCTTATTTGAAAAAGATGGTTTGCGAAAAACCAAATCGAGGCTTGGGGGTCAGGTTTCTTATTGGGAAGGTACTATAAAGACCGTAACATCCCTCTAAGTCCCTAAAAATGGGTCTCTACTAATAAAATGAAGCACATGTGACAATTGGTTGATTAAACGTGGATACCAAAAGATATCATACACTAGGAGCCAAAACAAAACGTAGAGAATGGTCAGAGTGAGAGCGGGTGTGTACCTTGGTAGCAAGCGAATAATGCGCTATCATGAAATGGGGTTAGGGTACAAGAATGAACATAAAATATATCACATGCATCACCAAATAGAATATGAAATCACCTATGACACACATGACATTTCACTCAAGTTTATTTTTATTTTAAGTAAAACTTCATTGATGTTGGGTCTCCCATCAAAGCCCATTTTATCTTGCATGAATTGGTCTGACAAATTTCATTATTTCAGAATTATGAAAAATTCATTCTTACTTATGTAAAATCAAGAGAAACAGAAGGTTATTTGAAAACCAGAGTATAATTAAAATTGTTCAAGAGAAAACTGGATTTTTTTAAATTTATTTGAAAATTAGAGTCTTGAGAATTAAATTTAAGAATTGGAATTTTGGAAATTAAATTTGAAAGAAATTGAAAATTTTAAAATTATTTGAAAATTAGAGTTTTGAAAATTAAACTAAGGAATTGGAACTTTGGAAAATTAAACTTGAGATAAATTAGCAAATTATTTGAGAATTAGAGTTTTGAAAATTAAATTTAAGAATTAGAATTTTGGAGATTAAATTTGAAAGAAATTAGAATTTTGAAAATTATTTGAGAAGTGGAAACTATGAAAATTAAATTATAAAAATTGAAATATTGGAAATTAAGTTCGGAAATTGGAAAATTGGAGTTTTAGAAATTGAGGACTAAATTTAGAAATAAAGATTGAATTTTTAAAAATAAATAAATAAATAAAATAAAAATAAAAATAACGAAAATAATAATGATTCAATAAATAAATGTGAAAATTAGAATTTTGGAAATTGGAATTTGAAAAATTGTTTAAAGATGGAATTTTAAAAATAAATAAATAAATAGAATAATAATAATAATAACGAAAATAATAATTAAATAAATGAACGTGAATATTGGAATTTTTTAAATTGGAAATTAAATTTGGAAGTCGGAATTTTAAAAAATTGTTTAAATATGGAATTTTAAAAATAAATAAATAGAATAGAATAATAACAATAATAACGAAAATAATAATTAAATAAATGAACATGAATATTGGAATTTTTTTAATCGGAAATTAAATTTGGAAGTCAGAATTTTAAAGAATTGTTTAAGGATGAATTTTATTTAAAAAAATAAATAGAATAATAATAACGAAAATAATAATTAAATAAATGAATGTGACTATTAGAATTTTTGAAATAGGAAATTAAATTTGGAAGTCGGAATTTTGAAGAATTGTTTAAGGATGAATTTTATTTAAAAAAATAAATAGAATAATAATAATAACGAAAATAATAATTAAATAAATGAATATGAATATTAGAATTTTTGAAATGGGAAATTAAATTTGGAAGTTGGAATTTTGAAGAATTGTTTAAGGATGAATTTTTTTAAAAAATAAATAGAATAATAATTATAACGAAAATAATAATTAAATAAATGAACGTGAATATTGGAATTTTTGAAATTGGAAATTAAATTAAAAAATCGGAATTTAAAAAAATAAAAATAAATGAATAAATAGAATAGAATAATAATAATAACGAAAATAATAATGATTAAATGAATAAAATGTGAAAATCATAATTTTAGAAATTGGAAATTAAATTCGAAAATCGGAATTTTGAAGAATTAAACTTGGGTATCAAAATACGAAGAGTTAATAAAAAATAAATAAATAAATAAGTGAAAATGTGTGGCACTTTGGGTTGGCCAAGGGTGGCCATGTGAAAATAGGGTCATGCACATGGGCTTGGGTGCAACTAGCACTGCACTCAGGGGTGGGTCTAAGGTGGAGAAAGGCCTTTAAATGGTGCTCATGGGCCTTGGGCATCCAAGCAGCCCAAAGAAGGTGCAACGTGTGCGTCATGCATGCAAGCATACATTTTCCGGCAACTTGTTCTTGGTGCTCCCATTCCACGACCCCCTTAATTGGAAGTGCATTCCCATCGAGCCAGACAGCAACAAACGGTGAACCACCGGTACCCAAGGTGGCTCAAATCTTGGTCTCGCCATCGGAAAATGATAGTTGATGTCCATCGGAGCCAATTCACGGCGAATCAATCAGCTGGTAGCGAATTCCTCAAAGAACCAACTTCGGATTCCTGTGGATCCTCCTTTTCATGCCTTCCAACCCCTCCGCCATCTTCGAACCCAATATACGGAAAGGTTCCCCCGCTCCAAGCACCATCAACCTCCGAGGACTTGACACGGTCGTCCGTTTCCGATATAAAAATGTAGAGCGGCGACGAGATTGATGTTGACACGTACCGAGTGCTCATGTGGAGTGGATCTCTTGCACAAAGCTTCAATGCAATACACATCTGTTGAGGAGAAGAAAAATGGTATTCTTCTATATATTAAAAGATACAGCAGATGAGGGCTATATATAACCTGTACATGAAGTTAATTTGGAATAAACTAATCACACTAATCTAGGCTACAATCTTGGATGATTTACAATCAAATCAAACTAACTTGGTAACTAGAATATTTTTATTTCTATAATTGCTCCTTCAACAACTCACGTCAATACTTCCCTTCAAGTTGGTGCATAGATATCATCAATGCCCAATTTGTCAAGTGAGTTGTGAAATATTTTGCTAGAGACAGCCTTTGTAAGAATATCTGCTAGTTGATCTTCTGACTTCACAAAAGGAAATTGAATGACCTTGTCTTCGAGCTTCTGCTTGATAAAATGCCGATCCACTTCAACATGTTTGGTGCGATCATGTTGAACCGGGTTGTGTGCGATTGCTATGGCTGCCTTATTATCACAAAACAGGTTCATTGTATCCTGAGATGAACACTCAATTTCCTCTAATAATCTTTTTAACCAAAGTAGCTCACACAATCCTTTAGTCATGCCTCTAAACTCAGCCTCTGCACTAGATAAAGCAACTACCTTCTGTTTTTTACTCCTCCAAGTGACCAGATTGCCTCCCACAAATGTGAAGTAGCCCGATGTAGATTTTCTATCAGTAATGTTCCCTGCCCAGTCTGCGTTCGTATAGCCGTCAATGTGCAGATGTTGGTTTTTCGTGAACATCAGTCCTCGTCCTGGAGAAGATTTCAAGTACCGTAAAATACGAACCACTACACTCATATGATCTTCGCTAGGACAATGCATGAATTGACTCACCAAGCTCACCGCATAAGCAATATCAGGTCGTGTGTGAGATAAGTATATCAACTTTCCCACAAGGCGTTGATACCTTTCTTTATTGGTAGGGGTCTGGTTAGGAAATTCTCCCAAGCCATGGTTTTGAACAACTGGTGTATTAGCAGGTCTATAATCAAACATTCATGTTTCAGACAACAAGTCAAGCACGTACTTCCTTTGGGATAGAAATATGCCTCGTTTTGATCGAGCTACTTCAATCCCCAAAAAATACTTCAACCCTCCAAGATTTTTCATCTCAAATTCAGTTGCTAAATGCTCTTGTAATTTAGAGATTTCTTCCTCGTCATTTCCTGTAATTATCATATCATCAACATAGATTATTAGAGCTGTTACCTTCCCCCGTTGGTGCTTCAAGAAGAGAGTATGATCTGAATTACTTTGCTTGAAATCGTGCTTTCTCATGGCAAGGCTAAATCGTCCAAACCATGCTCTAGGAGACTGTTTCAATCCGTATAACACCTTTTGTAACTTGCAAACTTCCTTCCCCTGTGTCGAAGAAACAAAACCCGGTGGAATGTCCATGTACACCTCCTCTTCAAGATCCCCATGGAGAAAGACATTTTTTACGTCAAATTGGTGCAACGGCCAGTCCAAGTTTGCAGCAAGAGAGATTAGTACTCTCACAGTATTTAATTTTGCTACATGTGAGAAAGTTTCTTGATAATCTACCCCATATGTCTGAGTATATCCCTTCGCAACGAGCCTTGCTTTATATCTTTCAACTGATCTATCTGCTTTGTGTTTGACAGAGAACACCCATCGACATCCCACAGTTTTCTTCCCCTCAGGCAATGGCACAAGCGCCCAAGTATCATTTTTCTGTAATGCTTTCATCTCTTCCTCTATCGCTTGGATCCATTTGGGATTATTCATGGCTTCACTCACTGTATCAGGAACACCATCTGCAGATAATTTATGAACCAATGCCTTGAGAGGTTCAGACAATTTTTGAGTTGAGATATGGTTGGCAATTGGGTACTTTGACTTGCTCGTTCCATGATCGGGTGAATAGCGATTTGGTGGTTGCCCGCGGTTATGCCTGAAAGGTAGTTTATAGCCAGCAAAAATATTGTGAGGAGAGTTTAGAACTTGTACCTCAGGAATATTCTCAGGAGATTGGTCTAATTGTGGTACTATCAAGTCATGGAAGGGTTGTTCACTTTCAATTTCCGTAACTTCTCCATTTCGATCTACTCTTGTTGGTTGTTGTTTGATCTCTGCTTCGACATGCTCAGCATTTTCAACTTCTCCTCTTTGATATATCAGTATTGCCATTGGTTCTCTTGGTTGAACCTCCCTTATATCATTTGAAGTTTCTTCGAAGCCTGACCAATTTTCCCAATTCTACTCTTCACTCATCATCTCCCCCTGAAGAGAGGAGCGGGAAGATTGAGAAGTGAAGAAATTCTTCGATTCAATAAAGGTGACATCCATGGTGGTATAGAGTCACCTTGTAGCTGGATCATAACATCGGTATCCTTTCTTGTGAGCTGCATAGCCAAGAAAAACACAACGGACAGCACATGGATCAAGCTTTGTCCGTTGATTCTTGTGTAGATGAACATATGTAACACAACCAAACTTTCTTGGAGGAAGCATTAGAACTGATGGTAATGTCACATGTTGTGCGAGAACTTGAAGAGGGGTTTTGTAGTGCAAAACTCGTGATGGCAATCGGTTCATTAAGTATACAGCAGTCATTACTGCATCTGGCCAAAATCGCTTAGGGACATAAGCAGCAGTCAAGAGAGCTCGAGTGATTTCCAAGATGTGTCTATTCTTGCGCTCTGCAACACCGTTCTGTTGCGGTGTTTGAGAACAAGATGTCTCATGATGCAAACCATGTTCCTGAAAGTATCTGTGAAATTGTGCATTATCATATTCCCCACCATTATCAGATCGAAGAATTTGAAGTTTAGCAGAAAATTGTGTTCGAATCATATTATGAAATGATCGAAATATTTCAAACACTTCATGTTTATTTTTCATCACATAAAGCCAAGTCATTCGTGTACAATCATCGACAAAGGTTATGTAGACCCTCAATTTTGTCCCTTTAACACATGTCTTTAAGTTCGTTTTCAGTGCTCCACAGTAGTTCCTTGGTGGCCCAGTACTACTCACTACTTACCTTTTTCTGAGTCACCTTGGAGACTTTGGTTGAGGGATTATCTGACCCCTTATTGTGACCCTTGGCAGCCCTATTTTAGACTTAGGCTTTTCGTTCATTTTTAGGATAGCTTTTAGGGTAGCTCATTTAGGCACTCTAGGCCCACTTAAGCACCCTAGGCCCATTTAGGCATTCTAGGCCCATTTAGGCACCCTAGGTCCACTTTAGGACACTTAGTTCATTAGGCACCCATGTAGGGCCGTTTAAACACTTCATCGGGCTTAACTTTTGTATATATAACTCTTATTATTATTATTATTATTGCATGCATTCGATAATTATATTTATTTTGTTTATTCATTTTCATTTTTTTACTCTTTATTTGTTTATTATTATCATTATTATTATTATTATTATTATTATTATTATTACTATTTTTTTATTCACTTATCTAATAGGAAATTGCTTGAATTGTTTAGACTTCAAAATGTGCATACAACCCCCTTATTGAATGATGGAATTGTACAACCTGATATCTCATTTTCTCTTTCATTTTCTTTTAATCATATTTCATTTTATTACCAATTTCATGACTTTCATTAGTTTCTTCTCTTTTCCTTTAATTTTAAATTTTATCTTATTTTGTTTTGCATGGGGAGCACCCTCTTAGGGAATTCGAGGGGGAGACACGGGCTGCCACTTGGAGATGTGAGGGTTACGTAGCATAGTGGGATTAAATTAGAAGAGTTCCATGCACAATCCGGAAAAGGTATATGCAGTGCACATGATTGGAGGATAGACACGCGGGCTGCCATGTTGATAAGGATTGACACACAGCCGGAGTGATTGAAGAGGACACTTACCAAACTGGACAGGGGGCGGTAGAATCTCCAAGGGAGTGACCATGTACGCACTTTCCAGAGAGAGAGATAGGGATTAAAAAAAAAAAAGAAACAAGATATTCCGGAGGATGGTGAGGCTGCCAGATGAGAAAGGAAGGGGGCAGTAGAGAGCTGAAGGGATTCTGGGGAAAAGTGGAGAAGGTGCAGTCGCACCATTCAGAGATCCAGAGGAAGGTGAAGGAAACTGGAAATAAGAGGGGAGAAAAAAAAGCTGGGTTTCGGAGACAATCTTTGGTCCAGTTTCTCTCATCAGAGACACCACAGCCGCACCAGAATTTTAAGGGGAGAGTCTTCTATCCAGACAGCTATAGATCGGGTTCCGAAACGTGATCCTCCACTGTTTGTGTTGCCGCAACACTTTGTGCCATACTCATGCATCTCCGGAAACACCCAACTACCATTGGAGATCCACACCAGTTTGTCAATCCCGCTACCTGAACACCACAAGCGCACCAGAATTTTAAGGGAAAGGCTTCCACCACTCTACGGATCTTCACGACTTCATCTTCAAGAGCACAAGTGTGCACACTGTCAAAGGAAATTCCTCTCCATTAACGTGCAGCACTTTAAGGACTTGTTGTGCATGGGTATCCATCACACAAGTCACCTTTGGAATTGTTTTTTTTAATTAAAAACTCTTACGGGTGGAAAGTGGCCTTCACGTTTTAAGGTAATCTAATTCATGCTATTATAATTTCGTTTCATGAAATATTCAATTCAATTCATACTTGTTTAGGATTTTATCTATTGTTTAGGTTTAATTATTTCCAATAACATTATATTCATGATTTAGTTTTAAAATTATTCCTATTTGGCCTATGCATTTTAAATTTTATTTTATTTTTTATTGTAAATTCATATTTAGTTTAAATGTTAATTTTAATTTCTTTTTCTTAACTAAATAAATTAATTTTGATTTATTATCCTAGCTTGAAGATTATGATTTTTTGTTTAACGTAGTTACAATTTATTTGTTTAGTTTGGCAAATTAGATTTTTTTTAGTATTAGTTTGGGCAATTTTTGTTGATGATGGAAAAGTTAGGATTTTTTAGAGTTTGGATAATTCATGATGATGGTTAAAAATTTAAAATTTAGATTAGCATTATTTTTGTTCTCAATAAGGAAATCCATGTTTAGCTTAAACGTTAATTTTTAATTTTTCTTAACTATTATTGATTTATTATTCCATCTTAAAAATTATGATTTTTGTTTAATGTTGTTACAATTTATTTTCTTAGTTTGACAAATTATATATATATATATATATATATATATATATATATTTTAGTATTAGTTTGGGCAATTTTTGTTGATAATGGAAAAGTTAGGATTTTTTTAGAGTTTGGATAATTCATGATGATAGTTAAAAATTTAGAATTTTGATTTGCATTATTTTTGTTCTCAATTAGGAAATAATAATAATAATAAAAATAAAATCAAATAAACAAATAAAAAATAAATAATTATTTTAGTTTGGATTGATCCTGTTTTAGTTGATATTTTTTAGAGTTTTAATTAATTTGATTGGTTTCATTTTGTTTAGTTTATGTTAAGATTTTTTATTTTTTATTTTTTTTTCTATTCCATTTTTCCATTAATTTTATGCTTTCGAATTGTAGGCTATTAGTTTAATCTATTCCCATGTTGTCATTTTGTGTTTAAAAGTAGTTCATTTTAGTTTTTGACTAATTTTATTTATTCTATGTGTTTGTTTTCTTTTATTCAATTGTTTAGTTAGTCGATTAAATTTATGACTCCAAATCATCAATATTAGTTGATACGTATCGTTTGTACTATTTTAAAGATCACATAATATTTAGTGTTTGATTAAGTTTATCTTAAGATTAAATGTTGTTAAAGCTTCAGTGCTTGTAAGATCTATGGTTTTGGTTTATCACTTTGGTCATCCTTTGTCAAATTCAATTTTTAGAGGCTATCGGAAAATAGTGAAGATTAGCCTCCATTCTCACCTTCAATTTTCTTGGTTGTCAAAAATTCTACTTTGTGATTTTGTTCTTTTTTGTTTTGCTTGGTATTTTGATTCATACATTTTATTGCTTTCAAATTAATTTCTTTTTATTTTTAAAATACAACACTATTCTCAAAATCTCATTTTCCTTAAAAATCCATTTCAAAAATTCATTTAGAGTTCTTAGAATCAAAATCTCATTTTTTAAAAATAATGTGCAACCATGTTTTGATCGGTTCACATCTTTCAAATAAAATTACAGTTTTGAATAAAACACGAATCAAAGCTTGTGGTCCCAAATAAATGGGATAATTCTAAGCTAAATTCGTGTATATCGATTGGGGAATTGGTGAAACCCCTACATAAGAAAATCTTCTCAAAATTTATTTTTGTTGCCACATTTAACACTTGTTGAAATCATATCTATCTATTTTTTTAGGAATTATATACAAGATGTATGTGATAATTGATGATTCTGTATACTTTGATCACTTTTGCTATGCTAATTAGATAACGAGCATGCTAGGATTTCTATATTTTATTATTTGTTATCTAACCCCTTACAACTTGAGGAAGCACGTTACAAATTATCTATGCTATCCAGGTATGTCCCTAATACCCACTTTCTAAACCCTATGAATATGATTGTCGTTGCATACTATGTCCATGCTTGCTATCCTGTTTGATTGCCTTGATATATATTTGATGATTGTTTGATTATATTTGATAAAATGCATGTTGCGTGATGTATCTCAATACTAACTTTCATGTTTTATGATAGCGCTTTGAGAAGCGGTCCGGGTACACATCCTAACCTTCCTTTATTATGATTTGATCTTGTTTGGCATGCTATTTTTTTTTTTGGAACCACCTAGCCTACTTAGGTATCCATAATTAAACCGATTAATTGCCACATTCCCCTTAACTTAGTTAGTAGAGACCTTTAGAGGGCTTAGAGGGGTGCTACATTTTAAAGGTACCTTCCCAATAGGTAACCTGATCCCCGGACTTAGACTCGGGTTTTTCAAAGACATGCTTTTTCCAAAAATTATGGAGTCACATTTTAGGGTTTTTCTTTCTTGTTTTATTTTCCCTTTAAAATAAAAATAAAATAAGTGGTGACTCCAACTTTTTCCAAAAATTAATTTTTCACAAATAAAAAGCGAGTCTCGCCGATCAAGTGAGGGTGCACGTGAAAAATACGGGTCCACAGGTTACAAACCAACAAACACTAGAAGAAATAGTAATAGGAGTAGGGCCCAAAACGTCAGAATGAACAATCAAAAAAGGAGTGTCACATTTATTCAAACTGATTGAATAAGGTACCCGATGACTCTTAGCCTGAATACAAGCTTCACACTTAAAATCTGACTCATTAAACTTCGTAAATAAATCTGGAAATAAACATCTCAAATACCGAAATGAGGGATGCCCCAACCGATTATGCCATAACCAAATCTGTCTTTCCTTAATTCCAGCAGAATGCATATTATTTGCTCAACCATAACTGAAATCATCCATGTAATACAACCCTTCCCTTTTAGTACCACGACCAATAATCTCCTTGGTGAGAATATCCTGAAACAAACAGAAGTTAGGGTACATTAGAGCACAACAATTCAATTCCTCAGTCACTTGTCCAATAGATAACAATTTATTGGAAAGTGATGGAACTAGTAAGGTATTTGGTAATGAAAAAGAAAGAGAAAGAGCCACTGTTCCAGCCCCTGTTACTGGATATGTTACTCCATTAGCATTGGCAATGCATATTCGTTTTGGTTGGGTGGCTTTAGAGAAGTCACAAGAGTCAAAGGTCATGTGGTCTGTTGCCCCAGAGTCAATGATCCAGCCATCATGGTTTCCCGTTTTCAAGCAAGAAAAAACATAACCTTGGTTACCTGAGTCATTCTGAGCAATCTGTTCACTGGTGGAGATAGAAGATTCTTGTTGTGGTACGAGAGATAGTTGAGGCTCTACGCTCATAAGAGCTGCACGACCAAGATTGTCGCCTCCACTTGCTTCACGCTTTTTCTTTGCCTTGAGTTCTTGCCACCAATCTGGATAACCATGTATTTTGAAGCATGTTTCTTTGGTGTCTTTTGTATTCCCGCAATGTGTGCAGCCTCCTCCTTCCCCTTTTGGTTTTGTGGTTGTGTTAGGCTTTCCATCTGATGGCGTTTGAAAAGATAATTGGTGTTGAGGTTTATGTCCTCCTCTTGAAAGCATAGCACCACCAGATATGGTATCTTCATTCATCATCATTACGGATTGCCTCAAATCCTCTCTTCGAACTTGTGTATAAGCTTGTTCCACTGTTGGGAATGGTTGTATCTGCAGCACATCTGCTCGGATCTTGTCAAGCCGATCATCAAGTCCGTCTAAGAAAGTGTAGACTCTATCCTCCTGCAAAATAGAGTTATATTTTTGTATATCAATATCACATTCCATAGGATTTGGTCGACGAAAGTCGATTTCTCTCCACAAGCCTTGCAGATTGTTGTAGTATGTCTCGATAGATCCTCCTTCTTGTTTGAGTCTGGTTACTCTTCTTTTGAGATCATATACTTGTGATGTATCAGTGCCATCAAAGTACGTAATAGCAATATTATCCCAAACAGCCTTAGCCGTTGAGAATCTGATAAAGTTACTGACTAACTTTGGATCCATAGAATTGATTAGCCATCCCTTCACCACTGCGTTTTCGGTTCTCCATTTTCTGAATGCAGGATCTGTTTACAGAGGCTGTGGAAAATCTCCATTTATGTATCCCAACTTGTCTTTACCTGAGATATACATCTCGACAATTTGGGACCATAGTGCATAATTGGTACCATCTAACTTGATTCCAATCTGTGTAGCAGGTTCATGACTTGTGATCTTGTTCTGAGTTTGGTTGTGGTTCAGTACTTGTGTCATTCTTGTCGTAAGATCTGCGAGAATTGAACTCTCCCCTTCGTGTTTTTCAACCCCAATAAGAGGTGTTTCCATTTTCCTCTTTCTGGTTTTTTTTTTCCAGAAATTCTATGGCCCTAGAATCTCTGCTTTGATACCATGTTAAGGAAAAGAAAAATGGTATTCTTCTATATATTAAAAGATGCAGCAGATGAGGGCTATATATAACCTGTACATGAAGTTAATTTGGAAGAAACTAATCACACTAATCTAGGCTACAATCTTGGATGATTTACAATCAAATAAAACTAACTTGGTAACTAGAATATTTTTATTTCTATAATTGCTCCTTCAATAACTCACGTCAATATCTACTCGCTCCAGTTGCAGTTCTGCGTCGTTGTGATAGTGAACCGTGGAGTCAACGTCATGCCTGGCACAGATCACTTTCCAGAACTTGACTTCAATCTAGTTCCCACATTGAGCATTTGGACATGCAGGATTTCATGCATTCTCCAGAGAGAGCAGGAATTTGAGAGTGAGAAAAACGGGTTTTAGAAAGCCGAATGGGGTTAGACTTGAAGAGAGAAAACGATAGGCTGGTTACGGGTGATACGTTAGAGGGTGAGAGAAAATGGGTCAGAGGTAGAAGAAGGTCATGTGCAATGAGAACTTATACTCGTGGAGGATGGAAGGAAATAGACTAAAAATGGGTTAAGTGTGAGGGGTGATTGGAAGATAGTGAGAGAAATGGGTATGAGGGGTATGTTGATGAAGATATGGGTGGTGATGGGCATTGGTGGGTATGAAAGTGGATTAGTTAAATGATTTATGGGGGACGTATATACGAGTTCGTGCACGATGGGGATGAATGGGTAGGCATGAATTTGGGATTTTGATGGAAGCTTTGGACGGATTATAAGAAACAGAGCATGCTCTAAAATTAAACTAAACCCTTTTTCATGATGTATACTAAAAGGATACAAGCGGGTGGATCAAACAGTGAGCACTTGGAGATTAAACAATAATCAAATTCTGAGAAAACAACCCAATATCCCACTCATTTATAGGAGAAATCGAAGAAACTAAAAAAAGAGAACAAAACAGAGCAAGTGTGAAGCAAGCTTAGATTCAACAAGATCCAATCCACAACAAGCGATGTTTAAGATCAGTAATGACAAGGAAGGAAAATCAAGAAATCCCAAAGCGAAGGTACCCATAACGGCCATACCTGAGCTCCTCCAGGGAAGCTCCTTCTGTCTCTCCACACACTCTTTCAGACGTCCTCCTCCCCTCATTTTCAAACAACTCCTCAGAATGAAGACCTCCCTCTCACCCGTTCCACTGCTTCCATACTCATCATCCGTCATCCCGTGTCCTAAACAAACCTCATCTCAACCACCACCATGGCGAGGTGGTGGTGTGTTCTTGCCACTTGCCCATGTAACTCCTCCCGGCATAAGGAGGTCCCCCCCTCCAAAAATGAAAAGAAGAAAAATTCAACTCCCCCAGGCCTGTCTACAAATGGGTCTACATTTACCTAATAAAATTAATTTAAAAATTAAGATGAAATAAAATTATTCATTTAAAAATAAATTAATACATTAAAAAATCAATAATAAATTTATTCTTTTAAAACTCAAATAAAATAAATTTTAAAACAAATTTATTTTTAAAAAACTCAAATAAAATCAAACCCATAATTTAATTTAAGCTTTTTATTTTTTCAAGTTTTTAAATATTTTTTTGTAACAAGTTAAATATAATATAATTTAAAAATAATAATATCATCATTTATAACAATATTAAAGATTTATTTATCCTTAAGATTCTAACTAGAGTGAAAATAATTGTGATTCAATTAAAAATTATTTTTTTTTCAAAAAAAAAAGATGTTACGAATAATGTGAGAGTGAAACAAAGAATAATAATAATAAATGAAGTTTAAAAATTAAAATATTCATTATTTATCATGAAAAGAGTAAAAAAAAAAAATATAAAACTAAATTAAATTCTACTATTAAAAATAATTAATTAATTTAATTTAAAGGTAAATTTCAATATAAAGACTAAAATGTTTTTTAATCATTATCTAATTTAATATATATAATATTATTTTTAATATGAGATCAATATATCCCGACATAATTTATGCTTTTATAAATATTATTATTTAAAAATAATTAATTGATAATAATATTATTTATAAATAATTATAATTATTTTTAGATATTGAATTTAGTAAATAAAATTAACTAGTTTATTATACATATATTTTAAATAATTTTATTATTAAAATATATTATCAGTAAAAGATATTATTACAAATAACAAAACGTTTTTTTTTTTTTGGAGAGCCTGATAATTTAAAGAAAAAAAATTATCTCTTCAAGAAATGCTTTTGCTTAGGGGAATTCTTTTAATAATTTTTCAAAAAAGAGTTAGAAATTATTTCTTGAAGAGATGATTTTTGCTTCGGAATTTTTTTTTTTTGGAAAAAAAATCATCTCATCGCCGTACCACTTTTTATTATGGGACTACTTTTATGGTGTTCCATTATTATATGGTTGAAACTATATAGTAGTTTTGAAAATATTTTCTTCACCATCATTTTTATAAATTATTTTTTTAATTACCAAACAATTATCAATATCATTGAGCAACATTTTGCTTGGTTGTTGGACGGTATCCATGGGTTGAGCTCATCTCTATTGTTTGGCTAAGTGGGTGGACCTAATGCACTAAAAAAATATATGGCTAAGGACCTTGTTGGAATACAAATGCACTGTTGTTGGAAAGCATAAAGGTCCAATCTTCGGCCCAGATAGCCCTAGGTGATTTTCTAAGGCTGTTTGGATTCATTTCTTGGATAGTCACAAGGGTCTCCAACGGGCTGGGCCGCCCGGCCCGGAGGAGTAAGGCCCATGGCCCAGCCCGGGGCGGGCCACTGAGCCCGTTGACTGGTCAAGTCAACGGGCTAGGCCGAGCCGGGCCCTTGATATATCTAAGGCCCGTGGGCCCTCAAGCTGGGCGGGCTTGGCGGGCCGGAGTAAAAATTAAAATAATTTTTAATTTTGAAGGAAAGGGGATTCGAAAATTTTCCCTTATGGAACGACCCTAGCCACCAACTGAGCTGACCCTCTTTTGTGTAACTATTTTGCATTAATTATATATATATTAGAAATGTTGTATGATTTTTGAAAAAAAATAAATGTGAGTTGGCTGTTCAACGGTTACATGACCGTTGAACATGCCACTCATAATTCAATTTCAAATATATGACTGATGAACGGTCTTGAAATTAAAAAAAAAAAAATTAAATCCTAATATTTAAATCCCTATAAATATTAAATACCCTCAATTTTTTTCTATTCTCTCAACTCTTAAGCTCTCTCCCATTCCACGATATTTCCGATTATTGCATTTTGTCTCAAATTATTCAATATTATTGGTGGTGAAAAACAAGCATTGGTGGTTTAAAGAGTTCAAATTTGAAGGAATTTCTGCTTCGGTTCTCCAATTTAGTAACATATTTAACCTTTTCTTTTATTTATTTGTTACATTTTAATTTTATATTTATTATTTTTAGCATAATATTTTATCAATAATTATAATTATGGCAAGTGGTTCTTGTTCTTCATCTAATGCATGTGATAGCAAAAAATTTACTTCAAATATATGGAATTTTTTTTATAGAATAGAAATAAATTTAGAAAATAATAAAAAAGAAATAAAAGCAAAATGTAAAATTTGTAACAAACTTCTTAGTGGTGACTTAAATGCCGGTACAAGTCATTTAAAAAGGCATCATGAAAATTGTAAAACTAAAAATAATGTAGATATTAAAAATTATATGCAATTAGGTAAAAATGAAAGTGGAAATTTAAAAACATTTTCTAATGATGAATCTTATTGTCGTGAAAAAATTATTGGTTATATAATAAGAGCATAACAACCTTTCAATTTCACTAGTTCGCCATCACCGCCAAGAGATAATGATTAAAATATTTTACTAAATGTATGTCATATTTTTATTTTTATTTTTATGGTTGAAAAGTACAAATGATTGACAAATAAGTAGGTGCCAACCTAGTTGGGATGTATTTATTTTGTAGTAATGTAAACTTTTCCCACATTTTCAAATGTAATGTATACATTCAATGAATAAAATAGTTAACAATGAATATTTTTATTAATGTAACATTTTCTATTTCTTGAATATTTTTTTTAATATATATATATATATTTTTTTTAAAGTGGCGGGCCTAATTTGGAGCCCATGGCCCGACCCATCCAGAAATGGGCTCGGGCAGGGCCGGGCTTGGGCCGGGCCGCGGGCTTTTTGGAGACCCTTATATAGTCATAGATTCATTTTTAAGTTTAAAGGAGCCTTAGACTTACAAAAAAAATAAATTAAGGTGGAAATTTATTTTAATGAATCATTGTAAGAAATTATTTCATATTTAATTAAAATTTTATTATATAAATATTCACCTTTTGAAATTATAATTTGGTAATGAAAGTATCCATCTAACATTTTTAAAGAGTCCGGTAATTTGGCAATAAAAGTATCCATTCCATTATTTCTTATTCCAAACTTTATATAAGAATGTGTAATGAATTATGCAAAGAAATTATTAAAACGACAAAAATCATCATATATGATTAAAACTTAGGATCTATTTGGTGATTGTTTTCAAAAACAATTTTTGTTCTTCAAACAGAAAAACACATTTGAAAATCGACAATTATTTTCTATTTTCTATTTTCAATTCTTAACAATATAAATATGACATTTTGAGATAACATTTTTAATTATTTTCACTTTTTTTAAGAATTATTTTAAAAATAATTATACAAATATGTTGAATGATAAAAAATAAAATGTTGAATATAAAAATTATTTTTAAAACATATTTAAAAATATTAAAAATAGGTTAAAAACATTTTAGGTTTCCAAATAGAATTTATTTTATAAAAAATTATTAAAAAATTTTTAAAAACTCCTCTCAAAAATTATTTTTGATAACTATTTTCGAAAACAATTATAAAAAAAGGCCTTGATTGCTCTAATTTTTTTAAATTATTGACTGAGTGAAGTGTTCTTATTGACGCTTTATGTTGGGTATATTTTTTATTATTTTTATTTTACATATCTATTTTTTTTTTCTTAATATATGTTTAATCCTATATATCTCTTTAATTATTTTACCTTAATTCTTTCCCTTAATAGCATTATTCAATTCAATTGATCTCCATTAAAAAGAATTGGTTTAGGTTGGATTGAATTATAAATGGGCTTAACTAATATTATTATCAACATGAAAGGTTTTGCAAGATGTTATGCACCATATTAACGTCTATAAATGGAAAATCTTATACTATGATTCTTAGAAAATATTAATTCAATTAAGCTAAGGTCCTATTTGAAAACTGTTTTTGAGAATAATTTTTTGTTTTTCAAAACAAAAAAATACAAAAAAAACCCGTTTGATAATAAAAAAACTTGTGGACCCCGCATTTCGATCTAATCTTAATGTGTTTCCCACTCGAATGACGAGCTCGATTTTTGTTTGAAAATTTTTTTTTTATTGATTAGGAAAATGACTTGGAGTCACCACTTATTTTTGTTTTATTTTTAAAGGGTAAACAAAATAAGAAAGAAAAACCCTAAGTGTGACTCCTTATTTCGGAAAAGACGGTCTGCGAAAAACCGGATCGGGTTCGGGGGTCAGGTTACTTATCGGGAAGGTACGGTAAAGACCGTAGCACCCCTCTAAGCCCCTAAAGTCGGGTCTTTACTAATAAAATGAAGCAATCATGGCAATTGACGAGTAAATCAATGAGTACCCAGAATAAATCATACACACGTGAGAATCAAAATATGCTTAGACAATGACCAGAGTGAAAGTAGGTGCATACCTGGGCAACGAGCCACCATACACTAGTAAGAGAGAGGTTAGCGCACAATTAAGGAATAATTTTGAGCATGTCAGAGAGTAGAATAAGATCAACTATGCATGACAATTAAATTAATCAATCAATCGATTAGTCATGAATTCACATATGTGGGGCCCCCACCAAAGCCCATTTTATCTTGCCTGAATCGATTCCGATAACTCCATTGTTCGGAATTACGGAATTTGATTCCTTGCTTACTTCAAAACATTTTAAAAATAGAGGAAGTATGAAAATTGCTTGCCAGAAATGAAAGTGGCAGCAAAGTTTTATTAAAAATGTGATTTTGGAACCTAAAGAAACTCTAAGGATGAAGTATGAGACAATTGAGACTATTTGAATACCAGGGTTTAAAAGAATTTACAAAATGGGATTCCGGATGTGAGATATCCGGAGAAGGTGGAACGTCGGCCGGATAGAATTTCGGATGTGAGATGTCCGGGTGGAATGTCGGCCGGATAGAATTCCGGATGTGAGACATCCGGGTGAAATGTCGGCGGAGGGAGGAATTTCGGATGTGAAATGTCCAGGCGGAATGGGCGATGAAGAATTCCGGATGTGAGATGTCCGGGTGGAATGGCGGCGGAGGGAGGAATTCCGGATGTGAAATGTCCGGGTAGAATTGGCGATGAAGAATTCCGGATGTGAAATGTCCGAGTGGAATGGACGATGAAGAATTCCGGATGTGAGATGTTCGGGTGGAATGGCGGCAGAGGGGGGAATTCCGGATGTGATATGTCCAGGTGGAATGGGCGATGAAGAATTCCGGATGTGAAATGTCCGGATGGAATGTGGTTATGAGTAGCATGAAGGATAGGTATGGGTTGTATGGATATGGGGGCTTGGGTGAGTGGTTTTAATGGGTATGTGAAGGAGTGAAGGATGGCATGCACCCGTGAGACTCCATGTAAGCGAGGGAGTGAGATGGAGAATGAATGAGAGGAAGATGGGTGTGGTGGAGGATGCTTGATTCCTGCAAGCGTGAGTGAGGAAATGGGTATGACGACCTAGAGAGAGGTGGATAGACGAACGACAGGTATGGGGATGCTGGTGAAGTGAGCTTTGCTGCCATGACAACTACTTCAGATTTTCTAGGATCTCCTTCAAGCAATGATGAGAAAATGGATGCGTACCATGGACGGATATTAAGAAACAGGGGAAGCAGAGAAACAGGGCGTGAAAGAAGACGAATAAATAAAGAAAAATCTCAGAAAATCCATTTCATGAATCATCCATGAATCTTCTGAGCAAGTGGGTAAACCATATCAAATGCAACCACCCTCATGATTCTCAAGCGTTTCATAATCACAGTAGGATCAGAGCAAGTTAAAATGGACGATGGCAAACACAAATGCAGGGTCATACTTCAACAAGCAGACTGATGGCCTCCATTATCCACCCCAAACAGATCAACGAGTATTCAAATATTCACAAGAGATGTAAAAGAGTGATAGTCATACCTGAAAGCTTCTTCTCCAACTACAGCAACTACCGGGCTTCTCTGTTCTTAGCTTCCTACTGCAGTTCAACCAATACTCTTTCCCTCAAAACTCTCATAAAAACTTCTCCTCTTTTTCTTCAATACTGCCCCTCTCCCTCTAAAAAAAAAAAACCTCTTCTCCTCTCCATCTTCCTCTTTTTCGTCCTTTCTTTTTGTTCTTCTCTATTTTTCTCTCTCTCTGTTCACTGGTCAACAAGCATGGTTCTCCCCAACCACTCTCCCTGTGGCTGCACTACAATGTTGTCCTCTCAAACGATCTCTGCAGCAGCCACCTTTCCTTTTTTCTTATCCGCACCTCTTGACGGTCTGCGGGACCCCCTTCCAGAAAGCTCCTCCACGTGTCAAAGTCCTATTGCAGCTTCAAAAAGCGAGGTTGATTCCTTATGGCCACTAAGGATGTGACACGTGACCCGTTGGGATAGTGACAACTGGCAAAATTGAGCTGCTGAAAAACGAGCCGCAAATGGGGGTCTACAAAATTGTTTTATGTTTTTTGTTATTAAAAATAGAAAATATGATGTTTTCAAATAATATTTTTTAATTTTTTTACTTGTTTTTAAAGGTTATTTAAAAAAATAATTGTACAACATGTAGAATGATTAAAAATAAAATATTAGATATAAACATTATTTTTAAAAATATCTTAGGTTTTCAAACAAACTTTTGTTTTACACAAATCAAAAAAACCATTTTTCAGAATTGTTTTTGAAAATAGTTACCAAACATGATGTAAAATATCTCAAAACCATAAAATAAATCATTAGTTACTAATTTAATATAGATAATTAATCTTGAACTCAAGGTTCAAGTGTTAAAGATAATTTAACAATTAAAGAAAAAGGTTAAATTCATTGACTTTTTCTAAGGTTTTGATTAAATCCACCCAACCCATTAATTTGAAGCTTCATCAAATACCTCTCATATCGTTCTCATTATTTATTTTCACCCACCACCCCTCTATATAAAAATACGGGAGATATTTGAAGAAATTTCAAACCAATGAAAATTAGGGTATTTAATTAAATGAAAAAAATATAACAAAATTATTACTCTAATGTTATTAAAAAGCTAAGAAAGATTAAGGTTTTTTTTTAAATAATTTTTATATGTTTTTTTTTAAAATATGTTAATAAAACAATATATAATATAATTATAAATAAATAAATAATGTATGGGTTTAGGCTTCAACCGTTGCCTGAACCTTCAACCCACACCAACCCTAATATTTTTCAAATTGGTATTTGTTTAGCCCAAGTTTGATTCTAACATATTCAAACCTTGCTTGACCCAATCCGAACGTTGGATTGGGTTGGCCTCGTCCATGTTGCAACCATAACCATAATCCATTAAACTAATAATAGATCCAAATTACTTATGGGCCTACAAAATGGGCCCATAAGCAATAAGACTTGACATCCCAAAAATGCACCTTAAGAGACTATTTATTTTTAAAAAAAATTACAAGCAAAAATCTTCACTTGAAAGACAATTTATTAAAAACAAAAATCTATTGCAGGTTTAAAAACGGAACGATTCAAGTTTTCTCAAAAGGAAAAAAAAAACAATTATGCTAACTCTTGAAGAGATATTTTCTTTTCTTTTTAAAAAAAAAACAATTTTAACTAATATTATATTTTTCTAATAATAAAATTGTTCAAAATATATGTAACACAAAATTAATAAATTTTATGTGCTAAATTCAATATATAAAAATAACTATTAATTATTATGAATAGATTATTTATAAATAATAATATTACTAATTAATTATTTTATATTTATATCTAAATAATAATATTTATAAAAAATAAATTATCCTCATGATATATTGATTTTATATTAAAATAATACAATTTTGATATTAATTTTTTTAATCTTTACCTTAAATTTTATCTCTATAATTAATTACTTTTAAAAATAAAACTATTATATATATATATGATATATGTATTTTTTATTTTTAAAGTTTCACTTTCAAATTACTTCTTCATATCCGCTTTTAATATAAAAATTTTAATTGCATCACAATTATTTTTACTCAATTTAAAATCTCGAGGACATTAAAATTTTTAATTTTCTTATAAACCATCATATATTTTTTTTCTTATATTAAATTATCTTATATTTAACTTATTATCCAAAAAAAAAAATCTTGAAAAAAGCTAAAATATTTTAATTTAATTATGGATTTTATTTTATTCAAGCTTTTGAAAAATAAATCTATCATCAATTTTTTATTTGAGTGCATTAAATTATTTTTTAAAAATAAATAATTTTATTTTGTTTTAATTTTTAAATTAATTAATTTCCTATTTAACATTCAACATAACTTTTAAATATATTTATTTATATAACATGATAAAATCTAATTTCTTATTTATCATATTCCTTGTAAATTTTAAATTTTGTCATATATCTTCGCTATTATTGAGTAATAAGGAAGGTGAATGAAAATAAGAAATAAAAAAAATGAAGGGAGGTATTTAATGAAATTTTAATTATGGAAGGTGAATGAAATTAACTTGATTTTTAAATATATAAAAATGAGAAAATAATTTTTTTATCAGTTTTAAAATAAAATTTAAAATTAAATGAAGATTACTATGAAAAATACTATATATTGTTATAATAAATTTTAATTTTTATGGTAAATATATAATTTAAGATTTTTTGAGAAAATAATTGATGTATCATATTTTTTTTTAAAATAGATATGTAAATTATTATTATTTAATTAAGAGATGTTTTTGCTTAGAATTTTTTTTTAAGAATTATTAAAAATTAATCTCCTTCTTATAAATTGTTTTCAAATAATTTTTCAAATTAGTTTTTTTTTTTAAATTCTCCTTATAATTAATTAATTATTAATTATCAAGAACCCTAAAGAAGCTAAGCCACGGCTAAATATCCAAGCCGACATCTCCAAACCCTAAAAGTTCTCTCTCTATCCCATTAAATAAAACTTCCGGTTTTTTTTCAATTAAAAAAATAATTTTTATTTATTTATTTATTTTATTCCCAAAACCCTAGTTTACAAAACCCTAGCGCGGCAACTCAGTTATAAATGGCCCTTTAAACCACTCAGTTCCGCCTCTGTCAACTCTCGAAGACTCTCCGTGTCTCTCTCTGCAAACCCTAGTTCTCTATTCATCGCTTTGTCATCCCTCACATCCCTCATGGAGTTCTGGGGTAAGCACCCTTGTAGTAGTCCTTTTTCCTTTTTGTGTGTTTTATTGTTTAGAAATCGCTTCGAAAAAAAAAAAAATGAGAACTTTGAAATCTTACCAGCGTCGCTGTACACTTGGCTCTTGTAAGATTCCAAGTTTTTTCTCCTTTAAACATGGTTTTTCAGCATCCCAACTGGAATTTCTTCTGTATTGCTGCTGTCTCTGATTAGGGTTTTCCTCTGTCATTGGGTTTTTGTGCTTTTTGTATTCTGCTTCCTTTTCAAATACTATTTTTGTATTCGTTCTTTGGTCTTTTATACCTGATGGGTGTTGGGATTTGCCTTTGATTTGTCATTTGTGCTTTCCAAAACTCCGTTCTGCCACTGCTGACAGAATAGAACCAAAAATTGTTTCTTGGTTGCCTATGAACAGTTGTTTTATTATATTAAGCGGAGTTTTTGCCCCTTTTTTCTGGTTTTTATCTCATGGGTTATAGATGATTAGAAATTTAAGAGTCGAAGTTTTAATTATTATATTTTCCCAGCAGCCGAACAGAGAGTTGAGGACGGGACTCGATGCTTCTGTGCATTTTGTTGTTTGTTTGTTTGTTAAATTGCTCACATGTTTTTATTTTCTTAACAATATCCTGCTCATATTATGTCAATTTTATGATTTTGAATTTCGAAGTTACTCATCTTTGATTTGATTTGAGATGAAGCTTGGTGATTCCAATGAATTGGTGTGTTTGTAATCTCCGGGATTCTATCAAACATTAGCTGAATGTTATCAGGGGTCTATGTCAGTATAATTTGCATTTTCTTGGTAACATTCAGCTAATGCCTTATTTTGCATGTCTAAAAGTCTCTCAGTTCACATTTTATAATGTGTGAACTAGTGATGACCATGGTGTAAATACTATCTGTTATGTTATTTTAACAATATATGATTGAGTTTTGAAATAATAATGTAATTTTTTTCACCATAATAACTCCATTGTCATCGTCATTCTTTGAAAAAAATCTTAGTTATGATATGAAGTGGCATCTTGTGTTTGTTGATTGCTATCTATATATAGCTTTCAACTACGATTAACATCAGCCATTGGATTCGTTTTTGTTTTCCACATTGCCTAACATACAGTGGCAGGAAAACACTTGAAGTTCTCTTTCTTTGAGTTCTTAAGAATAACTATATTTAGTTATATCATATATGTGTTTCTTAAGATGCACTTTATGCCATTCATATCATGCTGCATAAATTCATTTTAGTGAGTGTGTTATATATTGCAAAGTTTTTTGATAACTGCCCTTCCAACAAGTTGGTCTCTATGATGTTACTTATGGAAAATAGCTATTAAGCCTTTTAGGTACTGATATTTATTCCTACTTTGGTGATTTGGTACTTATTTTATTTCTTTATATCTCCAATGTATTTATTTTTGTTTTGGGAAAAATGCACGCAATGGTAACATGTTTTCAATTCACTTGCTTTCAGCACATTTATTATCTTAACCATAATTGGGACATTTATCGAGGTTGCACATTTAATTATTCTATTTTAGTGTGTAATGTGGACAATTCTCTTAATTCCTACAGGAGTTGAAGTTAAGGCTGGAGAGTCCTTTAAAGTAAAATCCGAGGATGACAAGATTTTGCATCTTTCACAGGTTATAATAGTTTTATATGCTCCCTATTTTGCAGTTGAATTATTTTCCACTTGTTTCATTAAGATTGTTTGTGATAACGAGTTTTGAGTTCTGCTTTTTTCACAGGCATCATTGGGGGAGTCAAAGAAGGAGAAAGGAAATGAATCTGTTCCTCTTTTTTTGAAAATTGATCAACAAAAGCTTGTTTTGGGAACACTTTCTCCAGCAAATATTCCTCAGCTATCTTTTGATTTGGTTTTTGATAAAGAGTTTGAGCTCTCTCACAATTGGAAAAATGGGAGTGTCTTCTTCATGGGTTACAAGTCTGTTCTTCCTGATGAATATCCTTATCATTTTTCATTTTTTGATTTTGTACTTTGTTTGCCAATTATCTACTTGAGAGTTTCATAACTATCAGTGTTTTCAAATATGTGAGAGCTTACATCATGATATGAACTGCTACAAAATGTAGCTTAAGGTGTTCAACTTGCATAGGCTTTTTTCTTGCTGTTCAATGTGGTGTCTGAGTGTTAATGTCAAGTTAACATATGAATACCGTTTATGAACCTGCAATCTACACAAACCTAATGTTCAAATCGAAAAGGTTTCATTATTAGATGTTTATAAGTTTTTTGACATTGTGGTGCTATGTATTCTGGTTTTTGTTTAATTTTAGCAGTACAGGGAACCTAAGCATGCTGCTCAAAAATATATTTTGAAATTGTAAATATCTGATAATTTATTCATTGATTTTATTTTTTAAATAATTTTTTTATGGGTACTTTTAGGTCATTTAGGTTTTGCGTCTTTATCTATGCTACCAATTGTATATCATTTTTATTCAACTTTATTCTACGGGAAACATTTTCCTTAACCATTTTTCGTCTTCTCATTGCCACGGAAGAGTTTTCTGGTGAGTATTAAAAGATATATATAAAATCATTAAAGGTTCTAATTCATTTTTCTACATAATTGCTCATATTTGCTTCTCCCTGTTTTTTAGAATTTGATGATTCTGATTCAGAGGAAGATCTCCCAGTTAACGCCATAGAAAATGGTAAATGACATTCCTCTATTTAAATTGAATGTTAATAATTGATAACTTTATCATCTAATCCTTTGTCTTTTCCCTTTCTACTTTTCAGGAAAACCTGAGCCAAAGGTTGAGCAAGCAAAGGCTGTACCAACCAATGCTAATGCTGGCAAAGCAAAGGCGAAGGTTGAAGAGCCACCCAAAGATGCCAAGGATGAAGAAGATGATGATGACGACAGTGATGAGGATATGGTTGATGAAGATTCTGATGAAGATTCTGATGAGGTATGCTACTGTTTGCACATATGCTTCTTTGTTTTATTAGGGTAACCAGCATAAAATAAATGAAAACTCCATGGTGGTGTTTGCTTTGCTGGTGTGGCTAGTTGTTTACAAATAGCAGCAAATGTTGTGATGTGTTTTCGCATGCTCCAGTTTGACAAGGAGCATCCGTAAGAATCATTCTAGAGTCTCTAAAGTGCAAAAATTATTGTCTGTAAAATTTGTTTTCATCAGAAAAATCACTGCCTTTTGGTATGGTGTCTATGCGGAGAATCACTTCAACAATTACTTTCTGTTGAGGAATATTTCTAGTTGGTAGAAGTTGGGGCTTTTTGAAATTTACGTGGATGATACAAGTTTTTGTATAAATTAGTGTCATATGTATGAGCTCCTCTGATTCATTGGAAGGCTGATGATGGAGTTATATGTGCCAACTTCTGCAGCATTTAAGGACCAGTAATATTCCTGTTTATTAATGAGCTTGTAATTTTATGGTAGATAATTATGAATTTGCCAAACCCTGTCTTGCTTCTTTTTTCATCAAAAAAAAAAAAAAGAAATTGTTGTCTTTGATTGTTATTTATATAGTTTGTTTGAGAATAATTGACTTATTTGTTTGGCATTTGCCTGGTTATTGTTGTAGGACATCATGAGTGATGCTGAAGATGGTAGTGATGAAGGATCAGAGAGTGAAGATGAAGAGACACCCAAGAAGAAGGTTGAACCTGCATCTCTTCTGTTGGGTATTATGTTAAACCATTTTTTTGTTCTGTTACCTGCTACCTATAATCATGGCATTTGTCTTTGTGTAGGTTGAACCAGGAAAAAAGAGGCCAACTGAATCTGCCACAAAAACACCAGTTCCAGCTAAAAAGGCTAAATTAGTTTCACCTCAAAAGACAGGTGATCTTCAATGTTTGTAATTTGTGGTTTTTATAGCTGTCTTTAGTTATTGATGCAAGGCCTATGGATAATTATGGTTTTATGAGTGTATCTATATAATTTCTATGCCACACTATCCTGATATGTGCTTTTTTGCCCTAGTTAAATAATTTAATACGAGTAAATTTGGAATGCATAGGTGCCCCATTCATAAGGTATTCATCTTACCTTACCATAATTTGAAACCAATACTCAAATCAGATAAGCAGCTATTTGAGTACTGCTTGTATCCTATGTGGCTAGCATCGTTTGGAATATAATCGTTGTATCCTAAAAAATGATATGTAATTGATATATTGATTTTGTGGTTTCTCCTATGATATAATTTCTATTCATTTTTGTGATTTATGAGAGCATTTCTGCAGGAGGTTCATTTCTATCTGAACTTGTTATTTTTCCTCTTGAGTTTTTTTTTAATCTCTTTGTTTTATTGGTATTTTCATGGGAACTGTCATCCTTCTATTTATTCATCTCTCCACCAAAAATTGTTTTTACCTTGTTGGACATCCATTGATAAATTTTTTAGCATATCCCAAATAGCCTTCAAATATTATTTGAAATATGTTTGAAATCTCCTTTGTTCTGATATTGCATTTTAATAAATTTATCAAAATTTTGATATATTTCTCATTCATCTATTGAGAGTAGGAGTCTCCTCTGACAGCTTCCGTTTTTACCCTTTAGTTTTATCCATAATTCATTCTATTGTGGTGGAACTCATTATCTGCTCGTCAATATTCTGTTGATTGTCTGCTAATTGTCTGTCAATATCCTGCACCCTACATTCCCAAGTTCATTTGACCACTTTTTGCATGATTCTTCTTTTTTCTAAACAAATGATTACTCTTAGAGGTTAATAATTCCAGAAAGCCGGTCAATTGATTTGTATGATGTTTGACAAATTATGATGTGAACTGAGAGAGTACTTGACATGGAGCAATTAAAATGTTTTTTGTTAAAATGTTCTATGGCTTGAATTTTGTGTTAATGCTGAAAAGAGTGTTGCTTATGGGGTGCAGATGGTAAGAAGGGTGGGGCTCATACAGCAACTCCTCATCCTAACAAGAAGGCTGGGAAAACTCCTGCTAGCGGTGACAAAGGCAAGGGGCAGAGCCCAAAATCTGGTGGCCAAGTCTCTTGCAAATCTTGCAGCAAGTTCGTCATCTGATCTCACTAAGCTCCTTTTCTTTTGATTCTACAAACAATGGAAAGTTGTTTGAATAACTCATATGCTTTGTCTTGTTAATAATAACAGGACATTCAACTCAGAAAATGCGCTGCAATCCCATTCCAAGGCTAAGCATGCTGTCTCTTAGAGCAAAAGAAGTCTGTCTGTCGAATTTGAGGTTGGGTTGTAGAGGAGGATGAGCTGATTATTATGCATCAAGTATTTCAGTTTTGTCACAACAGAGAGGGAGAGGAGAGGAGAGGAGAAAGCTTTGGCTTAAATTACTATTTTTGTTAACGTTTTGCTATTCCTGTACCCCGTCTCTGGCGTCTTAGGAAGTTTTATTTTCTAGTTATTGGTTGTGCAATTAGTCATATCTGAGTCTTTGTTGTCCCATGAACTTAACTTATCATCTGCTTTTATTCATATGGCGTGTGTTTGTAACATGCAAATTATATATCTTCAAGCCCATCTCTATTACTTTCTTTCCTATTTATATTCCTATCTCCTTTCCGATACTATCTAAACATGGGAAAATGATTATTTTCTACATTTTTTCCTTTGCTAGATTGATATATGGAAGTAGAAATTTTTGGGTACAAAATATAAGCTCACCTTCTGTCCTTAAAAATTAATTAAAAAAAATGAGGTGATAAAAGTTATTTAATAACCCAATTTATTTAGAAGTTACTATTGTTTTTCTTTTTTTTTTAAAAAAAAAAAGAATAGAAAGCTTATCCAAATACACTAAATGTTCAAATTAAATTGAACATTTAAATTTAAAATAATATCAAATGTTTTTCAATTTTATTAATTGAATATTTATTTCAATTTAAAATATTCTAATATTTAATTTTAAAATTCATTAAACATAGCCTAAATTGGTAATAGCTTTAGCAATTGATTAAAACTATTCGACAATGTAGATACAATTGCATTATGTTCATATGTGATACAAGCCTCAAAAGTCTTTTGTTGGATTTCTCTTCTTCATTGCCCCTTTAGGAATCACATGAACGAATTGTGCTTCTTCATCATGTGATGCAAATTGCAAACCAAGTTGGCCCAAAATTACAAGTGTAAAAGGATGTGCTTCGATTGATTTTTTGGGGCAAAATTGGTCAAACTGACATAATTGATTTATATTAAATCAAAGCTAAATCAAAACTTGACTTAGATAAGTTTGATTCAGTAAAGATGATTGATTGGATATTGTGGGAGACTTATTGTCGTCTAGAATCATTCCCAAGTGTTGTCTAGAGCAAGGAATGCTAACAAAAAAACTATGTAGCCTCATCCGTCCGTCCCACATACCAAAAGAGAACTAGACATACACAAACCAACTGGACATTATGCATTCTCGCCTATCAAACATTAACTATGGTAGGCATTAAAGTGCCATGATTGGTGCAATGGTTACGAGACCAAAATACAAAGCTCATCAAGGCATGATAATCATTATGAGCTGACAATCATTTGCATTAAAGACGGTATGCATAATCAAAGGCACACTTAAGGCACCTGAGAAGATGTTACATCTAAGCAGGGTTAAATAGCCCTTCTTTGTCGTAAGAAAGGTATGTTGTCACTCTTTCTAAAAACCATTTTCTTGCTCAAATCTTCCACTTTTGACTTAAGCTTCAGAAATACGTACCCGAAAAACCCATTTGGATATTTCTTTATGCAGGTCGAATCACAGTCTAACCTTTAGAGGCTAGTCAGACTCTACTTTGTTGGTCATGCACAAATAGACATAATTATTTAGGCCTTTAAATATATTTGTTTTTAAAATTATCTAAAACCAACTTCCATTTAAAGTTCAAAATATATTTAATTTTTTAACCAAAATATAATTGATGCATTTAAAAAGTAATGTTACCATAGTCTAAGAACAATGAATTTCAATTACTCTAATAAAATTTAATATAAAAAATTCATCAAAATATTGGATAATTATATTTTACTTTTAAAATATCGATTTAGTTTGATTTTTATTAATTAAAAAACAATAAAACTAAAAATTGAACTGAGAAAGTAGATTTTTAAATTCTCTAATCAAACCAATCGAATCGATATGATTAATTTTGATGAATTTTTTTATTTATTTTACTTATACCCCTACCCAAAGTCACTTCCTTTGTTGGTTGTAAGAGTGAAGTGGTGTAATGTCTATAAGTAGAAAAATAAAATATAAGCAATTTAAACATGTGGGCCCTAGTTTAACCCTATTAGAATTTACAAGTTCAAAATGGATTTATGCAAACAAGTGCCATGTATGAAACCATCAGCAAGGTAAGTAGGATATAAGGAGAGAAGTATAAGGAATATATATGTTGCTTTCACTTCCCTTGCCATTCAGCTGGTTTGCCCGAGAGGTTAAGGGGGAAGACTTAAGATCTTCTGCACATAAGTGCGCGTGGGTTCGAACCCCACAGCCAGCACTTTTTTACCGGCACTCCTGACATTCATTTTGGATTTTGGTGGGCTGCCTGATGCTGGTCTTTTGGAATTGGGCCTTATGGTTCAACCTCAGTATTTGCGTTGGTCAATAGAAATTGGGCCTTAATGGCTCACTCCTGGCCGTTAGTATCTTAGATTTGGGCTTCCATGGGCAAACTTATCAATCATGATCAGCCCATTTCAAGCTCATCAAATTTAGCAACATTTTCAGGAACAACGTCAATTAAGGAAGATTTTGAATAAATTAGAGGGACTGAATCCATTGTGATTAAAATGGGATTAGGCATGATGTTTTGAGAGTGCCAGACAAGCACGCCAACAGGCAACACCCAATCATTGGGGTTCCAACGAGATATATGGCATTATCCTCTCCACCAAACAAGTCTTTGGAAGTAATTCATCATCAACCTCCAAAACAATGCAAGATTCGTATGCACCAGTGATGAGTCACTGTCGCCACAGATCACCCATGTCCTTCTTGTCCGTCATCCTCATCCTATACCTAACACAAATATTCAAATCCATGCTCCACCAAATTTCTTCACATCCCGAAAATAAGTAAGGCCATGTGGTTGGGTTAACGAGTATATCATCAATGATATAGAAGTAGATTAGTTTCATTAAGCAAAAACATGATCAATATTTTCATCCCATTTTCCCGGGACTTGTTATAACAATCTGGTCTCGCTCTTGATCATGTAGATGTTGTCCGAGTTTAAAAGTACTGTTCTAAATCTCAGACCCAATTCCAAGATATTTTGCAGTAATTTACTTTTCCAACAGACCCAAACAGACCTAATTTAATACAAGTGCTGCTACACAGCCAAAAATTGGCTCACTGCTGCGGAATAGTACAGAATCCAACGTGGGGAGTGCGGAATATTCGACAGAGAATGGGCCCAGTGTGGGAGTAGGGTTTCCAGAATCATGGGTGATGGGAGAAGAGAAGCCAAGTGTCGGTGGTGCAGCTTGATGAATGGGTGTTGAGATGGGGGGCAATGGATGGGAAACTAGACAAGGCTAGCTCCAAAAGGCCAGGCACATTACAGCGGTATGAGAAGACACCTCAACTAACCAATTTATGATCTCCCAACATCATTTCCTTTTCTCTTTCTGGACCACCCAAATACTTCTCACTCCCACTGTCACATGCCTTCAATCTATTCAACAGAGACGTTAGAGCTTATGTTTTTAATTAATGTTATTTCAATCATATAGATTTCTGCCTACCCAAATTCATATGGACAATTTATAATCTCCCAACACCATTTCCTTTTCTTTTTCTGGACCACCCAAATACTTCTCACTCCCACTGTCACATGCCTTCAATCTATTCAACAGAGACGTTCAAGCTTATGTTTTTAATTAATGTTATTTCAATCAAATAGATTTTTGTCTACTCAAATCCATATGGACCATGCATGTGCTTGGGAATTTGGACCCTACCCCTCTCATTAATCAATGGAGACGCATACATATATGTGTATATATAATATGTCGTGCCATGTGAAAGTGGCATGATTTCTGGGGAAATTTTTTGTCAAAAAAAGAAACGTGAGAAACTTGGGAAATAGGAGGAGGAGGTCAATAGTTGTTCAAAGGCAAATTCTTTAGCTTGATTTGAAAAAAGAAACTTTATATGATATGTCAGTAAACAATATTGTCAAACCCCATATATATAAAACCACATTGGTTGTGGTATCTTGGCATATTCTGATTTATCCCATCTAGGGGAGTTTGTGGGGCCTGCTTCTGCAGTGATTACAAGTGTCTACAACAGCTCAATAATGTCAGCCTTCCAGTGTGGCTCCATGTGTGTGTCTGGTTTTGCTTTGAGACCGAAGTATCATTAGAGAACAAAATAAACCTAATGCCATCTAACTCTAGATAAAACAACACCCGACTGAAGGAATTTAAGTTCTGAGCAACAGTTGGCCTGGCTACTCCCAAGCATCGTTTTCTTTGTCAGGTGAAAAGAACCATGAGTGCAACCTACCACATATTATGTGGGTTTTCATTATAAAATGTCATATCCCATTTTCTATGTCACCATTATTAATTGAGTAGTTGGCAATAGTATGAACAATTAAGACAGAAAAAGAAAAAAACAAATTGGAATCTCAGCCTTTACTTGTTTTATCATTTTAAAATTTGTATACCTTTTTTTATTAGCTGAATTGAGCAACATATTTCAGTCTATGGAGGTTGAGTTGACTCTCATCAAGGGAGGAAATGGTTTTGGAATTGCTCTGAAGACTGGAAGACTGAAACCCTTTTGCTTTATGGAATCTTCTTTGAGATTATTAACAAGCCTAGCTAGCTATCAAAACTACTTGCTTTGGAAGTTTCCTTCCTCTTCAATGCACTTAAAAAAAAATTATATTCTAAGAGCACACCCACTGATATCATTTGGGGTTTTGAAATTGAGGAGGAGAAAAGGGTTGGCCTTCCCAGAGCTCTCAATAGACCTTATAATTATGCCTTGGCCTTACAATAAAAAATACAAGTGTCCAGGGCTTTCTCTCTCACATTGGTGCATGTAAAAAGGGAAAAATCCTCGGAGATGAACTCCCTTTCACACTCATTCGTACAAGTAAAAGATAAAAATTTGCACTGATAATGACACTTCCCATTACAGAATAATCAATGTACTTCTGTTTTAATTCTTTTTGAACGTTGCCCCTTTTGATGATAGAAGTGCCCTTGAAAGACAAGATTAACAGCAAATTTTCACAGTAAACTAACGCTGGGGGTAAGATGAAATGAGAGAGTACAACTCAATGATTGGGACAATGCAGAAAAAAGTGATCATAAAGATGTTCCCCAGTGGCCTCCCCCACCTTCTCTCAAGAAACTGTGAGAGATAGAATGATGGTTTATGCTACTATATATTTTGGGACACTTGGCTTACTAACATTAGGCAGTGAGTTCCGGTGATGAGATCTGATGCCTCTCAGAACAAACCTACAGGGATAATTACAACACTGGGAATCTAATGCATGCGCACCCCTATATATGTTTAATGACTAATCATGAGAAAAGGTTTCTTGAGCGTAATTCATAAGGCAAATGCAGATGGAGGCATAATGATTCAGGTTTTAGGTGTAATGTGATTTATTAAAAGGTAGAAGTGAAATTTTGAATCAGGGTATTCATTGGCAAAATGGTTAAGAGTTTAAATGGGAATTTTGGAATTAGACGGTCTATGGATTTGACCACATAAAAGCAGGATTCTTTCTTCAATCAGAATTGGTGAAAGTTGTCAAGAATGATCGAAGAATTTTGCTCATCGAGGTTGCAGAGGAAGTTAAGAGTAGCTGAGTATTGATTTCAGAAGAAAAGGGAAAAATGAGTAGCCAAACACTGTTGTTCTTCACCATATGATGACTTGAAACCTAGTTCAGTCTAATGCCAAAGAAACATATAACAGACTATAAAATGATAAAAGCTTTGATTACAAGTTAAACCTTTCTCTGCCATCAACTTATTCCCTTTCAAAACCAAGAAAAAAGGAACTAACAAATGGAAGGCCAAACAAGCAAGAAATACAAAATCTCACAATTACAAACAATCTATTCAAAGAAAATAACAACATCTATTTTGTTCTCTAAACCCACATGTTGTTTCTGCTTCTTCCTCCTTCACCACTCTCTATAATGTGTTCACATGTTACCACCATTTGTTGTTGTATCTCCCCGGTTTTTCCCGAAGTGATCACATGAGATGTTCCAAGGAAGTCATGGCTTGCATTTTTTTGGGATTTTTTTTTTTTTTTTGGTTTTTGCACGACATGATGAATGACCTATTTTTGTTTTTAAGAGCTAAGATAGTAGTAATTTGCAATCAACTGTTGCTAGCAGAAGCCCACATATGTATTGTTGAAGAGAAATAGAGATGCAGTAAGACGAATACTAAGGTGGATTTGTGCCAATCCATGTCCATGTGGGGTGGTTTGACTGAGGGATGCCACCTCCACTAGCTAGGGACAATGGTCCCCACGTACCCAATTCCAACGATGAAGTAGGTAATGGTTTGGAGGAAAAGGTACACATAGAAGTAGTACTTCCCATAGAGAAAATCATAGCATGCGCAGAAGAAGAGGAAAGCAGAAAATCCCAGCTCCATGGTATTGATTCTGTTCACAGTAAACCACACAAACAATGAGATTCAAGTTCATGTAAAAATACAATAAAATAAATTCTGAGCAGATGTTAGAGTTGTTGATGATGATAACAGCCAAATATTTCAATGGTTATAAAATTCTCAGTTAAACCTAAATCTTCTAACATATGTGCTCAGAGGATAATAAAAAAGGGGAGTCAGGGGTGGGTTGGACTATTCTTTATCTCTTTGCCACTGAAACCACAAAGAAAAATTAGATGGAAGAAAAATCTCTACTCCTCTCTCTGCAGATTTCGACCACCACACAATGATAGTCTTATTACTTTAGGTGTGGTTTTGGTTGCAATACTGCCAAATGCATATTCCCTAAGATATGCCATTTATTTGTCCATTTGTCCACTTTGTGAAAACATTGACTTTGAGTATAGTCTGTACATGCAAACAAAATTTGATTATATGTGTGACAAAAGATGTTTTAACTCAACCATTTAAGGATGATATGATATTAAGGAAGTTTTTACCTGTCTCCGATCTTGAATCGAGGTCTCTTGGCTGCTGCTTTGGTGTTGGCCTTGTTCTTGAGAGTGTCGCCTAGTTTTTCAGTGACAACCCATTCATTAGCTCTCCCTGCTTCTAGCAGACCGATAAGAGTGGCCTTGGTCCGGTGGAAAGACATCACATTCTCAAAAAGAATCCAGTAGAACAGTAGGTGAATTGACCTGCAAATTTAAGAAATTGAGCTTAGGAACAACATATATGTTATGGAGCTTTTCGATACCAAATAAATCACATAAGATGGTGGAGAGAGGAGAAGTGGACCTTGGAGTTCCAACTGCATTCAATGTGGTGATGATGGAGGGGATATAAACAATCCCCCAAATAGGAATCTCAACCTCTGGGATCAAAATGGTGAGGGGAAGTACCACACAGTAAAGGCAAAAGGTGACCATATGGGCCACGATCTTCCTCACTAAGAAGAAGCTGTAGATCACATATACCTTCTTCCAAAACCTCACTTTCTGCAAGATTATCGATTAACAACTTAGTCCCATTATCTTAATTACACTATCAGTTATATTTCTATCACAAAGATATAAACTAAACTAACCTTGTTTCTTACAATCTCCATCACCATTTTTCTGAACAAATTGGCTGGACCACAGGACCACCTGTGTTGCTGAAAGCGGAAGGCCTTGAAAGTACTAGGCAGCTCACTTTTCACCTATTGATGAAGCCATTAAATCAACTAAGAAGCTATCAATTTAAATGCAATGGTCCCCAACTTAAGACATTTATTTAAATGTACCTGAAGATCACCAAGATAAACGAATTTCCAGCCCTTGAGACTAGCTCGGACGGCAAGATCCATGTCCTCCACGGTTGTTCTGTCCTTCCACCCACCAGCCTCGTTGATAGCTGCAATTCTCCACACACCAGCTGTACCTGCATGCCATTAATATTTTTCATTTCTTAGCTTCTCTCAAAGAATCATGGGATGTATTTGTCATTTGTTCAATAAATACCAACGTATTTACCATTGAAACCGAAGAAGGCATGAGTAGCTGATCCAACTTCTTGCTCCACTGTAAAATGATAATCCAATGACATCTCTTGCATCCTTGTCATTAAGCACTCGTCCGCATTTACTGCCAAAATTACCCGTATAAATCCATTTTAGTATCATTTATCAACCAATCATAAATATTATTATTATTAATTTATTATAATTTTTGTCCAATTTGGAAAGGATTTACTCAGGATAAATGAAAGAAAACCATATATACGAAAAGGCATGGGGCTCCAAAGAGGATGGTGAGTTGGCTGCCTCTCATTTGCCATGGGCCAACCCCATTATTCTAAGGAAAAAAAAAATAGCCGTTTAGCATTTGTCGTGAAGTGGCACAAAATAATGCGGCCACGTCATAGGGGGCAAAGTTGGCTGGTTTTGTATACATTATAGGAAGAAGCCAAAAATATGTGTGTCGGTGAGTTAGGACTGTATTTGAGGCACGTGCCAGTGGGGGCTGATGAACGTGGTTTTGGGTATAGAAATTAAAAAGCAGAAGCCCAAAATTACTATTCCACCCTTGTACTCCCTATCAGTCTCATCTCAGGCGGGTTGACCATGTTGCCAGTACCATTCATTTGGTCTTCTGATTAAATTACAATTTACCAACCCCTCTGCTTTTGGCTAAATGACGAGTCTACCCCGATATGGGGCAGATATTTTGACGTCGGAAAATGACGCAGTGGTTAGAAATTAGAGTACAATCCGGGCAGCTGATTCCGGATTCACGGTCGCTTCTTACAAATATCTCTTTCATGGGGACTCGTTCTACGATTAAGGAAAGACTGGTAGATGGCAAATTGAATAATTAATTAGAATTAGTGCCAAGGCCACAAAGACACTCATCACACTGTTTGGGCAGTGGAAGACTGCGTGAGGGTGTGAGTTGCAAATTGAATAATTATTTAGAATTAGTGCTAAGGCAAAAGACACTCATCACACTGTTTGGGCAGTGGAAGAGTGCTGAGGGTGTGAGTGTTTGGGTGTGGGTCCACGGCGTGGACCCGTGATGGACGGGTTGGAAGACAAACAAGTGTCACAATCAGAGTGGCCAACAATGGCAGTCAGCCCCGTGATTGATGGGTTTTAGGTGGACCCCACCCTCCCGGTCTACAACAAATCCGCCGACGAGAACCAACTAGAAAAGGTAACCCCCGTAATAAAATAATGACAATAAAAATAGAATCAAAGCGCACCGACAGTCAGAAACTTAACCAAGATAATTAATCAAGTGAGAAAATGTTTGCAATTAAGAACAAAGATTAAGGAAATGGGGGTGATTACCAAATCTCCAGCGACCTTGAACAAGAGCAATATCCGAGTTGTAGACGAGGAAGGGGATGGCTCTCTTCAGATAGTCGGGCTCCGGCTGGAAGTCGGCGTCGAAAATGGCCACGTACTCGCAGTGCTTGACGTAGCTCCGCTTCAGGCCTTCTCTCAGAGCTCCTGCTTTGTACCCCACTCTGTTCTCTCTGATTTGGTACCTTATGTTGATGCCTTTGGCCGCCCATCTCTGGCATTCCGTCTCCACCAGGTTCTGAGACAAAACCCATGTGATGAATACGTGATTTTCAAAGACGCAGATGGGGAATTCAATGGTTTTGCGGTGGAGTTTGGTAATGTGTGAAATAGTGTTGAGTAAATGACACAATTATTGATCAGGGAAGTATCCAATTACCAATTTAGCACTAGACAGATATAAATTCAACCTTTCGAGAGGGAAAATGGTGGTGTTTTTTTGGGAATTTGTGTTAAGTAATTAGCGTGTCAGAAAAACAGAAAGACGGAAGCAACACAATCTCAGGCCATTAAGAGATTGAAAGATGCCGAACGTTAAGTCAAATGCCCCATAAAGTAGTCCACGTTTTCATTGAAGGATTGACACTAATACTCAATATGAGAATGTTAACACTGTAAGGTCCTTTCTTGAACAGGATTTTGATTTCTCGCAAAAGCAATGAGAAGACAACGATCAGGGGAACAAAAAAAAAAGATTTCTGCTTTGAATTCTTTTTATTTCCTGGATAAATGGGTGGGTTATATATCTACCTTGATAGCAGGGTCTGTTGAATCATCGAGGACTTGGATCACGAGACGATCGGCCGGCCAAGAAAGTCCGCATGCAGCTCCAATGGAGAGCTTGTAAACCTGACCCAGACACCCATGAACAGAAAAAGCAATCGACTTTAGAGTTTTCCCGGAAACCCAACATTAAAATTGCGAGAAAAAAACAAAAAAAAAAAGAAAAAGGAAAAGAAGAAACGATAATGCTGAATCATAAGAAAATCAACGATGGCAGAAGAAGTGAGAAAAGGACAGAGTGGGAGTGGAGATTGATACCTCTTTTTCGTTGTACATTGGGATTTGCACGACCACATGGGGGAAATTTGAGTTACCGGACTCCAAGTCTTCACGCAGGGGCTCCCATTTGTAACGCTTATCTGGTTTTTTCCAGAAGATCTTCACCAGGATGATCACAATTCCCATGTATAACCTCTCCACGAACAGCATCAGTGACATGGTCAAGCATATATACACCGCCACTCTCAGCAGAGGGACTATCAATGGCGCCTTCACCAGCTCCCACACCAATCCAATTTGCCCCGCAATGTCCAGCCTCGTCCCCTGGAACGTCTCTGGAATGAGCGTCTTTGCAGAAATCTCAGCCATCTCTCTCCCAGAACCACAGCAAAACAGGGGATGATATCAGATCTCTCTGGTTTACCCTCCCAATTACCCAACAATGTGGTCCAGCTGTGATCCAAATCACTCACCCAAGACCCCCAATACTCATGCAAAGCAACACAATACCCACTTCAGATCTCTCTCTCTTCTCTCCCAGGAGAAAACAAGTACAGAAAAGATCAAAATCCCTGCTCCTTCAAGTCCTCCTCTCTCCAAACTGATGCCAAACAATACTACTTCTGTTTGTTTGCTTCACAAGAAAACAACAGGGATAGAAGAGTAATGGAGCATTGTGGAAGAGAGAGAGAGAGAGGAGTGAGAAAGCAAAGCAAAGCAAAGCAGAGCAGAGAAGTAGAGAGAGAGGGACAGAGAGAGAAAGAGATAGAAGAGGGAGTTATATAGGAAATTTTGGTGTCATTTGCAATTTTGTTTCTCCCCCACATCTACACTCTCTCTCCTTTTTCTCTCTCTCTTTTTTTCCTCCTTTTTCAAGTGTAGACTTTAGAGTACATGGGGTTAACGCCTCCATCTGTCCGTTAACAATAAACGTACTGTTGGAAAGACGGTCAATGACCGCCGACTAACCATGGTCCTCAGATTCCGGTAATTGTTACCACCCATCTGCCACGTCAGACAGTCTACCTGTTCACAGACAACATTATCCCTATTTGAATCACCCACCTGCCACTCTATGGCCAAAACCGTTAAGGAAAATTGATTTTATTTTTATTTGTTTCATTAAAAGGATAAAAGAAAAATAATCTCCGTATTTTATAAATATGAAATATATATTTTCTTAATAAAAACATCCTGCATTAATTTTTTTTGTCCTCATATATTTTTTGAAAAAAAAAATATAGAAAAAAAAAATTATTATATTTATAATTTTTAATAAATAAAAACTATTTTTCCAATACGGGGATTATTTTGTCCCTTCTTAACAAAAATATAATTATTATATATATCAATGCAAATCATCTCCAATAATTTTAAAAAAGTTTAATCATAATTAAGATTAAGGATATTTTATTTTATTTTATAGTACAATATTTGAAACAATTCATTTAAGTTAAAACACAAAATAAAACAAATGTTTTTTTTTTTGTTTATTTAAAGGCAAAATAAAAAATTTAAGTCCCAACCTAAATAGGTTAAAAAAGGAAAGGTGGGTGGGGATTATGCAATCATACTTTCTTTCTTTCTTTTTTTTTTTTAAATGAATTTTTTAGGAGCCCAAAGTTTTCCATTATAGAGTAGGTACAAAAGGGAAATAAAAATAATTCTTCCGCATGCACTCCAATAATTAATTTCATATTAAGATTAAAGATTTTATTTTATTTTTGGTATAATATTTAAAAATAATTACATTTTAACTTTGAGGCATTTTTTTTTACTTTTTACTAAAAGAAATTTATTTTCATAATTTAATCGTTTATTTTTATTTTTTTTTTCATAATTTATTATAAATTTTTTACTGAATAAGAAAAGTTAAAATTTTTTAATTTTTTTAATTTTTTGATATTTAATAGAAATAAAATATTACAAAAAGAAATAACCTAATATTAACATTATTAAGCATTATTTAATTTTAAGTTCTACTTAGAAAAAAAAAAAAAAAACACCAACTTAATTGCTTTGAGTCACAGTTTTTCATCTTTTTTATTATTTGTTTAATAGAAAAAATTCAAAATTTAAGTCCATGCCCTAAGGGTATTTGGTAAAACTTAATACTTATAAGTAAAATCATACTTAAGTTGTTAATTTAAAACTTGTTATATAATTTTTATTTTAAGCATTAAAGTTATTTGATAAAATTAACATAAACCTTATTTTAAATAATTAAATTGACATATTTTTCCTCATAAATTATAATTAAGGTAAAAGAGGTCAAGTAACCGTGAAGGTTGTAGAATAGCAAAAAAGATCAAGAAAATAATTAGGATAAGTAGATGTAAGAATGAAAAATGAAAATGTGGACTTAATAATAAGTTAATTATTACTTATTACTTAAAATTGTTCTTAAATTTAAGTTATACCATTAAATTACTTTACAAAATATACTTATTTACTTAATAATTTAAATTAAGTTATTAAATCACTTTAAATTATTAAGCTAGTTATCAAATATCCATTAAATATCTTAGAAAAGAAAAGGTGAAAAGAGGGATTTTGCAATCATACTTTCTTTGGAAAAAAGTTTGAATTTTTTTAGGAGTCCAAAGTTTTCTAATTTTAAAATCTTTCTTCGAAGCATATTCAGCAACCTTTTTTTTTTTTTCCTTTTTATCTAAATATAAATTTGATGATTTTTTCTTTTAAAGATAAAATCCAATGAAGTAAAAGCCTCTTTAATATCAATTATTATTACTTCATTGTTTCAGTTTTTTTCTCAAATTTATTAGCTTTAATAAATTTTTAGACACATTAAACACAAAATCATAATACATGTTATATAATTAATAAGAAAAAATTTAATATAAACATAAATAAATAATGGACAAAAAATGAAAAATACTATCCTACAAATAATACACTTGATAATTTAAAATATTAATTATAATAGTACATTTCATAATCTAGGGTTTATATTTAAAAATTATGTTTTATTATTTAGAGGTTTAAGATATGAGATTTTTTAATACTAAATAAAATATATATTTATTTTGTAAATCTTATAACATGTAAATAAAATAAATATATATTTCTCATATTATTTTATTATTTATATTATTTTTAATTTTTTTTTATGTCAAGTCACAACCAAAAATTTTAATTTTTATTTATATAAAATAATATATCATATAAAATGTATTTTAATATTTTATACCAATTTTCTCTTAATTAATTGATATTATTATTGGCTTCTTGATAACAAGGAGTAGCACCTTGATTTCGATTCTCTATTGTACCAAAAAGTCCTACAAATTTAATGAGTTGAGCTATCAAATGTTCATTTTCATTTTGAAAGATGTCTTGTCCAAAAAGTGTAGTACAATTGTGACCTTACTCCTTGATATTAAAATGTAGGACCAAGCTAGTGTTTTTTATTAAATGTTGAAATTCTAGTTTTGAATCATAAATGCTAGAAATTGTGAGTGAAAAAAAATTATTACAATGAATGGTATATTTGAATCTAAAATTTCAATGCTTTTACAAATTCATCCTTCTATTATTTTTATGATTATCATTCTCATGTAACAATATTTCATTGTACAAAATATATATAAGATTAATTTGGCTATATTTGGTTGTGGCAAGTACTAAGAAACGGGGAAAAAATGATTAAAAAAATGATTTTGTCATTTTTGATTTATTAGGAAACACAAGAAAAAAAATTAAATATAATTAAAATTAATTAAAAAATAATACATTCTTAAATTATTTAATTTTTATATAAAAGTGGAAAATAAATGCAAATAGTTTTAAAAAGTGTATAAAAATATTTTTCTCGTACTTGTCCTTAAATTTTTTTAAGAATCAAACATATAACGTTAAGGAAAATGATTTTGTCATATTTGGTATATTATACAAAATACAAAAAATAAATAAAATGTAATTAAAATCAATTACAAATTTATGTAATTTTAAATTATTTAATTTTTATATAGAAAACATTAAATGAGTTTAGGAAAACTTGTAAAATTAATTTATCAACTTTAAATTTATTTTTTATTTTATTATTTTTCTTTCATTTTGCATTTTCTTTTATTGATATTTTTTTCTCAAATTTTGTAAAAATTAAACAAATTCGTAAGGATAACAATAAGACGAGTTTTTTTAGATACCCGTCCCATTAGGGACGAGTTTAAATTTTAAATAAATTGGTTTGGGGTGAGTTTGAGATCCCGGGACAGGTTCAAGTATTCTTTTGTCCCGCCTGTCCAACCCACCCTGATTTATATAATTAATTTAATTTTTATTTTCCTATTTTTAATATATAATAATAATAATAATAATAATAATAATAATATATTTTCCAATAAAATAAGTTATAAAAAATTATAATATTTTAATTATTTATAAAATATATTTATTTTAATGTAATTAATTTTTTTAAAATAAAAAATAATATATATATATATTTTAAAAAAAGTTAAACAAGACCGAACGAGACGAGTATGAGAATCTATCATACCCACCCCACCCCGTTTAATTTTTTTAATGAGATGAAGATCGTGAGAAGCTTCCCTCAACATATCTTTCTTAAGCTCAAGACCATTTGATCGTCCAAGATAAGCAGATAATTCGTCTGGATCAATCCGTTTAGACTAAGATAAGCTCTGTCTGGCGCAAGAGGAGATATAAATTTCCTTTTTCCCCAAACAAAATGGATGGATCAAGCCGATTGGGACTTCCAGACAAACAAACCAACCCAGTTGAAAATTCTAGGCGTTGGATAGATGATTAATCACACCCAATGCCTGAACGACATTTACATCCAAAAATCAATGACAATCAGTTGTTATACGCAATCAACGACATTGACAAACATAAATGCACAATCAATGATATGGTCCGAGATTCTTACATGACACCAATCAACAACTCTTGTTTGGTATAATTGCCTAGTTTGCGTTGAGATGGTGGCGTTGACTACCTTATTAAGGCTTAGTATCTGCCACAACGGTGATCATCAATGCAAGAAAGACATGAATGTATAATCAACGTTGTGATGATGACATCATATGTTCAATAAAAATCCCTCCAGAAGTGTGAAAAAGGTACGTGCACATATAATTATTCAAAACAGTTGTATTTACTCTTATTAGATTATAACTTAAGTTTCAAAGGGACGTGCCCAGACCACCTGTCCGAACATTCTTTTGTGTAGAAAATAAGTCCATCCGACTTCAGTAAAACTAAATGAACCTATAGTTGGCATAACACCAATAAATATTATAATTATTTTGAATAAATAGAGTGGGATTGGAATGAGGGCAATCTGTTCCGTTGTTACCCTTACTCATACGATATTAGAAGATTTTATATTTATTCAAAATGAACTAATAAGTTTTAAATGAGAAAAAAAAAAAACAAAGAAACATAAATTTACGCCATAAAATCATTTTTTCAAAATGAGATTTCAGTACAAACACAATTTATAAATTTATATTGAAATCATTCTTTCAAAAAATATTTTAATCTACCAATAATTTATGAATCCGTACCGTAAACTTGCCTGGCCCTCCTCTCGCCAAGTTGGAAGTATATGCCACGAAAAAAACAATTAAAGACGTTGTCGTTATCACCTAACCGTTATTACGCCCATTTCAAATTTTAAAATAAAAAATGTATAATTTTATTATTTTACATGCATTGCATTGCGTACATCACTTTTTGGAATCCTCTTAATGCCCCTACAAATCACGCCCGCTCCTCACTCCATAATCCATGCTTCGCTCCTTCCACAATTCAAAATGTTCACACAATTTTCAAATAAATTATTCAAACAAATTTCCAAAAATTCTCCCATTAATTTCACTTTATGTGAGGATAAGGGATGAGGGTTGCGTGCACGATATCAAAAAGGGCAAAGCAAATAAAGTGAGAGAGGTATTTGATGCCTTAGCCAATTATGGACAATAACCATCACACCAAATGGAACTACTAAGTGTTGAGTGTCAATTTATTTTACTACTTCCAAGAGTTGGGCCATGACATGATCTCAAAGAGGGCAAAAAAACAAGCAGCCGCTTAAATTATGAAAGCGAAAAGAAGGCATTAATTGAGTTGAGAGTGATTAGTGGGGAAAAATTATGATGGAATGAGGAGGAAAACAAGCAAGTATGTCCATTAATCCACACACATTGATACTTTTATACTTTAGAATAAGGGTTAGGGCATGTGTGGTATGGTTCAAGTTCTCAAGTCCTGCCCTGTTTTAAGCCTAGAGCTCTGTGTCATTGTGACAAGTTGTCAACTCCATCCACCCTTCTTGAATAATTAATGCCTTTCTCTCCTACTTTCTATATTTCGATCCTATTTACATTTATTGGAAATTGTGTGATAAAGAGGTTTGACCCTAGAGAGTACATTTCATTCCATTGCTTTATAAACCTTCCTTTTGAGGAAAAAACAATTATGTAGGAATTATTTAAAAATAATAATTTTAAAGACTATTTTATGATATTTTGTAGAATAAAAAGAACTTAAATTGTTATTAACCCATTTTATATATTTTTAAATATGTTTTAAAAATAAAATGTTTTATTTTAAAATATTTTTATACTTATATAATTATTTTTAAAATACTCATAAAAATAAAAACAATTAAAAAATATTATTTAAAAACATCTTTTTTTTTTCTTTTTTTAATTTTATTTTGATAGTGAGATATATTTTTTCTTTTATTTTATTTTCGAAATATAAAAAACTTTTTTAAAAAACAAAAATCAACCAAAACAATAGATTTGGCTTTTGATAAATTTAATACTATAAGGTATAAAAATTGGGTATAATAGCATGAATATGATGAGAGTCAAATACTAAGGAAATTATTTTGATTTTTACGTAGGAAGAGTGTAAATAATTTTTATTTTTATTTTATTCTATTAGTTTTATATTTTTGGGAAGAGTCCTATTGAGAATTATTTTTATTTTATTTTATTTCGTTAGTCTTATATTTTTTGAAAGAGTCTTATTAGGATTGTACTAGTGGAGCCCCATTCCACTTATAAGTAGATTCCCTTTCCATTTTGAGTCATGTTCTGATTACAAGTGGAGTCTCATTAGGATTGTGTTAGTGGCCTATAAAAGCAGGTCACCCCTCACTCTTTATATACGAATACCAATTTTTCAGAAAGTTTTTCAAAGAGTCTTTCATACATATATTTGGATGAATTTTTTCAGAATCGAGTTGTACACATCTCGCTTACAGAGTGCACTCAATGCGAGATCTGGCTGTTAAATCCTAGAGGTAGATCACTGGTACCCTGGTGTACTGAGTTTGTCTTCGAGGATGGTGGATCTATTTCAAGAACAATGCTTGTCATGCCTCAACGGATAAGTTTTTCTTCTTATTCATTATGTTATTTGTTTGTGTCTTTCGGGTTAGTCTTTTGTTTCCATACCCTTAAATCCAACAATCTTGAAATATATCCAAATGGAAGCTTCCCTAGTTCACACCCGTCTTGACACCTCTAAAATTGATCCCTTCAATGGGACATTCTTTAAGAGATGGTAGGAAAGGGTTTTCTTTTCAATTGATGTAGTGAACTTGGGACACATTTTGATTGATCCAAAAACAGAAGATGGTTCTCATCTGTTACCAACCTGGGAAACTGGAAATAAACAAGTTAGACATGCTATTTTAAGTACCCTTCCTAATGAACTTTTTGATATTTATTGTCAATTTAAAGTTGTAAAAGAAATTTGGGATGCAATGAATAAAAAATATATTTTGGAAGATGCAGGAACTCAGAAATATGTCATAGGGAATTTTAGAAATTTCCAAATGACCGAGGATAGAGATGTATCATCTCAAATCTATGACTACCACTTGTTGATTAATGACTTAGTTATTGAAGACATTAAATTACCCGAACCTTTTGTGGTTGGTTATTTAGTAGAGACTCTTCTAGAGTCTTGGAAAGACTATAAAAATAACATGAAACATAAAAGAAAATAAATGTTCCTAGAGGATGTCATAATCCATATTAGGATTGAGGAACAAAACCGAAATAGGGACAATATTGAGAAAGCTAAGGAATTGTCTTCTAAGGCTAATGTAGTAGAAGAAAAACCTAAACCTAAAAACAATAAGTCCAGGAAACAAAACTCTAGGACCAAGCCCAATGCATCAAACAAGGTCCAGAACTCAACTATTAAAAAACGAGGTAATTGCTTTGTCTGTGGCAAGTCTGGACACCATGCAACTCAATGTCGCCATAGGAAGAGAACTAAGAAGTCCAATTCAAAGGCAAATCTGGAAGAGGCAGAGGTGATCACAGTAGTAATCTCCTCTGAGGTGAGCATGGTCACCAATATTAAGGACTAGGTGGTAGACTCTAGGTTTACCAAACACATTTGTGAGAATGGAAGTGCATTTACTTCCTATACCACTATAAAGTAAGGAGATGAACAAGTGTTCATGAGTCATTCTAGATCTACTCTAGTGATTGGCAAAGGGAAAGTTCTCCTCAAGCTAACCTCTGGAAAAGTGCTCGCCTTCAGTGATGTTCTTCATGTGCCAGATATCTATTGGAACTTGGTGTTGGTATCTCTGCTTGGAAAAGCAAAAGTGAGGATCTTGTTTGACTCTGATAAAATAGTTTTAACCAAGAATGATGCATTTGTCGGAAAGGGCTATTGTAATCAGGGTTTATTTATGTTGAATGTTTTTTATATTATCAATAATAATGCATGTTCTTCTTCTGCTTATAGAGTTGATTCTTGTGATATTTGGCATGGTAGACTAGGACATGTGAACTTTTCATATATGAAGAAAATGTTTGAATTGAGTTTAATCCCTAATCTGTCCTTAGATAACCATAGAAAATGTGAATCTTGTGTAGAATCTAAAACCACAAAGAAATCTTGCAAATCAGTTGAAAGAAAATTAGATCTACTAAGCTTAATCCACAGTGACTTAGGAGACCTAAAAAATATAATGACTAAAGGTGGTAAACGATTCTACATAACTTTCATAGATGACCACTCAAGGTATACAAGGGTATATCTTTTGAGAAACAAATATGAAGCAAGAGATGCTTTCATCAAGTACAAAAATGAAATGGAAAATCAACTAAGTAAGAAAATTAAAAGACTTAGAACTGATAGAGGAGGAGAGTATGAGTCCAACCCCTTTAATTATTTTTGTGAAGATTATGGGATCATTCACGAAACTACTCCTCCTTATTCCCCTGAGTCTAATGGAGTAGAAAAAAGAAAAAATAGGACCTTAGAAAAAAAAAAAAAATCCAATGTTGGTAAGTTTAGGAGCACCCTTGAACTTGTAGGGAAAAGCTATCCTATCCGCATGTCACTTTCAAAATAGAATACCTTACAAGAAAATTGGTAAAACTCCTTATGAGTTGTGGAAGAGTTATGCACCTAATGTAGCATACCTGAAAGTGTGAGGGTGTTTAGCTAAAGTTTTTCTCCCTGAATCTAAAAAACGAAAACTAGGTCCTAAAACCTTTGATACAATGTTCATTGGCTATGCTGAGAACAGTGCGACATATAGGTTTCTTGTTACTAAGTCAAAAAACAGTCTTGTAGATGTCAATACTATAATAGAAACAAAGAATGCAGATTTCTTTGAAAACATCTTTCCTATGAAACTAAATGGTGAACAACAAGTTCAGAAAACAAGTAAAGACAAGTCTATTGAACCTTCTGAATTTGAACCTAGGAGTAAAAGAGATAGGAAACAAACAAACCTTGGAGATGGTTTTTACACCTTCCTAATAGATGAGGACCCTAGATCCTACAAAGAAGCTATAACTTCTCCTGATGCACCATTCTGGAAGGAGGCCATTAACAGTGAAATCGAATCAATCATGTACAACCATACATGGGAGTTAGTAGATTTACCTCCTGGTGCAAAGACTATTGGTTGTAAGTGGATCTTTAAAAGAAAGTTAAAACAAGATGAGTCCATAGAGAAGTATAAAACTCGTTTAGTTGGCAAAGACTTTATACAAAGGAAGGATGCAAATTACTTTGACACCTTTGCCCCTGTTACTAGAATAAAATCAATTAGAGTATTGATTGCTCTAGCTTCCAATCATAATTTGGTGATATACCAAATGGATGCCAAGAGTGCATTCTTGAATGAAGATTTGGAAGATGAAATTTATATGGAACATCCTAAGGGTTGTGTAGTTCCAAAGAAGGAGAAAAATGTGTGTAAGTTGGTTAAATCACTTTATGAGTTAAAACAAGCTCCCAAACAGTGGCACAACAAGCTTGATCGTGTGTTAGTAACTAATGGATATTCCATTAATGATGCTAAATAGTGTATTTATAGCAAGTATGAGGATAACACATGTGTAGTGATCTGCCTTTATGTTGATGACATGTTAATCTTTGGAACTAGCCTGGAGACTATGCGTGAGACCAAGAAATTCCTAGGTTATAAGTTTTATATGAAAGACCTAGGAGAGATAGAGGTGATTCTAGGAATTAAAATAACTAGAACACCTAATGGGCTTAAACTTTCTCAAGAGCACTATGTTGAAAAGATCCAAAGGAAGTTTGAACACTTTGATTGTAAACCAGTGTCAACTCCTTATGATCCCAGCTCATAGCTGAAGAAAAATAGATAAACATAGTGTTGCCCAAATAAAGTATGCTTAGATAATAGGGAGCTTAATATACTTAATGAACTGTACTAGACTTCACATTGCTTATGTAGTAGGTAGATTGAGTCGGTACACCCAAAGTCCTAATAAGGACCATTGGACTATTGTTCGTAGAGTCCTTAAGTATTTGAGAGACACCATTAACTATGGTTTGTGCTTTAGTGGATTTCCAAGTGTCCTTGAAGGATTTAGTGATGCAAATTGGATCTCAAATTCAGATGAGATGAAATCCACTAGTGGATATGTTTTCATCCTTGGTGGAAGTGCAGTTTCTTGGAAGTCTGCCAAGCAAATTTACATTACTCGGTCTACTATGGAGGTTGAGTGGCTTAGAAACCTCTTAGCAGATATCCCTTTATGGACGAGACTAGCCCTATCTGTGTCTATGCGTTGTGATAGCCAAGCTGCAATTGCTAAGGCTAAAAGTAAAATATTTAATGGGAAGAACAGACATATACGCCTAAGGCACAATATTGTGCAGTAGTTGCTTGAAACAAGGGTTATATTCCTAAAATTTGTGAGGTCAGAGTTGAATTTGGTCGATCTTTTGACCAAACCACTAAATAAAAAACTAGTGTAAGAAACATCGAGGGGGATGGGGCTTATGCCTATTACAAAAGCCAAGAGTGGTGGCAACCCAACCTATTAGAAGGGAAATTCCATGAAGTAAGTTCATATGGGTAATAACAAATCACTTGTTGACTTGAAATGCTTTATCAACTCTAATTGTATGAGAGTCTATCCCTATGGTGTAGATAGAGCATATTCTACAATGATTAAGGTTGAGTGTTTACTCTTAATGAATATCATATTCCTTATGGATGGTATGTTTAAATGTAGACCATACTTGATGGATTCACTTATATGAGAGTGGAGGTGGGGCCGCTTCCTATGAGAACTTAGGCAGGTTCTCTAGAGCTCTTATGAATATCCAGGTAGGGCGCATGACCTATTTATGCCAACCCGTTTTGTATAGCTCGCAGTGAAGTTGAAAAAATCAATGTGGATAAAAGTCCATTGAGTTACATCAAGAAACATTGGTTCATAGAAATTTATTTTCACCGTGTTTTGTGATTCAATACTTATTTGTCTTAAGACTGGTTCATAGCCTTTGGGCATCAATACTAATGGATTGGATTTTTTTTTCCTAAAAAAAAAATAATAAAAAAATCACATTTACACTGTGGGGGATTGTAGGAAGAGTGTAAATAATTTTTATTTTTATTTTATTCTATTAGTCTTATATTTTTGGGAAGAGTCCTATTGTGAATTATTTTTATTTTATTTTTTTCTATTAGTCTTATATTTTTTGAAAGAATCTTATTGGGATTGTGCTAGTGAAGTCATATTCCACTTATAAGTAGATTCCCCTTCCACTTTGAATCATGTTTTGATTACAAGTGGAGTCTCATTGGGACTGTATTAGTGGCCTATAAAAACAGGTCACCCCTCACTCTCTATATACAAATACTATTTTTTTAGAGAGTCTTTCATACATCTATCTGGAGGAATTTTTTTAGAACTGAGTTGTACACATCTCGCTTACAGAATGTGTTGAATCCTGGAGGTAGACCATTGTTACCCTAGTGCATTGAGTTCGTCTTCGAGGAGGGTGAATTTATTTTAAGGACAACGTTTGTCACGCTTCAGCCGATAAATTTTTCTTCTTATTCATTATGTTCTTTGTTTGTGTATTTTGAGTTAGTCTTTTGTTTCCATTTCCTTAAATCTAACATTTTATTAGTTCAATGTTAATCATTCTCACCTGGTAAGAAGTACCAAAATAATAAAATTAAACAACCCCTCAAGATGACCCAAGCATGAAACCCATAATTATTCCAAACTAGGGAGTTAATTGCCCATTGGGAATGCTAATCACGTGAGATATTAATGAGATGAATCAGAGATGTGGTTCCATGTCTTCAATTATTGTAAAAAACAAATAATGAGCTGTTACTAAGTAAGCATGCAGGGACTGAGGAACATGCCTCTATTTTTATTTTTTTATTATTTTTTATTTTTTGCTTTCTTGGCAACACATTTATTTTCTAATTTTATTCTCATCATGTTCACTGGTATAGGCTATTAATGTTGATAAATGTGTGAGGTTCCAAAAAAAAAAAAAAAAGAAGAATAATTATGAAAGGGGACTAAAACAATATCATTAATGACGTTGACATTACGGTTTGGGGGCATAATAAATTTTCATTATTAAATGCTACAAATTCATGGCATGTTTGATTAAAAAAAAAGGCCACGTCGGATATACCCTTGATTTTGTTTTAAAATTATAAATAAATAGTTTTTAAAAAACAAAAATAAAAAAGATATCAAAGTTAAGTTGTTAAGTCATCCTTCTAAGATGATTATTCAACCATCAAATGTATGAAAATTTTGTGATGGGGCCCCTATAATTGGGGATCCAAGATCCAACCAAACAAATCACAGAAATAAATTGGGTGTATTCTCTTCTAGCAAACAAACTGTAACCACTCATGGGATTCACGACTCCTATGATATGGACCGACCTATTTCATGGATGATTATATATATATATATATATATAAATATATATAAAATGTCTAGTAAAATGAATAAAATATTAGACCCAACGTCACTCAATCAGTCCACCCTATGCACACTGTCGGTGGGCCAAAAAATCAACACCTTATCATGCCCAAAATCTCAATTTCTATCTTCGAGAATGAAAGATGAAAAAAATAATAATAATCAGTTTGGTAACTATTTTTGAAAATGGTTATAAAAAATAATTTTAAGAAATTATTATTTGATATAATATAATAAAAGTCTATCTATTTAGAAACTTAAATTATTTTTAATATTTTTAAGTTTATTTTAAAAATAATTTATACATTTATTGGTTATTTTTAATCCTTTTACATATTTATATAATTATTTATTAAAATAATTTTTAAAAAATAAATAAAAACAATTGAAAACCAATATGATAAAAAATAGTTTTTAATTATCATTTTTTTAAATAAAAAAAAAAATTATTCTACTCCCATTCTTCCGATTTTTTAAGTCAATCACGCAGAGGAAATAGAAAAAGGAAATTGGAACGCGAAAATCGCGACGCTAGGCATTGAGGGCACCGACAGAGAACCAAGAAACAAAGACTTGTAACTGATCTGTGCTTGTCTCATTCCAAATATTTTTCAAGTTAATTCAGTGTCAAGCTCTGCCCACAATCGTCGGCGCTCACCACTGGGGTCATACGTGTACAAAAAACACATTGCCTTCGTGTCATAGATTTTCTACGGTTAACTCACATTCTAAAGTCACAAAGTCTGCTGAATTCCAAGCTCAAACCCTACGTCCACCAACCCCCACTTGTCGGCAGCCCTCTAATGACGCAAAATTTGCGACATGATTTTAGGGTTTTAGCTTTGGCAGATGGAGTTTTCTTGAGGGTTTTGGGTTTTGGTAGATTTCAGTATCATAGCTTTAGGACTAATGCCCCTTTTCTTTCTGGGGTCATATGCCACTGATCCAGTCCACATTTATCTTAAAGCACTTGGGAGGTGAGGACAACATGCCCCCCAAGTTTGAAAGGGTGGCCTCACAACCAGTTGGTGTGGGCTCTGGACCCTACCCCATACCCCACCCAGCTTGTCCTCTCTACTTTCTAAAATCTAAATAGTAAATTCTATTATATATGGGTTATGTTTGGACATGGGGATGGAAGGAAAGGATCCACAGAAACGGTGGAACATGGACGTTTCTTACAGACAAAACCCCAGTAAAAAAGGACAAGAAAGCAGAATTCATATCAGTGATGAAGCTTCTTCTTCTATATACCACGCCTCATATGTGACCTTTCCTTTTCTAGACAACTCTCTCCCAACTGACACTGTTATTATATTTTATGTTAAACTATGCATGCTTTGATTCTTCTGCCTTTAGATTCTTTCTTCCCTTTCAGCCTTCCTGCTGGTGGTTTAAAGGTATAAAACAATTGAGGAATTGCAAGTGTTGCAGTCAAACTAAACCTCCCGTTTCCGTTTTAAAGTTTCTGTGAAAGAGAAGTGCTAACCCATTGTTAGAGTCGTGATGGAAGATGGATAGATAGATAGACAGAAAGAGAGAGACCACTGAACCACCGCTTTCACTTGACCATTTCTGCCTCACTTTGTCATTTTCACAAACAAAGAATCCTAAGGTTCAACCTTCACTAGAATGGACACGCAAGAAAAATGAAACATGGTATCAATAGCCAAATCATGAGTTTCTGCTTTTACATGTCCATGATTCTCATGCACTTGTAACTTTTTCTTCACATTTCTTTTCCACTGTGTTTGATTCATGGGGAGAAAGAATTGAAAGAAAAAAATATATTTAAATGTAATAAATGATTAAATATCAAAAGAGACATTGAAAATACAAATCTAATGAATGAATTTTGTTTTTTAAAAACATGAAATATAATTGGAATTACCCCTTCAATAATTTTTTAATCTCGATCTCACATCAATCACTTTTTAAATAAAAATATCAATTTTTAAAACTTCTTTTCCACACTTTCCTTTTCTTGAGTGGTCCCAAAATCAAATGTGGATTATGTTTGGTTCTCAAAAAATTTGAAAAAAAATGTAAGGAAAGAAAAATAGAAAAATAAAGTAGAAGAAAAATAAAAAATAGAGTTAAAATTGATAAATTGTTTTATTTATTATTTTAAATTCATTTTATTTATTTTAACCCATGAATATAAAAATTATATAATAAAAAAATACACAAGTTTCTAATTAATTCTAATTTTATTTTATTTATTTTTTAAATTTTATACGAGATTTAATATATATATATATATATATAATACTTTTCAAGAATCAAACAAAGTTATTTCATGTTATCCAATGCTATTTCTCTATTCATTTTTGGCCTTGTGATCATATGCCATTGTATGGACCATGGACTTATTCTCCATTAATTTGTTGGAGTAGCAAATACTCAATGTTAGAAGTCATCTGTCTATCTATTATGTGAAGTCTCAAACATTAATTGCATGCCCATCCTTGCTTCTATGAGACGAGTAAGATTATTCAAATAGCCAATAGCTTGACCTTGTAAATGTACTCTCACGAGTCTGTTTGGACACTAAGAATGTACTCAGCATCTAACTACAATTAGTAAATCAATAGAAAAATAAAACAAAACAAAATAGGGGTGATTGTGGGAATAAACAAACGGAAAGTGTGATAGAGGTAGATACACGTAACTGCATCTAATTTGATGAAGGCATGAATTTTAGGTACAAGGGAGGTGATGACTGATGACTGATGACCCACGAGGCTTTGGCAGTGATTCCACGTGACCCCTTCCAATTTTTGCACCATTCTATGATGCCTAATCAAAAAGTACATGTTGCCTCACCATGTTGGGAAAATGGCTGATAGCCAGGCCCTACCATTTGTTTTTTTTTTTCCTAAATTAATAACAAAGATGAAATTTATGTTCGCTTGATTACTATTTTCTATTGTTACCCACATTTTGGTGAAACAAAGGATCCATGGAAGCAAGAAAAATGTATTAAAAATATATGATTTTTTTTAATCAATTCGCATGTTTTAAGGAAGTGCCCACGATTCGTTTCGAATCCTTTGATGGGCATTTATTCATGACATGGGGAGAAAAGGAAAGTTGTGGGTTGTGGGTTGTGACTGCTACACTCCTGCTTTCTGAGGGTCTTCCTCTTATGAGGCCTGGTTTAAAGATAAACACACTTCGTGGGAATGGATTCTGTTCTTCTTTTTCAAAGGGATACTTCCCCTACAACTTTTGACACAGACCCTATAAATTCCTGACTAAAAAGAATGAGAAAAAGAAAAAAGAAAACATATGCCACCTGCTTTTTAAAGGAACCACTTTTAAGGGCAATTTCCTGGGTAGTTCTCATCATCAACATGGTGAGGAAAATAATTGATGGGGTCTGAACCCTGGTGGCCAACAAAAGTCCATTTTCCTTTCCAGACTAATCAACTGTGATATGAGGAGGTACCTAGCACAATTGTATTGGGGTACCGTTTCTTGGTATATTTCTGTGAGAACATGTGTATTTGCATCAGTAGTTCCAACTACAAATCCAAGGAGAGAGGGTTTTATTTATTTATTTATTTTTTTATTTTTGATCACTACACCTAATTTATCAGCTATTCAAGTCAATTTTCACATCCCATAACAGATCTTTCAAGATATGCTCTTTTCTCTTTTCTCTTCTTTTTTTATTTCCCAACTTGTGTGCTTTTAATCAATGTCTTTTATTAATTTCCATGGAGCTAACGCAAGTTGGGCTTCTAACATATTTTATCCCCCAAAATTGTCTTTAAGTGTAAACACACTTACCCAATAGCTTCCTTTGCCTTTATACCATCTTCTTAATGTCACCTTTAGGCCTTTATTTGTATTTGTCATGTATACGAATCTTCTTTATAATCCCTTCTTTCTTCCTTTTAAGTCCACTTATTCAATCTTTCCTTTTTCTTAGGTGGATTTGTTCTGTCTTTTTAATTGCATGTTCCAAATGAGGTTTGACCATGACCAGCTGATATATCCTGTAGTGTACTTAACTCCCATAAAGTAGATACCCCTCTCCTCTCTAAGCAGCTGCAATAATCTACTCCTAACACTTTGCTTTCCCACTAGAAAAAGGAAAAAAAAAAAAACAAATACATTATACATTGCTACAAAGATTCATGGTGAGTGCACCACTATAAAAGGTGTTCAGTATAAAGCACTCTCCAACCCAAGGAGTGTGGACACACACATTATGGATTGATCCATCATCCATTCCCATGAAAGGTTTCCTACTGCTCAATTTCTGGACACATCAGCTGCTCCATCCTAGTAAAATTGGTGTCATTTAGTTCTCCACCTCACAATAAAGAAACAAGGAATTTTCTCAGACTAAGATGTTATAGCCATAGAAAGGTAACTTACCCATGTGTCATTGGGTCCAAATGACACTTGATTTGGCCTTAATTCTCGAAATCTTCAATGGGTAAAGTAAGACACTGTTGCAGCAACTTCATCACCACAACTTGCTGTACCATCAGCCAAAGGTTTTATTTTCACTGCAAAATCCAGCTGGGAACCCTCTTCGAGTTGCTCAGCATCAGTCAGAAGGTAGAGTTGCCTCGGATATAAGTCAAATCTTTAAGTAGAGTAATGTCAGTTGACGCATCTTTCTCTGCATTGAAAACATAAACCCATTCACATGCTGCACTTGAAACGTGCCATTGAATTCCTTTTAGGATGTGGGTTGCCTTTATAGCTACACCCAGATGTTAAAATAACCTACAAAACAAACCAAACAACAGTCAGTTCACATTCTGTATTGGCAAATTTCATACCGATACATTTATTTATATGACAGTACGCATAGAAGAGGGATGCAGTTATCATTTTGGGCAATTGAGGATTGCATATCATTGCAGCCAAATTAAGTCTCACTTGGGAGTTATTGACTCTCAGATAAGTGGACCTAGCTCATTAAGGTTATTCACCAACTAGATGCCATTTGCTCATTCCTATTCAATGCGGGTAAAAGACATTCAAATGATGATGCTGGTATATGATAATAATGTCACCAGCTAAATTCATAATTTCATCTTTTGCCTATTCTGCCTGGGATAACAAAGTGAATCTTGATTTCGGAGCCAAGTAACAATAAAGGCACAGCTTTGTAACTGAAAATACTTATGGAAAGAACTCAAGATTGAAAACTATACCTTTTTATCGAAGTTCCTTCACTCTGTCCCATCAAGTCCAGCCTCCCATCTTCTGAAATTCTTTTGAATTCAAAATTTTAATTTGCTGCAATAATTAGGGATACAAAAAACCACGATTTTTTTAGACACAAATTGAGAAAAAAGTATGCTGAAGAAACAGCTGCCTGGGAACTATAAAAGAACATGACAAACAAAGACAACATAGAAGTTAGCCCTGTAATCACCATAGACAAGCACTTTTTACAAGGAGTTGGTGTAATTGTGTTCAAGGCACACAAGAACTCTCAAAATGGAATACAGGTGTAAAGTCAGCACTCATCTTGACGGTACTCTCCCTAATAATGACAATTAGAAGTATTAATTGAACTAAAATTGGGTTACTTTTTTTCCTAATGTTTTTCTTATACACAGAGGAAATACATTTCAATTTACATACATAGAAAGACAACCTGAAAAAGTGCTAGAAAGACACCTGCATTAGATGGAAACGTAGGACACATCAATTGAGCCTATATCATAAACAAACCGGCTTTTTTCTGTTCTCCAGTGCCAGGTTTTATTGTATGTTGTCCACAGAAGCAAAAAACTAAGCTTTCTAATTCATGACTTCAATGCATCACTATTTCTGCTGTAATTCTCTTCCAGGTTTCAAGTAGAGTGATGATATAGAAGTAGTTTCTATTTACAATATATTATGGACATTTACTATCCCCTTCATTTGATCAATATGAACACTCTCCCATGTCTTATCTCCAGATGCTGGGCTTGAACTTTGATTCCTGTTGCCGGGTGAAGAGCTTGAATTCCCATTTCTTTGACTATGAAGTCTAAGGTTGTTTCGAACAAACACTAGATCTTCCACCCTCTCCACTCCCAACCTGTTGACTGCTGTTTGACACAAAAACTCATTATCTTGCCAAGTCTCTTGATACATGGAAACACTTGAAACCTGACTCAGAATTTTTATAGCTAGTGTTTGTAGATGGGGTGTTTCAAAACCAAAATTCTCCCACCATGCAACTGGGTCCATTTTGTCTCTACAATCCACAGCATCTTCCTCCCCAAAGGATCCCTCTAGTCGCCAGTAAGAGCTCAGCTGCTCTCTAAGAACCCTTCTGGTGGCACTGTCAGACTCGTACCTATCTAGAGTGGCCTTCCAACCCCTCATTATAGTTTTATCCTTGGATTGCCCTTTCCCAAAATATTTAGGGTTAAGTATATAACCTGAAGCATGAAGAGGGGAAAATAACATGTCCCATTTGCTCTCTATCAGCAATTCCAGTTGATTCAACAGAATGTCATCGACTCCCTTACTCTTCACAGCTTCCAGTGCCTGAACCCGCCAATTAAAAACATCACCCATGACAGATTTTTCAATATCAAGTGTAGTAAGTAATCTTACAAAGGGCTCAAAAAACTGCAACAATGAACAGGCCCTGCTCCAGAAATTGTCCCCTAAAATGGCGGTCTCAACATTGAGGACATCCTCTTGAATAGTAAGCTTCCATTGTTTCCACTCTTCACTAACAACTACACCTAGGAGCGCTTGCTTTAGCTCAAAAATTCGCTCGACTATACAATATGAAGGGGCAAACTTGGTGGAAAGTGGATCAGAGCTCTCTAGAGCGAGAACACACAGAGAGGAACGTTGATACGTCAGGATGCATTCATCTATTTCCTTAGCACATAACACAATGGGTTTTATCCAATCCAGTTTAGTTATGTCCTCCATCAACACACAGATAGAATGTGAAGTGCAAGGGGACCAAAATAGATGAGGGAACTTTGACAATATAAGGGATTCAAAAGATTCACTGGCATGGCCTAGATTTGAGATTATCTGAAGCACATTTGTAGGCTCAACTTCCATGATTGCATCACTAAGAACATCAACAAACATGTTGTCCATCCCATCACCATCATTTATATCTAGTGCTTTCAAGAACATAAGCCCTCTTGGACTTGAGACAAAGATATTAGTATAGTACCTGCCTTGCGTACGACATAACCGATTGACACAGAGTATCGTGCAGCCTGTGTGAGGCCAGGACTCCCTAACTAGAGCCATGGCTTTCTCTATCTTAGCCTTCTCTTTACTCAGAAACAAATCAGACAACTTCTCCGTTGTTGGTGGTTCGTATCCAGGGCCAAAAGCAGCAATTGCTTTGGTCATTTCAAGAAAGTAGGGGGAATTGACAATATTGAAATCCAACCCATCAGCATAAAAAAATCTGGCTACTATGTCATCTACATCTTCTTTTGCAATAGTTTTCCAGACACAAGTAACACTTGGTTGTGAAGTCCGGATACGCTTGCCAGTCTTTCCACTTCCAGAAGTTCTTTTCTTTTTCCGAGCAAGGCGTTCCTCCTCAAGGATCTGAAAAGCTTCTCTCAGAGACCGGTCTATTGCTGGGCAGCTTTTAACCCCTACACCTGTGAACCCAAGAAGGTGTGCTCTAACACGTGAATAAGATCCATTATATCGTAGATTACAGTGATTGCATTTCCATCTTTTTGTACCACTTCCCTTGTCAAACCCACCAAACACACTAACATGTTTCCATCCCCATTTATCAGATTCTGATGGCATACTTTGAAGACCGAAATACCATAACCTACAAACCAAAAAGAATAGGAACAAATCAATGTCTATTAAAACAAGTGAGGAAAACAATGAAATGCCATTCTTATCATATGAACAAAGTAAAAACTTTCATAGTTCTATAACCAATGTTAGGACCCGTTTGGGAGTGATTCTTGTGAAAGCACTTTTAACACAGCGCTTTTGTCTATAACACTTCTATCAAAAAACTTTTATAGATGTTAGAATATGTGGTTGATTTTGTAGATTTGATTATATTTCCCTTTATTTTCTCATATCTTATTATATTTTGTACTCTAGGCAAGTCTTAGATTTTGGAGTAATTTTGGGGATTGTATATTTTTAGGATCTGATTTAGTTTCCTATTTCATTGTAACACATAGGCAAGTTTTATATATATTTCCTTGTAATCTCTCTGTTTTTGAAATATATGAATCATTCAAAAACTTCATTTCTTTTCATGGTATTAGAGCTTGAAAAAAAAATTGCGGCCTTGAAGCAAAATCTTCTTTCTTGGTCTTCATTGCCAAGATTAAATTCTTGTTTTTTTTGGCCTTCATTGCCATCAGTTTTTCATACCCTTTTTTTTGTCCATTATCTTCCTTGATCATGTCAGAAATCTTTAAAAATACCCTTCCTAATGTCTCTTCATCTCAAATTAAAGTTATCACTCATCTAGATAATTCAACGTTGCAGATCAAAACATAAAAATTGAATGGAGAAATTTCTTTAAGCAGTCCCAATCAGCCGAACTTTTTTTCATAAGTAGAAGAAAATGAACTATTTACGCGGTACCATTAAGGAACCAGAGAACTTCGATTTATCTTATGAATCGTGGGAAGCTAAGACTTCCATGATTATGTCATGGTTGCTAAATTCTATGCTACTAGAAATTGGAAAACCAATCTTATATCTCTCCGTAGCCAAAGAAATTTGGGATGTTGTCTTACAAACCTATTCAAAGAAAGGAAATGTCACTCGGATTTATGAGTTGAAGACTACGATTCACAAGACAAAGAAGAAAGATCTAACAGTAACCACCTACTACAACACCCTAAAAATGTTATAGCAAGAGTTGGATCTTCATAAACACTTTGAGATGGAATCTGCAACAAATGTGTCAATGTTGGCTGAGATGTTGGAATGAGATCGTGTATTTGACTTTCATACTGGTCTTAAGCTCGAATTGGATGAGGTAAGAAGTAGAGGACTTTAAAAAGAACCTCTTTCATGCTTAACTGAAGTTTATTCTTATGTACATAGTAAAGAAAGTAGGAGAAGTGTCATGTTAGCACTAGCCTCTCAACAAAATTTTGCCCTCAAAGTTGGTCAAGATGGTAACCCTACTTGTCCTTTGGGTTCCTTCAAACCATGGCAAAAGAAGGCTAGAGACAAAGATAATAGATGGTATGAATATTGCCATAAATCAAAATACACAAAGGAGACATGTTGGAAGTTGATTACAAAGAGACACAAACTCTTAGAATTGATTATGAAGAGACATTCACTCACGTGGCAAAACTGAATTCCATGAGAATCCTTTTATCTCTAGCTGTTAATCTAGATCGGTGTCTTCACTCGATGTGAAAAATACTTTTTTTGCATGGGAATTTAGAGCAAGAAATATACTTGGACTTTCCTCCAAGATTTGAGAATTTGTCCAACAATAAGGTGTGTAGGTTAAAGAAGCCTTTGAATGGGCTCAAGCAATCACCTAAAGCATAGTTTGAGAGATTCACGAAGTTCTTGAAAACACATGACTTTATTCAAAGTCAAGGGGATCATACTTTATTCATTAAACACTCATCACTCAAGAAAATCATAATTCTTATTGTCTATGTAGATGATATCATTGTTACAGGTGATGATGTAAAAAAATTAAAAGTGTGAAAAATCTTCTAGCAAAGGAGTTTAGAAAAAAGAATTGGGAAATTTGAGTTATTTTATTGGTAAGGAGGTAGCAAGATTAAAGCAAGGTCTAGTCATTTCTCAAAGAAAATATGTATTGAATTTGCTTAAAGAGACCGGGATGATAGGTTGTAAACCTATGAACACACCTATTGATCCCAATCATAAATTAGGATCTGATGTTGATGAAAATCTTGTTGATAAAGGGAGATACAAGAGGCTAGGGGGAAAGCTTATTTATTTGTTACATATCAGGCCCGATATAGCAAACGTAGTAAGTGCGGTGAGCCAATTAGCATGCACCAAGGAAATGACACATGGATGTTGTTCAAGGGATTCTTAGATACTTAAAGGCTACTCCTAGAAAAGGATTGTTGTTAAGAAAATGATATGAAGTATACACAGATATAGATTGGGTAAGTTCTAAAAGGGATTAATGATCAACATCAAATTATTGCACTTTCGTGGGAGAAAATCTATGACATGGAGGAGTAAAAAACAACCTGTTGTAGCTAGATCAAGCATTGAAGTTGATTTTCAAGCATTAACACAAGGCAAATATGAAATAATATGGATTAAGATCCTACTCAAAGAATTGCATATAGAGCCTAAAGACCCAATGAAGATTATTGTGATAATAAAGCAACTATCAACATTGCACATAATCTAGTTCAACATAATCGGACTAAACATGTTGAGGTGGATAGGCATTTCATAAAGGAGAAGATTGAAAGTGGAAAGATTTCTACACCTTTTGTGACTACCAAACAACAATTAGAAGAAATTGTCACAAAAGGAATCCCAAGTATCACATTTGATTATATTGTTGGAAGCTGGGAATGCATGATATCTATGCCCTAACTTGAGGGGGAGTGTTAGAATATGTGGTTGATTTTGTAGATTTGACCATATTTCTCTTTATTTTCTCAAATCTTATTATATTCTATACTCTAGGCAAGTCTTAGATTTGTAAGTAATTTTAGGTATTGCATATTTTTAAGATCTATTTGGATTCCTATTTTTCTGTACAGCTTGTTTATATATTTCCTTGTAATCTTTTTTGTTTTTGAAATATATGAAACACTCGGAAACTTAATTTTCTTTTCAATAGAGTATTAGTTAGTGTTTAGATATGAGTCACAAAGTGTAAGTGAATTTTGGAAGAAGCACCTACCAAGTGCTGGTCCAAAAATCACGTCAAGTGATTCTCTAGACTTTTAAATAATATTTGTAAAACTTTTCCAAACAACTATTTTTTTCAAAGCATTAGAAAATGCTTCCAACCCTCCAAGAATCTCTCCCAAAGGAACTCCTAGAGTGAGTTTGGGAGTGTTACTATTTTAAGTGCTTTTAATTGAAATGTTTTTTCAAGAAACTTTTCCGGGAGAATCACATATCAAATTTTCTCTAGGAAACGCTACAAGTGATTTTTCAACTTTTTAAATGTGTCGTATAAATTTTGCCAAATGCTTGATTTTTCTTCAAAAGCGCTTTTTATGCTACAAGTGTTTTATAAAAGCCAGTACAAATGAGCTCCTGGTCTACAATAAATACATTTATAGAAGATGTAAAATAAACTCCATCTTAAGTGACTAATGAATCAAGGTTACTACTAAGATATCAAAATCCTGTAATCTACATAAGTGAAGACAAAACACAATGCTTTGACTTTCAAGTAACTTCAATTAATCCTATATTGTCACCATTTTATCTAGGTAACTTTATAACTTGAGGTACTGAAAGATAAGTATGCATGAAACTAACCATTCTTATTGAGCTTAACAATATGGCATCAACCATTGCTACCCAGGTAAGGGCCATGGAGATTAACGTTTGGTTTGTTTGCAGTTTATGTAAATAAATTTCAGCATACTTGAGAAGGAATGGGAATCCCAAAATTTTATCATTTTATGATATTTTTGGTTCGAGGAAAGTACTAAGGAAAGAAAAAATTATAAAGGAAAATGATTTTCTCATATTTGATTTTATCATGGAAAATATGAAAGAAAATAAAATATAATTAAAATTAATTAGAAACTTATACTTATTTAATCTTTATATGAAAGAATCAAAATAACTAAAAAGAGTTTCAAATAGCATATAAAAATTAATTATTGACTTTAAATTTAGATTTTATTTCCTTTACTTTTTCTTTCCTTCTTCATTTCCCTTTTATTTTATTTCCTAACAATTTTCCAAAAATAAAACTTAGCCTAAATAATTTGGTAAAAAGAACACTATACACAGACAGTTGACACTGATAACAGCTGTGCATATGACATTAAACATTCTTCAGAATTCATGCTGAAACAAGCAAGACTACAATTAAGTTTTAACAAATGCCCCCACTACCCATCTGGGTCATCAATACAAGCCCACACAACAGAAGATACACCTACATTAGTTCCCGCATAATTTTCCTCACATTTTCTGGTTCAACTAGCAGAATTTCACTTGCTGCATAAGCAAACTGCGTTTCCCTAATTCCCCTCACTCATCTCAGGGATCAAAAATCTAACTTTTTCAGTGTGTTCGGGCACTTGATTTTAAACACAATTCACCATAAGCATCCACTCATTAGAGTATAAAAAAGAGGGATTTTTTTTTTCTTTAGGGAGAATTACGACAGAATCAACCAGGGAATAAAATTAAGGCAATAATGTAAAATTATACTTCTTCTCCTAAATCTATAAAGGGTTTCCTCTTTTGAGTTTCCAACCAAAACATACGTATTAATATCAAAATGATTACAAGAATGAAGCTCTAAGACATAACAATGTACAAATGCCAATGTAAAATCCATTCAAAATCAGAGAGAAAGAGAGAGGGAAATGGGTTAATCTGTTCACCTGAATGAGAGCAATTCCCCGCTGAGATCTCTCTACTGTTAAAGGAGGAAATGCCCCAAGATAAACTTCGAAACGTTTCTTCAAAAGTGGTTTCTCTTTTTCTGAGGAAATTCTCTGGTAAAACCTCAGGCTCCGTAAAGGGCAGAGAGAGAGAGTCGGTGGATGCTGGATACTTGGTGGTTTGACCCGAATGGGTTAATTAATTACCATTAATTATTTTTTAAACCGTTTTGGTTGGTAATTAATATATATATATATATATATATATACATATACTTACTAACTCAAGTTTTATATGATTTTCCATTGATATGGTGTATTGGGAAATAAGCTTATATGCGAATTGGGTTTTGGATTTATTGTCAATCAGACCCAATAATGAGAGTTTATGAAAAACATATGCTTATTTCATATGTATGAAACTTCCTAGTTGAATCATATTTAATGGTACAAATAATCAATTTTAAATCTTCCAAATTAAGAACTTTCCATTTTTAGGGTTGCAACTTGGGGTTTGGTTGGATTGATGACTAACCCAAGCTTAACCCGATTTATGAAACAATCAACCTGAGTTCAACCCAACTCGAACTCTAATGTGAAATATTCAACTCAAATCTAAAACTTAAGTTTAATTTGAATTGTTCAAATTAGTTTCAAGTTGGTCGGGTTAAATTCAGGTTAATGGGGTTTATTTCAGATTGATTGGGTTACATAATTTAAAATTCATCTATAATATTTTTAATTTTTTAAAATATATTTATATGAAAATTTAAATAGTAAATATGATAAAATCTATAGATAGTAATAAAAGAATAAATATAAATTTATATATTGTTCTTAAAAATAGAAAAAAAAACATAAATATTATTATTTAAGATAATAAACATTATAAATATTACAAAAATATTAAATAGGTTTGAATCTTAACCCAAACTCAACTCAAATTAAGTTTGAATTAAAAAAACTTAACCCCAATATTAAAAATGATTGCTTCACGTGAGGTTGAATTGCGTCAATCTTACGTATGAACTTATCATTAGTCTTTGTGTAAAACAGGTTGTTATTGGTATATAACAATTTTTTTTTCTTACTCAATACTTTATCTTCCACTTTACGTAAAAGACTTTTAGGTCCTTCGAGTATAAAATGAACTTCCAAAACTTGCGAACACAACTTCCAACGGTTAATTATTAAGAAATAATTATGGTTGCACGTGGTTGCTCCAATGATTGTATAAAATATGTATAAAACTTTAGTTCAATAAATCATTTTTGTCTTTCTTTTCCACCCAAATCATGCAAGTCATATCTCAAGGTGTAAGTTCTGTTTGGATACCGTACTTCTTTTTTTAGAAAACAAGGCTAACAAACTTTGGATAAAATTTGGAACACTTCTAATTATTTTTCGTAGTGTGTTTTGTACAATGACTAAAAATAGGAAGAATTATTAGGGTGACTTTTTTCAACACGCAATCGATGAGTAATCCAACTTGGTGGATGTCCACGATGCATAAAAATTGGGATTGAATTCTTAAGTTAGCATTTGATTAGACCATAACACTTGACTCCACGTGTGAGAAGGGAGGAAGATTGGGTTGAATGTTAAGTGGGAATTGTCAAAAAACATGGGCTTTGATGTCGTTGCCAACTTAAATTTTAGAGGGGGCTGATACTACATATATATGTATATGACCATCCCATATTCATTTGGCTCCGCTTCTCATTTCTGCTTCAAGAAAAGAGAGATGGGTGTATTTAATACAGGCTCAACTGCAGCGGATGAAGGAGAAGAGGCAGCCGCTCCTCAGCAGCAAAAGGACCTTGATGCCGGTGCTCTCTTCGTTCTTAAATCCAAAGGTATTTGCTGCATACTCTATCATCCCACTCTTCCTCCTTTTCTTGCTTTACTTCACATATCTAGACAAATAACGGATGGGATTTGAAGCTTTGGTGGGTGTTGTTTTCTTGTGTTTGTATGAATCTCTCTCTCTCTCTCTCTCTCTCTCTCATCTCATCCCATATTCTTCAGCATGTATCCTTCCTCCTACAAACACACCTTACCACACCCAACAGCATTAATCCTAGTTGCAACTACAAGTCTACAGCAAAACCTCCACAAAGGGTTGGTGGGAATACTTCCTTAAAATATCTTTTTTTCATGAGATTCCAGATATTTTTGGGCTACATTGAAATTAGGAGAAATAATGGAAAAAAAAAGCTTGGAAAGAAATCTTAAACTCTTTTTTTTTTTAATAATTTATATGTTGTAAAAGTAGAAGTAATTTTGAAAAAAAACTATGTAAGAAATTAAAATAATATTTATTAACTTCACTTTTCTAAATTTTTATTTTTATTTTTTAAAAAAGAAAAATTGCTACCACATAATCTTTGGCCCTGGCCATGTGGGTTTGATTGCTTAGACCCGGAATAAATGGCATTCCAATAATTGACTAGTAGACTAATGCTGACACACACATATACAGAACAGAAATATCATATGATTGGTGGGATGTGAATACGATTATGAAATGCAGGATCGTGGGTGCACTGTGGGTACCACTTGACAACTTCAATTGTTGCTCCACCTCTCTTGAGTCTCCCATATGCATTTACATTCTTGGGATGGGCAGCTGGAATCCTCTGTCTAGTGGTGGGGGCTCTCGTCACTTTCTATTCTTACAATTTGATCTCCCTGGTTCTTGAACACAATGCCAACATGGGCCGCAGACACCTCCGCTTCCGCGACATGGCTCATGACATTTTAGGTATGAATCTCTACGTATCAATACAGCAATACATAAGTACTGTGTAAACTGTAAAATGCTTTTCCTTTTTCATCTATCCACACATTTGAATTGACTATTAGAAGTGGTGGGCGATGACTATTCCATGTTCGACACCACCAACTCCCAGTGCCTTGCCTGCATTCGTGGCTTACAGATATCCGTATCATGGGCAAGGGGAGGTGGGATCCACTTTTAGGTGGAGCATATGTGGCCGAAAATTTTGAAGTTGCTTTCGACTACCGTTCAAACCAACCAAATTGGTAAAGAAAGTGTATGGTGATTGAAAATAAATATCTCTTTTATTTTCTCTTTTATTCCTATGTTTAAATAAATATTAAGAAGATATAAATGGAATAAAAAATTATTTAGGTAAAAATCAAATCCAACTTATAAGTTGGATTTGAATTTATTAAAAATTGGTGGTATTATGATTCATTAAACCTATTTGATAATATAAAATAACCTAAATTTATTATTTTACTCTCTTATCTCATTCTTTAAACCCGATGCTTATCTTCTTTGCAAGATTAGAGACTCATTCATCATTCATATGATTAATTTTTTATTTATTGAGTATATATATATATATATATATATATATATATATATATATATATATATATATATATATATTTAGTCTTATTATTTAATAACAAAAAAACTCTCAAATTTATTTTTTTAAAATAAAAATAAAAAATTTATTTTAAATTATATGGAATGATATTATTGTAAATTTATTTCTTTTTCATTTCCATTTCTATTATTATCAAACATTGGAATGGAAACAAATAATTATTCCAATTTTGCATTCCTAAGTTCATTCAAATGCTAAAAATTGAATTATCAAATTTATTTCTATCCACTAAGATATAGAAACAAAATATTCATTTCCATTTCCTATTCTGACGTACCAAACACCCAATTTATGAGATCATGTTATGATTCTGTGGCCAAGCTGGCTGAAAGGAGAAAATTAAGGGAAACAAACATGCGAGATGAGAAGTTAAGCATTCTGGGTGCATTTATTTTCATTTATTTTGGTTTTGATTAACACGTTGGATTTGGCAGGGCCAAGATGGGGTCAATATTATGTGGGGCCAATTCAATTCTTGGTCTGTTATGGTGCCGTTGTTGCCTCTACTCTGCTAGGAGGACAATGCCTGAAGGTCATTCCTACTCTAAGCGCTTGATCATTTTTCATTTTGCCAGAAACTAAAAATTACATTTACTTTCTAAGCTACCCCAATTCTTCTTTTTTGCCAATTTGTGCATGTTTGATGCAACATCTAAATTGAGAGTTTTGTAATGTATGTTTTTACAGACAATTTATTTGCTGTCACAACCAGATGGGAGTATGAAACTTTTCGAATTTGTGATCATATTTGGAGGCCTAATGCTGATTTTAGCTCAACTCCCATCTTTTCACTCACTCAGGCACATCAACATGGTTTCCCTGGTCCTTTGCCTCGCCTACAGTGCTTGTGCCACAGGCGGTTCCATTTATATCGGTAAAAAACACACACAGAAAAGAAATATTACATTTAGAGCATTGTTTATAATTGCACAAAGTTTTGTTAAAGCATTGATCACTTTCCCTAGGAAATTCATCCAAGGGGCCAAAGAAAGACTACTCCGTGAATGGTGACGCTGAAGATCGCCTTTTTGGGATCTTCAACGCCATTGCTATCATTGCCACAACATTTGGGAATGGTATCATCCCTGAAATTCAGGTTTGTGGTTAACTAGCTCCATCCCCTTGATTATATTTTTCAAGTCCTATTCCAATGATAATTGTTGGGATGTAATGGATTTCTTGGTTGCAGGCAACGCTGGCACCACCAGTGAAGGGGAAGATGTTCAAGGGACTGTGCATTTGTTATACAGTGGTTACAGTGACTTTCTTTAGTGTCGCCATTTCTGGCTACTGGGCATTCGGCAACCAATCCGACAGTCTCATCTTGAGCAACTTCTTGGACAATGGCAAAGCCTTGGTGCCAAAATGGTTTATTTTGATGAGTAACATGTTCACAATCATCCAACTTTCAGCAGTTGGGGTGGTGAGAATTGAATCTTTCTCCCTCATGCCCATTATAAGATTGACCAACAACTATAGCTAACTACATGGTTTCATTCACAGGTTTACCTGCAGCCCACAAATGAAGTGCTTGAAAAAACGTTTGGAGACCCAACAAGCGATGAGTTCTCTGCCCGCAATGTCATCCCAAGGGTCATAGCTCGATCACTATCCGTTGTTTCAGCAACAACTATTGCAGCAATGCTTCCATTCTTTGGAGACATCAATTCAGTGATTGGAGCTTTTGGTTTCATGCCCCTCGACTTTGTCCTCCCTGTGGTTTTCTTCAACTTGACATTTAAGCCTTCAAAACGAAGTCTCCTTTTCTGGGTAAATGTTACTATCGCTGTGGTTTTCTCAGCATTGGGGGTTATAGCAGCTGTTGCAGCAGTTCGGCAAATAAGTCTTGATGCAAAAAATTATCGGTTATTTGCTAATTTATGATTAGAGAGAGAGAGAGAGAGAGAGAGAGAGATTGTTATGATTGTTTTACATTCTGATTTGGTCTGTCTTAAGTTGATAATATACACTATAATACCTGTGAAGCTTGTCATCTGCTCATGGAAGAGGGTTATCATATATTGCAGAAATAAAACAGGGTGTAGGGCAGAAATAGCCAAGGAAATGAGGTTCTAGTGCAAAAATAGCTTCTTTCATTACATTTAGTGATTCCATATGCTATGATACAGATGGTTCCAAGTTCCATACCAATTATAATTATTCAACAGCAACACCACCCTACCAATACCTTGCAATTTCAGGTATTAAGGCAATCTGATACCGTAAGTTGTAACCTTCAAGTCCGGGGGTTTTGTCTGCATGAAACCCACATTCTACAAATAGCAATGATAATTCCAAATTCAACCGTCACTGATAAAGGTCAGCAAAAGTAGCATCATCCAGATAGCTTAGTTCTGAGACAGCAGATGCCAGAGTCATGAAGTTCTTGTCCCCATCTGCTGCTTCCGCTGTTGGAGTTGGGACTTGGGACTCTTTCTGCTTTTGAATTACCAGGCGGAAGTACTTGCAGCAACTGAAGAATATTTGGCAGCATACATGTCCTTTTAGGTTACCCCGGATGATTCTGTTTCTCTAAACCACCATAGAAAAAGAACACAACATGAGTCCCACAATAGAGATCAGTTCAATTGTAATTGGCTTAAACTGATTCTAGGATGTTTCCTTGGCGCTTCTTAGAGACCCCATTTTCTTAGTTTTAGTTGCCTAGCTTTCATGGAATTTTGAGGAGAACTAGGAGTATAATTCACAATAAAAGATATATTTAACAAGCCCACAAGCAGTTACAGGAAATCAAGGCCTTACTTGAATTGGACTAGCTGCCATTAAGGAACCTGCAAGTCCACCACCAAAACACAACCCCCCATCAGAATTTCCCAGTACAATGCTTAACATGCAAGCTACCCTATATCAAAGTACTAATGCAGGTTTTTATAAATGATACTAATGCAGAAGTTTTCAAAGCACTTTCCATCTTTTCGATTCTAGCTCAGAATATTATACAAAAACACCTAGGATTTTATTTGGAAGTATTTTCCAAAACAACACCTCAAAAAGCTGTTTTTTAAATTGTTTTTTTTTTCATATATATTCTTTTATAATATAAATCTGTTTGAAAATTTGGAATGTTCTTAACTTTTTCTTTTAATTTCTAAAAATAACTATAATATTTTATTTTTAATCCTTCTTCATATTTACATAATCATTTTCTAAAATAGTTCTAAAAAGACTCAAAATAATTGAAATACATATATCACAAAATACTTTGTTTTTAGTACACTTCTCAAAAACTTGTTTTGAGAACAATTGACAATCAAATATGTTTTCATATTTTTTTCCTTCTAAAAAACAAATAACAGTTCTTAAAAATAGTTACATATACCACTCAAATCTATTCTAAACAACAACTTATTATTTAAACAAAATTTCAAAAAAAAAAATTCTATCAAAAGTTTTTCAAACATATTTTCAAGAACAATTTCTAATATGCTAAACATTCATCAATGATGATGGAAATAGATAGTTTGGATACATGGATATATTGAAAAAATAGGATTAAAAAATTAAAACAAATGATTTGAATGAAAACTTTTGTTGCTATGTTTGTTTCAGAAAATTTGAGAGATAATGCAAGAAAAAAAAAATATAATAAAAGGAAATATATATATATATATATATATAAAAGGTTTAAAGTTAATATATTAATTTTTTATGCTACTTTAAATCTTTTTCACTTATTTTAACTTCTTCTAAAAAAATATTAAATAATTTAAAAATGTATAATTTTTAATTAATTTTAATTATTTATTTATATAATAAATCAGAAGATGAGAAAATCATTTTCTTTAGTATAAATTTTCATGTTTTTCTTCTTCTTTTTTTTTCGTGAGTGCAAATAGTGATTAGTAGAGAACAATATACATATAACAATGATGTTATGAAAGGAAAATACATATACAGAAACCCAAATAATGTTCTCACCGTGCAAGCCTTTTGAATCATTTTGCTAAATCATTGACTCAATCGAGAAATTCTTTGCATGTGAACTGCTTTTATTTCTCCTCCAAGTAACTATTTATTATAAATAAAAAAAAAAGTCAATATATTATTGTATGATTTTCAATACTTATCGTTCTATAGATAGTCTTAGCTACCAATATTTTTCACCACATAAATAATTCAATACAAAAGCATTAGAAAGCAAAGTTTGCTAATTAATGGCAATGATAGTATATACCATGGTATTTATTCAAAATTAGGGCATGACAATATATAGAGAAAATAATCATTCACAATGAAAGACCATTTTAACAAGATGACTAAACCAATTGAATAATAATTCCTCTCCTAGTTACAACACGGTATCTTCATGTATACATTTTAAAACATATATGGTACATCATGATAATTCCTAATCTAAAGATTAATAAGGCCCAATAGCATCTTCAATAGTATTTTAGGATTTTACCAATTGATCCAATAGTATGCACCATAATTGATGTAATTAGATTAATTAAATACTAATTTAGAAGTTTAATCATTTAAATAGAAAAATAACAATTACAGATGATATGGACCTCAAATTGGCTTTTCCTACATTAGAAGCTTCTTTTACAGTCCAATAAAAACTTTAATTTATAATCGGTAAATTTAATACAAGGAAGTTTGACTAATAGATCTTTTTTAGCTTATATAAGAAGTTGTTGTTGGATCTTTAACAAAACTTTGATGGTATCAAAATTATGTTGAACTTTGATAATGCTAAGATTGCCTCTTTAAACTTAGACTTTAGGAGAAAACTGTTCCCTAATAAAGGAAAAAAAAACAAGCCAAGACAAGTCATGAGAAAAGTTTCTCGTACAAGGGAAAAATTATATCGAAAATTTTCTCAACAAAGAATTGGGATTCTCTCTCTCCCCGAGTGGGTAAATCCTTGTTAAGTGAGTGTTTTGGCACTATGAGAGATTGAGATTTTTAAGTTTACAACTCATTCTACACAACTTTTATCATTAGGTTTTACAAATTTGTCAAATATAACAATTTAGGGGTTTAATTTCTCGATAAGTGACTCCTTTGATAGTATGAGAGATTGGGATGTTCGAGGTTACAACTCACTCTAAACTTGTTTTTTATCAATAAGCCTTGTGATTAATTGTTGTCAAAAACAACGATTTAGGGAGTAAATCCTTAATAACTAATGATTGTTTTGAAAGTACGAGAGATTGGGTTTTCTAGTTATAACTCACTCACTCTACACTTGTCTATTTTCATTACGCCTTCTTTGCAAGTTAAATGAAGGTTTTGATTAAAACATCAAATATAACAAAATTGAGCTCTAGTTATGAAGAATAGTAAGTTAGGATTTTAAAACAATCAAATCATCACTAGATAAAATTGCATCTATAATTATATTAGATGGATGCAAAATAGTTATATCTAATCCTATGGAAAAAGATTATCTTCATGCAAAGAACTAAGCATTTACTTGGAAAAATACTTTACCTTATTGGATGAGTTTTCCACAAGAATAACTAAAAGATCTTGAAGAAGTTCACTTGAAAATGACCTTGTAGGCTCCTGCATCTCTGAGAGTCCATCGTTTACCTGCTAAGAATTTATAACCTCTCTCCAAAACAAGACCCTATTAGGGTTTGCCTTCTTTATTTCCTTATATTCTACACCTAAGTCATTTCTAATTTTAATATTTTTCATTCATTGCAACACTTAAAACCATATACTTTCTAAGTTTGTTATGGAAATTAAACATGATCAAATTACCTTCAAATTTTAAAATAGTGCACTAAGAATTTTTTTTTCTAAATCAATAATTATGAAAAAGTTACCCATAATTAAACCATAAGCATTAAAAATCATATCATAGTACTATAAAAAATTACATATGGGCTAATTCACTTGGGGAGTCACCCTATTCCACTACATTGGGTACTGCTATTTAGTCTCCCAGTTTTGGTTCTTCCATTATAGAAGTTTACAACAACCTTTGGAGCCATCACTCACTATATTAACCAAATCGCACTTGATGTTATAGAGCTTTTGTCATGAATACTAGTCTAGTGTTTACTAGTCTCCATTGATATGTGCTAGATATTGCAATGTTACTACTCTACTTGGCTATTGAAATTAGCTTGGGTTATAGGCTCATGAGGTTTCTACTTCCCTTTTCACAAGCCCATGAGACTTAGGAAATGATCCATAATATAAGGCACCAAAAGTGTTCAATCCATTTCTGATGTGAGATTGTCCACTTTGAATTAGCTAGGGATTGTCCACTTTAGCTTATGCAATCCAACACAACCTCCCACATGCACGTTCCAATAGGATGATTACTTGATCACTGTCCATAGTTACAACCACGACTATTGTAGTTGTGCTTCCATTCTATGGAGACATCAATTCAATGATTGGAGCTTTTGGTTTCACACCCCTCGACTTTGTCCTACATGTGGTTTTCTTCAACTTGACATTTAAGCCTTCAAAACGAGGTCTCATTTTCTGGCTAAATGTTACTGTCACTGTGCTTTTCTCAACATTGGGGGTTATCGCAGCAGTAGTAGCAGTTTGGCAAATAAGTCATTGATATAAAAAATTATCGGTTATTTGCTAACGTATGATTAAAAGAGAGAGCCTGTTTGGTTAGGTTAGGTGATTGTTTTACACTTTGATTTGGTCCGTCTTAAGTTGAAAATATAGAACACAATACCTATGAAGCTTGTCAGCTGCTCATGGAAGAGAGTTATCATATATTACAGAAATAAAACAAGGGATAAGGCAGAAATAACCAACCTTTTAGGATATAGGCATTGAAATGAGGTTCTAGACAAAAAGTAAGTAATTTAATTACATTCAGTGATTCCATCTGCTATAATACAGATGGTTCCAAGTTCCACACTAATTATAATTATTCAACTGCAACACTATCCTATCAAAACCTTGCAATTTTAGGTACTAAGGCAATCCGATATGGTAAGTTAGACTTCAAATCCAGGGGTTTTGTCTAAATGAAACACATAGCACTCCACAAACAACACTAATAAATTCCAAATTCAACCGTCACTAGTAAAAGTCTTGCACTATTGTCATTTTATCAACTGCTCCGATCAGCTACCAGAGTCATGAAGTTGTACGTTGTCCCCGTCTGTTGGTTCAGCTATTGCTCATGTTGAGACTCTTTTTGCATTTGAAGTATCAGGTGTATGTACTTACAGCAGCTGAAGATTTGGCAGCATACACGTCCTATGAGGTTCCTGGATGACAGCCAATCTGGTAAATGAAAAAAAAAAAAAAAAAAAAAATCCAACATGAGTCTTACAATAGAGATCAGTTCAATGGCAATTAGCTTAACAAAAAAAATTATGCAAATGCTTAACATGCAGGCATTAATCACTAAATGTAAATGAACCAGATAAAGATATAATCTCAAAAAAAAGTCAAATGTGAAAAATAGTTTTTGTAAATAACACTAATGCAAAAGTTTTTAAAGCAGTTTCTATCTTTTCAATTTTTGCTTAAAATATTATACAAAAAAACTCAAAGTTTTTTCAAAAACATTAATCAAAAAGTAGCTTTTAAAAACAATTCTCAAAAGTAATTCTTTTTACCCTTATTAGAATAACCTTGAAATGCTCTCAACTTTTTTTTTTCTTTTTTTACAAGTATTTCTTAAAATTAACTATAATAATAATTTTCTAAAATAGTTCAAAAAAAATGTGAAAAAATTGAAAATAATTATAATATATTATCACAAAATACTCTATTTTTAGAACAACTCTCAAAAAACTTGTTTTGTGAATAATTGACAACTAAACGTGTTTTTATATTTAAAAAAATAAATAAATAAGTGTTCTTGAAAACAGTTACACATAACCCTCAAATTTATTCTAAAATATGACTTATTTTTAAAATATTTTTTGAAAAATATTCTATCATAAGTTTTTTAAATATATTTTCAACAATAGTTTTCAAAAAAATTTCTAATACTAATCAAGACTAAGCATTATTGGTGATGGAAATAACAATAGTTGGATATATGGAAATATTGAAAAAATAGTATTAAATTTTAAAAAAAAAATTGAATAGAAAATTTAACGCTATATTTGGTCCTAGAAAATTTTGAGAAAAAAGAATAGAAAGAAAAAAAAAAGTAAAGAAAAATAAAGAATAGACTTTAAATTAAGAAATTGTTTTTTATACCACTTCAAACATTTTTTACCATCCTGAGCAACTTCTTAGGCAATGGCAAAGCCTTGGTGCCAAAATAGTTCAGTATCATGAGCAACGTTTTCACAGTTGTGTGGTGGGGGGGAGGAGATCATAGCAGCAATTCAGAAAATAAGTCTTTAATGCAAAAAAAAAAATCAGTTATTAGGAAAAATATGATCCAAAGAGAGCACATTATCTTGCATTCTGATTTGGTCTGCCCTATGCCGAAAAATAAAATAATAATAATAAAAACAATACCAGCCAAGCTTGTCGTTTGCCCATGGAAGAGGGTGTTGTCATCATATTGCAGAACTAAAACAAGAGATAGTGCAGAAATAACCTAGCCGTTGCAATAAAGCCAAGGAAATGAGGTTCTGAAGCCAAAATGGCTGCTTCTGTTACTGTAAGTCATTTCAAAACATAATATGATGGTGCATTGCCCTTGACATCTTTCCATATGCCATGAATATGATACAGATGGTCATAAGTTCCATACTGAAGAATTCACCTGCAGCACCAACATACCAAAACCTTGCAATTTCGGGCAGCAATTCCCCAAAAACGAATTTTATAAGTTATGACCTTTAAGTGCAGGGTTTTTATCTAAACAAAACAAACACACTAACAACAATGATAGCTTCCAAAGTTCAAAAGTTGCAGCTAAAGGTCTTGCACAATCAGCCATGATTTAGCTGCTCCAGCCATCCCATAGAAGGCAGAAAAAAGGTCACTTTATTCCCCATAAAAAACTGAGGGGAGGGAGATAGATACTCTGATAAAGAAGGGATACTGGTGCTGATATCGGTTCCCATGCCCTATTCCTTTTCAATTATTGGTAGATGTCCTTTGGTCTAAAATGGACTGTGAGGTATTCTCATCAACACTGTCAAGACAAGTGAGGATCATACTCTGGCCAACAAAAGTAGCATCACCTGCTCCATTGGTCAGTTCAGAGACAGCAGATGCCAGGGTCATTGAGCTCTTGTCCCCATCTGCCGGTTCAGCATTGGCTTAAGGACTCTTTCTGCCTTCAAATTACCAGGCATACTAGCAGCCACTGAAGATTTGGCACCACGCCTCCTTTTAGGTCCTCGATGTGTCTGTTTCTTCTCTAAGCCCCCACACACAAGCTGGTAAATAAAAAAGAGCACAACATGAGTCCTACAATAGATATCAGTACAAGAGCAATTGGAACCTGTTGAACAAGTGTCTTTGCAATCCCTGACCAGATAGATTGCTAGAGCAAACTATATGCCAAATTATGCCAGTAACAATGGCCAATTCAAGTTGCCACTCCAAGTGCCACATAAACTTGGATGTAACTTAACCAATGAGTAACAGCATCAAAAATTCAGCAGAGACCAAGTAACAGGTGCAGTGCATCTGAAGGATGTTTATGTAATGGCAACTACAATTATATTGAGATGTCTTAATAAAAAGGATGAAGTTGAAACTACAGCAATTTGGCATGTAACTTTAAGAGAAAAGTATTTCTCCAAAAGCTGCAAAACATACATCTCTCCATGGCTCCAAGAAGAGGTCACACAAGCTTGTTTCAGGAATAATATGAACAGAGATTGCTCGATGTCATACTAGAATATGCTATCACACTTGGATCAAACTTTTTATGCTTTCAAGTCTTGCCCTTAGCTTAAATTCAAACCATACCTGAAAAATTACCTGATTCTCATGCTGAAAATATAATATTTGCTGTACTGCACTGATGTTTATAATGTACAGTTACAGTCAGCAGCTCAACCAAACACCATATTCCTCTATGCATGGGATAAATGAAAAAACCAATAATGGTCCTTCAAAATCATTTCTGAGACGGTACTTTTTATTTTTTAGTCTTATAGATGGAAGTGAGGCTGACTTCCTCACTTTGGTAGCTTTCCTAAGTGAATTGGACTAGTAAGAGTTCAACAGATGTAATTTAAAACAGTAAGACAGGGCATTTAGCAAGGACATTCATGTGGTTATAGGAAATCAAGTCCTTACTTGAATTGGACTAGCTGCTATCAACGAGCCTGCAAGTCCACCACCAAAAACTCCCCCATCAGAATTCCCCAGGAGAATGTTTAACATGCCACCATCTTCAGGCCCACCAATAATTTCACCAGCTGTAAATGAGCCGGATAAAGATATGATCTCAAAGCGTCCCTGCACAAAGGAGAATAGAAAACAGAACTAAAAACATTTATTTTCTAATAGTAATCTAGCACCAAACACCAGCACTGATGGAAATATCTACTGATTGGACAATGAAAACATTTACAAAACAGCATTGAAAAATTTAAAGAAATGATGGATTTAGTACCAAACATAGAAATTTGAATTGAAAAAATAAGAGTTACTAATCCTGACAATAATACTTCAATTTAGCATAGAATGTTATGGAAGAATGCACATATGACTATAAATAAAGAGAAATCATGAAAACTTCAGAGAAATAACAAGAATTGTAAAAAAAATAAACATTTATGATGTATGTTTCATGAACTGTCATAAAAAAGGGCAATAAAGAGAAATTATGAAAAAATCCATACCAAGAAACATTTGAGATATTAATGATCTTATGACAAAAGGATTTGCAGCTTTATGATTATACCAGGGATCACATAAAGAATGAAATTTTCAGTTTTTTATTCTTACAAAGAATATATGGATGGGATAATAATTTCTTTTCTTTTCTTTCTTTTATTTTTTTGCATAAGATACCAAAGAACAGGTTTCCACTACTTGAAATTTTTTATCCACTGTCAGTCATCCAATGCAGTCTTTCTCTCTTTTTTTTTTTCTTTTTTTGCCTTTCTTTTCTCCTTCCATTGGATGATTCTTCCCATTTCCAACCACAACACTGGTGACTCTGCTGGTTGCCTGGTCAAAGTCTTTCCAGAAATATAGATGCAGTGTAGTCCAAAATACAGTGATCTCATGTGTATTGAAACAACTGCAAGAAACAAAAGTTAATTCTAGAGGATTGAAGCTACAACTGCATAAATGTAATCATCATCTGGAAACTCAATACCTCCATTTAACTAAGTTCTGTGATAGTAATTTCCTACCAACCAAATTCTCAAAAAACAAAAAGCTGCAATCGAATGGGCTCAACTAATCTTCTCATATTAGATGTCTAAACCACAACATACCAGATACCTAGATGAAGAACTGACATTATGGACTAATCCCAGATTGTAGAAAAGAATGGATCTAAATAAGAATTTTTACAACTGTACTTGTAAAATGGTTGTATTGTCATTCCCTGTTATTATGGGAATTTGCAGGAGTGGGTTCAGCAGAGGCTCTATGGACTAGTCGCATTTCCCAGTGGATGCATGAGTAGCTTCACCATGCCTAGAGATGGTAACTTTTTTATTTACCAGGTAACCAACCCTGAACTGACCTGACCCTATTATGATGAGCCTGAGGGATTTTTAACAGTTGGAAACATTTTGATAAGAAACCAAAATCTGACTTGGTTTCAGGCTAAAGAGAGGTACAGGAAAGCCGCACCCTGCCCTATCCCACCCAACCTCAGATACACTATTAGTTTACCTTACTTCCATTAATTTAGAATTAATTACAAAATTTTTATCCTATATAAACATCACCAACTCTTCATAACCTAACCGTAATCTTGAGTTTTGCTAGTTACTTCCACTACAGCCATTCCTTTAGGGCTTCCTCCTCTACATTTATATGGACAGATAATTACAAAATGACACCCTATATAAACATCTCTTACTCTCATACCCTAACTTTGAACTCCAATCCTGCAAGTTGTTGCCTCTAACACCATTCCTGCTAGCCATCACCACTGACACTATTACTCTAGGATATGCTCCTCCTCTACCCTTACATTTACAATTAATTACAAAAAAAAAAAGAAAAAAAATATATAATCCTATATAAACAACCTACTTCGATACCTTAACTCTAATCTTCAATCCCACTAGTCATCACCTCCACCACCATTCCTCTAAAGTTTTCCCTCTCCTTCCTGAGCTATTCCTCCATTGTTTAAGGCGTAGAGGAGCTGGCAAAGCAGTAATCTATATCAACTTAGTTGCTGAGGAGATGTGAGAAATGAAAGAGAGGAATTGAAACTTTTTTTTCTTTGAATTGAACACAACTGAGACAATCTTTTGAATGAGAGGTGATAAAAAATTGATTTAAAAATATAAACCTTAGATTGTAAACATATTATGAAAATGGGAAGGTAGTGTTTCTTTTTTTTTTCTCTTTTACATTTGTTTTTTGTTTCTAAAAACTGGGATAGGACAGAACATGACAATCAATGATGGTAATGGAGTAGGGTTTTTGGTTTAACCTTCTAAATTTTCCCTGCATGGGGTAGGAAAAAAGAGATAAACAAAGAAGAGGCAGGTTTGGGCCCTAAATGGGTTCGAGTTAGGACAGGTTTAATCTTCTAAATTTTCCCTGTATAGGCGATGGGGTTGGAAAAAGGAGACCCACAAAGAAGGGGAAGGTTTGGCACCCTAAATGGGTTCGGGTTAGGACACAGTTTTCTGCCATTTCAGCGTCTCCCAAACCCTTAAAATTATAAATTCTCTCCTTCCCACATCACAAACACAACCTTCTTCATTTTCTCTCTTTATTCTCCTCTCTGATTACTGGTGCTGCCATCTCCATAACCAGCCTCTTGTTTTACAAATCAAAGGCCATTCCCATTCTATTCAATATGTGGGCCCAAAGCTTTTAATTCATTCTCAATCTTTCCTTTATGTTGTTCAGAAACACAGAAAAGAAAATATTAGCATCAGTTGTTGCAAATGTTCTGGCACAACCTCCTTGTGCTGCCTTTCTCACATCCTTTGCAGTCCGTGGTTGGTGTGGTTTGAGTTTGTTTTTGCTTCTCAAATTATGCTTCTGAGATTTGGTTTCTTTGGAACTTCAAATTTTGTTTCTGAGATTTGGTTAGAGAAGGTGACATCAGCGGAGATAAAGTATCGATGAGTCTCAAGGGAATAACAACGATAACCCTTCTGAAGTCTGGAATATCCCACGAAGAGGCACTTCATGGCTTTGGCGGAAAGCTTGTCCTGTCCAGGAGTGAGAATATGAACAAAGCAAGTACAACCAAAGACACGAGGAGGAAGGAAATAAAGTGGTTGGTCAGGAAAGAGAAGAGAGTGAGGAATCTGATCGTGTAAGACAGAGGAGGGCATACGATTAATCAAATAACAAGCGGTAAGAACAGCGTCCCCCCAAAAACGAAAAGGAACATTACTATGGAGGAGGATAGCACGAGCTGTCTCAACAAGATGTCGATTCTTGTGTTCAGCTACCCCATTTTGTTGAGGAGTATGAGCACAAAAAGACTAATGAAGAATCCCATGATGAGACATAAACAAAGTAAATGGGGCTGAAAAATATTCTCTGGCATTGTCACTGCGTAACACACGAATAGAAATATTGAACTGGGTTTGGATTTCAGCATAAAATTTCTGGAAAATAGAAAATAACTCAGCTCGATTTTTCATTAAAAATAACCAAGTACATCGAGAATAGTCATCAATGAAAGTGACAAAATACTGAAATCCTAAAGTAGACGCAGTCCGACAAGGACCCCAAACATCAGTGTGGACAAGCTCAAAAGGAGACTTTGCCCGATTATTCAAATGCTTTGGGAACGAGACACGAGTATGTTTCCCAAGCTGACATGACTCACACGGAAGCGACGACAAAGTGGAAAAACGAGGGACCATCTTCTGGAACTTGGAGAGACTAGGGTGGCCCAGACGATTGTGAATAAGGAGAGGAGCATCAGTGGAAATGCAAACTGCAAAAGATGAATCCGAGGTGAGGTGATAGAGGCCTTGAGACTCACGTCCTATGCCAATCGTCTTCCCCGTACTCCGGTCCTGCAAGGTCACAAATTTATCAGAAAAGGTAATAGAGCAATTAAGGGTACGAGTGATTTTGCTGATGGAAATAAGATTAAAAGGACATTCAGGAGTATAAAGGACAGAAGTGAGAGGTAGAGAAGGCAGAGGAAGGGCCAAACCAATACCTTTAGCCACAATTTGAGAACCATTAGCTAAGGTAACATTAGGTAAAGCAAAGGTAGTAGTAATAGAGGAGAAAAGATCCTTATTACCAGATAGGTGATCAAAAGCTCCAGAATCTAGAATCCAGGGTCCAAGAGAAGATGTGTGGATAAGGCAGGTAGAGGCATTACCAGGCTGGGCAACAGAGGCAACAGAAGCCTGAGATGCGGAAGAGCTCGGAGGCTAAGGCAGCAGAGAATCAGAGGACTGGGCCACATGAGCAGTGCGAGGAGGCCGTCCATGTAACTGATAACAACGATCGCGAGTGTGGCCAAGTTTATTGCAATAGGTGCAATGAGGACATTGACCACTACCTCGGGTACCACTGCGGCCTCCTCTAGAGCTAGTTTGAGAAACTAACACAGAAGAATCTGAAGTGCTATCAAATGGCAAAGTCAGAGTGGAGGAGATACGAAGGAGGCGAGCAAACACATCATCCAAGGACGGAACTGATGAACTACCAAGAATCTGATCACGGACAGGCTCAAGATCCGGACGGAGGCCAATAAGAGTAAGAACCATGAAGAACTTGTCAAGCTGTGTTTGTTGAGCCCCAACATCAGGAGTAAGAGGCATCACAGTCAAGAACTCCTCCTTAAGAGAGGCAATCTGGCCAATATAAGTAGATAGATCCAAGTCCTGTTGGCTGATATGGACAATAGCAGAAGCCACCTTATAAAGACGCTGGATATCATTCGTGTATAATCCTTTGGCCTGAGTCCAAAATTTAAAACAAGTTTTGTAGGCCCGAAGATGAAGAAGAATCTTGGGATCAACCGATTGCCATAATACACTACATAACTGTGCATCTATCTTTCTCCACTGTACGCGGTCAACCTCAGGGATATCTGCCTCCTGTGTAATCAAGTGATCCTCATATCCTTGACCCATAAACCAAAGTTCAACAGAAGCATACCAGGAAAGATAATTGTCACTGCCAACCAATTTCTCCGAAGTAATCATAGGAGATCCAGATATAACAGAGGAAAAAATGGAAGTTTTAGTAGCCATATCTACTTATCTGGAGAATGAAGTATATTTGGATTGAAGAGAGCCCTAATGCGGCTGCAGATCGCGGCGTGGCACCACCGGAAAGGTAGAAGAACACTTCCTTAGGCACGTGCAGGGATTAGGATGGAGAAAAAGTAGCCGAAGCTCGCCGGAAAAACTGTTTGGAGGGTATGCGGAGGCAAAAAACCCAAAAAGAGGTACGTGCAGGGCTCGGATGGCAGAACCAGGGATGAAGGAAGGCTAGTCGGCGTCAGGCGAGGCTGGAGGAGGAGGCGCGTGGCCGGAAAAGTCCTCACGCGCCGGCGCGTGAGATGCAGTCGCCGGCCTGAAAATTGCGCGTGGCCGGCGTGTGGATGATCTTTTGGTTCCGGTGCCTTCACAAAAGTTGGAGATCTCCTCCAGGCGCTCTTCTGGTATGGTCGGTGTCGGAAAAAGACGTCATCGGAAAGTTCGCTGGAAAATTTTGCCGGCGGTGAGTGTTTTCTAACGACGATCCGACTGACCGGAAAGTATTGGGAGATGGGGAAGGTGACCGGAATGAAACACGGTCACCGGAAGGTTTCCCGAAGTTGATGACACGGGAAACAGGAAAGAATTAGGTTTTCTCCCTTAGCTCTGATACCATGTTGAGAGAGAGAGAAAGAAGAAAAACCTTAATTCTCATTCATGTGTTATCTATTTACAATTGAGAAATATATATATACAAGGCTAGGAGTCCTAACTACCATACATGTGACCTATATTAACAAGGAAAAATTATATACTATAAATACATTATATTCAACAGTTAGTTTTAATTGAAGATTAAGTCCTATTTCTACATTATTGAAGTCACCAGTTGCCCCTAGAGAGCCTGAACACCCTACCTTCCATCCTTGAGGCCTTCAATTAGTCCTTTTGAGTACATATTGAATACAAGATGTTCCCTCGGCCATCAAAGTGATGCTTGAAGATATCCTCCACTCTCATTTAATCCACTGAAGACCATTCTTATGATGGATACCTAGATACCCAGACACCAGTCCTGACCTGCCCCATCCCAATGGAGGGATGGGATTCATGATCCCAACTCATCCCAAATTTGAGTTAGAGTAAAGTCAATGATTCTTAATAGGAAAAGGGTTGAGAAGGTTGCTACCCTTCTCAAGCCTACCTAGTTGACACCCTTAGGCATAAAGGCAAGAAGATTTCTATTCCAGGCTGCCTCTCCTACCCTATCCTAATTTGGCATTAGGACAGAAATGGGGTACACCATTCCATTAAAGGATTAAGGTCTGGAAAAAGGAGTTCCTTTTACACTTGTCCATTGGCAGCCCTTGCCCTAGAAAATGAAATAAGAAGAAATTTAGAAAGAGAAGGAAAAAAGAAAAGGCAATTGTGTGGTTGAAGTACGACCTAAGATCTGATTAAGCCTTTACTAGCCCTTATATGTTGTTTGCATGACTTGTAATGAGGAATAATGAACTAGTAACTTATGAGATGATACCTATTGATTTTGTACAAGAATGGGAATCCTATTTGTAAAAAAGGTCCCCCAAAATGGAATAGCTATTAAATTCTCACTTCAATAGGTCAAGAAATTGCTATAATTTCCATGACAACACTTGGTTATCTTAGAAGTTGTCTTTGAACTAATGCAAATTTACGAAGTAACTCTTCAAACAGTAGTTATAAAAGTTAGATTTATTTCTAAATGAACAAATAACTCTTTTTTGCTATATTAGAAAAGATCCTACCTAATATGGAAAAATCTCGTACTCAAGGAGATTAAAATTTTCTAAGTAGGGTCATCTCACATTTGAGAATGAAAGATCAATTTCCTAGTTAAAATACCCAGAAAGCAGGCATGTCCTAAGAGATCTGCATGATAACAACCCAAAATGGTACAAATATATGCTTAACCCCCTTTTGATGCTGAGTTCCACTAAATCAGACTACTACTCTAATTTTAGGCAAGACAATCTCCTCGGATGGATCCAACTAAGGGCTACTTTACCATTCTATTCATGTTACATATCTAATCATAGGCTTGAAGCCCCAGCCTTCTTTCAAGTGAAAAGCTCAGAAAAGGAAATCTCCCTTCCAAATTTATCCATCTTAAGATAAAATACAAATTACAAAAAAAACAAGTTATCTTCAGATTTTATGACAAAATATTTGGAAAATCATAGGTAGAGGAAAAGCTCTATTTGATCCTTGTATATATATATTTTTGACAATAAATTTGAGAAATTTGAGATATCTATATCTTCCACCTTACTCCATAAGGAAGCACAAAACTTGTTGTCTTCATCTATACTTATCCACAGTTGAAAGCAACACCAGTATAGAAACCATTCTCTTTTGGATAAGCTAGTTTGAAAATCATTCTTTTGTTTCATAAGCCAATTTCTAGAAAATGCACTTAAGACTCACTCATTTCAATACTCTATAATGGTATGCTCCATCTTCTAGATATTCAAATGTCTTGGATCAAGCTTTAACCATGTCATTTGAAAACTACTTGGTGTCAAAGATAGGTCAAACCTTGTATGGCATTGGACACCATACCTCGTGGGTCTATTCTAAGTCATCATTTGGACGACCTATCCCTTAGGCTGAAGAATGGCATTGTTACACCCCAACAACCCCTCCCCCATCATGATGCTGCCATAACCCTTGGCTCCAATACCAATTCTTAGATCGATCTTTAACCATCTTATTTGAAAATCTTGGTGTTCAACAACGATAGGTCAAATCTTCTATGTCATTTGACATCATATCCACCATCATTTGGGTGACCCATGCCCCAAGCTCAAGAGCGGCATTGTTGCACTCAAAAAGTATGATAAAAGTATTCATCCCTAACTTTTACAATGGCACTTCGACCACAATTGTTCCTCACTATGTTTATACCAGGATTTTCCAACCAAATACAAGAGAATGGTTGGGTCACATGGAAGCTTAAGAAAAGGTCTATGGCTTTGAAGGGAGAAACAACCACCAGAAGATAAATAAGTAGACCATCAACAAGATAAATAGACAGGATAACCTGAGAAAAAGAGAACACCGAGCATGAATTGGATTAGACCATAATGACAAGTGACAAAAGAGTAGGATATTACAAGTGAACATGGAGTTGCAGCAATTGAAGGCATATTGAGCATATATAGTTATTAATTCATGTTGACAAAAGGTCATTTTGCTAAGGCACCCATCCAAGGATAAAATTATTATATAAAGGTACAGAAATATGAAACAAATATCAATTATCAGGGATTCGTAGATTGATGATGAAAATTACTACCAGAACATGATACTATTAAGAAAGTTTCAGGAATTTGTTAAGACAAACAGAAAAACATCATTGGGAATTTAAACATGTTACCAAAAGAAAATACCCACATGGCTAGTGTGTGATGTTTAAGTGAAAACTCATTGATAGATATAAATGACTTGCAGAGAAAGAAGTATAATTTGGAACACTAAAGTGACAACTCATGAATCATATCATGTTTTGCTTTCCCTTTTTACATATTGAGGAACAAATAAATAAATATATATATATATATGTATCTCTGTGTGTGTGTGTTTTCATATATATATATATATACTACAAGAATGAAGTATAAAGTATTATATAATCACTTGATGACAAGTTTAAAAGAGGAAAACATAGGTATTCATCAATATCATAAATTCAAAAATATTGATCATCGAAGTGCATATGAAATCAATTTAAATATGATATTTAATGCATAGATAATGCACAAAATATATTTTCTATTCTTTTAACTATAATTTGTTTGTTCCAATCCAATTAGTCTGCCACTAATATTATTGTGCCAAAAGTTCTAAGCTCCAATAGTTCCCAACCGATATGATAAGAATCTACCATGATATACAACTATAAATATGTTCTTGTATGGACTATTGACATATAAATATTTCGATTTCATTATAACCCTCCAATCGGGAAAAAACTCAAAAAGAAAAAACTATAATCTTTAGCGACTTCATTTTTCATCCATCATCATCATCAATAAAAATATTCAAATTATATTTCTCATATGTTTCACTCTGAAAATACTACCTTCACCAAAAAGGAGCGGCTCAATCCATGGACACACAATGTATACAAGCAAACACAAAAAAGAATAAACAATATCTCTGCCTAGCAAACTAATCCTCATACCATCAGAAAATTCACAAAAAGGACAAAAAGGGAGAACCTTAATGGCTAAACCCTTAGTAGTCCACAAAAAAGGTCTGAAGTTGAACATCTTTTATCCCCAAGTAAAGACCATTCCACACCTTCCAAAGGTCTACTATTGAGCTCTTTCCAAGTGATTCAAAAAAAGACAAAGGAATCAACCTCCAAATTGCCTTACACTTAGTTCTCCCAAGGCACCATGAGACTTAGAGAACATCTCCAACCAAAGAGGAAATACCCTAGAAACGCCAAACAAGAAGAAGAACACCAAAGTCTATGACCCAGAAGTCCATTTTTAGTGGATGAGTATGTAGTCAGTAGATCAATAAATATTCATTGCAAAGCCATTGTTTAACAATACTCCAACCTCTCCTCATAAGCTGATCAATAATCAGAATTCTCTCATTCTACTTTTAACAAAAAATAAAACATAATAAACTTGGAATTCACTCTTAAATTTAAAATTGGCTTAGTAGAGAAGGTAGAGACATCACCCAACAGGTAATGGGGTCTGATGTAGGAGTCCTTAGCAATCTTCCAAACCAACTTGTCCTCTAACTTACCAGAAATAAAGAATAGGCCAATAGCTACAACAAGGAATCCACCAAAGATTGAATAAACTACCATCTCATAATTTGCCACCCAAGCCTCTTTGTGGACCACAAGATTGAATAAACCCAGAAAAACAATCAAAGGGTCCCTATTGCAGTAAGGATGTTGCCAAAACTTGACCATTAGACCATTACCAATATCAAAACTTGTCCTTAAGAAAAAATCAACTTCATATGCCCTAATGGCTTTCCGTAAATTTGAACCACATGTATCCTTACCACCTCTAGAAAACCAAATCCCTCCAATTCCACGCACTTCCCCGTAATCACCTTTCTCTAAGAGTTTCTACATCGAAAAGGAAATCTCCAAAATCACTTGCCCAATAAAGTCTTATTACAAGGATCAAGATATCTTACCTAAGATCCCAACCCACTTACCAAAGAAACAGTGAACCAACTTACTAAATAAATCTTCTTGTCTAAATAACCTCCTCTCCAAGGTAATTTCCATATAATCCTTTTCAATTGGTCCTCAACCTCCTTGGAATTAAAAAGACCGATAAGAAATATATTGATAAACTGGAAAGTGTGCTCTTATTCAAAGTAAGCCTTATGTCATTTGAAAGATATTGTCATTTCCATGGATCAAACAAAATTCTTTTTAAAGCTTTCCTCAATAGGGACCCACACCTATAAAGACTTAAATTGAGCACCCTAGATCAAGCCCAATGCCCCTTCAATTTTCTTAGGAACTACATTTAAGATCCAATAGGGGTACATTTTTTTAACATGGTATTTTTCTCTTACTTCTTTTTCTTTTGTCATCAAACTTTTATGGGTAATTATGGATAGATATATAAAAGAAAGTTCCATGAAAGGGGTGAAGCCTTGCACATAAAGAGTATACAAAGAATCATTAGAGCAAAGAAAATAAAAGCATTATATAAGATATTCCACTTCCACTAAAAACACACCACAAGAATAAGGATTTCAAATGTAAATAAGTAGCACCTTCCGTCTCTTGAAAGCTCCTCTTATTTTTCCTTCCAAACAAACTCAAACATACTTAAAAGTGTGATCTTCCATGCTTTCCTCAGCCTTTTATGAACAAAGACCCAAGCTAACATGTTGAAACTTCCATTAGACAAAAGACAACACCTATAATGTGATGTCCCACATCGGATAGGGGAGGAAGTTCCTGGCGCTATATATGTAGAGGCTCCTCTTAACCAAGTAGACGCGTTTTAAAGCCGTGAAGGCCCTCTTGGGCCCAAAGCGGACAATATCTACATGGTTGGGTGCGGGTCGTTACAAATGGTATCAGAGCCGATCCCCGACCCTGGTGTGGGGGTTTGTTTGGCCTCGTAAGGGGTGTTTGCCTGTTTGGCACCGCAATCCCATGGGACACAACGAGGACGTTGTGTCTGCATGGGGGGGTGTTTGTGATGTCCCACATCGGATAGGGGAGGAAGTTCCTGGCGCTATATATGTAAAGGCTCTTCTTAACCAAGTAGACGCGTTTTAAAGCCGTGAGGGCCCTCTTGGGCCCAAAGCGGACAATATCTACATGATTGGGTGCGGGTCGTTACATATAACATGTCAAACAAAGAGAATAATGAAGATAACAAAAATCTAGCTACCTTTGGAAGGAAAGAGTATATAGTTTGTAGACTCTTTAACCAATCGAAACAACCTACACCAATTCACCATAGCCCCCTACTTTCCATGCAAAAGCCCCACATTGGTATGGGCCACAAAATGCCACACCCTAACAATGGAAAAGGAAGACAAGGTAATAGGAAATAGTACCATAGAAAAGGATTCTATAAAGAAGCACTTCTTTTTTCAAAGATGTCCAGGGAATAGGGCCCTCTTCATCATCTCCAAAGGCCAAAGACTTAAATCCAGGTCATGCAAGTTACCATCTTCTCGAGTTCCCAATCTTGGAAACTTTTTAGCAACTTTCAAGTTTAATCAATTTGGAATAGAAGGGTTTATCAACTACCAAAACAGAAAGATGCCTGAAAATCGATACTTGAGGCTTTTCCCCACATAAAAAATGAAACCAAAATTTAGTTTTCAGTCAATTTTCAATCAACATACTAGTGAAACTTCAAAGACATCTTATTCTTCTAAATTGTTTTCCATGTACCATGGCTAATCAAGCTCCCCCCGTTCTCAAGCACAACTCATTTCTAAAACCATACATTTTTCCTTTATCATGTGCCTCCATAATTTATCTCTTTCAATCGCAAGTCTCTATGATCATAAGCAAACAATGATTTGTTGAGAGCAAGCAAATTTCTAAAACCAAAATCTTCATCCTTTGATGAGGCACAAACAATGGACCAAATGAAACTTCTTGGCATTATCTGCCCTACCAAAAGAAATATTCTAATCTTAAATACAATCTAAAGAAAAATAAAAAATAAAATAAAAAAAAAATTGTTTAAGAGAAAATATTTCAAATTTGAGTCCTCTTAAAAGAATATATACTAAAGATAGTCAAATGCACTTGAATGGTAAATATTTTAAAGGCTATACCTACCTAGTATCAATTTAAATGAAATCGGTTGCATTGTATTTATGGTATTATGTCTAGTATGTTTGTGACAATTATCTTAAAGGATAAATGGTTTCAGATATAGTACAGAGAAATTATAAAAAATGGTTTCAGATATAGTAGAGAGATTATAGAAACTTTGAAGATATCTTAAGGATATCTCATGAATTCCTCATACAAAGGCTGACATGAGGACAATTATGGAAACCTCAATAAATATCATGGAAATATCTGAAAATCAAGGATATTATGATTAAGAGATCTTTTTTCTATTTATATCTTCCACCACATTAACAGGGAATATGGGAGATCTTCGATTGTTTGGTCCTTGCACCCATCAACTCCTTCACGACATTACTTTCTTCTGCAATATCTGCCATAATCTAGCTCAAGAACTTCTTCTATCAACAGTTGATTCCCAACTTACACTCTCAACCATAATTTCCTCTATCTTGCGGAAAGTGGTCCCCTTGATAGTATATGTCATTGTTCATCGGCTGCCTAATTTCAGCATGTTCTATAAACCGTACTTTGACCCCTTAATTCAATCAACTCTGACTTTAAAGGCAATTAGGACAATGAGACATAATCATTATAACTTGGTAGAAGGTCACTTGAGGGGAAGATAAAAAACCGAAAGTGAAGCCGCTAAACAAGCTAATTTAGAGTTTATAATATAAAGAAAACTGAGAACAAGATGCTAACTAATTTTGGAAAAAAAATGTCCATTTTTAGGTTCCCTCAAATGACCCAAAGGCAGGTAGCACTTTTCTATTGGGGTAGTAAGTTGTGCATTCCTTCTTCTGTACTAGATAGCCAAGATGACAGGGACATGAATTCACAAGTAGAACAAACAGGGAAGATCTCAATTTTAAGCATGAATATTAAAAAGATATCTACACTGCCATGACAAATAAATTTAGAAATAATAAACATAAGATGGGGTCCATCTGAGATCATGCCTCAAAACTTTCAAGTTCGCCAGGATGACTAGGTTGGCTAATAGTAACACTGGATACAATGCCAGTGGCAGAGAGAATAGTACAGATTGCTTGAGGACCAAATTTGGAAAATGATAATATCTGGTTGACGACATCCTGCAAATATAGAATAAAATCTCTTCATGCAATAGAAACAATAATAACTTCACTGGTGCAACAAATCAAACTTTCTTCTCGTGCATCTAATATTACCTCTCCTATATTTACAGTCAATATATAAGCATTGAGTCTTCCTTTTACAGTGCCTGCAGCAAGCCCAAAATGACAAATAAGAAGTTTTATATGAAAGAAACAATATGCTTTTCTGCAGAAAAAAAATATATCTAGCCAAAAAAAAAAATCATATTTTAAATTGAAAAGCAAACATCTTGCATATACTCAGTTAGTGCCTCTTTTTGGAGCCTCTAACAAATTGAATTTTTACAAGTTTCTCTCTCCTAATTGTTTGCAACATTTAGATACTGTATGAAGCATACTAGCAGTAACAGCATCCACGAAAGTCAAACTTGAAGCTCGATCATGTTCCAAGCAGACTATGAACAGAAAACAAAGTCATGCCTTGAACATTGGGAGATGGGATAAACAAGGAAGGAAATGTGGCACATGTGGCAAAGATGAAAGTCCAAGAATGAATTTCAGTGGGAACATTGCCACAACAACAATTCAGAGGGATACACCATAAACAGAAGATGCTCCTTTATCTAAAATTCCTTCACCAAAACTAAGTAAGGACCCTATTGGGGAGAAACGCTAGCTGCCTAAGTCCCCAATTTCCAGTAGTGTGACCACTTAAGAAGCAGGCTTTCCAAGCTCCAGATCTCCCTCTTAAATAGGTGCCCAGGGCAGTTGAGAAGCAATCAGATTTAACCAATGCATCTATTGAGATCAACATTGACCTTTAACTATGTATGATCACAATCTCAAGATAGCACCAATAACAGCTAGGTCCCAACTGTGTAGTACTAACTGGTTCCTGACACTATAGCAGCTAGAAAAATTGGTTCCTAAACACAACAACCTCCAATAAACAGTTCCTGAACTCCTTGATCTGGCACTTAGAGTTGAGAGTTTCCAAATGCAATTCAAATAAACCACTTTCTTTATTAACACATATACGCATGCACTGTCGCACTCATACTGACACAAACTTTCTTAGGTTTAGATCACTTTGCTGAATTTGAGATTGGGGCAGTTTAAGCCATGAAATTGAATCAAGATGTTTGTTCAAAGTCTAAACCGAGTGAGGTCAGACCTAAAGTAGCATGGAGCGCCTTTGCATCTCTCTCTGAAAGAACAAATGTGTTAGACTCCATTCATTTTCACAAGGCAAGATGATAGCAAGGTAAACTCTCTTTGTTACATACCTCACAATTAGATTTTTAAACCATAAAAATTGAGTAAAGCGTAAAGTGTGAGTAAAGCATAAGGAAATAATAATGGGTTACAACCTCAATATAATGGATTGATTGCAAAAATTTATGGTTGACCAACTCAACCATCTCTCTTAGAGGTGGAACATTGGCCAACCAAGAGTTTGGCTAAGCTTATTGCTGGGATCTCATGAAAGTGTGATGAGAAGGCATTCAGCTACAAGGACAAAAACAAATGGAAGAGGAGTGTAAAATCAATATCCCAGTGTAGAAAAGCTAGCAGGCAGAGAGCTCAACAAACTCAAGACAAAAACGATGCAAAGGATTCAAATGACAATGAAATGATACAATGACAGTAAGAAAGCTTACTGTGCCAAAGATTATGAAAAAAGTCAGTCAAAAGTAACTTGTTGACATCCACCATTCACTAATATTTTAAAAGGCTTTCATGGATTACACCTCAAGCTGACCTCAAGACGAGGTGCTAGGAAATAGCCTTGAGGCTTTAGCCTGAAGTACTGTTTATTGAGGCTTAAGCCTTAAGGAGGGTTAAGCCTTAAGGAGGCTTAAGCCTTAAGTACTCCATATTGAGGCTTAAGCCTCAAGTACTCCACATTGAGGCTTAAGCCTCACCCTACCAATGTGCACAACTTAAGGTTACTGGATTGTTAAGACTTAAGCCTCAGACAGTTATGGCTTTTTTATGAGTCCTAGGTCTTTTGGGCATCCATATCCAACATGTTTCAATGTCTTTGGGCTTTTTGGTATTCTATTTTGTACATTTTGGGTCCTGGACTTGGGTTTTAGGTCAATTTCTTGGTTAGTTAAAAAAAATGCTTGATTGGATTCTATTAGCCCTCAAAAAAGAATAAAATAAATAAAGATTCAGAAGGAGAAAAGAAGAGTTGTTGGTCATCGGGTGTTGGGTTTTTGTTTTTGGACGAGAACTACTTTGATATTGGAATTGTCAGTTGCTACTGTTGAAGTTGTTGTACCACCTCCTTATAGTCACTACTTTGCTTAAAGCTTGAACCTGTACCACTGCAATTGGTGAATGAAGAAAAATAGGTGGACATTGACATTAATAAAGAGAATGATGGAACAATTAGATATAACGATGATTCGTCAAATGATCCTATAATTGATAATGATGATGATACAAAAGAGTGAAGACAAATTTGATGGAGCCACCACAATATAGAGAGTTAGATTTTGGAAGAGAGAAAAAAAGCTAAATTAGAAACTACAATGAAAAAAATGAATTACCTTATTAAGATTGTTATGGTTTTCTTATTACTTCATTTTATGTGAACTTATTAGTATTTTTTTTATTGTTTGAAATTTTATTGTTTGAGTTGAGGATTAGACCTTATACTGCCTTGAGGCTTCTGTCTTGCCCCATTTGAATAAACACCTAAAGACCCCTTTTATCCATTCAGAAAATTGTCAGCCATGGTGCTCCAATCAGGAGGAGCGGAGCCACCATAGGCTCAAGGAGGGCACATGCCCCCTCAAATTTTAAAACTAAAAATTTTCTTTTGTTGATTTAGGGATTTTAGAAAGTTAAAAAAATAAAAATGCAAGTTTGCCCCTTCTAAAAAACTAATTTTGTGTGTGAAATAAAATAGATAGAATAAAAAATTAGATAAGCATGAATATTGAATAGATTTTATAAAATATTGGTTTGTTAGCATTTTTAATTTTATTTAATGTTAATAAAAGTAAATTTATATAAATCCTAATATACATAAAATAAATTTAACAAAATAAATTTTTTTACAATTTTGTATTTGATATTTTATTAAATATTTTTTTGTTTGTGGGCTATGTTTTGTTTAAATTTGAAATTTTGTAAATATTTAGACTTTTAGGTTTAATCAAGTAGTTGTTAATTCATGAATACGTACACAATTATTCAAATATATGTTATTTAATTGTTGATAAAATTTAATTTTGTTTAAATATTTGATATTTTATCAAATATCTTTTTTATTGGTAGATTATTTTTAGTTCAATTCAAAGTTTTTATAATTCTTTAGATTTTTAGATTTAATCCAGCATTTATTAATTTATAGTTGACAACCTAAGTTTTAATAATGACATTATACCTACATCATAGATAACTTTCAATAAAAAATTTATCACTATCAAGTGATTTATATTTAATTATTTTAAAAAATCCAAAAAAAAATTATTAGTTAAATTATTAAATTTTTTTAAAAGCTCTATAGCAAAATATTTCTAAAAATTATTAAAAATGTTTTGGTCAAATCTCTTACTATCTTTTAAAAAAAATTCGCAAATATTATTTGAATTTTTTTTATAAACTTTTAATAAAATCCAAGACTCTCTTGTCAATATTTTTAGTATTTTTGTTAATTAATTTATCATATTATAAATTCTTCTTTTCTTTTATAGCTAATATCAATAATTACTTATTTTATTGAATGATACTGATACTACCATTTCTAAAATATTAAAATTTATTTATATTTATTATAATACACAAATTTTATATTTTGCCTACCCACCAAAATTTCTGGCTCCAATCACATGATGAGTGACAAGTCAAAACCATCTAGTATGTCTAAATATAAAGTAGATGGAATGGTAGTGACTAATGACTACTAAGAAGTCACGGCTTCTAGACTCACATAAGTTAGAAAGCTATCATGCCCCACTTTAGTCCTTGTTAAGTAAGGCTTCAATTTTCCTTGGATGAAGGAAAATCAGATGCCAATATCATAATAGAGGAAGTCTGGTAACTAACATGGTGTTTGGTCCAAACAATATCAAGGCGTATCAAAGCCTTAAATCATCAAGGGTGCCAATCACAGAATGAGAAAGGCTAGAGTCCTATGTGATATCAGTAGAATCAGTATACATAAACAAGATACAGAAAAAAGAAACTGTGGATCAGTGGGTTGCATGCCTTGGACGTGTTAGCAGTCACAGGTTAATGCTTAAGGGTCTCCCTCAATCAAAATACAAACAATATTTGGATGTCAATATGGCTAACACATCAATTGCATAGAATCAGAATACATAAACAAGATACAGAAAAAAAAAATTGTGGATTAGTGGGTTGCATTCCTTGGACATGTTAGCAGTCACAGGTTAATGCTTAAGGGTCTTCCTCAACCGAAATACAATTTATATTTGGATGTCAATATTGTAAACACATCAATTTCATATGAAGATTTGATGTTTAGATCCAAACCATCCTTAGTGCTTATACACACAAATGTGTTCAGCTAGATAAAGCAAGCATCAGTTAGTGGAATATTCTTTTTTATTTATAGTATATTTTTTAAAACAAAGTAGGAATTTTTAAGCAAATCTAATAGATTTTAAAATGAGGTCCAAAGCGAAGCAAGGGAGATTAAATGCACATGTACATATGATGAGATGGGATGTGTCAAACGAATCCTCAAGTTACAAAAGAATATAAAATTCAACAAAAATTAACATGCCCAGGCACATACAGTGGAATGGTTTGGCTAAAAGGATCAATTGTATCCACCATTATAATTTTTATGTCACCACTACCATAACAACATTTCCTGGTTAAGAGGGCCCTGGATGCCCTAAAATAGTCTCATCAAGCGTCGTTGGAATGCTTTAGAAAAAAGTAGTATCAAAATCTTGATTACGCTTAGTCAAGCAAAAACACCTTTTTCCTTAAGTGCTTTTCGGGGAAAATTAATGCTTGTTTTGTGTATGACAATATCATGACCAGAAATGAGATGTACAAAAGGAGGACCCCAAGGATTCAATTAGTGGAGTTCAAGATCAAGGAGTTCAGTAGTATAACAAAGTCTAAGAATGGCATACTTACCTCTCAGTAAAAGCATGTCCTAAACCTCTTAAAGGAGATGGATGCCACAGCTTAAGCTTGTGGACACTGCATTCAGAATTACTGTCTGCCATAGTAGTGAAAGCTCTACTGTTGATCTGGGGCCATACTAGAGGCTTGAGGAAAAATTGATCTACCTCTCTCTCAATCATTAGTGCTTCTGAATACATTGTGGTATATATGGAGGTAATCCATATAATTATGGGATACTTGAATTCAGCTATCTTATGTAAACAGGATCATTTAAGGATAGAGATGCAAACTAGGCTGATGTCATTATTAATAAGAGATCAAGTTCATACTACTGTACTTTTGCCGGGGTTAACTTGGAAACATAGCAGAGCAAGAAACAATTAGTTGCTATTGGCTCCGGTTTATTAGTGGAGTTTAGAGCAATAGAAGACTTATTAGCTCTTGCAATGCTTCAATTGACAATTTTGTCACGAGAATTGGGTTCTTGACTAATGAGCTCATGAAGTTGTATTATGATAATAAAGTTGCCATCACATCAAACTGAATGATGTTGGATTTGGCTGGAGGACAATTTGATTGCTATGCATTTATAAATTTATGTGTAATTATTCTACCATAAGGGAAATAAAAATGAACTTGCAAAGCTACATGAATATAAAGGCACAATGTTATTCACTACTAACATTGGCTCCAGTCTTCTATTCACTAAAGGACAAGTATATGGGCAATGGTAGCACCTTTGGCGCAAACGCAACACCAGAGTAGGAAGCAACCCAACACTAACTTCCTTATTAATAGGAGGATAACCAGTAATGGAGCAAAAATCAGATTGCTGGTTCAACAGGCCACAAGGGAGTAAAAAAGCTCATTGATCTTGACAAAACAGAACATAAAACCCAAAAGGTACCAAAGCAATTAAAGACAAAGAAGAGACCAAAGTAAATAAGAAACTGAAATTAAATGATCAATGAAATGATTAAAAATCTATTGCCCAATCATTGACCCAATAAATGGAATTAGATGTGACAATCATAGCCTATTGGTGCTTCATGCCACCAAAGACTGAGGCTAAGGACTGTTGCTTTTCTCCAATAGAAGAACTTCAATCATTTTAAGTTGATACTTTTAGGAGGTTATCATCAAATTTTCCTTCTTCAATTTTTTGCATCAATGACATAGTTTTCTCCACAACCTTTTGGTCCAAAAGAGCCTTACTTGACTTCATCTTCTCGATGACATCCTTGATTCAGGCTTTAATGGTAGCAATGCCAATGTTCCCTTGATCAATATCAGGTTAAGAACAAATTCTTCATTCTCGGTTTGGTAGTAAACTAATATGTATGAAGTTCCAAGGGCAAGTTTAATGGTTTCTCAAATCTTAAATAAATTGAGAACTTCTTACTGAACCTTGGAAGCAGACCCAAAATCTTGAGTTTATCGGAACGAGCAAGTTTAGGAAACTTCTGCTTGATGCTAGAAGCAAGGTTAGTACAAGATTAGAGTATTCCAGACACCTAGAGAAGATCAATGACTATTCCTGAAAAGCAGATTTCTTCAAACTTCACGGAAAGAAGTTCTTTCAATTTGATCCTATAGTGGTCTACATCAACAGTGAGTGGATTCACCTTGGAAGTTGCAGGATCCAAAGTAGAAAGAGGCTTACCTGGTTAACCCAATTCACCAAGACAGCACAATTGATGAATAGAGGACCTGACTCTTGTTCACAGAAATTAAGGAATCCATGGTCAGAAGAGGAGAATCATGAATAATCCCACTTTTATTGTCAATGCTTTGCTTCTTGGTTTCCATTTTCATTAAGGGTTTTCACTTGTAGCTTCTAAACCATGGTTATTAGGTTGATTGGGAATAAGAATGTAGATTGAGTAAGGAAGATCCATGATTGTTGCTCCAAAGAGGCAGAGGCTCCCATCCTAGAAATGTGTTTGTCAAGAACTTTAGCTTTTCTGTTTTCTTTGGTACAAACACCCTGCTGAACAAGAGATCTTCACCTTGGATTGGAAAAAGGTTTTGAGAAGCTTCTCTTTCTGCTAAAGAATTTTAGGTAACACCATGAGGAAGGGATTGAGCTGTGACTGAGAGACGAGTGCGAATTGGTGAATGTGACATTAATAGGAATAGATGATTAAATAAGTGCACTTGTGGGCATGTGGACCAACGACATGATTTAATAAACAAAAGTGAAGAAAGGTAGCAAGCTAAAATCAAAAACTCTACCCCATCAAGACAAGAAATGAAATCAACAATAGAAGTCAGCCCACGGTACTTGAGGTGATTTTTCAATCAAGAGTAATCTAAGAAGCTAGAGAATATTAAGGATCAAGTTTCTAAAATTTCCCACATCTTTAAAGCATCAAACAATGCATCAGGACTCATGGTTGATGAGCTCCTCAAAGGCGAGAAATTGTTTTGTACTGTCACATCAGCTGAACATGAAGAACCACTGATTTTGTGAAGACTTTCATCTATTTAGATATCCTGCAAATACAGAAGATATTACTTTTCTGGTTTCCAGTCAGGCAATTTATAGCAGATATTGTCACAAAATATATTGATTGAGGATGCTACAGGAGAAGAATGGCTGGCCTGGAAAGTTTAGGAAGAAGATTATCCAATCAATTATTAGATCTTTTGAAGCATTTTTTTTATTTGGTAAGAAATCAAGTCTTCTTATACTGTGTTGATACACAAGCGAAAGAAGTTCTCTTCCCTAATTTGCAACTTCCTTTACGTTGACCTAAAACAGCATTGTCAAAACTAAATCCACATTTTAGAATAGATTTGCATTAAAAACACAAATAATACTTTCAAATTGTGGTATTAGATTAAAATCAAAATTTTCAAAATGCTATTTTACTGCAGCCCCACAACAATTAAAAAAAATTGAAACGTATCTTAAGCTCTGAGGTAGAAAGAACTGATGGAGGGACAAACCCTCTCTTCACTCTAACTTCTCTGACCAGCTTAGTGATAGCCAGTAAGTGAACCAGAGATTAGTTACTTCGCCTTCTCTGCCCAGAAGGCATCAGGGTAAATGGTGACAATAGGTTTGAGCCCAAAGGTTCCAGCATGCCCACACAAATTTTAATCAGGCAAACACCCTTTGTTTCTATATATAGGAGACAATAAAACAACAAATTCATTCAATAAAAACAAAATCCATAACTAATCTACCTCACATAAATTAAATATCAATCTCACCTTTTAAACATGGAACAAAAATTATAGTAGCTGAAAAGCTCTATTAAACCATTGTTAACTTTTGCAATCACAGTCAAAGAAAATTAAACACAAAAGGAGCATCAGATTTACATGGTTCAACAAGATTACCTTAATCGTTGATAGAGAATAATCCATTATCAACAAAAGGACCACTAGAAACTTTCATCGAACTCTAAAAAAATGCCATTATACCTGAAATGATTTATCTAAGCTATGATATTCTGAAAGACCCTTGTGCTTTTCTAAACCCAGTGATGTACTGTTAGAGGTCAATCATGTGGAACAGTCAAGTGACAAAAGTTTAAGAGGAGAAAGAAGCAAAGTGAGGGCTAGAAAAGGTTGGAGAGAGCGATTGTGGAACAAAGAAAGTAAGGAAAGAAAATCCTCCTCTTACTTGATGCGAGATGGAGCCTTCTTCCGGTGATTCAAAATGATAACTCTTGCATTGTTTCTCTGACTTTGGTTTAGACCAATTGAGTAAGTAGTAATTCCATCTCGACAAAGATGTTCAAGTCAATTTCAAAATACTTCCTGGTTCAAGAATTAACTCCACCACGAAGATGCATAAAATCCATTTTGGACCTCTCAAACCCACTCCCGACTTGAATAGGCAAATTAGCATTGGAACATTGTGTCAAAAGTGACATCTTCAAATAATATAGGAGATCATCTAACCATAAGTACTATGAAAGAAACATCTAAGTGAAACAATGAATTATTCAAATTTAAAACATTCATTAAATTAAAAATTAAAACACATAATTTCATTCAAATCTAAAACTTTTAATAAAATAAAAATAAGAAAGTGGACTTTTAAAAAGCAAATTTATACTTGTAAATTAAAATTGTCACTTTAAAATTTCATATATATATAATAAATAAAACAAACAAAGAAAAAAAAAAAAAGAAGGTGCAGGTGCAGAACCGAAGGGCCAGATATATCAGGAAGGTGTTCAACACATGCATGTCAAACACAATCTTGGTGTCTGACTAGTAGGTTGCAAAACATTTTCTTTTTTTCAATTTTTTATTTTTTCAATTACCTTTCACCTCCAAATCTCTCCTACATTATTACTAAATGTTTCTTAATTAAATATTTGTGAAAATTTATATAAATAATAAGTCTTAAATACATTCATATGAAACACAAATAATATTATTATATGATTTCTAAAAAAAAATAGAAAACAAGAGATTAGAATTGACTTTTCCAAAACAATTTTTTTGTTTGTCAAAGAAGCTTGGAAGTATATAATTTATGCATTTAAAATTTTGTTAGGAAAAAAGCAAAAAAAGAAAAGAAAATAGAAGAAAGTATGGTGTGGAAGAGAGCTATAATAATACTATTTAGATATATTGGAATTATTCAAATAGATGCATTTAGAATTATTGGGATTAATAATGTTTAGAAGATGTGGTAAGCAGCTAGGGGTGCAACTTGAATGGGTTAGCCGACTCAATCTGAACTCAATCTGAAGTTTGAGTGAGTTTGGACAACATTTTCAACACTCGGAATTGAGTTTGATTAGGTTTTTTCAACCTGAGTTCAATTTAGATTATACTCGAACCAAGTTTGTTAAGTCTAACCTAATATAATGTTTTTATAATATTTATAAGGCATACTATTGTATATGATAATATTTATTTTATTTTTATATTTAAAAAAATCAAATTGTATTATATCATATACTTTTTATATTTTAAATATATATATATATATATATATATATATATATATATATATATATATATATATATATATTATTACTATATTGAAATTTTGTACTATTACTATTTACAAATACACAAAAAAGGTTTTGTAAAAAATATCATAAATAGATTTTGAATTATGAAACCGACTAACTCAAATTTAATCCAACCAACCCAAATCTAGCATAAATAACCCAAGTTTAGAGAAATGAGATACTCGGATTAAAGGTCGGAATAGAATTTAGGCTTCCAAGTAGACGTAACTACATCCACTTTTTTCTAACATACCAATCAAGCCGTTGTATAAGCGGGAAAATGAAATCGGACAACCTGTGCCGGTTAACTTGTAGAAGTGCAAGACCACTTAAAACACTAATGACTTATCTCCGACAACAAATCAAATCTTCAGAAAGCAAATCAATCAAACTGACATAATAATAACAACAACAACTATACATAAAAGAAAATCAAAATCAATATATAAAAAGCTAATTCCCAAGCCAAAATTTTACTTGTACTGATCAAAGAGAACTCACCAAAAGGAGGAGAAACCTCCGCTCTGCCGGCACGTCTCTGCCGCCCTCTACTCCGTCTCTGCAACACCTCCGCCGGCGAAGTCGGAACCTCCGACTTCTCGACCGCCTTCCTCTTCCCCGTTCTCCTCCTCCTCCTCCTCTTCGGAACCGCTTCCTCAACCACCACCACTTCTTCCAACTCTCCTTCGCCAACCTCCTCGGCCGCCTTATCTCCATCTCCAAACACCTCTTCTGCGACAACAACCGCAGGACCGGCAATGTCACCGGCCGGGAATGTCACAACTTCGGGGAGGCTCTGGTCAACAGCCGTCTCCTTCTCCGCCGGCTGGTCCATCACCCAGTCATCAGAGAAATCGGAGAGGGAGTTAGAAGACAAATCCTCCATTGAATCAACCGAAAACTTTCCCGAACGAATTCCCTACAATACAACAGCAGTATCACTGATAGAAGAAAGAAATGAGAAACTCAGAAGAGATTACTAAAAAGAAAGAGTGGAGAAAGTACAAAAGATATCGTTTGGTTGGAACTTGGTAGTGAAAGAAGAGAAGAATCGCACCTGCCACAGCACGCAGATTTGCTCTACCTCCTTCCGTACGTTCATGGAAGGTTGAACTCCTGTATGATTTATATATCGACAGGATGCGTGTGCACCATTTTTCTATATTCCAATAATACCCTTTTCCATTTCAAATTTCTATATAGAAAAAAAATTATTTTTTTCTATTTCTGATTTTTCTATTACTTTCACTCTTGCCACCGGCCCCCCGCAATGAAAATTTTATTTCTTTTTTAATTTATTATTTATAATTAGGTTATTTATTAGAATAAAAAATTAAAGAAAAAAAATTATTCTCGGAAAAACCAAGACACACTTTACATCTGTTATTGTTATGATTTATTTTCATTCTTATTTTTATTCTTATATTATATAAATATTTATAAATTAAATAAAAATAATATTATTGTAGGAAGAGTAATGTATTCCTTCCGATAGATTTAGTAAAAAAATACTTTTCTAAAAATGAAAAATTACTAAAATTGAGAATTTTACATTATAGAGGGTTGAAAAACAAATGAAGGTATGCTAATATATTTATTAATAGTGAGAAAGTTTGACCATTGTAAAAGTCAAATTTTGAATTTTGAATTTTCCTAACTCAAAATGTGATGACAATGATGGAAAGATGATCAATTTGGATTCAATTGGATTTCATTAGAAATCTAGCTATCTAAGGAAAAATAATAAGAAAATATTAAAAATATGAAATTTATAACTTAATAACTTAAAGTGACTTAATAATTTTTAAGTCATTAAATAAATAACTTTTAGTAATAAGTAAAAATATTTAACTTACTTTTAACTTCTTATCTTCATTTTATATTTTTTTCTTATTTATCATAATTATAATTTATGATAATAAATATTTCAATTTGATAATTTAAAATAAGTTTTAAATTCATTTTATTAAACAAGTTTAATACTTAAAAGTAATAATTAAGTAAAAAAAATTAAATTAACAACTTAAGTATAATTTAATTTCAAGTCAACTTAAATCATTAAGTATTAAGTTTTACTAAACATCCCCTTACCGATGATCTTATTTTGAGTATAAAAATTACAGATATTTTAATGAGTGTTAAGCATTACTTTACCTAAATAATTATTATTTTAAAAGACATTCACCATCTCTAGGTATGTTCTTTTATAATATTTAAAAATTATAAAAAATTTAAAAATAGAAAATTATCATTCACTTATTTGATTATAGTCCAATTATTTAGCATTACTCTAAAAAGAGCACAATGTTATTTAATTAAAAGCCATAAGTTCAATTTTAGCACATAATTAGATGAAAATCTTTAATATTTACTTGTACTTATTTTTATTTTGAAATAATGGTTTACATTGTTCCAACGCAATGGATTTGAACTAAAAAATAATTGAGCAGATAATTACAATAAATATTAAGAAAAAAACACAATGATAAAAAGCACATGTACCCATTCCAAACATATGTGATGGAGTATATTAATGGAGGTATGAGTGCTAAGCATTTACCATTTGAATAATAAATATATGTATTTATAATTATTTTCTCTAAATACATTCCTTCATTAGTATATAAGAATTTATTCAGGGACAGCCAATTAGATCATAAATACCTATGAAATTGGGCTTCTTTATAGTAAGGCTTTTATGAAATTGAACAACTCACCCAATAAGTCATCAAGTGAAATCTAAAACAGGAATGTGCTTATTCCACTTGTTAATTGGAGTAAATAACTAGACATAAACCAACTTAATGAATTAAAATGACTTAATAACTTAATTTAAACTAAATTAAATATGATTGACAAAATAACTTAATAATATGACTTAAGATCAATAACAACTTTAAATAATAGATAAAAATAATTAACTTATTCTTAATTTCATACTTTAATTTTAACTTTTTATTCGTATTTGTCATAATTACCTCAATAATCTCTTTTACTATTCTACAATCTTCTTTACCCTAACTATAATTTATAAGAATAAATATATCATTTAATAATTTAAAATAAATTTTATCATGCAACCTTAAAACTTAAAGTAAAAATTAAATAATAAATTTTAAATTAACAACTTAAATATAATTTAACTTAAAATCAACTTAAGTCATTGAGTAATAAGAATTAAATTTTATCAAACACCCTAGTTTATAACTGTCAAGCACATACATGCATATATCTATATATAAAATTAAAAAAAATTGAGAAAGATTGGCGTTTACAACCCTAACAACAAAATGTGATGTATCCTTACATTAAATTGAAGAGTATTATTCCTGATTAATGAAGCTTATATTGCAGGAAATCTATTAACATTTCTCCATTTCTTTTAAGGGCTACATTTGGAAGTAAAATCTTTAACACACCTGGGAGTCAGCTGGTGACTTAGCCCTGAACAGACCTGTCTCAATTTTTGACTGGAGGTCAGGGACATCATCTACTTTGCTTGCACCACTCTATACTTCCGCTTTGAACACTACTTCAGGTTTGAACAAGTTACAAAAATAATGTGATTGAATGGTTAAAATCTCTTCAGCCTCCACTTAGCTTCTGCCCAGTGCCATAAATAAGAGGACCACCTCAACTACTCAGTTAGAGATCCAGGCTGGTTGGACGGCTTTTGAGTTTCCTTAGTCCTGAACATCAAGATTTCAAGAGCTCTGGAAGCCAAAGCAAAAACCCATCTTCAGCATGGTGATTTAATCCAAGCTTTACTTGATGCTCTTAAGTGAAAAGCATCTTCAGTTCCTCAATGCGTGCACTTCGGACTTCTTGATCAGTCAAGGCACCAGATATCATTCGCTGCTTACGAGCTTGCACTGCCAGCATCCTTTCCTCCACCGTTCCCTGCCATCCAAGATATTTTTACTAGGTTGTTGCAAAGTTCTACTCATCTTAGAGAAATGTCCAAATGTCATAATTAGCCATATGCCTGTGTAATTGTTATCCCAATTTAAATGTTCACTATGCATTTTTTTCATAGCTTTGATTATGAAATTTCAAGGTTATAAGGTTTTTAATCAGATTTATACTATTATCCATCTAAGTTCTGAACATGCAGCTCAGACACTCTAGCTTCTTCCAGCCATTACTACTCTTACTAGTGAATGACCAGAGGGGATATTAGGGGGGTTGGGGCAGAAAAGCTCCATCTGAATGGTCTGCAAGCCAAGGAGAATGATGTTACCTTCACAATGAACCGCTTGATCATTACCCTTTTTGTTTGTCCAATACGATGAATCCGCATAACAGCTTGTTCCTCTACAGCTGGATTCCACCATGGATCCTTCAAAGAAAATGCCCATGAGAAATTATTATCAAACACTCAGTTACTTAACAAGAAACATATTGAACATGGAAACAGAACAGTGAGAGACGGAATACTACTGGTTCTTTTCCTTGTTTCTTTTTATTCTTAGTTTTATTTTTATTTTTTATTAATTCATTTATTTAACAGAAAATCTGCCCTTACAAGCTGAAAAGACTGAAATCTTACAGGCACTCTTAAAGCATGATTTTCTGGATCATTTTGATCAAAATGTTGTTCAAGAACATCCAAATCCAAGGCCTACTAGATAATATTTTAATGACAAACCTTTCATACAGGCCTTTAATAGTATGGGAAACCAACAATTGCACCTCATCCATGCCATCATGCTGACACCGATCCCCCCCATCATGGCAACTCAAGATACAATCTTGATCAACTTACTATTTTTAGACAACATGTATGACGTGCCTACGATATAAACTTTACAACTTGAGGTTAACTATATATAGTTGTATCACCCAAAAGTTTAACAAAAGCCAAACAGGAGGACAATCCAAGATGCTATGGAATCATAAGAGAATGACTGTAACCTATATTATATTTAATTTATTAGGAAAGGATATTATAAGTGTTAAATTCAATGATATGCGACTTTATTGTAATAAACCCTTTGTTTTTTATATATTTTATTAAGAGTTTACGCTCTCTGTGCATTTGATTAGTTAGGTTGATTATAATTGTGTGCTATTGGATGGTACAAGGTAGATCCCTGATTATTATCTAAGGTGCTCTTACACTATGGTGGTGTTTGTTTTTTTACTTAATTCTAAATAGAACCTTAATGCTTAATAGTATTAAATATTAGGTTGTTTGTTTTTATAGTATTTTATTTCTATTAAGTATTAAAAAGTAAAAAAAACCAATATGTCATTTTTTCTATTTAGGAAAAACTACATATTTTGGCTTTTTCTATTTAATAAAAAGTTTATATTAAGTCATGAAAAAATAGAAAAACAAACAACCTAAATTCTGAAAACAAATTGTTTCAAGTAAAAAGCTAAAAAAACAAACACCACCTACATCATACTAGTATACAATGTCAATTCAATTTTGGGAAGTTGCAAGGATCCCCAATTTCAAACAAGATAGAAGGGTGTTAATACTCCCAAAAATGTACACGGGTTGCGCCCTTTCTGATGCTCATTGTATACGATTTTACCTATTTGGCCGATACTCCAGAAAAATTTTACTTGACTAAACAAGCTTCCAATGATCAATACAAAAATTGTCTACAACTTGCTGAAAGAGAAGCCTAAAACTAAAAGTTGCTGCTTATTCCATAAAATGTATAACACTAATGCCAATGCTTTCTACTATTGTATATAGTGCCCACAACTAGGCACTATATCATGTCACAATTAAAAAGGTGAAAAGTTTGGATCTTCGGTACATACCAAAACAAAGGCATTGGATGCAGCCGTTAGGTTTATTCCAACTCCACCAGCCTTCAACGACATTAGCAAGACCTATGTAACAAACACCAAAAATGTGCGTCAACTATTAAACCCAAACCCTCTCTTCCCCACACCTCCTTTCTCTTCAGAGAAAGGGACAAAAAAAAAAAAAAAAGGCCACATTTTTTCTGACAAACCAGGATGTTGCTTTCCTCTGAGAATTGTTTAATTACTTTTTCCCGTTGCTGCTGATTCAGAGTTCCATCCAGACGAACAAATGAAATGTTACTCCTGTTCAGAAGATGAAAAACTACTGATATCAATGGCATATGCAACAGATTGCCAAGATGGTGAACTCCAACATATTGTTGCATTTGATGGAAAGTACACATACCTAGGATCTGGTGTCACTGGGATTTCCATGACAAACATATGAACTCCCAAGGCACTGATCCAGGGAATGACAGAACAAGGAACAAAGGACAAAAATGAAAAAAAGAAAACCACGTTTAAGAATTTAAATTCTGTGATCCAGATTTTGCCAAAGTGAAGATCCTTAAGGTGAAAATCAACTTGCACAAAGATTTAACAAACCCATACAATTTTAGCAAGGTACTGGAGTATTGAGGAGGGCCAGAAGCATTGGAACCATAGCTTTGTTACAAAATTTCATAACTAGGAATTGGAGATGGTGGATTATTTCATGGGCTGCCATGTTGATTTGCAGCTTTCAAGGAATAGGGGGGATAGTTTGTGGTGCAAGGCAATGAAGTATGGTCAATCTTCTGTTAATTAACTAAATTCTTTTTCAAGGCTTTAACTTCTAGGGCCAAGACAGTTTTCCAGTTCTAAATTTGTGAGGACCTTGTGCTCCTTCGAAAGGAGCCCTTTCTGCATACTCTGCTGGATGGGAGAATGTTAAACTATTGGTCAGCACAGAAGAGAGGGAAGGACACTTGTGAAATGATGTTTACTTTTGCAAGAGAGAATAGGAGCTAACAAGCCATTCATTAATCAACTGTTCTGTGGCTCAGCATTTGTAGGTCTTTAGCATGTTTTCAATTTGAGGTGGCTTGGGTCATGTCAAGGTTGTTCAAGGAGTTTTAGCAAGATGGCATAGTAGGTTTGTCATCAGAAGAGAAAGGTGTGAAGGACAGCCTCATGATACTAAACATGGTGTCTCTATAAGGAACAGAATAGCAGGACTTGTGAAGGGATGCAGGTGTTTAAACTTAGACAAATGGAATTTGCCCTTAGATCTTTGTTCATTGGATCAGAGGATTCTCCAGGAAAGAGGCATTGGCTTTATAGGACTTCATTGATAAGCTGGGAAGGATTGACTTCTGTTTGTATTCTGTTGCTTTCTCTTTTCTGTCATGTTTTGCTGGTGCAGATTTGTTTTTGTGTCTCTTTCTTTCCATTTGGGTGTTGCTTGTATACCTCCAGGTCTACATAGGTGGAATCCTTTTTGGGTTTTCTTAAAGCATTTTCCTTTGCCACATAAGGAAAAAGCTGACAAATAGTTCTATCAGGACATTTCTCTATCAATTTTGATAAGAGGGGTGGCAAGACATTTTTAGTAATGGTGAGCCAATCCCAGCAGCACCTGCATGACCTCAGTATTATTTATAGCGTATACTAATTTAGAAATCCTAGAAAAGAAACGCTAACCCAACAAACAAGATGCCTTCATAAAAACCAAATAAATTTGTCAGAAAGCATTTAACAGCAACTGATAGTTACCGAGAAAGGGGAATCTGCAAGAGGTCGAGAAAGGCAGTCCACTGGCTAAATAAAATACTTTTGGAGCCCACAGAGCAGAGATTTTCTAGTTCGAGCAAGAGAGCAGCAACTTTGGATGATTCCATCCAATTTTTCTCAACATCAATCTGGAATCGACTTCCAGTCGGAGCTGTAATAAGATCTTGCCTACTGATGGTCTTCCTGTAAAGAGAGAGATCATGTTCAAAGATAGTATAAAACTCCATTATAAAAAGGACAACAAAAAACAAAAATAAAATATAAGTAGTACAAAAATAAAATGCATTAAAAGCCAAATAATAAAACCACTGACATTAACTAAAAGGTACCTACAAACAGGGCAAAATCCAGAAGTGGGATTTCGCCAACTAGCCAAGAGACACTCTCGGCATAAACGATGAGCACAAGGAGTCAACACTGCATCTTCAAATGCTTCAAGACATATAGGGCATTCTCCTTGCTCCCCCTTACGCAGCTCCTCCACAACCTCTTGAATATAAGCACATGAAGGCAGATCTTTGGTTTCTCCTTCCAGGGCATTCTGGCCACCTTTTAGGAAATGCTTAGCTAGCTTATTCAGATCAGAGAATTCCTGTGTATCACCTCGACTGGACACATCAAAACCTCCCATTACCAATCATTGCAATGGTAAAACACTACAAAAGAGGACGTCAAGAAAACTATATGATCGCAATCTATAGGTTGCTATGAGAATGAAGAGATAATGAATCCTTCAAGCTGTTTGATATATATATATATATTTTTAGTGAGTAGCGGCTGCATTTCAGGGACAGTAGAAAAATAAGTATAGTGAATAGCCCCAGACAACAAAGGCCATAAGGGATGATGATGATGATCAGGTTGAGTTCTGACCTATGTATGTATGTATAAGAAACTGAAGGCTTCTTGATAAATTTTAGCACTATTTGTTCTTCTAAAATTGGCATCTTAAAGCTTGTCATAAAATTTTTTGCAGGAATAATCCATCTACAAATGGTCCTTTTTCCTCTTTATGCTTGATGTTTGGCTTTTATCTTTGCTTCTTTTTTTTATTTTTGATTGGAAACTTTTCCCCTGTTTAGAAGAGAAATTCAAACCTCCCACATCCCCACCCCAACCCCTCACCACTTGAGCCACGCCTCAGGGGTCACTTCTTGTCTATGATGACCTTTACATCCTTAGTCAATAATTGTTCTCTTTGCAAAATAAAATTTAATAAAAACACTATTTAAGCTAACCGATCAATTTCAACAAAAAATGATTTAAACATAAACGAATCTTTTTTTTTTTTTTGATTGGAAACGACAAAGGCATATATTGAATCTTATAAGTAGCACAAATCTAGCTACTACAGTCAATCAAGACCACTGTCCATTGTTTAGCACCACCATCATTGTTATTATCAACAGCATCATCACCAGAACCACTGCACTAGGGCATGAATCCATCACTAATGGAGCAAACCCAAGTAAGAGACAAACCTCATCACAAGAAATGGATGATCACAACATTGGCGAAGACGTAAAAGCAACTCCAAAATAGAAGCATAATTATGAAGAACCCGTCCTTGCTCAACAAATTGATCAAACTTCACCTGAAGAATGTTTCAATCAAATTAAAGAAAAGGTGTCATACTAAAATCAGAAAAATGCAGTCAATACAATCATTTAAGTCAGGGAATACCTTGGATCTTTTAAATAGAGCCTCATAAAAGTCTTTTTCAGCTGAAGTAAGTTCACAATAAATCACTTGAATGTCAGCTGGAGGGAGAACTAGAATTGGCCTGGGACAACGAAAGAGCAAAAGGATCAGAAAACATTAAAAAAAGAAAAAAAAATTGTAATGGGATAATGTCCTCAGCTAGCTTACTCACCTGCCTTCTCGATCAGTGCTAAACTTTGTTCTTCTTAACATGATTGGCTTTAAGATGGATTGGACCAACTTTAATCCTCTCTCATCACCCTCGTCAAATGGTTTTTGAATGAGTTTATTCCACCTAGATTAGGTAAGAAAATAGAACCACCACATCACTACCATGCCACATTGAGTCATTCAAGACAAAAACTGAGAAGGGGAATTCACCTTTTCATAGTTTATCATTTAGGCATTATGAAACTCCACTACTTGAGGCTAATATTGTCAATAATTTCCAGAAATTTAAAGATATTCACTTTTTTTTTTTTTTTTTTTTTTGATCAGAAACAAAGAAGATTATATTAATAAAAGAACAAATACATGAGGGAAAAAGAGACAAAAGAAAGAAAAAAACCAAGGGAAGGATGAGAGGTCCTTCCTACACAAATACCAAAGAAAACACCCAACAATAGAAACCTAAAAACAAAAGAAACCCCAACAATCTTCAAACTCTTGAAACGCAAACCCCAATCCAATTGAGTTGTAGAATGCTTAGAGGAACTCCTCTAAAGGCTTCAGTACAAGAAGCCCAAAGAGAAGAATAAAACCGGATCAAATCCCAAATCGTCTCTTCCGTTCTCCCTTTATCCTCAAAGATCCTGTTGTTTCTTTCTTGCCACACCATCCAAATCAAAGTAAGGCAAGCAATCTGCCAAAGTGTCTTGCCTCTTAATGATTTCCCCAAGCCTTTAAAAGAAATAACCAACATGTCTTCAAGGCTCCTTGGAGGGACCCAAATCATACCTACTAGATTGAACAACCTGTGCCAAAGTCCAATGGTAATGGGACAATGAAGGAAAAGGTGATCAACCGACTCTCCATTTCCTTTGCAAAGAATGCACCATTGAGGACAAAGGGCTTTGTAGGGTCTTCTCAATTGCAACTTGTCATTAGTGTTTACCTTCCCATGAGCTACTAACCAAGCGAGAGCCTTAACCTTTGAAGGGACTTTTGAGCTCCATAAAAACTTGGCCGGAAGGAACATTAAAGGACTTGAAACTCTTGACAAGGCATAGAAAAAAAATTTCACTGAAAACGAGTCTGACGAAGACAAAGACCACGCTCTTGAGTCTGATGAAGAAGGGGAAAGAAGCACAGAATTTAGGGAGGACATTAATCTCTGAAGGAGATCAATTTCTGAATCCGTTAGATTGCGGCGAAAGTTAAAATTCCAAGACAATGGTAAGGAATTGCCAAGAACATTTGAAATAGTGAGGTTTTTCACAGAAATAACTCTGTAGAGATCAACAAATTGAGAACACAAAGTTTGGTTTCCCCACCAAAGATCTTCCCAAAACCGAATTCTCTCCCCATTGCCCACCACTAGGCGGACAAAAGGGGAGAACTCCTGGAAAACTTGAGCAATAGCCTTCCAAGGACATCTGTGAGACCATCTAACCACCATGTTGGCGTCCCATCCATTAGGATGTGTCCCATATATACTCGCAATAACCTTATGCCAAAGACCGCTCCTTTCTCTAGGGAACCTCCAAAGCCATTTCCCTAAGAGGGCAATATTTCTCATAGAAGTCTTCCCAAAGCCCAAACCTCCCATCTCCTTTGGTCTACTAACAACCTCTCATCTGATTAGGTGATCTTTCTTCCCTTCCCCGGCACCAGACCAAAGAAAATCCCTTTGCATCTTCTCAATCTTTGAAGCTATAGATACAGGGATTTTAAAAAGGGAGAGGAAGTAGCTAGGGATGTGAGACAGACAAGACTGAATTAAAGTAGTCCTCCCTCCCAAAGACAAATAGGCCTTTTTCCACCCATCCAGCCTCCTCGAAATTCTCTCAATCACTGGATCCCAAAAGCCTATTGTCTTTAGGTTCCCTCCCAAAGGGAGGCCTAAATAAGACAAAGGCCACTCTGATACTCTGCACTCCAAAACCAAAGCCAAACTAGACAACACCTCCTGCCTAGTGTTAATACCTGAAATGGAGCTTTTCTCTAAGTTGATTTTTAAACCAGATACTTGCCCAAAAACCAAAAGGATAATCTTAAGGTTTTGAAGAAGGTCCAAAGAGGCTTTAGAGAAAAATATGGTATCATCAGCAAACTGTAACAAGGACACTCTAGTCCTATCCCTCCCCACTAAGAACCCTCAGTTAACCCAGTTTCCTCAGCTCTAATCATCAACTTACTTAGAACATCTGCTACTAGAGTAAAAAGGAAAGGAGAAAGAGGATCTCCCTGTCTCAAACCTCTAGAGGCCTTAACCCAACCCTTTGCATTCCCATTAACTAGGATAGCAAAACTAGAAGAAGATAAACAGCCCCTCATCCAAAATCTCCATTTCTGGCTGAACCCCTTCCTTTGAAGCACATGATCTAAAAAGCCCCAATCCACATGATCATAGGCCTTCTCAAAATCAATTTTGAAGACAACCTCTTCCTCCCCTGACCTTCTTTTCTCATCCACCACTTCATTGGCTATCAATACAGCATCCAAAATTTGTCTCCCTTCCACAAAGGCTCCTTGAGAGCCAAAAATTGTTTCATGAAGAACTTTGCGTAAACGCCCTGATAAGACCTTAGCAATTATCTTATATAAACTTGTAACCAAACTAATAGGTCTATAATCTGAGATTTTAAAAGTTTGGCTTCTCTTTGGCACCATAGCAATGAATGTCGCATTTGTACTTTGATTTATTACCCCCTTAGTGTGGAACTCAAAAAACACCCTCATAAGATCCTCTTTTATCACATCCCAACACTCTTGATAAACTGCTATAGTAAAGCCATCAGGGTCAGGGGCCTTTTCCTTATTCAATTGGAAAACTGCCATTCGAACCTCCTCTTCAGAAAACGGTCTATCCAACCAAATTGCACTCTCTTCAGAAATAGGGGCCCAATCAATCCCTTCAATCTTCCAAGATTCACCTTCGGGTTTGGAGTAGAGATTCCCAAAGAAATTTACAATCTCCTCAGAAATAATCTCAATGTTATTTAAAGTCTCCCCCCTCTCAGAAATCAGAGACTTTATGAACTTCCTGCTTCTTCTTCCAGTGGCCACTCTGTGAAAAAACTTAGAGTTGCAGTCCCCTTCTTTAATCCACTTAACCCTAGATTTTTGTCTCCATTGTACCTCTTCCTTCAATAACAAATCCTCTAACTCCTTCCTTCTTAAGGTCCTTTCCGAAACCAGATCAAGATTTAAATTCCCTTCTTGTTCGATTCGATCAATTCTGCCTAAGTCCGTAAGAATGAGCTTTTTCCTCTCTCTTAAATCTCCAAAGACCACTACATTCCACTCTTTCAACTTTGATTTAATAAACTTTAATTTCCTCATAAACTTGTAACCTTCCCAACCTTCAACTGTACACTCTTGCCACCAATCTCTAAACTTCTCTTTAAACTCAGGATGGAGCAACCACATATTCTCAAACCTAAAAGGAGTCGGCCCCCATTTTAAAGGATTAGTTTCCAAACAAATTGGGCTATGGTCAGAGGTCCATCTAGGAAGGGCCTCTTGAATACTTTGAGAGAAAAAAGAATCCCACTCAGAAGAGAACAAAAACCTATCTAACCTCTTGCAAATAGGATCGACTTGCATGTTTGACCATGTAAAAGCCGCATTCCTAAGAGGGGGATCCAACAAACCACTTTCCCTTATAAACTCGTCAAAACACCTCATGTTGGCTATTAACCTAGAGTCACCCATCTTCTCAGATAACCTCCTGATCACATTAAAATCCCCTCCTACGCACCACCTTGGGAAAGTCAGACCATGCAGGTCTTGAAGCTCCATCCAAAAGTCCTTCCTCCACACAGCCTTATTTGGGCCATACACTGAGGTTAACCAAAAAAACCCTTCCTCATCAGAGTTCAATTTTATAGTAACAGAGAAAGATCCTAACACCTTCTCTGAACACTTGAACTTAATTGAATCCCACAATATCACAATCCCCCCCCACGCCCCACAAGCAGGAAGAGCAACCAAATCCAGACTTTTACCTTTCCAAACACTACTCACAAACCTCCTATCCCAAATTTCACGCTTTGTTTCCTGAAGCATCACCACATCTGGGTTTTGAGTACTTAAAAACCTTCTCACAGTCCTCCTTTTCTTCCTAGATCCTAAACCTCTTGTATTCCAACTTAAGATCTTCATGAAAACAAAAACAACCCAACACAACCCACACCCAGAACTAATCCTCTCCTCCAGTTCCAAAGTCCTTTTTCTTCTTTCTTCTGGAATAAACCTTGTCCTCAGAAAAAGCACTCTTGCTCTCTCCTTCCATACCTTTTCCATTATCCCTGACAATTCTAACCCTCAAACTCTCCAGAACCGACTGAACCTTGATCATCTTCCGAGGCGTAAGCCCCTCAACCTGAAAACCTTCCAAATGGAGGGTGGAAGGTTCTAGCACTGGGAACGAGGCCTCACCTGAGACACCACGCACCTCAGGGTTGCTAAGAGTTTCCCTAAGGAGAGGCTGGTCTTTAAATTTACGGTTAGAGGTTTCTAGGGGCACCACCACACCTTCCGAACAGGACGCACCACCACGATGGTTATTATACACCACAGGAGAGATAGAAACGGAACCACGCTGAACGGCGTAGCTTGACTCCAACGGAATCGAAGAGAAAGACTGATAGCGAGAAGGATGAACCAAAGAGACAGAGGTTTCGGGAAAAAGATTTGGCTCAAAAGCCCCAGACAGAGGAAGATCTCGCTCAGAAACAGCTGAGAAAGGGGTACGCACCTCATTGAACAAATCGCATTGCAAAATCCCCTCTTCTCCCTCTGCCTCGCCGGTAGAATCTTTGGGTGTTTCAAAACCAGTGGAGAGATCGCTCTTTCTGGAGTGAGATTTGCCCCGAGAAGCGTCTCGATTTGTCTCCAGTGAGCCACCTCCTTCTAAGTTTCGCTTCGGGGTAGAAGACGCCTCCTCAAAACTCGGCGGCCCACTTCTTGCTCTGCGCCTTACGGAGACTGAAGATCCTTTCGGCTTTGCCGACACGTGAAGAAGAGCTTCCGACATTTTATTCTTTGCAGTGAGCCCTGGTCTTAGGAGCTTTGAAGACGAAGATGCACCTGGGCCGCCATTAGAGGATCCTTTATGGGCTGGACCCGCTAGGGGCCCAAAATCTTGTGCCTCAAGTTGGGCCCGTTCACAACGGGCTTCAAGGGCGTCTGGAGTTGGCCCAATATTGCTTCCCGCCATTGGGCCCAGCCTCCACCTTCCCTTTCCTTTCTCCCCCTTAGCCGATTTTGAATCTGAAGAACGAAAATGGGAACGATGACGAGGCAACCAGCTATGGCTCTCAAAGGTCCTGTCAATAGCTCGTAGCCCCTCAGCGTTCTGTGGCTTCTGAAAGACGCAACCCCCGGCTGACCTCAGCTCGTCCTTGTTGTGATTCGACTCAGGCCTGATAGAGTCTTCTCCGTCATCTTCTCCGGTGACTGTAACTGCAACCATGTGTGTCCACTCTCCATCTTCTACCTCTAATAGCGCTGGAAGCACTACATATGGAAGCATCTCCACCCACAATGTTACCTTCATCAGATCAACAAGCTTTAAAGATTTCCTCGCCACCTTCGTTACCCTCCCCCACTGCTGCAATATGTGTCTCAACTGCACCTCATCCCTTAACATGTATCACCATTAAGCTTCACTTATTCAACACTAAAACTAACTTTTTTCCAGAAATGCAAAGCATTGGCTGTCTGTTATATTTTCCAGATCTAAATCACCCCCTTCACTTGAAGAAAACCTACATTGTGTGCCATGTAAACCATTAAGACACCTTGTTTTCAGGGTTATACTATCCAGGGTGGAAAACAGACACCAAAACATGCACTTCACTTCAAGAAAGCCTACATCTTATGTAAAGCAGACCACTTAGGCATTGATTTTTTTTTTTTCCAGGCCTACACTAACCCTGGATGGAACATCAGGTGCCAAAATGAGTGCCTACCCACCAAGTACCCAACAATATACTGGGATGTCAAATTCCGGAAGAAAGCTAAAAGATGACAAACCAATCTATTAATTTGGCAAAGCAAAACTTGGTCCACAGGGAAATGAATTAAGATAAATATCAAACTCTGGGACTGATCAAAATATATATATATATATATATATATATATATATATATATATATATCAAACTCTGGGCAATTGAAACCTAAACATATTTGCCTAAACCACCAATTGGCACAAAATCATAACTTGTTACAAAATAGGCCAACTTTGTCTTTTTTTTATGGGCTCTGTTAATAGAATGTTTGTTTTCCTACAAACATAAATGTATACCAAGTTGGTTAACATTCAACATTCCACCCTAACAGCTTCCTTTCAGAGATGACCAAATGGGGGGATAAACAATAGAGATCTTGAACCCAGCATCTCCAAAAATAGAGCTCTGATATCATATTAAAGTTTAAACTACCATTCAGCCCAAAAGCTTAAGCTATTAGGCATGAGAGAACAATATGGTTCAGTCTGACTAACACTTTAATATGTTAAAATCCAAAATTCATCCCAAGAAGCTTGGACCATAACTATGAGAAATCTGAATAACATTATAGAGAAATGGTCAGAAGCAACTTTGTTGCTCCTGAAACAGCAATGACACTCAAGGTGTATGTCTGAAACATATGGATAACAAAAACTCAAATTTAAAAAAACTAAAATAATTTATAATGACAATTTTTTTGGTGGCAAGCAAGAGATATATTAAGAAGCACCTAATATAATGTATAATCACAATATAAAACAAGGGAGAACACACCATGCCCAGTTTCCCCAAGGTTCCACCCTCAAAAACCGAAGAAGGCTGTAAATGTCCTCCAGGTTGTTCTGTGATGGAAAAAATAAATGTCAAGGAATAACAGCTGCAAAGACAAAAATCCATCGGATGTAACTTGCAAGTAGTACAAATTCCTTCAAACTATTTAGGATATGATGCATGCAACAACATTAATTGTATAAGAGCAAGGAGTTAATGCAATGAATAAAACCAATTTACATGTGGGTTTGTCATTCAGTGTAGTAATGTGTTCATTGGAATAACACAATGTAACATCAAATCACAGAAAACTATTGTGGCTTTTATCAAATAATACAGGGCAGTCTCACAAAACATGCTATCCGTCAGATAATGCAGACGACAAAAAAATCCAAAAAACTTACCTAAAAAATTTGTCCAGAAGAAAACAAAAGGGACAATCATTTAAACGTAAGGATGGCATCACAAAAATTTTCCACTAAACTCACCTGGATAGGAGTACCAGTAAGACACCATCGGCGATCAGCAATTAGAGCAGCCGCCGCCATAGAAATTTGGCTTTTAGAGGATTTTATAGTATGCGCCTCATCAAGCACTACTCTAAACCAATGAACCGAGTAAAGTCCCCCATTGTCTTCAGCATGCTACGAATGGAACACATGAATGGAAAGAGAATAGAGAATAACCTTTAACCTATGCAAGGACATCCAATGCAAAGCACACAGCAAATTCCCATAAAATCAAACAAGAGCATTTCAAAGCTACCTCAGGTGAAAATTCTGAGGCTAACACTCCATATGTGGTGATTACAACATCATTTTGGGCTAGAATTTTTGCATCCTTCAATCTACCTTGTCCATAATGAACATAAACAGACAAAGAACCAGGTTGAGCATGAGTTTCAATCTCTGCCTGTCAACACACAGATGTTTAGAATAATCTCAGAAATGGAGAAGTACATGATTGCTGGTGAGCCTGTGATACCCATTAAATTACCAACTCCTTTAATAAGCAGTGGAAAATGGCAATAAGTATATCTAAGAAAAGTAAAGATCATTATGGGAAAATGGCTACCTTCCACTGGCCTAGAAGTGTCATAGGGCATATGATCAGATTGCCCCCACTAGTAAGGGTATTCTCTTGCTTCTTCAGCTTATGGAAACCTGAAAATTTAGCTGCTTTCTTTGAAAGATCTGGAGATTGATCTGAAATACTGCTGATTTCACTACTTTCATGATAGTGCTGACTTGTAGATTGACTACTGGCTAGTAGACCTTTTTCTGAATGAGCAAGAAGGAGAGCTATGGTCATAATTGTCTTCCCAAGCCCCATTGCATCTGCCAGAATCTTCAAATGTAGTCAAGTCAAAATACTGTAAAGCGGTTTTTTGATAACAACTGATGGATATCAAAGATATATATAACACATACTCCTCCTCTGGCCATTTTAAGGGTGCTTGGAAATTCTGTTGTGGCATCACCTGTAAATGCATTCAAATAGATGACAAGCTCCCTCCTGTGTACACAAACACCTGTATGAGGTTCCAGACTCAAAGCAAGCATAAAGCATAAAAAGTTATGCTCGTCCCACATACTTGTCTGCAAGGCGATACGCATCCCAACAGGGGTGAAGGGTTGTTCCTGCCTCATCCATGCATGGTCCCTTCTCCAGCTGGATCATCCAGTGAAGAGCCTGCCTCTGATAGGGGCGAAGTTCACACTGAAGGGTGCTAGGGGGATCCCTTTCCTGAAATACAAAAAAATCTGGAGTACTTCAACTGCACAAAGCATGGTGAGGGGTGGGGGAAGGGGATGAAGAAAAATGCACATGTAAGCTCCAAAAGTACAAGAAAATATTCTAAGAAATTACAATACCTCAAGATAAGAGTTGTCTCCGACGCCAACAATATTGTCAAGATCAGTGTCTGAAATGGACTCCTCATTTTCAACTTCATTGCCATTTGGAGATGGATTCTTAAACTTGACATGTGACAGTAAGCCAGGAATACCAGAATTGTCCTGTTCAAGCAAGTTTCAATGCTAAATCCACTAAGAACGTAACTAAAGAATCAAATAAATTCGTTATTGTACCTTTGATTCTAAAGGCCGCTTCCTCGTATACAGATCATCAGGACTGAATTCTGCCTAATTATAATCAAGCAATAACGAAAACAAAGTATCAATTGCATTCTAAAAGAAGCTAGCATAAACAACAAAACAATCCGGCTCTGAAATAGATCCAAAGTCAAAATTTCATATCAACTATACAAGTTAGTGACATAATCAAAGGAGAGAAATAGGCTCACAAAAAAAAGGGTTTGCAACTAAAAGGATAAACTATCACCTTTTTAAAAGGGGTTAATCCCAGCAACCTAAACAAGGTTGGGAGAGCATGAACAACTGACTCCTCAGAAGAATTGCTGGCTGCTCTAAGGGAGGTCTGCTGGCACTTTCGGAACATAGAACTATTGATATATACACTGAAATGTAAACAAAATTAAAATTCATCAAATACTCAATGAGTTAACTAGAAATACAAGATCAAGATCACTGAAAAATTCTATTTTACCCTTCTATCAAGCCACAAAAAGTATTCAATTCCATAAGGCCAGATTTTGTTGCATGCAATTTGATTGAACTTGGAAGCTGGAATCGACGCAAAAGAGATGTTGCTTATACCATGGATTTGGAGTTTATGGAATATAAATTCAATTCCAAATCCATTGGCATTTACAAAGAAACTAGAGTACAAAGAGCCACTGCTATCTCTAAACGAAGCCTTTGCAATCGTTAGAAGAGAAGAAGAAAGGAGAAATATAATGTTAGAAAAGGGAAGCACCATGGACAGATCTGCTTTAGCCATCTCAAAACAAAGTGGAAATGAAGGAAGTGCTGCGACTAATGTTGCAAACTCTGGTACAAGCAAAGGTAAGAAAACAAGTGAGAAAGACTCTTTATGGTACAGCTATTGCAAGAAAACTAGGCACACAAGGGAGACATGTTGGAAGCTCCATGGCAAGCCCCTAAATTTTTTTAAGGGGAATGGGGATAAAGGGGTTAATTCTGGCTATAAATCACAAGTCAATCTTGCTGAAAATTGAGGAAAACAGCAGGAAGAAAGCTTTGGCCAAGAAATGGAGCTCAACAAGGAGGAAATTGACAAACTCAAATGATTCATTTTCAAGTTGGAAAAACCTGAGGGACATAGTCATTTTGCTTAGACAGGTAAGTATTCCATCTCCGTGAGTACCTCTAAAATTAGGTTTTCCAGCCCTTGGATCATTTTGATTCAGGGGCACTAGACCATATGACCAATTTTTCAAAAGTCTTTTCTAGTTACATTCCATGCCCAAGAAATCAAAAGATCAAAATTGTTGATGGTACTATAGCAATTGTGACTGGTCAAGGAGATGTCTTCTTAACATCTTCTCTAACATTAAGAAATATCTTACATGTTCCAAAACTCTCAGTAAATTTATTGTCTATTCCTCAAATTACTAAGGACCTAAATTGCTTAGTCAACTTTACACAATCTGGATGTTATTTTCAGGGCCTTCTCATAGGGAAAGTGATTGGGCATGCTAGAGAAGAAAGGGGGTTGTTTCTCCTTCAAGCTCAAAGTGGCACAACATGTCCTACTCCTCATACCTATTTATCATAACATCATCCTCCAGCCGAGGAACAAGTTTGATCATCCCATTTTCGTCTTGGTCATCCACCTTTTTTATTATTGAAAAAATATTTTCTAATATGTTTGAAAAACTAAATGTTCAAAACTTCCATTGTGATGTTTGTGAGTATGCTAGAAATCACTGTGTGTCTTTTTCTTTAAGTAATAAGAAAAGCTTTGTTTCATTTAGTTTGATCCATATGGATGTTTGGGGACCTACCAAAGTTCATAGCATTTTGGGGTAAGTTGATTTGTTTTGTTTGTTGATGATTGCACTCGGTTTGCTTAGGTATATCTCATGAAACAAGAATCTGAGGTTAGCACAATCTTCCTCATTTTCATAACATGCTAAAAAATAAGAATGATGTCAAGGTCCTAGGAATAAGGTCAGACAATGGAAAAGAGTACTTCAATCAATACCTTACATCTTATTCCAAAAAGAAGGAATCATTCATTATACCTCCTATAATTATACTCCCCAACAAAATGGGATAGTAGAGCATAAAAATAAGCATCTATTGGAGATCACTAGAGCACTGATTTTTCAAATGAATGTTCCAAAGTCATCTTAGGGAGAAGCTGTCCTAACTACTACATACCTCATAAATAGTCACCCTCTCGGATTCTTAACTATTCTAGCCCTATTGAGGCACTTTCTAGATTTTTTTCCAAAATTTGACAGTTTCAACCGCCTTTCCCCAAGGATCTTTTGGTGTGTGGCCTTTGTACATATCCATGCTCACCAAAGGAGTAAACTTGACCCAAGGGCCCTTAAAAGGGTACAAGTGTTATTACCCAGCTTCTAAAAGGTTTTTTGTCACTATGGATGTATCCTTCAATAAAAAACAACCTTTTCCCCCAATCATTATCTTCAGGGGGAACCTTTTGCCAAAGATAAGGAATTCTTTCCTAGCCTATCTACTCTTCCTATCTTGGAGAACTCCACCAAACTTGTCCAAACTAAGGGATCAGATTTTTCCATAGTCGTCACTCCAGAAAATACCAAAAAAAAAGCCCCAGAAATGCCTCAAACACTTTACCAGTCATGCCAGATTTTTCTATAGCTGTGACTTCAGAAAATACCCAAGCAATTGCCCCAAAGAACACCTAAAAAATTGTACCAGAAGCTGTCCCTGACTTACCCAGATTTGAATCCTATTTGCAAAGTTCAAAGGGGAAGGATTTTCAAGTGTCACTCAAGGTCTATTCAAGGAGGAAGCAACTGGCCCTAGAAACTCCATATGTCCCAATCATTCAACCAAAAAAAGGTACTAATTCAATTGATCCTGATACACAAAAAAAAGGCAATGATTTCCTTAGCCTTAATGATCTTGATTTGCCTATTGCCCTTACAAAAGAAAAAAGACAATGTACTCAACACCCTTTGATCCATTTTGTTTCCCTTGAAAAACTATCACCTTCTTACCAAGCCTTTCTCTCAAAGCTAAATTCTATAGAGACACCAAAAACTGTCCAAGAGGCACTTAGAAATGACAATTGGGGGGAAAGCAATGATGGAAGAAATGAGTGCACTAATAAAAAAATAACACATGAAAGGAAGGTGGCTTGCAAATGGGTGTTTACCACAAAGTTTAGGGCTAATGGCACACTAGAAAGATACAAAACAAGACTAGTTGCAAAGGGGTATGCACAAACTCATGGAATTGATTACCATGAAGCCTTTGCACCTATGGCAAAGATGAACACTATTCAGATTCTACTATCCTTAGGCTGCTAATCTTGATTGGCCATTGCAACAACTAGATGTTAAGAGTGTTTTTCTACATGGAGACTTAAAAAAGGAAGTCTATATGGAAGTGTCATTGGGGTTGGAAGAAAAATTTGAAAAAGGCAAAGTGTGCAGGCCCAAGAAGGCTCTTTATGGACTTAAACAATCACCAAGAGCCTGGTTCGGAAGATTTACAAAGGCAATGAAGAGAATGGGATACAACCAAAGTCAAAGGGATCATACCTTATTCTTCAAACAAACAAAAATGAACAAGGTAATAGCCCTTATTATATATGTTGATGACATAGTCTTCACAAAAATGATCCCGCAAAAATGGAGAAATTGAAAAGGCAACTAGCTAAGGAATTTGAAATCAAAGACCCAGGAAAGCTCAAATACTTCCTAAGGATTGAAGTTGCACACTCTAATGAAGGAATAGTAATCTCACAACAGATATGCATTCTAGATCTACTAAATGAGACAGGAATTAGTGGTTGCAAACCAACAGAGACTCCAATGGAACAATCTCACAAGCTAAATAAGGAGAAGGAAGCACTCCAGTGAATTAAAAAAAAAATATATCAACACCTAGTGGGGAAATTGATATACTTAGCTCACACAAAACATAACATAGCCTATGCTGTGAATGTGGTAAGCCAGTTCATGCATGATCCTAGAGAAGTGCACATGGAAATGGTATTTAAAGTGCTAAAGTACCTAAAGTTTTCACCTAGCTAAGGCATTCATTTTAAAAGGGGAGGGAGTTCAATCCTAGAAGCATACACGAATGTTGATTGGGTCGGGTCAATAATAGACTAAAGATCAACATCAAGGTATTGAATGTTTTAAGGAGGAAACTTAGTGACTTGGAGAAGTAAGAAGCAATAGGTGGTAGCAAGGTCTAGTGTAGAATCAGGATTCAAAACCATGGCACATGGAATCTGTAAGCTTCTTTGGATCAAGATAATACTAAATGACCTTGGAATCAAATGGGAAGAACCTATGAAACTCTACTGTGACAACAAGTCAGCCATCAGCATTGCACACAATCTAATGCAACATGATCAAACTAAGCATGTGGAAGTGGACCAACATTTTATAAAAGAGAAACTTGAAAATGGGTTGATTTGTACTCCTTATATTCCTACAAAGGGCCAGTTGGCTGATATTCTAACAAAGGGGCTTCCCACCCAGTCATTCCAAACTATTTTAAGTAAGCTAGGAATGAGAAACATTTATTCCTCAGCTTGAGGGGGAGTGTTGTAAAATCTGTCAATTGGAATCCAGCCAACTTGGGTGGCAGATTATTGAATATTTTTCCAGCCCATATGAGTTGTAACAATTGTATAGTTGTACACAGAATCTTCTAGGATTCTTTCCTTTCTTAGCATTCTTCACTTATGTTATTTATCTTTGATGGCATGATGATAGGCATTATTTCCTAGGCTATTTTTATACAATTATTCTCTATATATTCATATGTAATCCTATACAATAAACACAGCAGAAAGCATTTTCACAAAGGCTTCTAGATCTAAATGAGAACAAAGACATCTAGTTCCAGTGTGGTAAATGGGTTGAGCAAAGACAAGCGGCAGGCCACTTGAGTTGGCTTGCAATTTCCACAAGCAAAAAATTCAATTGGCTTGGTTATCACACAACTGATCTCAAGTATATAGTCAGGCTGAACTCATGAAGCTCCATTTGTCTTGAAAGTCATTGACTGCACGCAAGCCAAGCAAGCCAAATGGTAGGCTGCCCAAGCTTCACATAAAAGACAAAGGAGCTCCAAAAGCACAATCTTGACAGCCTTTTCATCTCAAACAGACCTTAAACAAGCCTCTGGTAAAGCCATGCTTCAGTAGATTGGTTCACCTGACAGCCTTATCCAGGTCCAATCCAAGGCTCAGGATTAATCACAAGCCTGGTTTAAAGGGTGCACTTGAAGAGCCCTTTGGCAATTGCTGAATCAGACAATGCCACTCAAAAAGTAACTAATAATTTTGAAAAAGACATTATTTCTAGACAATATGCACACCTGATTGATAAAAGAATAGTGTCCATGATGCCCAACACATCAGGAGCAGCTTTACAAAACCCCTCAATCTTAACCTTCTTATCCCTCACAAGCGGCAAAAGGCACCGAGCCCACTCATTTGGGATGCGACCTACCTGCCATAAACACCATAAAGATATTAAAAGAAAATCAGAATATTATAACCATTATTTTGAATTCTTTTAAATAATCACAGCTGCATTTATCTCAAGGAATTGGATTTAATCCAGAATTCAATAAATTCAATTCTGCAGAGTACAAGTTTTTTAAATTCTTTATATCTTTGGTTTCTGTAAAATTTGATTTAATGGTCCATAAATTAACCAAACCAGACATTTGGAAGTGGGTCCTTCTTACTCCACAAACTATTCACAGCCAAACGCAAGCCTTGTCAAATTACCTCCCCGGACTCTTTCGTGGAGAACCTCACAATCTCCGAGCAAGCCCCCATCTGTCGTCCTCGTCCAGTAAGCTTCCCTGGAGAAGGAGAATTTGGGCTCTTCTTCAATGGAAATGTGAAAAACACTTCATCCCCAGATTTCATCCTCCTCCCTTTACAAGTTGACAATCCCGCGAGTTCACTGCAATTCAAAAACCACCACTCACTCCCAATGGAACCCGAGCACCGACTCGAAGCTTCAAAACTATTATCAACCAAATGGCTAGGAGTTGGAGTATCATTTTCATTAGACCCTAAAGAACACTTCTTTGCCTCGTTATTATTTCGATTCGAATCTGAGACGACAGTTCCATTGCCTAAAGAACACTTCTTCGCCTCATCCTCGTTTCGATACGAATCTGAGACGACAATTCCACTCACGGAGCTCGAATTGCGGCGAAAAGTTTCCGTATTTTTTCCCATTTTAGTTCCGAAATTTGGAGTATCGAAGATGATGTTGATCGCGGCGGTGACGTCGTTGTTGGCCATGTGAAGCGCACGGATGATGTCCATATCGGAGTAGTTCAGGCCAATTACGGAACGGACGGTCGATAACAGTTCATCCGTGACCTTCTTGCCCATATCCGATGAAACCCTAACCCTAATTCCACCAGTATATATTGGAGCGCGGAGTCACAGGAGAACCGTGAAACCCTAGGTCCGAGAAGAGGTTAAGAATAATGGAGTTGGAAGCCCTTGTGCTATAATGCGCTAGGGCCTCTGTTGGAGTGGCTTGAACTTTGAAGTGAAGAAGACGAGGTCAGTGGCGCGTACGAAGGAAAATCGCGGGCTGGGAAGGAAGCGTGTGAGAGAAGCAATATTTCCCGCCATCCTTTTGCACGTGAGAGTCACGTGACCCCCAATTTCAACCAAGTATGTCACCATTTGGCCTTCGCCACGAAGAATGCGTTCTGTTTTATATTTTTAAGGGAAGTATGTTTTTTTTAAAGTGTTTTTAGGAAAAAGCATTAATAAGTAAATGTTTTTTTTTTAATATTTTAAATAAGTTTTTAATATTATAAATGATTTTTTAAATTTTATTAAATATCTAATATTTTTTAAAAATACATTTTTCTATAATATTTTGAGTCTTATTGGTGACTGTTTTTAAGAATTATTTTTTATTTTTGAAAACAAAAACACTAAAAACATGTTTAGAAAAAATGGATATGTTTTTGTTTTTTGTATTTTTGTGTTTTCAAAAACCACTTTTTTTTTATAATAATAAAAACATATTTTCATTGTTTTTTCACTATTTAAATAATAGATTATTCTCGTATCTTCTCTTCATTATTTTTGTGTTCCCCTAACTGCTTATCGTGTTTCCACGAAAATGAGCTCCACCCAATAACCACGCCCCCAACTCTTTTCTTCTTCCTTAAATTATTAAAATTAATATACTAACATGATTATAAAGTTATCATTTATTTAGAAAAATTATAATTGGTGTAAAAAAAATTAAAATGAATCATTTTTTTAATTTAAATAAATTGTAAATATAAAAATTATTTATATATTTATAATATCAAGTTAACTAAAGAAAACACTTTATTAATTTTTTTTTTAAAAAATAACTTTCAAACATATTTTTTGTTTTATTTGTTGTAAAAAAACGTTTTTATTAACTTAATCTAATATGTTTTTCTATTTTTGAGAACAAAAACTATTTTCTAAAATTTGGTTCCCAAACACAATTTTTTTTTATGAAAATATCAAAAACTATTTTTCGTTTTAAAGAACAGCAACCAAATACACCTTTATAACTGAATTCTAACTTGTTTAATGTTAAGGAACTGGGCATATAATGATATTTGACAACATCTACCATGTAAAATAAAATATTTGATAATCTTTATATAAAGATATTTAATATTACCTTTACTTTATTCTTCATAGAAAGTTAGCATGAATCATATCCTTGGAAATTACTTTTTCAGTATTCAAGTCTCTTAAAAGGGAAAAGGTTCCGGTGAGTGCACATGACAGTCTCGAGGTTGTGTTCCTTGTACCATTGAGGCTTGCATTGAAATATATGGTTTTGGGCCAGATTCGTGCTTTAACAAATTAATATTTAAATTATTATTATTATTATTTTCAAAGCCATCTCATTTTAATTTCGTATTTTATACGAAATACAATTTCATTTTTTAATTTTTTTTACACTTCTAACTTTACATTTTTACATGTTTTTTTACGATTTTAGATTTTATTTTTTATTTTATCTTGTTTATTAGCATAATTTTATTATTTTAAGATTATTAAATTATTGATAATTGTTGTCAATGGAAACTTTAATACCAACAACATTAGATAAAGAACACAAAAATAAAATAATTAATACAAAGATACACGAGGTTTTAATGTGATTTAATCAACCATGCCTACATTTATAGATGAATCTCATGTTTCCCACTCTTTGTATTTATACCTTACCACGAACCCTCTTACTCCGTCAAGTATCTCTCATTATTCCTCACATCTCATATAGTTTCTACAAGGTCATCTCCATTGTATGATTTTTTTTCTCTCATAACCTAAAATATTTATATAGAGATATTTTTAATAACTTTCCTTATTTTATAAAAATATAAAAAATAAAAATCTAATATTACAATAATATATCAACTAAGAAAATAATCTATATAATATTCTTTACAAAAATAAATCTTCACTATTTAGGGATTTGGGACATTTCTCAACAATCTCCACCTTTAATCAAATTTCATCAAGTTAATTTTTCATTTTTCCATGACACAGGCTATTTGTATCATATCACCGCAAGAGAGCAATCAACTCCACCTTCAACAACTAAAATTCTTTTTGTTTTCGTTTTGTGTGCTTTGTAATCTTTTGTTTTTCTAGAAATCTCCAACCTGAAGCTTTAATACAAATTTTTTGTGCAAGTGGAAGCTTTAATACAAATAAGGTTAATTAAAAAACACAAAAATAAGTTTGTTGTGCCAATGAAAGCTTTAACACAAGTGAGATTAATTCAATAACACAAAAATAAAACAATGACATATACGATATACGAGGTTTTAACGTGATTCGGTCAACCATACTTACGTCCACGTATGATAGATAATTATTCCATTATACAATAGAGACTATTACAAAAGACAAAATCATATACAACTATTAGGTTTTCGAAACATTCCATGTTTCCACACTCCTTGTATCCATACCCTACCACAAGCCCTCTTGCTCCACGTAGTATCTCCCATTTTTTCTTACATCTCTATCATTTCTCATATAGTCTTTACGAGATCATCTTCATCTCATGACTTTTTCCCTTCAGAGATATTTTCAACAACTTTTTTTATTCTATAATGAAATATAGTATTACAATAATATATCAACTTAAGAAATATTTTATACATTATTCTTTAAAAAAAAAAAAATTACTATTAGGAATTTGTGACACTTCCCAACAATCTCTACCTTGTACCAAATTCCATGAAGTTAATCTTTAATCTCTCCATAGCACAATATCATATCACCATGAGAGAACAATCGAATCTACCTTTAATTGAAATTCTTGTGTGATTTGTAATATTTTGTTTTTCCATAAATCTTCAACCCGAAACTCTAATACCAATTTGTTGTGCAAGTGGAAGCTTTAATGCCAACAATATTAGATTAAGAGCATAAAGATATTGCTCCGGTTGGACTTAGGGTGTATGAGTCTAATATTTGGCCCACTGTGTCGGGATTCGAGCTTAGAGAGGTCGTTCAGAGGATTTACGGACTTGCAGACGCCTAGGGGATGGGCAAACCATTGGCTCACAACTTGACCGTGATTACTAGAATACTACACCACATGATTTGCTCTATCCTGCTACCATGGGGCGAACACTGAGTCGAAGTCTCCTATTATGAGGCATTCCTCATGGACTTTATTTTGACGGGGAGACGAATCCAACTTGGGTACCTGATAATGATGCACATGATCTCATGTTGCGAGAGCACGACCTAAGTACTCCCCTATGACCACTTCCTCACCAGAGTGTTCAAAGATATCGAGGTTGATTTGATCCGAGAGACAGATTTCGAGGCTCCCAACAGTTATGACACGTATGATGATCTATCGATGGGGCGGATGAATTTGAGAAGGCCCCCGATGGTTCTTGGGTTAGACGAGCAGAGAGACCACCAGCACAGGTTCGAAGACAGGGAGAGGCACATCCCGGAGTAGATGAAGAGGCCGAGATACAAGAGATGGAGGCTGGAGTAGACCCTCAGAGAGACTTTCAATAAAGAAAGCCTGAGCTTGACATTCATCCACTCCAGTCGACTTACACAACGGGACCATCTTCTCAACCATCATTCACTAAGCCTCCTCACACAGAGATACCACCTCATCAGGCACCTCACGCTCCTGATTATGCGTTTTTGATGGATCTATCTGCTCAGATTAGCTCTCTAGGCACTCGCATGAAGGAGCTTGCTGTAGTCAGTGATACTCGGTTCTATTCCATGGAAGATCGCATGGATCAGTATCAGACTGGTTTCACCTCTCAGTTTAAGTATCTACAGTGGGACCATCTTCTCAACCATCATTCACTGAGCCTCCTCACACAGAGATACCACCTCATCAGACACCTCACGCTCCTGATCATGCTCCTTGGATGGATCTATCTGCTCAGATTAGCTTTCTAGACACTCACATGGAGGAACTTGTTGTAGTCAGTGATACTCGGTTATACTCTATGGAGGATCACATGAATCAGCAGCATGCTGGCTTCACCTCATGGTTTGATAGTCTTGAGGCTCACATGGATCAGCATCAGGCTGTGTTTGAACATTTCCAACAGATGATTGAGCACATTGAGGGTTGTTTGGAGAGTCAGCATGAGGAGATGATGACTTACCTACGCTCTGTGTTTTCACCTCCACCTTCTCAACCTTGATTTCATAGAGACCCCCTTTGTTTATTTTTTACGTTGTCAAAAGGGAAAGATATTTAGGATTTAGGAGACTCACATGCATATCATTGTCATATCATTTGTTTGGATCGTATATATGAAAGGCTTATATGTTTCGTGTACATTTAACTTATATATGATATGTTGTATGTTTCATGACTTATACTGTTTCTTATTGACAATTCATTCTCTCTAGCATGTCTTGATTGTCTTGTTGATCCATGATTGGTTTGAGGGGGAGATTCTTCTTCTCTTAGATAACCAAGGTTTGTTATCATAAAAAAGTGGGAGATTGTTAGCCCAATGGTTCTCCTAATTAGGTTTTGATGATAACAAACCATGATTAAGTTACTAATTTGTTTGATTTGTAAAGAATCTCAGGTGTTAATTTGGAAATTCATCAAATGACCTAATGGATACAAGATCAAGACATTTGGAAAACATTTAATCATAGGAAACAAATGTAAGATGAACGCATGGGTGCACTTAGGTTTTACATATCATTTCATGCATCTTTGGAAAACTCGATTTATTTTTTAAAGTTACAATTTCATTAAAGCCCGAGTTTTATCAAATGTACCTTAGGTAAAACGTTTCAAAATTGGCATATCAATTTACCTAAAGACTTTGCCTAAGTGTTAGAAAATAAAAGAACGTAAAAATATAAGTTTTCGAGGCTAAAATGTTGAACCGGTCGAGGCATTAGGCCAACCGGCTCAACCGTCCAAGGTACCAATTGATCGATTCCCTTTGACAGGTCGAGGAGTGCAAAAAACATACACACTCTCTCTTTCAGTAGTCTTTCCCTCCCAGTCAACCTCCGGTCAAGGTCTGGTTGAAGTAACAGTAACCTGTCAAAAACATTAAATGCTCCAGCGACTAGTGATCCGGTCGACCTCTAGCTCGACTTGTTGAGGCTACTTTTTTATTTTCTTAGCTCCCGAGGTTAGAAACTTATAAATAGATAGTTCCACTTCATTTATGAGATAAAAAAACACCTGCATTTTTTTGTCTACCCACTTGTTCTTGTCTTCAAAGCTCTTACTTATTTCTTGGTGCATTAAATCTTCACTTGCATATATTTTAGTGCACCTTTGTGATTCGTCCTAGCCTTTGATTTGTATTTGAGCTATTATTGAGCTAGGTTGAGAAAAATTCATTCTTGTTAATTGAGTGTTAAAGCCTTCAAGTGAGTGAATCTTGAAAATAATGTGTAAGAGCCCATTAGAGCCGGAATCCAAGTGTAAAGGAGATTAGAAGATTGGTTGAAGATTCAAGCTAGTGGAACCCTCACTCAGTTAGGAGATTGAGGAAAGTGGACGTAGGCAAGAAAGTGCTGAACCACTATAAAATTCGAGTTTGATTTCTCTAACTCTATTTCTATTTACTTGCTTCTATTGTGCTTAAATTTGTTGTGTTTAAAAATATTTTTTAAAAACCCAATTCACCCCACTCCCACACTCTTGGGTGTTTTTCTCATTTAAGATTGACCATTATTTTTTCAGTTAAGTATCTTAATCATTTTCTAACCACCTTAAATGCAAGATGGCTTCTCCTAGACCCCATTAAGGAGTTTTCTATATCATTCATTTTTGCATTAAAAAGCCTACAATTGTCTCATTCAATTCTATCATTCTGGTCTCAAATTTGGTCAACATTTGAACTTTAGATACCTTATAATCGATTTCTCCCCCTCTAAAATCTCCTAAGCATACTTAGTAGATTCACATGCCATTATCCTCTTATCTTTATCTAGTGACATCACACAAAAAGATAACATTTTAGGCCTTTGAGCTAGTTAGATTAGCTTCATTTTCAACAATAGATCACTCATCATATCATTTAAGAACCATGATAGAATTATCTAAAGTGGAAGGCGTATTAGGAGTTCTATTCACAAATAATGCTAAGTGACACTCCATCGATTAACTTCAAATATATTTTCATTTGAGATTTTCAATAAGCATAATTTGATTCATCAAAGAAGGGTGGTTTAGGCATCTCTTGACTATGATGAGCTATCATGAGAGACTTAAGGATCCAACCTTAGTTGCGAGTCTTGTGACATTGTTAAAGGGAACCTCTTTGACACTGATTAAAAGGAGCGACCAAGGTGGTTCACTATAGTCCTGGAGAGGGGATGAATATGACTATTAAAAAAATGACATTCAAATGAGCAATTTTAACGAACACTCAATAACCATATGCTAGTTTATAAATAATAACAAAACAACCAAATATGAAAAAAAAAATATAATGAAATAAAATGAGTAAGTGAGGAATGATTGTTGTCTCACAACATTAAGAATTATAATGATCTTGCCTACATTTACTCCTTATACTCTTAGCAATATTAATCCACTAACATATGAGCTTCCATTGTTAGCCCAAAACTATTACAACCTTGTATTAATGCCTAGCCTACACAGTAAGGAGGGCTAAGCTTCAAATACCAAACTTAGGGTACAAAACCCAACCAACAACTCTCAAACACAATAAAAATATACAAAGAAATGAATGAAAGATGAGGCTACCCCATAGGAGCAACTAATGTTGAATCCACTCACCAATCAAGCCTTCTTCAATGCTCTTCTGTTTTATGCTTAAGAGGTTTCACCCTTGTATACTAACCATGTACAATACACTAAGACACGATTAAATTTATGAGTTTGAAATGCACTCAACTTCACCTCAAAGCATAAAATCTTTTAAATACCATGAAAAATGCACTCTAGGTTATAAGTTCGACAAGTTGTTATCTTTTCAATAAAATTATAGGAATCCTTAAATGTGAGAAACACAAAAAAAAAAAAAAAAAATGTCAAACGATGATAAATAAAACACTAGAGCAAAAGTCTTGGCTGATCAAATTTCTAATGGAGATCAATTGATTGAACTCAACGTATCATTAGTCAAAGACAAGCTAGCCGATCTTCCATAATGACAAAAATCTCCCTTGTGGACTTGTTTGAAAACTATTCTTGAAAAACAATTTTTCGCTTTTTAGAATAGAAAACAATTTTCTAACTTAAAAAATGTGTTTAACATATTTTTTTATAAAACAGTTTTTTAGGAATTTATTATGAAACATGTTGTTCTTTGAGAATAAATTTGAGGTGTTTTTAGAGGTTTTTTTCTATTTTATTTTATTGATATTCAAAGAGGTATTATTCAGGGAATAGGATAGGGAAATTTCTTGCTTGGTTTGCTTCCAGTTGAGACTACTAAACTGCTGCGCTTGGTCGTCCCTGTGAGATGATCTGCCCTGGACTTCTCTCTTTCAGCTTCCTGTTTTCGACATTAAGGCAGCTCAGAATTAGGAACTTCGAAAGCGGTTTTTTCAGACATAAACAAGATGCCTACTGTTGGCCCTCAGCCTAACTTAGTCCTTTGGTGTGTTAACAGATAATAGGTATTAAAAGTAAAGACAGCCTGGTTTTAGAACCTCCTTTCCCTTTTCATGACCAATGAAAATATTAAAAATACCTTAAGAACTTTTGACTTGTACATGAGTGCCCAATATTTTCATAGAGAATAATTTTAAAAAAAAATTATTTGTCACATACAAGTTCTTAAATATATTTTTTTTTTTTTATTAAAAATAAGTAAGTGTCATTTTTAAGAATTGCCCATAAAAATTATTATTGGAAAATTGTTTTCGCAGATGTTATCAAACATATTCTACCTTTTGACCTCAAAACCAAGTTTTAACCTAAGAACAAGCTAAATATTATCAAACACACTAAAATGCCCATGCAAAGGAAAAAAACCATACCTTTAAATACATGAATGAACTCCTAAAACTTCAATAAATTGTCCAAAAATTCCATCCAAAATGTGTAACTTGTTTAGGGTTTTTAGCCTCCATTGACCATGGTTAGGTCAACCATGTCAATCCTACTATGGTTAGGTTGCCAACCACCACTATATGATGGTTACTTACTATAGACATGCACGATGACAATTTCTTTACAAGACTAGTGTATTTTGCCTTAAAACTCTACAAGAAGTTAAAGATTAGTTCTAACATGTATGTTTTATTAACTCTCCTATTTAAGATGCAATCAATGCCTAATCCAATAAAAGAAAGGTCTTGAGGAGTGGGTCGCTCTAGAGGTTCAAGAAATGAGGAGTTAGGGTGTTGAGAAAAATTTAGTTCTTTCAAAACACATATAAAACTTTATCCTAATTCCCATAAATTGTAACTATTATTTGTTTTCTTTAGATGAAGTCATTAAAAATTCCGGTCATTAGTAAAATAGACAAAAGTTAATTCAAATTATATGTGAAAACCTTAAAAAAAAAAAACTAAATATCTAATGTATTAATAGAATCATGATATCGTGGATTCCTAATCATTTGTCACATATAAATACGAGACTATAAAATGTCATGCAACATAAAATAACCATTTTCTTCCTCGTTTTCAAAACAAAGTTAAATAGTTTTGAAAAATAAATAAAAATTAATATCTTAATCATATTAAGAATAACATTGACATAAGGTTGGTTATAGTCCTTAGGAGTTGTGTTAAAGGCTTAAATCAAATTGTACTTATATCCTAACATGGAGAAGGATATTGGAATTACATTTTTAGCTTTAAAAAATATGCATTATTTTGATAATTTCTTAGAATGTAGAAAATAAATTTTAAGACATGGATGCAAAATACGTAAATAACATGATCAATAATTAAATTGAAGATATCACTAATTCTAATGAATAACTCAAAAATAATAGATGATAAAACAATTTAAAAAATTTATTAGTACATCACAAAAATGGTGTCTATAAAAACAAATACTTTGGTCACTATTTACATAAAATTTTGTTTGAAAATATACAAAACAAAATTTGCTAATAAAAAAAAATAAATGACTATCAAATCGGTATTGTCAAAACATCTCCAACCACTTAACAACAATATATTAAAAAAAAAAATACTATTTATGCAACACATTAATTTAGATTATTATAATTTTAGCATTTTGAAAATTAATTTCCATAATAAATACCAAAAAAGAAAAAAGTAATTGACTAATTGTGGCATTGGTGCCCTTATATACCTCGGCTTTTTCCCTAACATTGGAATGGAACGTTACAACTTAATTAATACAATAGTCCATAGTACCCACCTATTTTTCAAACTTTGAATATATTGGCGGGTAATGCCCATTGAAGTGAATATTTTTCCCGCCCTATTATTGCCCTTTATATCCTTTCTGCCCATCAAATATCGAACATAAGTGCCACCTTAACCTTTTTCATAACACCCACTCCAATTACGTACCGGTTCGCCACTATCTCTGAGTCAACTCCTGGTTACACCGAGTCAACCCTGAGTTAGATATATCCTGATTTCTTTTTTTAAATAAATTAATCATTTCCTGGAATTTATTCCGGTGTGGCCTTGCTGCTTAAGTTATTTCTGTGGTAACACGTGGACGGACGAATAATCTTTTGCAAAATTGGATCTCGAGAGATCGAAATTATAAAATTTTGATAATCATATTTTCTCTTTTTATCCTTTTCTTGAATTTTTATATTATAAGAAACTATTTTAAAAAAAAAACTACGAACAAAAATAGAATCTAAGAAAAAGTATTACTAAAAAATGATTTTGGAAACTACTTTTAAAATAGTCTTTTTTTTTTTGCAACCAATTTTATTTATTTATTTATTATTTATTTAAGATAGTAGTTTCTGAGAACACAATATTATTTTAATTTATTTCCTAAGTGTTATTTTTAAAATAATTATATAAAAAAGATTAAAAATAAATAATTATATATAAAATTTATATTTAAGAAATATTTGAAAACACGGAAAAAAGTTGAAAATTTTTCATGTTTTTAAACAAACTTTTATTCCAAAAAATATAAAAAAACTATTTTTTTAAAAATTATCTTCAAAAACTGTTTTTTAAAAACTATTTTTGAAAACATTCTTAAATAAACTCTAATAGTTTTTGGAATTTTTTTAAGAATAATTATTCAAAAATAAATTTTGAGAACACATGGTTTTTAAAAACAAAACTTTGTTGAAAATTTAAATATTAAAAACAATTTTCTCAATTTATTTCCCTTAAAAATATAATGTATTTATGTGTAATACAAGATTTTTTAAAATATTTTTTATATTTTCAATTACTATTCAGAACATTGTACAAAAATAATTAAAAACATATAAAATTTATCCTAAAATAAAACCATTTTTAAATAATTTTCTTTTTGATTTTCATTGAAAGTTTTCCTACAACATAAAACATTTTTCATAATAATTTTTAAAGAAACCTTAATCCCTTAATCTTTTATGTCATCTTGTTATTTTATATATTTTTCACGTCTTACCACAATTCATAAGGCATGTACATCATTTTTGTCCGACTAAATATTAAAAATAATTATTTATTTATTTATTTTTCTTGTTTACCATAACCCGGGCAAAGCTAGAAAATAAGTTAGAGGAATAATAATTTCAGGAGGAGCCAAAATGAAGTAAAAATTAGTTGTATAACTACGCAAATGTTCAAACTCTTGACACTTCACCCTCATAAACCCATAAAACTTAAGGAAAATTTAATAACATAGTGAATGTAGAAAAGTTTTTAGATTCGTAGTGTCATTTCAAGTCCAAATTTAAGAAAAATTATTTGGGTGATATTATTTTTCAAAAATTTATTTGGAAAAAGTTAAAATATAATTAAGAAACTAGAAAGTGAAAATGCTAAAATTTATATAATATGTGGAGGATCCCAAATCTCCCAATGGGCTTGGGTTTTTGTGCTTGGGCTTCAAGTGCCTAGGCCCTGACCTTAGTCCATCCATACCCAAAAGACATTTCAGGTGAATTTTCCATCAACCGAAAATTTCAATAGATTTACAAATTTTGTTGATTTTCCATGAACATTAAAAATTTCTATATATTTTAAAAATACCTCCCATTGGCCATCACCATAGGATAAAAATGGAGAGCCCACAATAGTTACCACAGACAGCCCGCACCATAGTCTTCCTCTGTTCGATTTTTAAATATTATTTCTCATTTTGGGGGCGAATTTTGGAACAAATCGGTCAAAACGGAAACCAGTGTCGGTCGGACGAGTTCCGAGTTGAAAATCTGGACTCACTGAGTTCCGAGTCGCGTAATCAAACACTTCGTGGCAATTTAACTCGGTATAGTTGTCTCTCTCCCTCTCCACAGAAGCCACCAAAGGCGTCTTCAATGGCGGTTATGAAACCCTAACAAGGTACCATTTCTTCTTTCGTTGGTCTCTTTTTCTATCCCCATTTTATATATTCTTCCCCAAAATGTCTCGTATTCAAATCTAGTTTTAAAATTGGTCAATTTTGTGTTTTCTGACAACCATCACGTTGTTGTTTTTTAGGGTTTTCTGTTTGTTTGATAGGATCTCTAAAAAGAGCCTTAGATTTTGTGCTATAAGGATTGGTTTTTTGAGGTTCAGTGAGATTTTTGGAACCCTAAGGATTTTTTTTTTTTTTTTGGAGTTGGGTTTAATCTAGGGTTTCGATAAGTCGATGGAAACCGTGGTCACCAGATCGGAGCGGCGAGGGCGGAAAAGGAGAAGGATCGATGTGCAAACTGTTGCCGTTGATGTACAAGCTGGTGATGAAACAAAGCGGGCAAGATCGAATGTGTTGGTGGGTCAATATGTGTTAAAGGAATTTGAGGGTAACGGAATATTTCTTGGCAAGATTATGTGTTATGATGGTGGATTGTATAGAGTTGATTATGAAGATGGGGATTGTGAGGATTTGGAAAGCAGTGAACTTTGCAGCTTTATTATGGAGGATGCTTATTTTGATGATGATTTGACTGAAAGGAGGAAGAAATTGGATGAGTTGATATTAAAGAGAAAGAATATTTCAGCAATGAAATTGGTGGAGTCTGGGAATGGTGTGGAGAGAGTAGAAGCATCGTTGGTCAGTGACTTGAGTGATATGCCCATTCATGAAGTTGATAGTGTAGAACTGGATGGTGAAGCAGACTCGTCTAGTGATTCTTGTGAATATGCACGGGATCGAGAATTTGGCTCAGATGCTGAAACTCCAATGGTGCCACCACCACAATTGCCTCCTTCATCAGGGAATATAGGTGTGCCGGAGGAGTATGTGTCACATCTTTTCTCTGTGTATGGTTTCTTGCGCTCATTTAGTATTCGTCTGTTTTTGAGCCCATTTGCACTCGATGATTTAGTGGGGTCGCTTAATTGTACTGTTCCAAATACCTTGTTGGATGCAATTCATGTTGCTCTCTTGCGGGTGGTAAGACGGCATCTTGAAGCTTTATCTTCTTCTGGGTCAGAGATTGCATCAAAATGCTTGTGGTATTTATACTCTCTTATCATATCTTTTCTTTGTTTAATTATGGAAATCCAACGTGTTTTTTTGCTTATTAGGTAAGATTGAATAAAGAGTGTATCGTCTTATTACGGATAATGTTTTGGTGGGTGTTAGTGTTTCACTAGTTTCCCTCTTGTTCAATGCCAAATTTTATTTATTATACCAAGTGCTTATAACGATGCTTTAATTCAGGGAGATCTTCATATGCGAATAAAATATCTTGCCCATTCGTTTGTTGACTGAGGAACATAGTTTTAAAAGGCGCAAAGTACGCCTAGGCTCAAGGTGCGCTTAGAGTGCGCCTAGGCTCAAGGTGCAACCACTTGCTAGCTATAGTGCTTTGCTTCCCAAGACATGCACCTTGTTGAAGAGGCGTGCCTTGTCTACTTTACTTTTCATTTTTAAACACTTTTATTCTTAAAATTTCTAATTGTATATTAAAATTTATATAATTTCATTACTTTTTTTGTTGAATTTTTTCTTTTAAATGTTTAAAATTTTAACTTTTTTATTGATTGAATTGGATTTTGGATCATATTTTATAAAATTGATATGCATACTAGGTCAGGTTTTGGCATTTAAGGGGACTCCCCTTAATGTGATTCAGTTGGATTGGATAGCGGTGTGTTCTCCTTAGGGATTGGTCCTTAGTGGGAGTTCTTTTGTTTTTGTGTTTTTTCCTGTATTTTAGTTGTCTTTGGTGGGAGGATTTCTCATCCTTCTTCTTGTACTTCTTTTTATATTAATATATCTTTGTGGCGTTTCCAATCAAAAAAAAAAAAAATACTAGGTCAGGTTTCACTTCACTCAGGCGTGTGCCTTGTGTCCAAGTTGTAGGATACTTTTGTGCCTTAGGTGCGTCTTGTGCCTTTTAAAACTATGCTGAGTAATTGAGGAAAAGAGATGAAAATAGAATATGAATATATCTTTTAACTTGCTTGAGTGGAAAATTTTGTTTTATTGGGTCCTAATAAAAACCTAATGCTATGTTTGGGAACTTTTCTTGAAACCACCCCCCCTTTTTTTTTTGAGAAAAAAGAAAACATGAGAACACAACAGGTTTTTGAGAATTGTTCTGAATATAAAGTGTTTTCTGGAAATGTATTCTAGTTGTTTTAACTTGTTTTTTGGGTTTTTTCTTTTTCAAATAATTATACAAATTTGAAGAATGATTGAAAATAAAGCACTATGGATAAAGTTTGTTTTAAGACATATTTGGAAACAAAAGAAAATAGGTTGAAAACATTTCAAATTCCCAAACATACTTCTATTCTAGAAAATTTAGAGAATTGCTTTTGAAAATTGTTCTCAAAAACTGTTTTTTAAGAACTGTTTCCAAAAGCATTCCAAGCAGGCCCTTAATTTCCTCCTTTTACATTTTCTTATAGCAGCCAAATGGAGCATGGTTCATCTTGGAAGCAGTTAATACCACTTTATGTTTTCTCCTTGTTAAAACATATATTTTCTATAAGATGCTTTTGTTGTCCAATTCTCATTGATAAAAGCTATAATTGATTTTATACTGTTACCTGCAGGTGCATTGATTGGAGCTTGGTCGACACATTAACTTGGCCTGTTTACTTGGTCCAATATCTAACGATAATGGGATATACAAAGGGACTTGAGTTGAAAGGTTTTTATGCTGATGTATTAGACAGGGAGTATTACACCTCATCTGCTGGTAGGAAGTTGATTATTTTGAAAATCTTGTGTGATGATGTCTTAGACTCCGAGGAGCTACGAGCAGAGATTGACATGCGTGAGGAATCTGAAATTGGAATAGATCCTGATTCAGTTACTAATTTTCCCCCTGAAAATGGGCCAAGAAGGGTCCATCCCAGATATTCCAAAACTTCTGCTTGCAAGGATCAAGAAGCTATGCAAATTATTGCAGAAAGCCATGAGACGAAGTTATCTCGTAACTCAAATTCTTTGGGTTTTAAAACCACTGAACTGGATGTGAATGCAGCTGATGATCAAGATGTGAATGGTGATGAGTGTCGGCTCTGTGGCATGGATGGGACCTTGCTTTGTTGTGATGGGTGCCCATCGGTGTATCATTCTAGATGTATAGGTGTGAGTAAAATGTTTATACCAGATGGACCATGGTTTTGCCCAGAATGTACGATTGACAAGATTGGGCCAACTATTACTGTGGGAACATCGCTAAGAGGAGCAGAAGTTTTTGGAATTGATGCATTTGAGCAAGTTTATTTGGGTACCTGCAATCATTTACTAGTGTATGTTCTCAACAACTTTTATTTTAACCCCCATCTTTTTTGAAGTAATTTATATAACTCAAACATCTCATGGACCTACATGGTGGTATTGGAGTCATTTAGACCTCTATATGCAGGACATATGGCCACTAGATTCAAGTCCCCATATAGTTAGATTACCCTTTCAGTCCAGTTTAGTTTCTATTTCTTTTTCTATTGTTCCTCATCCTTGATTTATCTCTTGAATCAATGTGGTTGGTTTTTTATATCTGTTGAAATCTATGGTTGCAGGCTCAAGGCTTCTATTGATGCAGAAACATGTGTGAGATATTACCACCAGAATGACATTCTCAAAGTCATTCAAGTACTTTATTCATCTGAGCAATATGCAGCCTTATATTCAGGAATATGTAAAGCAATTTTGAAGTATTGGGAAATTAAAGAGAATGTATTGTTGGTGCCTGAAATTGTTGAAATGGATCCAACTTTAGCAAACAAAAAGGATGGTGCAACAATTCGCCCTTTATCACTTCCTCCTCCTGGCATTGTAAACCAGAAAGTTCTAGATACAGTAGTTGAAGGCGAGAACTGCTTGAGTAGTATAACAGAAAGTAATATAAAAAATGTAGCAGTATCATGTATTGAGACCTCGTGGGATACAATGACCAGAACTGGCTACCTTGGTCTTCAGAGGAACAGTGATACTACAGCAAAACAAATTTGTCCCCTTATGATCCCAAAGCCGCCTGAGCAGATTAAAATGGAGTCTACCATGTCAACTAGTTCAACTAGCCAGCAGGTTGATCGATCTGATTTAACTCAGCAAAGTTTGGCTGACAGGTCAAGTGGGATAGACTTTGCTACATGTCTCTCAGGAAACAGCAACAGCAGTAACAGTGGATATATGACTGGTGTGTGTTTTCCAGAGAACTTGTCTTCTCAAAGTAAAAGTGGTAACCTTAGAATTGTTGGCAGAGTTAAGAGAAATACAGTTGATGATTGCACATACATGGGTGCTTTCTTCAAATCTTATGCATACATAAATAATTATGCCCATGGTGATTTTGCTGCGAGTGCTGCTGCTAATCTGGCCATTCTTTCATCAGAAGAAAATCGGGTTTCTGAGGTTCAGGCTTCAAGTAATCCCAGGAAAGTCTTGTCTGCTAACATCTCCCTGCAGGTAAAGGCTTTTTCATCAGTAGCAAATCGTTTTTTCTGGCCAAATTCTGAGAAGAAGCTTGTGGAAGTTCCAAGGGAGAGATGTGGTTGGTGTCTTTCTTGCAAGGCTTCTGTTTCAAGCAAGAGAGGATGTCTATTAAATTCCGCTGCCTTGAATGCCATTAAAGGTGCCATGAAGATCCTTGCTGGAATTCGCCCTTTGAAGAATGTAGAGGGGAATCTTCCTAGTATCGCAACATATATTTTATACATGGAGGAGAGTTTGTCTGGTCTAGTAGTTGGCCCATTTTTGAGTGCAACTTGTAGAAAACAATGGCGCAGACGAGTAGAACAAGCTTCAACCTACAGTGTGATAAAGGCCCTCTTGCTTGAAGTAAGTCATCTCCTTTCTGGTGTGTTTCCAGCATGTTACATTCCAATTTTATTCACCTACTAATGAAGCTTCTGGTGATGAAACACTTGCTTGGTGTTGATTTCTATTAATTTTTATTTTTTAGGTGTCCTATATTTATTGCTTTTCTATTATATACAAATATGCCATCAATTTTTTTAGCAGAAACAAACATTTTCATTAAAAAATTAGAATACAAGAGAACGATGAGAAATCCTTTCTAATAATAAAAAACCTGATAGAAAACAGAGGAATAGATGTGCACTCCAATAGACATCAAACAACTCAACATTGCTATTTTAATATTTTGATCTACATATCAAAATCCAATCAAGTTGAATAATGTTGAGAGGATGCACATGAAAGTTGTAGTAGTAGAGGCCTAAAAAGATGAATAGAAATAGACTAGATCCCATATCATCTCAAAATACCTCTATTTGTCCTCAAAGATCCTTGCATTTCTTTCCCTCCATACTATCCAAATCAATTGAAGGCAAGTGATTTGGCATAGAACTTTGCCTCTAGTAGTGTTCCTCAAACTCTTAAAAGAAATCGTCAACATTACTAATACTTCTAGAAGGAACCCAATCCAAATTGGCTAGTCTAAATAGCTTGTGCCATAATTCCAAAGTCATTGGACAGTCTAAAAAGTGGTGATCTACTGGTTCTCTACTTATACACAATGCAACAATCTAGATTAAGAGCTTTGAAAGGTCTTCTCACTTGAAGCAAGTCATTGGGTATTAACCTTCTTGTTGGCCATTAAGAATGAATATACCATCATTTTGGTGCTTTGGAATGATAGAAATTATCCCTATGAAAAGGTTGGAAATTTTTTGGCGAACATGAAATGGACTGTGTACTTGTGGCATTGGTTGGTTACTAAAGAATTCCTTTGCATTTCAATCTATGACACTACTAAAGACTAGGTGATAGGGCCTTCTTGTCTAGAAAGGCCTTTTGGCACTCTTTGTCCATTAGTTGCTTGGAGTTTTTTGCTTTGTTTGTTTTCTTTTTGTGGTGGTGGTGGCTATTTTGCCAAGGAGGGTACTTCATGTCTCTGTTGCGTATGCCATGAGTGGTAAGATTGAGACTTGAGAAAATACAAAGCGACTTTCTTTGAGGCGGGGGGATGGAGAAGAAGCCTCATCTTGTAAAGTGGGAGATTGTTTGTTTAGATAAAAAAAAGAGCCGTTTGGGTGTTAGATGCCTTTCTCAACTCAATAGAGCCTTTTTGGGTAAATGGAGTTGGCGCTTAGCGGAAGAAAAGGGGACTCTTTGCAAACAAGTGATTAGTAGGAAGTATGGGGTAGAAGAAAGGGGATGGTGTACCCGAGAAGTAAGGGAAGGGTATGGTGTGGGGTTTTGGAAGGAAATTAGGAAGGAATGACCTTTAATGAAAAACAATTTTGTTTTCTTCTTGGGGGATGGTAGAAGAGTAAGATTTTGGGAGGATAGGTGGTGTGGAGACGATGCTCTAAGTCTTTCTTTCCCTTCTTTGTTTGCTTTGGCGACCTCAAAAGAGGCGTGAGTGGCAGAGGTTTGGGATGCTTCGAGGGAGGAGGGGGGCTGGAATCCACGTTTTTCTAGGCCGTTTAATGATTGGGAGATGGTGGAGAGATTCCTTTTCTCCTTGCAAGAGAAGAGGGTGGTTACTAACATGGAGGATAGGATACGATGGAAAGTGGCTAAGGATGGTAATTTTTCTATTAAATCCTTTTATAGCGCTATGGAGGGTAGTAGTATAGTCCTGTTCCCGAACAACATTATTTGGAGCCCTTGTGTTCCTACTAGAGTTGGTTTTTTTGCTTGGGAAGCTTCATGAGTTAAAACTTTAACTAGCTACTTCCTTTCTCTGTTTAAGATTCAAGCTTCAGTGGCTACAAAAGTTAAGAGGATGCAAAGGGACTTTCTTTGGTCAAGGGTTGGGGAAGGCAAAAGAGATCATCTTGTTAGGTGGGATGCAGTGTGCAAGCCGATGGTAAAAGGGGGTTTGGGGATTGGGAAGATTCCTTTAAGGAATCGCGCTCTTTTAGGGAAATGGTTGTGGAGGTTTCCTAGGGAGAGTACAACTCTATGGCATCAGGTCATTCTTAGCATCTACGGGTCTCACTCAAATGGTTGGGATGCCAATACTCTAGTTAGATTGTCACACCGCTGTCCTTGGAAGGCCATTGCATAAGTCTTTCAGGATTTTTCCAAGTATACTCGGTTTGTCGTAGGAGATGGGGAAAGAATTCGCTTTTGGGAAGATTTGTGGTGGGGGGACCAGATCTTTAAAGACCAATATCCAAGACTATTTAGTGTAGTAATGGATAAAAATATTCCTACATCTTCAATTCTCGGTTCGGCTCGCCCTTTCTCATGGAACTTTAATTTCCGTCGTAATTTAACCGATTCTGAGATAGAAGATCTAGAACGCCTCATGCACTCTCTTGATTGTATGAATTTATCCACTTTCGCTTCAGACGCGAGATCTTGGTCCTTATTGTCTTCAGGATTGTTTACAGTCAAGTCTTTCTTTACAGCCTTGTCCCAAATGCCTGATTCATCTCCATTTTTCCCCACTAAGTTTGTATGGAATTCTCAAGTCCCTTTCAAAGTTAAGGCCTTTGTCTGGCTTGTGGTACACAAGAAGGTAAATGCCAATGACTTGCTATAATTGAGGAGACCCCAATTAGCCCTGACATTTGTAAGTTATGTATGGAGCAAGGAGAATCAACAGATCATCTTTTCCTTCATTGTTCTGTGATGTTGGGGTTGTGGTACAGACTTTTTCAGCTAGCTAAGATGGATTGGGTTCCTTCGAAAAGCATTTCAGACATGATGTTCATCAATTATAAAGGTTTTGGCAAGTCCAAGAGAGGGGTAGTTCTATGGCAAAACGCGTGCATAACTTTAATTTGAGTTGTGTGGCGGGAAAGAAATGCTAGGATATTTGAGGACAAAGCTAGGAATTCAGAGAATCTTTGGGACTCCATTCATTTCCTTGCTTCTTTTTAGGCTTTTTGTTCCGCGGGTTTTAAAGGCATCCCCCTTAACGAATTACAACTTGATTGGCTAGCAGTGTGTAGTTCCAATGGGACGGTCTAGTGTATTGTTATTTTTTCGTGTTGTTTAGTTTTTCTTTTGGCGGGAGGATTCCTCATCCTCCTTTTGTACTTCTTTTTCTATCAATATATTCACGCGTGGTTTCCTATATATAAAAAAAAATGAGTTAAAACTTTAACTTTGGATCAACTAAAGAAGAGGGGTTGGTCACTTCTGAATAGATGTTTCCTTTGTCGTGCTGCTAAAGAGTCTATTGATCACCTTCTAATTCATTGCACCAAGGCTAGGGTTTTGTGGGAGTTGTTGTTTACCCTTTTTGGTGTGCTGCGGGTTCTTCCTTCGTCAATTAAAGAGATCCTTCTTGGGTGGCATGACTTGTTTGTGGGCAAGAAGTGAAGAAAGGTTTGGAGAACAGCCCCCTTGTGTCTCTTTTGGTTGGTTTGGAAGGAAAGAAATAAGATTACTTTTGAAAATGAGGAGTTTTCGATCCAAAGGATGAAATATTCTTTTGTTTGTAATTTTTGGTCTTAGACAAAGTTGTGTATAGATGAATGACCTAATTTTTTAATTAACTTTTTTGATTGGTTGGGCTCTAGATGAGGGCGGATGAGTTTTTTGTATGCCATTTTCTTTGTTTTTTGCCTATAGGCGTCTATTGTATACTTCCTATATGCTTTAGGTTGGTCGTTGGGCGCCTTTTTCTTATTAATATATCCTTCTTCTGTGCCTTTGCCTATGAAAAAAAAATTGTCAGGGAGGAAGCCTTAGAGTTGAATATTAATTGTTGCTTCCTAGGCAATCTTAGGTCTATTGTTACTAGGTGGTTCTTTTCAAGGAGATTTGACATCTATCATGTTTGATTTCTCAGGACTCGAAGGTTATGAAGATTTTTTATAGATGAAACTTGTTAGGCTTTTAGAGAGGTAAAAGAGGCATTTTGGGCCTTTGGATTGAAGGGTTATGCAACAATCCCAATTGGGTGGTATGGATTGTTTCAAGATCATTGGAGATATTTGTACTACTTGTTTGCAACTTATGATCTTTGAGGACTTTTGGTGGGTTTATTATAGGGTCAAAAGGGAAGGTTTTTAGGGATTTCTCAAAGCCTATTGTCCTCGTTGGGACACATTGTTGAATATGTTACAGGTAGCTATGATGGGTATTAGAGACCTCATTGTGGAGGATCCTTGGTTTATCTTGGGTCTCTAAGGGTTTGTTAGGCTTTGGGTATATATATATATTTTGATGGGTGTTAGGCTTTGGGTATATGACTAGTGGGTAAGGTGGATTTGTCATATAGATGTTTGAGCTACTTTAGTGTAGAAGTGAAGTTTAGCTAATGGATTAGTCAAGTGGGTTCGCTTCTCAAATTTGTGTTCTTTTTAGGAATTCTTCCTCTTTGAGCTTACTCCTTTTTTTGTGGGTTTGTGATGTCTTTGGTTTTGGGTTTTGGTTTCTTTGTTTTGCTCTTATTTTTCTTTATGTTATGGTTTTCTTATCTTTCAAACAATCATATGCATCTTTTTTTCTTTCTTTCATTCTAAAATTATGCTAAATCATTTTTTTTCCTTTTTCCTTTTTCCCAAATCTATGGTCTTTGTGCTCCCTAACCCACACTTACTCATACATTAACGCCTCTTCGCTTATTATTATTATTTTTTTTTTCAATTTTTCTTCCTCTATTGCTTTATTAAGGTTGCAAACATAAGATTCAAAAAATGACTCTCTTTCTCTCTCTCTATCTCTTTTCTCCATTTTCTTCCACTACCACAATAGCTAAGCTAAGAGGTACCTCTTATGTGAACTTCTTGTTGGCATAGTTTTTAAAAACTTATGATACAACGATATGATACATTTTTTTTTTTTTGGAAATTGATATGTATTGTAGTTTGTATCTTATTTTAAAGTGTCTTATGATACATATACGATACACGATACGATATGTGATATTTTGATACAATGATACATACATCTTCAACTATTTTCTATAATTTAAAAAAAAAATCAAATTAATTTTTTTTGTTAAAAGAATTTATTATATTAATTGTTCAAAATATACTAAAAGATTAAAAATTGATCATAAAAATGAGAAATAGGTAAAAAAATCTTATATGAAAAGTTGTATTCTTATTGTCATACGTCCTATTAGAAGTCAAGTAAGTTCATAAAAGTAAGTTTATTTTTATAATGAATACTGGAGAATTTTCATTTGAATAGTTTGAATATTGATAATGAAAATGATGGTGATTAGTGAATAATTTTTTTTACTTAAAGATGACACATAAAGGCATATATATATGTATGTGTGTGTGTGTGTGTGTGAATCAATTAACAACATAATAAGTGCATATGCCTTGTTAGAATTTTTTATTGAAAATTGAAGAGGTTTATTTTTGTGGATTATGTGATGAATCTATATATTAAAATTATATTTTGTTAATTTGAACTTGTTAAAAATTTAACATTCAATGTTTTCATATGATAGATATAATTTAACTCTTTAGATCCTACTATCTTCCCTAAATTGATTGTATATTACTCTATTCTCCATACTTTAAGTAGATATTCACACATATACATATTTTTCTATTTATTTTTCACTACATAAAATAACTTATGATGTATGATACGATATGATACACGATACACAAAAACAGAAAAGCGACACACAATACGATTTACGAGTTAACTATGGTGGTTGGGACTTTCTTCCTCTTTGTGCTCAATTATTTCTTCTTTGGGGTTCAGTTTGAGTTGTGCTTAGGCTTCCATGTGTTGCTTTCATTTTTTGCTTGTTCAAAGAATTTCTTATTTTTCAAACGATCATACCTTTTCTTGCATACTAAAATTCCACAAAATGGGGAAGTTTTTCATATTTTGGTGGTTCTATGTCCCCTAAACCATAATAACTGGTACACCTGTTTACTTATCATTTTCTTTTTTCTTTTTTTAAATTTTTTACTTTTAATTTGGTTTTTTTTTGATAGGAAAGAGAAAAGAGATGTATTAAAACACCCCTAACAAAAAGGGGCAGTGCCTTATACACATAGGGGGTATACAAGAGGGACCACAAAGGAGAAGAAACTGAACTACACAAAAAAACAGCCTGTACAAGAGCCTCCTAACCTCAACTTAAGCTATAAAAAAAATTACATCATGAACAATTTGCCAGCTGATTGGTGCCCTTGACCTCTCGTTAGGGACTTGATGAATGTTTCTTTCAATTTTTGATCCAAAAGCTCCTCCTGTTTGAAGGTCCAATTATTCTGCTCTCTCCAAACGCACCAAAACAAACAAAGGAGAGCTAATCTCCAAGCCTTCCTTTTATCCATCCCATGCAATTTCCATCCCATAAGGACTAAGGAGCTCGGAGCTCCTAGACCTACTCTGGGAGAAGACCAATGCATTCTGAAGATTACCAATGGAAAACCCCATCGCAGACTGGTTTTATTGCAACAAGTAAAAATGTGGTTTGCTGATTCATCACTGGACTAATGATGATAATTAGAGTTATCGATTGTGTAGTGTTCTCTTAATCTAATACAACATAACTGGATCTATAAATTCACAGTTTCCCTGAGAAACAATAGTTTTTTTTTTTTGAGTAAAGAATCCACATATCCTCAAGTTTTCCATGAAAACGGCCTATCAATTTTTTTTTTTGGCATGAAAATATGAACCAAAGGATGGCTGAGTTACTTTTTAATCTAGTAAGATTCTGCCTGTGACTGCTGAGGTTAGCTTACCACTGAGCCCATCGCTAGTTTTGTCTGGCTTGTTTGTTGACACTGTGCTTTGTCTTGTTCTGATCATTTCTTCTAATTGAACTTGGAAGGGTACATTCACTGTGTGTGGAACACCAAATGCAGAATTGAATTGAAAGAGGGAGAGCTTATAGCACTTGGGATCATAAGAGGGGGAATGTTGATATGGGGAAATAAACTGTTATTTGTGGCCTGTTCAGTTTAATTTGCTTTATTATTAGAAGAGGGGGGGGGTGGTCAAAATGATAATTTTGGGATTATTTTAGTAACTCACTATTTTATATTCTTTTATTTGTTGTATGTGACATGTTGGACAAGATGGGGGACAAATTGTCATCTCTTCCTACGATAATAGTACGATAATAGTCATTTGGATTGTAAAAGTTGAGGTTAAAATTATTATCTCTTTCTGGTTCCTCATTCTTACCTTTGGTATGCCATGACAACCGGGGAAAATCACATCGTTCCTGGACTCACTTTCCTGCGAGGTTGGCTATCTTATGTTTGACTAGGTGGTAGTGTTATTATTCATGGGTCTTGGAATCTAACTAGTATTCTCTCAAGGGGGTTGACGTCTATGTTTTCTGATCCCTAAAGGTCTTCCAACTAGCGATAACAACTTTCACAAGGATTTGGGAGAGTTCCATATTCGAGCTGTTCTTGTTTGATGATTCCACATCCCCTCTTGATTATTTGAGGCACATCATCCTAGAGTTAGAAGTGAAAACACATTAGCCAAATGCTTTATTTTCAAATTCCTAGCTTTGATCCCACTTTTAGGTAGGCAAATGTGATCTTAGATCATTTCATTCTTAAGGTCTAGGTTTTGGGTGCAAGTTATTGGATGGCATGATAGTTACTCAATTTACTATCAAGAATGTTAAGAACTGGTCTATCTACTTAGCATTTCATGTCATAATAACAGATAAGTGGAGACTCAAGTGGAAACCCCTTCCAATTATGAAACTTCACTTTGATACTTGTTCACTGGGGAACCACACCAGATGGGGATTAGGGTAGTTATCAGAGATCACAATGGCAATGTGATTAGTACTCTCTCCAAACCTGCTGGTTTTGAGTTGGCCATTAAGGTGGAGGTTTTACCTTGATAGAAGTTCTGTCCGAGGCAAATGCTTTGAAGAACTTGTGGAGTGGAATTCAACAGTTGTTCTAGAGGAGCTTGGAGGTGAGATTCATGAATTTAAAAATATTGGTTCTCTTGAGGGTGTTGAGTTGCTGATTTTATTGGATGTGTGGGTCAGCCAATTCGTTAGCAGATCGATTGGCTAAGGAAGGAGCCTCCTTTTTTTCCCCTTTTTTTGTGGTTTGTGGGGGACCCAGAATTCCTTCTCCTCAAGTGTTTGAGGAATTCTTTCCCCCTTCAGTGGTTGTAACTAGGTGTCAGTACACAGAATTAAGGTCATTTCTTCAATTAGCTCTCCATTTCTAAGTTCATATCATTTGCAGTAGCTTCATGGATGTTACCTACCAAATAAAAGGCATGTTCAGGAAGACTATCTAGTTCTCTGGAAAGGATCATTTGAAACCCTCTAATTGTTTTTGCTAGACCAACACATTTCCCTGGAAAACTGGTAAATGGATCTGCTATAATTGTATCTTCTTTTGGTTTGTCTTGAAGAATAGTTCGTCCTGCTTTGATTTTTTGCTTTTATATTAATATATTCTTTTGTTTCATATGCAAAAAATGATGAATTTATGTTGTTTTATATTTACTATTTCTTGTTGATAGGAGCTTTTGGTTCTTATTTGCAGCTTGAGGAAAACATCCGCATTATTGCTCTTTCTGGGGACTGGGTTAAGCTGGTGGATAATTGGTTGGTTGAAGCTTCTGTGACCCAAAGTGCTACATCTGCTACTGGGTCAACTCAGAAACGTGGGCCTGGGAGACGTAGTAAGAGACTGTCTGGTGTATCTGAAGTTGCAGATGATAGATGCCTCGACAAAGATTTCACATGGTGGCGAGGAGGGAAACTATCAAAGCACATATTCCAAAGAGGGATTTTTCCACGCTCGGCAGTTAAAAAAGCGGCTCGTCAAGGTAGAATTAAAGTTTTAATCCTTTCAATTACTTGCTTTCAGAAGAAAATGACTACTTTAGCTCTCTTGTAGCATCTTTGCACTATAGAAAGCCGCTTTACATTGTTACAAATGTTATAAAGTAGGCGACAGGAGAAAAAATAATGGACTAATAGTTCTGTGGCCTACCAGGTGGTTCTAGAAAGATCCCTGGTATTTGTTATGCCGAAGTTTCTGAGATTCCTAAAAGAAGCAGACAGGTCATTTGGAGAGCTGCTGTTGAAATGAGTAAGAATGCGTCACAGCTTGCTCTTCAGGTTTGTTCATATTTACTCAATGCTGTTATGATTATACTTCTTGCCCTTCTCTCCTATTTTGGATAGCATACTATTTGTTGCTCGGTCAGACAGATCCAATTTTGTGGTAAAGTTTGCAATATTCTAATCTTTAACAACAAAATATTTCCATTTTAATCAGGTCAGATACCTTGACCTTCATATAAGATGGGGCGATCTTGTTCGTCCTGAGCAGAACATCCAAGATGTTAAAGGTCCAGAAACAGAAGCTTCTGCTTTTAGAAATGCATTCATCTGTGATAAGAAAATTGTTGAAAACAAGATCAGATATGGGGTTGCCTTTGGGAATCAAAAGCATCTTCCCTCCCGTGTCATGAAGAATATAATAGAAGTTGAGCAAATCCAAGATGGAAATGACAAGTACTGGTTTTATGAAATGCGTATTCCTTTGTATTTGATTAAAGAGTATGAAGAAAGTGTAGAGACGCTTTTGCCATCAGATAAGCAGCCCTCAAATGTTCTATCCAAGTTACAAAGATTGCAGCTGAAAGCTTCGCGTAGGGATATATTCTCCTATCTTATGCGTAGGAGGGATAACTTGGACAAGTGCTCATGTGCCTCATGTCAACTGGACGTTTTGCTTGGGTAATTAGTCTATTTTTTCTCTTCTTAGTTCTCTTTGCCAACTTGCCATGAATTTACTAACCTGTTCTCTGATGTGATTTTCAGGAGTGCTGTCAAATGTGGTGCATGCCAAGGTATACTCATTACCTTGCTATTGCATCTCCATATATTTTAGAATCTACATTTATATTACTGATGAATTGTAGAATATTAAAGTTCGTTCTCCAATTTTATTTTATTTTATTTTTCCAAAGTTCTCCATTCTGAACTAACCTGAGACGTCTTACATAGTTATTTCCATTCCTACAATTACCACTGTCAATCTTTACAAATATCCATACCTAAAGGTACATTCACTCTATCCCTATTAAGTGGGGCAGGGCCTTGGTGTCCACCACTCTGGTCTTATAATTTCCAACTACAGCACTTGCTTTGCCACTGCTCTACTTGTTTTGAACTTCGAACCTCATCTCCTATTCTCTCTTCATTTGAGAAAAAAATTGTGTATGTAGTACTTGCCAATCTCTAGAGAAATAAAGAACCAAACTGACTTGTTCCTGTGCAGTTCTTGAACTTCTTATATAAACTTAGATGGCTTAGGGTTCTTTTTTTTTTCTTTTTTCTTTTTAAACATTAATAAATTATAGAAATATAAAGAAGAAAGAAAAATTTGTTGGGTCTCCAATATTTCTATTTGTTTTATTTTATCTCGTTAAAGAAGGAAAACAATGAGAATGCAATGTCTAGAAGGTCAATGCACTGCAAATTTAATAAATTTTCAAAAATCTTGTGAGATCTAGATGGCCTTTACCCTGACATTTGAAGACAAAAACCCAGCTCTGTTCAACTTCTAGATATCTTGTGAAGGTAAAAATAGGTAGAATAATTTTCCAAATATATTTAAAATTAGTTTAATTAAATAAAATAAGAGAACTTGTAACCTCTCTCCTCCTCCCCACCATGCACACACACCCTTTCCATCAGCAAAACATTCCTTTCACAATTTCAAATGTTTGTGAAGTAAATTAAAACTTGGTGTTGAAATAAAACTTTTTAAAGAAAGTTGATGGCTTCAATCTTTTTTCCTTTTTTTTTTGGGAGAACCTCAAAATAACCACCACTAACATAAAATCATTATTTTTATTGAAATGTAAAATTTAGCTGTTATACAATTATCTAAACTAAAAAAAATACAGCTAATGTTAAAGCTCAGGGAGGTTTCTAATATTTACCCCCTGATTTTGCCTATCACAATTATTCAGAAGGCAGTGGCAGTATTATCTTATAAGGTGTTCTACTCATTTATTGTATTGTTGTCAGGTTATTGTCATGAGGACTGTACCATAAGTTCAACAATCCAATCGACTGAGGAAGTTGAGTTCTTGATCACCTGTAAGCAATGTTACCATGCTAAAACTCCCACTCAAAATGAAAACAGTAATGACTCTCCCACTAGTCCCTTGCCCTTGCTAGGGAGAGAATATCAGAATCCAGCGACAGCTCCAAAAGGTTCAAGGCTAAAAGATTATAGTCAACCATTACCATATGTTAGAGCTCCAGAGAATTGTTCCAATATGCAACAAACCGCTGCGGGTTCTAGTTTGGCAACAAAAAGCCGACGCAAGCCATGTTCCTGGGGTCTCATATGGAAGAAGAAAAATGTCGAAGATTCTGGGATTGATTTTAGGCTCAAAAACATTCTTTTAAGAGGCAACCCAGATACAAACTGGTCAAGACCTGTTTGTCATCTGTGCCATCAGCCATATAATTCAGATCTGATGTATATTTGCTGTGAGACCTGCAAAAGTGAGCCTGCTCTAGATAACATATGTTACTGTTTTTTGTCTTTTTCTGTTTTTAAAGTTCAATTGTCTTGTTTTTATAATATTCATGCATTCATTTTGCTGTTATTTGTAGATTGGTACCATGCTGAAGCTGTCGAACTTGAGGAGTCAAAAATCTTAGAAGTGGTGGGATTCAAATGTTGCAAATGCCGGAGGATAAGATCACCTGTGTGTCCTTATATGGATCAGGAATTAAAAAAAGTAGAGGTCAAAAAGCCTCGTTTGAGGACCTCAAAGTCAGGAAATCCTGGAATGGACTCTATTTCTGGACCCATTTTTGAACATCTGAAAGAGTGGGAACCCAATACTCCAATGTCACAAACTGAGGAGGAAGTCGTTGAAGATGATGATCCTCTTCTTTTTTCTCGTTCAAGAGTGGAGCAAATCACAGAGCATGATACAGAAGTGGATTTTGAGCGGAATGCTGCTGGGCCAGGGCCACAGAAACTGCCAGTCAGAAGACATATGAAGCGTGAAAATGAAGTGGATGGTCTTTCCGGGAATGATCAATGTCAGATAGAATCAAACCATCATTTGAATACTGCAGAGCTAGCATCATCTTCTCATCTGGAATGGGATGCTTCCATTGATGGGCTTGAAGATGAGATGATATTTGACTATGAAAATATGGAGTTTGAACCCCAGACTTACTTTTCTTTTACGGAGCTGCTGGCTTCTGATGATGGTGGCCAGTTGGATGGAATTGATGCATCGAACTGGGAAAATTTGTCATATGGAATATCACAGGATAAAGTTCCTGAACAATGTGGAATGGGTACTTCTTGTAATCAGCAGCAACCTACAAATTTTGAAGAGCCAGCAGTTAATATTATGCAATGCCGCATGTGTTCAAAAACAGAGCCTTCCCCTAGTCTTTCTTGCCAGATCTGTGGCTTATGGATACATAGTCATTGTTCACCTTGGGTTGAGGAGTCATCTTGGGAGGATGGCTGGAGGTGCGGCAACTGCCGAGAATGGCGGTAACCAATCTCACCTGTCAGGTTTTGGGTGGTGGTTAGCTCTTCAATTTCAAGTGAGTTTCATTGCAGTGAGGTTTGTGAACCAAATCACAGTTGACAGGTTGGATGATGAAAGCAGGATTATATTTTTTGAGAGGAAAGACCATGATGGGCAAGTTCATTCATCATCTCTATTTGTTGTAAGGCATGATGATGGACCCTTGGTGAAGTTGTTTCTTCAAACTCACACCGACTCCCTCACTGGTACAAGTCCTGTGTTGATTAAGATAAGATGGCTGCTGCTTTCAGGCAAGTTTTTTCTCTTCCCTGTTTCTTTCTGTGGATGGAATCTAGTCTAATTGACTTTCCAATTTGTATGGTTGGTTGGCTTCATCAACGTTAACTGTTATGCTAGTTGAATTTGCACATTAGTTCCCTTAGCTAGTTATGGGGAACGCAAGAATCATTTCACAAGCTACCACTTATGCGCGGATTCCAAAGGATAAGCAGGTTGTTTTTTGTTTTGTGCTTATCTGATCAGTTAGATTGTATAGATCAATCCTGTCATAAATTCTTTTTTGAGATCAGGAAGGATTGAAGATTACTTGTGTGTTTTCTCTTTACCTCTGATACGAGAGAGGCTCTCTTTACTCGGTGCACTTTCAAATCAAATCAGAATTGGGATAAAATGATCATACGACAGAATATTCCGAAATAATCTATTCTCGGCTGTTATTAATTCAGGGGCGCTCTATGTCCTAGACTCTTGCATGGTGTCAGATTTTTTTAGGTTGATTGGTTGGATATAATAAATAATAGGATAAGAGATAAATAATTTATCAAATCTCGTATTTGGTTGAAATGTCAAATCTCATATTTGGTTGAAATGAGATATGCTAAGTTATTCAATTACTTCTTACTTTCTATTCTCAACTAAATATGTGATAAAATAAGTAATGAGATACTACCTCTTTTTATACCTTCTATCTATGGTAATAATTCCAAATTGAGATATGGAATATAACTATATAAGTCTCATGAATTATAAATTTACATTCTTTTTTCATTTTTATTCCCTTTTATCCATTTTTATATTACTCATTTTGTAACACAAATAATTTTGATTAGAAAAAATTAAATTGTAATTAAGAAAAAACCCCTATATATTGTGAAATTTTGAATTATTCTTATTCATAAAAAAAAAATCTGGAGATACCATACGAATAAATTCAAATCTCCTAAGAGAAGTAGTACAAAAGAAGTCCTAAAAGGAGAAAAGTCCTAACTAAGTCATAAATATACAAGAAGAGTATTAGAGGGTGGTATTGGCTCAAGTTGGTCATCTGTCCTAATATATGGAGCTTAAATAGGACTACTATCAATCTTTTCCTTTATGAAATGTCAATCTAGTTTCACATGCTTTATTTGGTCATGTTGTACAAGATTATGAGAGATGTTGATTGTAAACTTATTATCACAATAGAGTCTCATAAGATGTGTCCATTTTATTTTAAGATGAGCTAAAATAATTTTAAGTCATAACAATTCACAAAATTCCATGAGCCATTGCTTGGAACTTTGTCTCAACACTTGATCTTGTGACCATTGGTTGCTTTTTTACTGGGCCAAGTAACTAGGTTTCCTTTAAGAAAAGTATAGGACCTTGATGTTGATATTCTATCTAAAATTGATCTAACATTATTTGTATTCATGTAAAGCTTTCAAGCACAACTCCATACCTAGTTTGAACAACCCTTTATCGAAAGTTCCTTTAAGGTAACATATGATCTGGTAGACATCATGGAGATGAGCCTTTGGGATTGTGTATAAATTGACTAATAATACTCACAACATATGCAATACCCGGTCTAATATGGGTAGATGCCCACTAGTTGTTGGTACATGCCATGATCTACAGTTCCATCCTCTAAGGAATTGCTGATTTGTGGTTTGATGCTATGAGGGTTTCCATTGGCTTACATCCAAGTTTCTTGATTTCTTTGAGAAGATGAATAACATATTTCTATTGTGAAACAAAGATACACTCCTAGGAATGAGTCACTTCGATTCCTAGGAAATACTTAAATCTACCAAACTCTTTAGTCTCGAATTCTCTAGTTAAACATTGGTGAAAAGCCTTCTTTTCTCAAAGATCATTATAAAAAACAATGTTATCATCCACATACATTAACAAAGTTGTCACTCCTCGTGAAGTTGAATGCTTGATGAACGAAGTGTGATCACCCTGAGTTTGTATTTCATTGCTAACATCAATTTACAAAATCTCCTAAACCATGCTCTTGAAGATTGTTTTAAGCCATATAAGCTTTAATTTGCACACCTTGCTACTACCAAGACTTCTGCCAAAACCTGAAGGAATTTCCAAATAGATTTCTTCTTTTAAGTCTCCATGCAAAAATGCATTTTTTTTTTTTGGTCAAATTGTTGTAAACTCTAACCAAAATTAGCCACCAATGATAATAACACCCTCATGGTATTCATCTTAGGTATGAGAGTAAAGGTTTCTTGGTAATCATCCTCATGGGTTTCTATGTGGCCTCTAACTACCAACCTAGCCTTATATTTTTTCAAACACCCATGAGCTTTGTATTGTATGTACCCATTTACGCCCAATTGGTTTCTTATCCTTAAGGCAACTCTACTATTTCTCATGTTTTATTTTCTCCAAGGCCTCCATCTCAACCTTCATAGCTTGTCTCCAATTCTCATTATTAAGTGCCTCAGCAAGGTTTTTTGGAGTGGTTATGGTTTACATATGAGTGGGAAAACTTTTGTGGGACTCGAAGAAGTTATAAGAACTTTTGAGTGCATTGTCTTATACCTTTTCTTTATGGCAATGGGTAAATTAAGATCATTGTAAACATTTGAAGTACTAGGAGAAACAGGGTTATTAGCTGGCCTCAGTTTAGACTATTGAGTATGCACAGGTTCAATGGTGGTTGCTCTTCTCCTCAAGTAAACTTGTAATGGTTTTGTAGCAATGGGTTTTAGATTGGTGTTAGAGGAGGGATCTAGTTCATTGTCTTTGAAGATGGTTATAATTCGAGCTCATTTGGAATATTATGGACAAAATTGTCAATGATAGCAAGGGTCAAATTAGTTTTGAGATAGAAATCATAGGCAACATAGGAAGCTCAACCCATGGAGACAAGGGATCTTTATCTTCCTAAGGTAATGTCTCCCCTAAAGATAAGAACATGAGAAATATATATATATATATGATACACAAGACTTTTGATAAATAATAAAAAAAAAAAGATGCATAAAACTTTCTAGAAGGAGGGAAACACATCTCAATGCTCCTAGATCTAACTCCTCATGGTTATGTGCATGAATGTGAACAAATGACACATCCAAAAACCTTCAGACTCAATTTATAGGTGATATGACAATTCGGAATGAATTTTGCAAATACTTCCATGGGACTCTTGAATCCTAAAGCTCTAGATGAGATTCAATTAATGAAATAGGCAATAGTTAAAACAACTTCCTTCCAATAAGATTTTGGTATCTATTTATTGGAACAATAATGCTTGAGTTACACTAAGAAGATGACCATTTTTTCTTTTAGCAAGCTCGTTTTTTGGGGTGTATCAACACAGGATGAATCATGAATTTTGGAAGTATGGGGATAAGACTTGGTTGAAGTTGTCCCTTGCATTATTAATTTTAACCCCTTTTATACAAACCTTGAAATGATTTTTAACCATGGAATAAAAACATGAGATATATTACTCACTTTAGACTTCTGTTTTAACTAGAAATCTATGTTACTCATACCAAGCACCAAAGTAAATGGAAAATGTGTTTTTGTATAATTGAGGGAAACAAAACACATTGATGCTTAGAGAATTCACAAATGTTACAATGGAAAATATTTACATCAACTAATTTAAATAACAGAGGAAACATAGTTTAAAGAACTCTAAATGAGGGACACCCAGGACAAAGGTGATGAAGGTAAATTTGCCTCGTATTAGAAGGTGTAGTGATAGTCAAGAAGGATAGAGAAGACTAATTTTTTCAGCTAACACACCCATTGGTTTTTTCAAGGTAGTAAAACCCCATAACTCGATCTTATTTTGGAAAAAGGTTACACAACAATTTGGAACTTTGTTTAATTTTTTGATTGACACAAGGTTAACTAAAAGTTTAGGTACATGTAACACATCTTGTACTAGTTGAGATTAATTTTTCCTTGACCAGTAATTGTGGTAAGGAATCATCAATAATAGAAATCTTTCTCACTGGGGTAAGGACTATATGAAGAAAAATAGTGAGAAGAGTGGTCATGTGGAATGTGGTTCTTGAGTCAATGGCCTAAGAGTTAGTGTGAAGGACAAATCTAAGGCCATTAAAGTATGAGTAACACATACTCGATACCCAAAAGTTTTCTCAATCATTCCATCTCTTCCTTGTTCAATTGGCTTTGATACCATGTGAAATTTTGAATTATTCTTATTCACAAAAAAATCAAGAGATACTCCAGAATATATATTTAGCCTCTCCTGATCTAGGAAAGGATAATTCATGATATACAAGGTAATTCAAATCCCCTAATAACTAATTTAGGTTTGTACATGAAGAGTCTTAAAAAAATGAGGAAAGTCTTAACTATTTTACAACTATAAAAAAGGAGTCCTAAAAGGAGGAAAGTTCTCTCATAGTAACTAATTTATAGCTGCACATGAAAAGTCCTATAAGGAGAAAATTCTTAACTAACTTACAATTATACAAGAGGAGTTTTAAAAGAAAAGAGTTATAACTAATTTACAAGTCCTAATAGGAGAACAATCCTGAATTATAGGACTTGAACTTTCAATATATATAATATAACAATAGTAATATATGTATTATTTAATATATACAAATTAATTTTTATATTTAATAACATAATATAACATTTTTATTTTAAATTTCAAAATTTCAATCATAAATATGTATTTCAATCCATTTTTTATTTTGTATAGATCCATCAAATTGGAATAATAGCTTGGGATATCTCATGTCCAATTATGAAATTGAGATGTTGGATATTAATATCTCATGCATCATAGATTTGTTTGTCTAATTCATTTTTGAATTTTTTTTACAGTTTTTTTTATATCACTCATTCTGCAAAATAAAAAAATGATTTAAAAAATTATAATGATAAAAGGAGTTAAAATTATGTATAAATTTTAAATTTTTTAATCATAAATATTATTAATAAAAAAATTACTTACTAGATGATAAATTATAAAATGATTTACAAATAATATTAAATATAGAAAATTTTCTTATTTTCTTTAATAACAAATTTTTATATGTAAACAAATATTATTACATATCCCCCTAAAAATGAAATCATAGTAAATAGGCTATTGGAAATAATATTTTAGGAAAACATGTCTTATCCTACGTACTAAACATTACCGTTAAAGATCCAAAGGGGATGCTATAAATATATCAAAAACACATATATTACCGATGCATGAACATGATCACTATTTATTATTTATTTATCCACTCATTTAAATTTTATTTATTTTCTCGTTAAATGAAGTACCAACAAACACATTTTTTTCAAATTTCACGTTCTTTCCCTCCTTTTATGTTCTCTCTCTCTCTCTCTCTTTTATTTTTTATTTATTTTTATTTCTTTACGTTTTTAACAATAACAAATCTTAATTTAACAATTAAGAATAATTTAATTTAAATCATTGGTAAAATTGACAGTCCTATAACAAGGTACCTTGATTAGCACCATCCGGATGAGACCATCAAAATCTCTGGTGATGGAGACTCACAGGCCCCCTTCACATTGAGACCCACAGACGCCACATGGGGAAGGGCCGGGTATCGTTGCAGAAATTTGTTGGATAGGATCATAGGAATGCCTCCTCGGACATATGCGTATGCCATGAACATATCCGCTTTCTCGGACTTCATTAATCTTCCTCTGCCGCACAATCACGGTAGGAAAACAAAAAACACAAAAGCCAAAAACGCAGAGCGTACCAAATCTATCGGTTACCCTCCCGCAAGTTCTTATTGGAAATATAAATATGCATTGACAAACAAATGCAACCTATTACAATTGGTCCTACTTCATACAATAGGCCGGATCCTATCCAATTATCATATTACAGAAACCAATCCAGTGAACCCTGGGGGAAAAAGGAAAGAGAAAAAATATATAAAAATAAAACCCTCACCCTGAAACAGAGAAAACCTCACCAAGGCACAATGTAATTGTGCAGAAAGAATAAGCCCCGACCTAAACCCCCAGAAATCCAACTCACACTGTGCCGATCACAAATGACCTCACCCTTTTAATTCCGCCAGCCCCTGCATCATAGTTTTCCATGCCCACCTCCTAATTTGGGGGACAAATAGGTGGGCCGGCCGTATAAATCAGGTTTACAAGTGTATAATCAACAAATCTTCACACATCAATCACTTTCACTTTATCAAAGCAAACCCGCAAGCATAGCTCCAGGATCTGTTAATGAGGTGACTGCACTAGTTGGTTGGGCTACTTCAGGTGCTGGTGGACGGGTAGCTGTGGGAATGCTAACTAATTGCTCTTTGATGAACTCCTTCAACCTGTTTATGAGAATCTCAGAACATTCTGCTAAACTGCAAGTTTCTAGAGTACACAAAAGTACAAAGTTTCAATGATGACAATACATACTCGAATGTTAGTGTAGGGTCCCCTGAGGAAACTGTCATCCGTAGTTGTGTTCTGTCTGCCGGATCTGTTTCAATTCTCATCTGGACCATCATATAAAAAAGGCAATTAGATGGCATTATTCCACAAAGTCTACAGTATGATGCATCTTGTTTCATCCATTTGAGGTTCAAGTTTACTAGGCAAGAGGAATTCTTGTCCCTTGTCCAACAAGTATTAGGTTTAGAAAATAATATGAATAAGAGTTAATATTTGGGAAAAATAATATTATAAATGGGGGTTTGTCATTCTCTCCTGTTAGTCTGAAAATTGTCTTTTTGTATCACATTTTGTGGATGTCTGATGTTTCTGTTTTTCAGTTAATTCAGACTAAATAATTTTGTCAAAGACCTAAAAATTCTAATCTGGACAAGTTTAAATGACCAAGGCATCCCTTCTTTCGTGAAGATAATCTTGTATGCATTTCGTTAAGGTGCATAAAAACACTGAGAAGGTCAAGCAGCATAACCCCAACAAGAACTCGAGAACCCCACGGCAGAGCAACTATGAAAATAGTTCAGTAACTTGAAAGTAGAAAAATAAATTAAGTTCAATGGACATGGGGACTTCAACCAAGAACAACATTCTGAGTACCAGGTGCTTTAATGCAGCTGAAGGAAAGAAGAACTGGTGGTTTCAGCTTAAATAGCCTAACATGAGCTCCACCAAACGAAAGCTAAACTTTCAATGTTAAATGCAAACATCTGGATAAGAAGCTAGGTAATAAGCTAAAGATGGAAAAATATCCCTTACCAAACATAACATGGCCCGTGTACTCTCCGAGTAAAATGTGGTGCTAGCAACCAGATTATTTGCATTAGGATCCTGAAAAGGAGAATTGGACATTAAGCAACTTTTTTATGTTGATGACAAAGGTCCATGTGAAAAAAAGTAAGAACTTACAAGCCCAGGGCAAACCATCAACCGCAAACTGTTAAACAAGTTCGCCATTTCCAGAAGAAGCATTGGTCTTACACCTCTAACCTGCTCAGTTTATAGAAAAATATTAATATAGATCTTGACATTTAAACATAATAGCAAATGAAAACCAGAGGCTACAACAGTATTTAATTCCTGCATAATGCTAAATATTGGTCGACAGACCAGCTACAAGACGAATCCCTTTTCCCTAGTGTCCATTTGTTTGGAAGAATTCATGGAAAAATATTTTTATTTTTATTTTTTTTTTGGCGTTTTTTAAAATCCCTATTTATCTTAACGGATATTATATTAAGAAGCTTGGGAAAAATTTATAATACCATTTCAGGTTTTAGGGAAAAAAAAACTCCTTGAACTTAAAATTTACTCTCTAGGAGAAGATTTTCCTTGGGTATTCTTTCCACCAAAACAACTGCAGCTAACAAGCCAGTAAGATGATTGGATGATCTTCTTTGGGGAAAATTCTTCAACAAACTGATATGGCCCAAAGAAATTTATTCAAGACAGCTGGAAAGTGAAGCTGATAATCAGGTCCAAATTAAGTAGGTGATGCAACATCTCCATAGCCAAGTTATGCTTGATTATTCCCAACATCTTATCACTGTCCTATAAGAATTATATACTAATCCCATTCAAATCAGAACATGCAGAGGAAGAGACAAAACAAGAGATATTTTCAGTTCAAATTCAAATGGCCTCGAGAGAATATAATATTAGTTTAAAAAATTATCTTCAGTTAAACCAAAGCAAGAAATGAATCATAGCAAACCATACCAAGAATGCTACCAAGCAAAATTCAGAATTTAATTAAAAGAAAAAAAAAAACGTCATAAGTTAAGGAGGAGGCAGAGAAGAGATTCATACCACTTCTTGAAGCTTCAAAGGCGGTCCAGAAAGTGATCTCCATTGGGGAAAAAATTCTTCAGCAGTCACTGATATAGGATGAAGAAATTTATTCAAGACAGCTGGAAGGCGAAGCTTCACATTGACCTATATAACATTAAAAAATAAGATACTGAAGCATGAGAAATCAGAAATGCAGAGGACAGTGATTTCATTTGTAGGTATTACCGAAGAGGTTCCAAACTTGTACGAGAAATCAAGAACAGCTACATCCCTGCTTGGACGAAGATTCATGACTTCAAGTGGGCATTGCACCTACATAACCGAAAGAACAGACATAAAAAGAATAATAAGTTATAATCACTAAAGAAAGCTAAAGATTTATTAGTAATCAGTTACGAGGATAACAAGGAGGCTTCACCTGCGCACGTGGAGGAATAGTTTCGGGTACTAATGAGAGTTCCATCTTTAAATGGGAGGGAGGCAATATCAGAGCTTGAACTGAAGCAAGTGAAGAAGTATTCTTGTTTCCCAAGAAAAGGACAAGACGCCCATGATGTGCTCGCCACTCTGCTTTAATGCCAATCTGGAAGGTAATCGACAAAATTCACTATAGGACTCATGGAAGTTACATAAAATAAAAAAATAAAAAATCTAACTATGCTAACTAGTATTGACATAAATGTGGGCTATAATAGCAAAACACCAGAAAGGACAATTAAGTTAGAGTAAATTACAGTCAAAAGGAAAGACTTAAAAAAAAGATTTAAAACCTGGATATTCGGATCCTCGTATAGCACACCGCTATCCTTCAGGCATAAAGCATGGAACCGTTCTGCAATATTTCCTATTGGCTGCAGGATATGTGACCAAGAGCATCAGCACAGATAAATGAGGCCAGTATTTTCCAATGCAAAGCAGCAAAGCTCTAAACTGTGTTTTTAATATTAATAAAATGGGACATATCACACCTAGAAAGTGGTATATTTCACAATCCATAATGCAACATATCAATACAACACCAATGGACCAAGCAATACAACTATAACTAGAAAATGTTAACAATTCCCTGTTGAGTTGCCAACACTGACCTGTAAGAAAGATAAACAGATCAGGTATTCACATTCCATTTTACAGTTTTTAGAGGTTTGAATAAGAAGACCAGGAATATGGACTAGGCCTACAGATAAATTACTGGGAAAAAGAAAAGTTAAAAATATATGTAACATCTACATATTATAGTATTCATAATAACATCATCATATTATTCTAAAAATCCCATATAATCATAAAGTCTTATAAAATATAGGAGTAATAAAATAAGTAGTACCATGTGAAAATTGTTATTAGAATGTAGTTTGACTCTACCAAACCACCAACAAACTGATTTAAACATATCAAATATTATACACACAGAGAAGGAAAGATCAAATTGGATTTGGGTTCAAGTTAAGCAAAAACTTTAACCAAATTAAAAAAACTCAGAATTGTAGGGGAAATCAGATATTGCGGCATCTAATAAAAGATTGTTGCCAGCTCATTGTGAATATAGCTGATCACACATAATATTAACCAACATAGTATGAAAAGTAATTATTTTGGAAATCATTTTAAATTTGTACATTCTATTCTGTATATTCAATCTTTAGCTTGTTAATATTAAAAAAAAGAAAAAGTGGGACATTCCGGATTTATGGAGTTGAAGATATTTTTTATTTAGATATAATTAAATACAGACAGTTATACACAATCACCAACAAATTGATTTAAACATATCAGATACATTGTACACAGAGACGGAAAGATCAAATTGGATTTGGGTTCAAGTTAAGCAAAAACTATAGCCAAATTAAACAATTCAGAATTGTGGGCGAAGATCAGATATTGCGGCATCTAATAAAAGATTGTTGCCAGCTCATTGTGAATATAACTGATCACACATAATATTAACTTAGTATGAAAAGTAATTATTTTGGAAATCGTTTTAAATTTATACATTCTATTCTGTATATTCAATCTTTAGCTTGTTAGTATTAAAAAAAAGAAAAAGTGGGACATTCTGGATTTATGGAGTTGAAGATATTTTTTATTAAGATATAATTAACTACAGTCAGATATCAGATTATAGTTCCAAGAAGTTAACAAATACTTGCATCTCTATCATTCTTGTAAATGCCAATAAAATGCAAATTTGATTTCTCATCGTCTAAATGTTAAGACAAACCTGTTTGTAACACTTGCATCTCTATCATTCTTGTAAATGCCAACAAAATGCAAATTTGATTTCTCATCATCTAAATGTTAAAGACAATCGTTGACTTTGTTTCAGCAAGCACAAAGTAGTTAAGAGTAGTTAAGGCATCTAGAGTCCAGATGTTGCTAGCTACTGCAAACATGATTAATAAATAGTACTATTTTAACTTGAACTTAGAAACAAAATTATAGTATCACATACAAATTGATGTATCTTCAATTCTGACCACTAGCACTTAACATCCTATTTGCAGGCAGATTGAATACGGTACAATAAACAATAAAGAAACTAGAAGGCAAATTATTTATATCCATAGTAACAGTAAAAGATATGCTCAATAAACCCAAAAATCTCACCTCCAACTTGAATATGGTAAAAAAAATAATAAAAAGTAAAAAACCTAGAATGCAATATATTTATATCAATTGTAACAGTGAAAAACACACACTAAACCCAAAAACCTCACCTCTATCCTATGATTATGGGGAAAGGCCGCAATGCCTCAGAATACAAGATATCTTTCACAAGCAGATAACACAACCAACTTCACATTTGGAACCCTTAATTAAGAACATAATCTAAAAATTTATTGAATATCTATTAGTGTTATTTAATATAAAATCAACTAACTCTTGGATTACCAATCATAGAAACTTAATAATTGTATATTCTAGAAATTATCATATTTCTTCTACAATATTTGATTGATTGAAATCATGTTTTCATTACTAATTTTAGCATTCCAATCCAAGCTGATACACCATTTTCTACATAGAAAGTGGCAAAACAATATTGATAATCCAAAATACATAGTTTTGGCAAGCACTTTGGTATTTGATGCTTAAGAACTTCAAGCATCGTCTAGCTGACCTCAGGCAGCTGCCTAATAATCAGTCATACATATAAGAAGGCAAGCATTGCTTTGTACTTCTAAGGCACGGCATTTGGCTAGCTAATGCACTGACTACACTGAGAACAAAACACAGACACACATTTAAATGTAAGCAACAAAAATAAGCAAGTGATCAGTACATCAATTATTTGAGACAAGCCTTCCAAATTGTACCGTTTGTCATGGTTAGAACTATATGTCACAAATACCTAACCGGTTTTTCACAGTCAGTCTGGTTTGAAAATCCTTTCACACCAAACAATCTTAACACTGAGCTCATCTTTTTATCAAACCTTTGGTCAAATGCAATAAAACAACTTCAAGTTCTACTCTCTTTTTGGAGCTCAGAAGCAAAATAAATTTTTTCCAGTTGAGCATTTACTATAATTACAGAAAGAAGTACCTGCACGGAATTTGTCTGCTCATCAACAGGTGCAAGTGCCAAAGCATCTGCTGGATTTGGATCACCTTCTGATGCAGGGATTGCATTTTGTTCAGTTGGCGCAGCAGCACCTGGAGGTCCTTCAATGGCAAGTGGCCCCAAAAGATCACCAAGAAGGTCGGCTGAAGGACTGGGAGATTGAGGATCTACTTGGCTCAATGTCCCATTTTCCTGAGCCGGCCCTTGGTTTTCTAAGTTATGATCCTATCAAAATAATGATCATGTCTCAATTTTGAATTGAAACCAAGCCTATCATATATAAATGGAGAAGAGAGGCCAAGGATTTGAATATGCCATCAATTGTAGGGCTTGTAGCAAAATTTGAGGAAATAAGATCTTACCGCATTAGCAGAGCTAGGCACCATCACAAGACCAAGCTGGCCAACATAAGGAGTTCCGTTAGCAGGGCGTTGGTCAGTTACAACCAAAGCATTTGAAGTCTGCTGCTGTGCCCGCAACTTGATAGCACTTTGCTCTGCAGTGTCAACTTCAGCATCTTCGGCTTTTTTAAGCAATGAGGACTACATTTAGAAAAGAGGATATAACAGTTAGTGTCAACAATTTACATACTACATAAAATTTTCCTCCAGAGAGCAACCAAGCACAATCTCTAATAGATTTGGAATTCAAAATAATGATAGAATAACCTATTCTGAGCAAATATGAAGCCCATAAACACACCTGACGCTCAGGGAATTTAGGCATTTCAGCCAATATATCCATTAAAGCCGCACCTTTCCTACTCAATGCAAAATATTCAACAGCTCGTTGCTGTATCTCAACATCAATGCAACTCTCATATCTGAAGAATGCAAAATTGTGTTAAAGAATTCCACAATGTTTCAGGAGATATCAACTTCAAGTGTAATAAAAAGAAATATAAATCAGTATCGGTTAATCTTTATCTCACTTGCTGAATATTGCCCAAATCTGATTCTGTAGTTCTGGGTCTGAGGGTTGAGTGTGCATCAAAATCTTAGCATATGTTGAAAGAAGAATAGGAACTGTAGTAGTCCTGAAAGTACAATATGTGTTTTAAGATCCTAGGATTGAAGGGCAGAACGTATAAGAAAAGACAACAGATGCAAGGCTAAGAGCTCTTACGATACAGTAGGGAGCTTCTCATGAATGATGCCAAAAATTTCCTTCGGACTACACCCTGGTCGTCTGGCCAAAAGGTGGCTGTATTCTCCAAGGAGATAAGCACTGACCTGTCATATGTATACCAGTTCCAAAGCACAGTTACGGTAGATACATATTGCTAATTAAGAAAAAAGCAAAAAATGCCTTTAAAAGTATATATGTACCACTTTGAATTTGACAATCAATTGGTATAGAAACATGCACAACGAAGGATGATCCATATAAATTTATGTAATATGATATGAAATATTCTAATAAGAAATATTTTAGAGGGGATGTAACCCAGGTATAAAGGAGACAATGCATATACACAAGGCATGAGAGGAAGAAAAGAAATAACAGAAATAAAGAGCCATCTCTCCACCAAGGGGAAATCTAGCTGTCAATTAGGACCTTTATATATAAAATATGTTCCCTCGAATTTTCTGCTGCCTACAAAAACATAGATCAAAGTTCTCTCTTTTAATTTCTGCAGAGATAACATCTCTGTGCATTTCATTACACTTGAACAGAGAAGTTCTCCAAACTTTTCTCCAACGTTTTCTAATGAATTTTCTATGCCAGATTTCTATCAATCCAAGCATAGAGTTTGGAAGAACCCATAAAACACCAAAGAACTTCCCATACCAAAAAATGCAACTCTTAATACAAATTTGGCAAGAAATTCTTTTTCTGCAAGATGTCTGACTGTGATAAAGTGTTCCAGAGTGGATCCTTAAAATCAGCAGCATTCTTAATTCTTTTTTTTTTTTTTCTTGTCACCCCTACAGCCATTGTGCAAAGGTGATCAGCATCAGGCCCTTATGAAAATCGTATTAAGGAGTTTCCCATGTCAACCGCATATTAAGAAAGTGCACTTTCCAGTTAAGTGCAAAACGAAAACCAGTTAAGTAAAATTTAGGTGCCATCTAGACCATACTAAACCTTAGCTTCAAGATGTAATTATCAGCTTGAAATTATCATCGCCTAATAGTCCTTGTACACTCTTCCAAATGCAATTAATCTAAAATAGAAAACAAGTAATAGGGAGAAGATACACACCTTGACCATTGTCTCATGGATAGCAGGCTTGTCAAGATACTCTCTTGCCTTTGCTGCTGCATAGGGCTGAAGATGTAAAGTACAAGGAAATTAATTATTGGACGACTTCTGCAATAGAAGACACCAATCCAATGAATCATGCAAGAAAGATGATGATCACCTGTAGGTCTTCATTGTTTGTAACAAACTGCACAACACGAAACCATATGTCATCACTGACAAAATCTCCTGCCTTGTCAATCAACTGTAGGATCACGTCCACATACCTGCATGACGATTGAAGAATACATGACAACATATATAAACAGTAGAAGATCTTGTTGCTTCAACAGGCAACAATTGCTTCCAACCTTCCAATGAAAGCACCAGATACAATAAATAAAATTCTGACAGTTATGCAAGCATTATTAGGCTGAAAACTTTCATATTGTGCAACAAACAAAATCTTTACAGTTTGAATAATTCATCATGCCTAATACATGAAAAGGAATAACAACCATCCTTATATTTCAGGGATTCTGTTGTTTTAAGTAGACAATATCCATCATTGCCCTCAAGTTTGCCAGCCTTAACCCAAGTCTGCTTATTTGGCTCAAGACCATCACTTTAATGCTTTCAGGAATATGCCTACTTTCTGGTTGACTAAGTTGAGACAAAACCGAAGTTGAAAAACTTGTATAGCTATACCCAATTCTAGAAAACAAACACCAAATGTTCAGAGAAAAACAAAGACATTGCTGCATTTGATTTTATGATTGTCGAACAAACTGAACAATCCTTAGTCCCACTGTTTCAAGTTCTTTAATGTATTTTAAAGAAGAGAAATGTTTTTATCTTTGAGGCCTTGATGTGGAATAGTAATTTTTCACCCTATCCAGGAATAGGAAAATTAGTTATCCCAATTTGGAAAGTTGGGTCACTAGAAGGGGATAGGGGGGTCATAGGAATCCGTGCTTCTCTAAACACTATAATTTTTTTCTTCATAGATAAATAAGCAGAATATATTAAAAGAGCTTGCAAAAGGCGCAACAAAATACACACGGAGCATACAGATATGGCCCATAGGTAAGCAAGAAAAGAAGAGAGAAAGATTAAAACCCACCTTCCCACCAACACCCAACTCCCACAAGGGCTGAAAACCCCCTAGCGAAAAACCAAAAAAAGAGAAAAACAAAAAAACCCTACCTAGAATGAACAAAGAACCCCTAGCAGAATCACCAATGGCTAGTAGAGACCCCTGCCACTAACTCCGCACCCCCCCTCCCCTTTCCTTTTACTATGGATGGAACACTATTATAATTGACTGAGCACTTGAGCCTTCGGATTTCCTTCTCAAGACATGAAGAGGACAAGGAATGTTGCCTTCCCCCTGACGCCTTAACCCCACAACCTTTCTTTGCTTCTAGTTTTCTTAGAAGAGAGTTGATTTCCTTTTCGAAGCCCAAAACTAGTATCGCCAAACAATTGGAGAGCTCGACAAAACCTCTTGGTAGACTCGCAAAGTCCTCCCCCTCCACTACACCTCCTAAATCCGCATCCCTAAGAGGATCCACCTCCTTAGTTCTGACCTTCGAAACTAATGTTCCCTTCGCTATCTTCCCTTGAAGCTCCAAGGACCCATCTTGCACCCACAACTCGGGAGTTGAAGGACCTGAAAAAGAGGGCATAGACAAAGATTGCCGATTAGCCTCCGCCAAGAGTGCTTCATCAGTAATTGCTACCCGTGAGACCACCAAAGATGCTGAGAGAGAGTTAGGAAAAATTTATATATATATGATTCAACACTATTTATATATATATATAGAAAAATTTTGTCCTTGATTTAGGAAAATAGTTGGGTCGTCTAAAATCAAAATCCTTTCCAAAGTTGCTTTCGCAAAGAGCCCCACCTTCGGAACCTAAGAATTTCGAACTACACCCATAAAGAACAGGCTCATTCCTCTATGATGCCATAGAGGAATAGAAGGCTTTAGCATTGAAATCACCCTTCAATCCCAAGGAAACCACACATCCTCATCCTCGACCATTGTTTTGTCTTGCAACCTTAAGAGTAACGCCTCAACACTTACCAACTCCACGTCATGAAGATCTCTTAGAAATTAGGGATTAAATAACCTCCTTTGCCTAACTAGCCTCCAAACATCCTACACCTAGACAATCTTTAAAAAAGCTATGATGGACAAGGAAGGGAAGGAAATGCTTAGAGGTGATTCACCACACCACCTATCCTTTCAAAGCCTCACTGTCTTCCATCTCACACAACAAAACAAATCCTACTTTTGAAGATATCCCACCTTCTCATGATTACTTTCCACAACCCCACCCCAAACCCATTCATCCTTACTTCACAAGAAGATCATTCCCTTCTTCTACTCCCCTACTTCCCAATAATAACCTACTTCCAATAAGGACTCATTTAGTCCATATCTTCGTATCACGATTGGCTAACCAAGATATCTAGGAGAAAGAGCACCTCCAAACTTTAGCCAAGTCTATGGTTTTGCAAACCTAAGGGTCTAGCCTCAAAGGACTTCTCTTTTCTTAAGGGTAATAACCTATGAACACTACCAAGTGCCCTTTAACCAGGATATTGTCATAGCCTATTGTGCTTGCAAGACTAAACTTTCCAATGAAGAAGCCCAACCTCAATGGCAATCCTTCTCCAACATTTTGGAAGAAGGCCCTAACCATAATAAACACCTCCAATCTCAAGATGCTTGGGTTTATCCACAAAGTACTAGATACAACAAAGAACAAATCCTTTTTCCTTCTCACTAACCATAAGAATCCTAGAGCCCAGAGGATCAAAGCTTATTTTCCTTTCAAGATAAAACATCATATAAAAAGCCTAGACTGTCAAAAGTTAGGTTCCTTTCAAGCTCAAAATTAGCAAGGATTCATAGAACAAAGAGAGTGTATGACTAAACCCCACCTTTTTGTTCACGATGAAAGAAAGAAAGAATGGAATTCTTCATGAAATTCAAGACAAAGGAATCAAAAAGAGTTTCTCCATGGCCCCTTCATTTTGAAACCTTACAATTTTAGGGTTAACTTTGGCAACAAAAAGGGAATCCACAAAAACTTTGGATCCATCATACTAGAGGAACAAATGGATTTCCAATCAAATAGATCACTCTCATAAAAAGTCATTAAACATTAACATTGAGGTTCAAAAGATTGTAGAGAAAACCAAGTTCCATAGTTACTTAGCAACTTTACATCAGCCCTCGAAAATCTTAGTATTTCTTTCTAACCATATCATCTAAAGAACATTCAGGAGCAACTACTAAATAGAGAACCCAACTTCTAGCATCAAGTTCAAACCTCAAAAGGATGACAATCAACAAGTTCACTATACCCTTAGGAAGGACTCAAACACCCTAGCCAACTAAAATAATTTATGCCAAAAGATAAAATCTATTGAGCAATGGAGAAATAAATGATCAATCACTTCTCCACAATCAATACTTGTGAAGCACTACACTGGTCCCAAGGTTTTGCAAAGATTCCCCAATTGTAACATGTCATTAGTATAAACCACTATGTTTGCCACCAACCATGAAAAAGCATTGACCATAGTGGACTTTACATTTAAAATAAAATATAATAAATAAAAGATAGTGTGATAAAGAAAAAAGGGCAATAAAATTGTCACCAACCATGTAAAAGCCTTGACCATAGTGTCTATATCTCCAAATAAAATAGGCTTATGTATTTAAAGTAAAAGATAAAAAATAAATAAAAAGAAGAAGAAGAAGAAGGTAGTGTGATAAAAGAAAAAAGGGCAATAAAATGAAGGTAGGGTCATAATAGGATCACAAAGAAATAGCTTAGAGAAGTTGATAACTGAACTCCCACATCAAGGAAAGAAGATTTTTTTATTGTAGGTAGATGAGCAAATATATCAAAAGTGCCTAAAAGGGAGACGTGCCAACATACACAAAATGCATAGAAAGGATGCCTAAACTAGGTGAGGAGATAAACATAAAAACCTACTACTTACTTGACGCTCAACCAATCTGCAAAATCTATCAAATTAATGAAGTGGTCTTCTATGTGCACCCTAGGCCAGTTCACAAAAGAACACATAAAGTTGAATTTGATTACTTGGACCAACTACTCAACATCATTAAAAGTTCTTTTGTTCCTTTCTTTTTAGAGAGTCCAAAACAAGCACAAGGATGCAACCCTCTAGGCCTTTTTCCATTTCTTCCCCACGAAAGAGTCATGCCAACCCAAAATGTTCTTTCTAACCGAATAATGCATCATCCAAACCACTTCAAAAAGAGAGAATTAGCTGCCAAAACATACAAGCTTTGGAACAATGGAGAAGAAAGTGATCCATCCTTTCCTTTTCACCTTTGCAAAATAACACATATTCAGCAAAGTCCACCCCCCTCCTTTTGAGTTGGTTAAGCGTTAGCATTTCATCCCATGTTGCTTCCTAGGCAAAAAAACCAACCTTCGATGGCACTCAAGTGTTCCACACTACACTTGCCGAGAAAGGCTCTTTATTTTCTCTTGTCAAGGATTAAAATAGGGATTTGATTGGAAAAAAATAATGTTGTTATTAGACTCATTCCATCTCATTTTGTCCTCCTATTCCTTCTTAATTAAGAAGGGTTGCAATTATAGTAAGAGAAACTCCACTCCTCAAGCTCCCAATCATTAAACTGCCTTGAAAAGCGAGAGCTCCACCCACCCCCTTCCCCATCCTACTCCCAAGCCTCCAATACCCATTTTGTCTCTGTTAGAAGCAAAAGACAAGAAGTTCAGGAGGGCTTCTTCCAAAGGTAAATCCTCACACCATAAGGAAAGAAGATAATAGATAGACATGAAGCAAGAAAGGCATAATCGTGGTGAGATCATCAATGCCTTAGTCAAGTAAAAGTTAAGATTTCAACAAGGAGAGAGAGAAAAGTCTACAACAAAATAAATAAGAGAATCTTTACACCTTAAGATTTAATATAAGTTAGGACAAAGGGTCTAAAAAAGTTAGTTAACCTATCAAAGGTCTTTACAAAAATGGATTTTAGAATTGTCCCCTAATAAGAAGTGAGTAGACTAAGAAAATTTACAAGAGCATTGGATGATAGGTTTTAAGGGCAACAATATGATCATTGAACAATAATATTGGCATCCCAACCTATAGTAAACCTATATGAGCATTGGATGCCAACATTGGATGATAAATATGAGAGGCCCACCCAGTTTATCTTGCAGTCTAATGGGACTGCAAGGCTATCAAAATGATCCCGATCCATGTCAATGCCTGAGGGATAACTTCTACTCACATTAATCTAAAGTCCAGAAACCTGACTTAAAGTCAGTGTGTAGTTCCAATAGTTCAAATGGGACGGCCTAGTGTATTGTTATTTTTTCATGTTGTTTAGTTTTTTTTTGGAGGGAGGATTCCTCATCCTCCTTGTGTACTTCTTTTTCTATCAATATATTCTTGCGTGGTTTCTTATAAAAAAAAAAGGTTGCCCACAGATTATATGGACAGGTTTTTGTGTTTTAACCTTAATAAACACCCTTGTTCTGGAGGAGATCTAAGCATGAATATGCCCAAATGTGAAAAACCACTTTTCATAACCATAACACCTCTTCAAAGATTGTTACATCTTTCTCTACCTTAGAAATCATAACAGCCTTAACCAAAGCCACCATGTTTCAATCCAACCTTTCGATCAACCTAGTGTAGAATATAAGATGAAAGATCAAAAGAACAACACTGCTAGTCATTCTGAACGGTGAATCAGGTCAAACATTCAAATGGAAAATGCTGACAATCCAAGGAGCTCTGGTGTATGGACTCTCCAACTTTTGATGAACCCTTTATAAGTGACTTCATCTAGTAAGCATGTCCCCATCTATATTGGATTTGATGCATGAGTGCCTTCTTGACTTGAAAAAAATAAAAATAAATAAAATAGCTTTGATTAGAAATTAATCAAATAGGGATTTGAAACAAACCCAGCATGGCATCACATCTGAATCCAACAACCTAAGCAGATGAACAGCCGGATTATTAAATGGTCCCTTATCTGGAATGAAAAGGGACCAGGTATCAAATCATTGATACATACAAATCAAGTGAATTGATTAGACATAAATAAACCCATCTAGTGTATATAGGATAACAGAAGCAAATGAAATTTGCCATTTCAATTCTACACATTAAAGAAGCATATCCAAGAAGCAACTCGAAATCATTGTTGCAAGAAGCAACGAGGAATTTTGTGTATGAGCAGCAACAGAATTCCTTTTGCACTAATGGTGAAGCTATTCCCATAAATAACCAGATCATTGGAAGGTAGATCAGTAGAATTTGGAAGGAAATGGTAAGGTTGGGTATCATTTGGCTACCACTCTTGTTTTCTGTTTTCAAAAACAAAAAATGATAGTAATTCTTATATAAATGCAAGGGCATTTTAAGTTCCATCTAAAATTGAAGGTTAAAACTTGTAAACAATAGCTACACCTGAGATAGGCTAACAAAAATATATCTATCATTTTTTTTTTGATAAATGAGCAATCATATATATTAGAAAAGGCTAAAAAGCCACATGTATACAGGGAGTATACTTACCAGCCCCAAACAAAGCTGGAAAAACAAGAAAAAAGGTGGAAAAACCTCACCCACCCTCAAGTGGTCCCAAGCCACTCCAAAAAACCTAACAGAGTGCGAGTTTCCTCACCAATGTACACCCTAGCCCAACTCCACAAATTACATACAAAAGAATTCTTAAATTTCTGAATATCTAAGGACCCTCCCCTGAAAACTATCCTATTCCTCTCTTTCCAAACCGTCCAAAATATACACAACGGAATGGAATTCCATATCTTTTTTCTTTTTTTCCCCACAAAGGAACCCCTCCAACTACGTAACACCTCTATAACTGACTCTGGGAATACCCATTGAACTCCAAAAATGGCAAGGGATATCTCCCAAATAGCTTTAACCACTATACAATGTAAGAGAATATGGTTTGCATTTTCCTCTTCGCATTCGCATAAGTAGCACCGATTAGGGAACTGCCATCCCCTTCTTTGAAGCTTGTCCAAGGTGAGGATCTTCCCCCATGATGCCTCCCAAGCAAAGAAAGACACCTTTGTTGGAACTTTATCCAACCAAATGCGTCTATTTGGAAAAGCACCGGCTGAGGGGCCACTCAAACTTTTGTAGGCCCCTTTGGCCCCAAACACACCGTTGCCTTCTCTCTTCCAACTCACAGAGTCCTCTTCAGGCGCTATCCTGAAGTCCTTCAGAAGATACAACAAGCCACCTATCTGCTCCATCTCCCAATCATTGAGATCTCTAGCCAATCTGAGATTCCACCCTCCTTGACCCATACTAGAATCCCACACTTCACAAACTTTGGCATTCTTCTGACCCGCCAAGGTAAATAACTGAGGATAGGTTTGAGAGAATGCCTCATTGCCACACCACTTATCTGTCCAAAACAAAACTCTATTCCCTTTCCCCACCTTAAAAGCCATGCTCTCCCAACACCAATCCGCCTCCTTCATAATCTCCTTCCATAACCCCACCCCATAAGGCATATCTATCATTCTTCTTGCATCCTCTCACAACCATAAAGGGTAACAAATTTGGATTTCCACACCAGAATCATTGGCTGACATATAGTTAATTTAAATTTGTGCCTTGTATTGCAGAAAGTAGACCTGCCTACTCCATATTTCCTCTTTAGGCCATATGTATACGATCTGGATGTGACGAAATTGATAATATCATGTCCTACAACTCAACTGTATAACAGAATATATACCATTTCTTGCACAGACAGACCATCCTTACCATGATAGGTCAGGGGCAAATTTCTCAGCTAGGATTGCTGCTTTTAGTGACAATTCCTCGCGCATAGCAAAGTCAGCACTGCTGAGATACTGAAAAACAGACATATGTTAGTGGTATGATCCCTTGTTTTGTTTTGCACCAGATGAAAAATTTCTTCTGCACTTTCTTGGTGCAACATTAAAAAATTGAATATAGAAGATTTGATCAAGAATTTTAAACCAAGTTACTATTTTCTTCCAATATTTGTGTACCTGCAGTAATTCTTCAACAATGTCCTTTGCATTTGAAATATCACACATACCATAAAGCAGATCAAGTGCTCGTCTCCTTATACTGCAAGGTTAAAATCATTGTCAGTAAGCAAGCTAATGTAAGTCCCTTGCTTAGAGTAAAACATCTTGCCAGTTGCAGATAATTAAACAAACATGAAACCCAAAATCTACACATGAACAAGATCACAACTGTAATACTTAATGAAGGAAATTTGTTTTAAGAACAAGAATAGATATATGAGAAAGCAAAAACCTTTACAGGGTTCAACATTTAGACAACTATGCAAGCAATATAAGGACAAAATCAAAGCTGTGAATCACATCATTTAATAAAGGAAATTTTATTCAGAAAGACAGAGACCTAAAAATGAGATTTTTTCTACATGTGTGATGAGATGAGAAGACACCTAATCCCACAAAGGTCACAAATAACTGTGTCTTACCCAGCAAGAAAATGCAATTGATATGGCCTATGAAACAAGTTCAACATATCATGCATTCTAATGTCAGCACCCTTTAATCATATGGTAAAATTAGGTAGCCCACCATAACCATGGATCTTTGAAGGCTCACTTAACGCTGTACCAACAAGAAGAAGGTTGTTTTTATAATTTTAGTTGTTTGAGGAGCAGAAACAAAATATTCATTGATAGGATTTATAAGAATATGTGAAGGATGAAGAATCCTTCCCAAATATAAAAACTTTGATCAAAAGAAAAGAAGGATAAGTTTTTTCTAATATACTAATGAAGCATATACATCAAGATAATGCCATGTGAAACCATACAAAGGAAAAGCGACTTTACACTCTATAAGGATCAATACATCTCCTACCAAAAGAGACTGAAGCCTTGCTATTTTAACCCTTTTGATTTACACACTAAATTCCAATTGAGCTGAATAACATTGAGAGGAGTTCCCTTGAAAGCTATAGTTGTAAAGACCTAAAAGAAGGAATATCAACTTTGTAGTCCTACACTTATCCTCAGACTCTTTGCATTTGTTTTCCGTTATACCATCCAAATCAAAGTGAGGTAAACAATTTTCCATAGAATTTTGCCTTTAACTATACTCCCCAAACCCTTGAAGGAAAAAATCATCATGTCACTTATGCTCTTAGGACGAACCCAATCTAGCGTAACTAGACTAAATCAAGGATTAAAATATTAAACATTGTGAAAATATTGGTGAATGGATTTTACGGAAATACCAAATGGAAATTTGGATAAAAAATATCAATGGGATGAAAATTGATTAAAACTCATAGAAATATTGAGAAAAACTCCAAGAAATGTAAAACAAACAATATATGTATTATAAAATTTGTTATATTCGATATTAATTTTCAAAATGTGAAAACAGATTTTAATACTTAGTTTGGATGTATTTAAGGATATAAAAAAATGATGATATATATACATACATATATATATATATATACATACATATATATATATATATATATATATATATATATATATATATATCATAAGGGCAAACTAGCTCTAATGGTTAAGTGGCACTTTTACATGAGTCCCAACCTTCCTCTTTAATTTTTAAGAAGCATTGACCACTAACATGGTCGTAATAACATTGGAAAATTATGATAAAATTGAGAAAAAGTAAAAAATTATTATGAAATCGAAGAAAAATAAGATAAATTTTCAACAAGTCGACTTTTCTCTTTGTTTTTGGGATCCGTGGGGCCAGATATCCCAATTTTTCAATGAAAATCAGCGAAATTTTAGTTGATGGTCTAAATAGCATGTGCCATAGCCCCATAATCATCAGACAGTGTACAAAAAGGTAATCAATTGATTCCACTCCCCATATATATGGTGCAATGGTCTAAACTAAAGGTTTTGTAAGGTTTCTCACCTATAGCAAGTAATTGATATTGGTCTTCTTATTGGCCACTAGCCAAGCAAAAGTCTTGACCTTAGATGAGACTATAGATTTCCATATGAATTTTTCTAGAGAGAAATAAATAAAAGTCGATATATTGGATAGGGCTAAAAGGAAAGATTTTATTGTAAATAAATCTAAAGAAGACAAGACCAAGTTTTCATGTTAGGGACAAACATTGACAAGGGCACACAAGATAGAGAGAGAAAGGACATGAGTCTTTCAAAATCCTCTATTGCCAAATAAATGAGGTTACAATAAAAGTTAAGGTTCCAAGAAAAAGGGAAAGAGATAACAAAGATGGATAAATAAGATAACTTCTAGCTAACATGACTTTAAAATGATTTGGAAATTGAGAACATAAAGGTTGACCCCCCCACAACAAGTCTTCCTAAAAATAAATTCTTGCTATATGACCCACCACAAATCGAGCATGTATGGAGAAATCCTAGAAACCTATAGAATGGCCTTCCAAGGGCACCAATGTGACTACTTGACTAGAATGTCGGTATCCTAACCATTAGAGTGCATTCCAATGATGCTCAATTTTACCTTATGCCAAAGAGCATCACATTCCCAAGGAAATCTCCAAAATCACTTCCTTAAGAGGGCTCTATTCCTCAATGATATCTTCCTGAACCCCAAAACACTTTTTCACTTCAATCTTGCATACTTGGTCCCAATTAATGAGATTATCTCTCTTTCCCTACCCAACTCCTGACCAAAGAAAATCCCTTTACATTTTCTCAAACATTGTCATCATTGTTGATGGAATCTTGTACAAAGAGAGAAAGTAACTAGGAATGCGAGACAAGTAAAGGTTGTATTAAAGTTTTTCTTCCATCTAGGAGACAAAAAGACTTTTTTTCCATCCATCTGTGGTGGTGGTGGTTGTATATGTAAACTTTATCTTATAGATGCACCCAACTACCATGTATAATGCAGTGAGATAGAGAGTGAGAGAGCATAAGAGAAAGAGAGAGAGGAATGAGCACATAAAACTCGGGCCTAGCTTAGGTGATAAGGGGATGGGTGGGGAAGAAAAGTAATAGAACTCATATTCACATGACTTCTATTTAGGCCTATAATTTGGAAATGAGGATGACCTATCTTTCATCTTCATCATATAATTAAATAGAAAGGCATCGATGTGTTTGTAATTTATATTAGGAAAAACACACACACTAAAGACTAACAATTGAAGCTCATACTCCAAAGAATTCTACGTCATGTTTGGTTGGATGGATATAACATAAGATAAAATAAGAAATAGAATAATATATCTTATCTTATGTATGATTGGTGACGGAATGGGATAAGTTATCTCATCTTTTATCATATCTCATGTTCAATCAAACATGAGAAAAGATAAATGGTAAGATATATTATCCAACCTTTTTTTATACATCCCCTTTATGCGGGATACTATAAATTCATAAATTCATTTTTCTCATCTATTTTTTTCCTAATTTTTTATATCAATCATTTTTTTTTTTGATAGGAAACGATAAAGGAATATATTGATAAAAAAGGATGTACAAGAGAAGGATGAAGAATCCTCCCACCAAAGAAAAACAAAACTACAAGGAATCAAATACAAGAAAAAACAAAGTAAAAACAAGCAAACTCTCTAGGTTAGACCAACCCATTGGGATTACACACCGCTAACCAATCAAGTTGTAACACATTAAGGGGAATCCTCTTAAAAACCTTAGAACAAAAAGCCTAAAGAGAAGCAAGGAAATGAATAGAATCCCAAAGGTTCTCTGAATTCTTTGCTTTATCCTCAAAAATCCTTGCATTTCTTTCCCGCCACACCACCTAAATTAAAGCGATGCATGCAGCTTGCCATAAAACAATCCCTCTCTTAGAAGATCCAAAACCATTAAAATTGGTAGATAGCATGTCAAAGATGCTCCTTGGGGGAACTCAATCCGTCTTTGCTAACTGAAATAATCTATGCCACAACCCCGTCATCACAGAGTAATGGAGAAAAAGATGATCTACTCTTTCTCCATGCTTCATATACAACTTACAAATGTCGGGACTAAGTGCTTTGTAGGGTCTTCTCAATTGTAGCAAGTCATTAGTATTTACCTTCTTGTGTACCACTAACCAAACAAAGGACTTGACTTTGAAAAGGACTTGAGAATTCCAAACGAACTTGACTTTTATATCAATCATTTTGAAAAACAAAAAATTTTGATTAAATGAATTAGATTTGTAGTCCAAACAAAAAACTTAAAAAGTATGTACAAAATATCTCATAAAGTAATCCTAATATATGTAGTATTTAATTTATACAAATTGTTTTCATATATATTTAACAACAATAATATAATATTATTTTATTTAAAATTTTTTTATCAGAAACAATCATCTTCATTCATCAATCAATTGATTAATACAAGAAGGATGCACTATCCTTCAAAGATGTACAAAGGTGGTTAGAAAGTAACCAAGAAACTGGATAAAAAACTCACCTAACCTCAAAAAGAGAAAAACCAACATACATAGTAGAGAAAAACGATGGACATTTAGACACTCAAGGGGGAAGGAACTCTCCAACAAAGGAGGCAAAATGCGTTGCTCCTTGTTTGGCTAACTGACATGCAACTTGGTTGGATGAATGAGTTAAATTTTAAATATTTTAATCATGCATATTATTAATAAAGAAGAAACCAAATAAAAATGGGCACAACCTAGGAACAAGGAAGGTATATGAGGGATAAACAACAGATGTTAAAGAAAAAGGGGGTATGGGGATCTTCTCGTGCTTCATTAACAGCTCAATCCATCAATGAAATCTAAAAATACAGTTTCTCATTCTGCACAAGTCACACAAACAGAGTTATTAAGAATATTCTGCAACTGAATTCCAACCACTCTTGATCATCAGGTATTCTTTGCTTCATTGCTTTCCATAAACACCAAAATAAGCACAACAGAGCTGTATTTCATACTCCCCACTTCCCTTTAAGAACAGATGTTTCTAGCCAACTAGCCAAACCACCCTTAACTAACATAACACCCAAGAAACACCAAATATTTAATTTGGACAGTGAATGGGGCTTGCACCACAATAAACATGGAACCTGAACCACACACTCAACCAATGATTGATGGCGAAATTTTCAGGTTCTTGTTTCTTTTTCGCAAGAATTTTTCTTTCATTGAAACAATAATATTTCAGTCATTTTTCCCCAGATTTAACAAGAAATGTAACCCAAATGAAGTGTCTTCAAGTTCCTATTTATTTAAAAGTTTTTGCTTTCAAAATAGCTCCTCCATCTGAAAGGAGAAAAAAAAACCCCAATAAACATGGAACCAGAACCACACACTTTACCAATGATTTGATGGCAAAATTTCCAGGTTCACAAGAATTTTTCTTTCATTGAAACAATAATAATTCAGTGTTTTTTTTTCCAGATTTAACGAGCAATATAACCCAAATGAAGTGTCTTCAAGTTCCTATTTGTTTAAAAGTTTTTGCTTTCCCATCAGAAAGGAGAAAAAAAATCCCTTTTTGTATCACATTCACTATTGGAATCTAGCCAATAGTTTTTGTTGGACTCTCCAACAAAATGTGAAATAAAGCATTTCCTAACTCAAATATATATATATATATATATATATATATATATATATATAAATACACACACACACACAAAGAGGATTCAGATAACAAAATCTAATATGCTCCACTAGTTAATGAAGTGTATAACACAGGAAAAATCTATGCCACCAAATCTCAGTACCGAAATATTATTATAAGCAAGGGCATCTACAGCTTTGAAATTGTCAACAAATAAACAAAACAATACAGAGCACTCAGGTTTAACCTGATGTCAGGATCCTTCAGTGAGGTTATGATTTGAGCCTGATGTCTTTTAATAATATCCTGCACATCGGACACCATCAGCATCCGAGTCATATTTTCCTGCAGCAGAGTAATCTAAATGTCAAATCATGCAGTTAGACAGCAAGCAATGACATCAATCCATTTAAATTCTAACATGGTGCATGCCAGTTTGATATGCTTTAATCATTGGATATAGGTGAAGACATAACGGAAGCACAGATAGAACCATCCTGTAACTTACCAAACCAAGATATCGTATATTTGGCTCTCGCACAGCAATAAATTTCCCAAGCAAGGCAACACATTGAGACATCATTTCTTTTTCAGCATCCAGATGCATGACCTGTGCCAGGGTAATTGAAGGACACAACCACATAAAAGCTCCTTAATTCTCATAAAAACCAGTATCTTAAACCCACATTGAAATAAGAGGAAAACCCAACTTATGAGAACAACCCTGGACTTACAACTGTGTCTATGCTTGTGCACGAGTGTATGTGAAAGAGAGGAAGAGAGTATCGATAATCTAGTTATGGGAATGGATTCCCACATTGAATCACAGAAGCTGAGTTCCTATGGATGTTGGAGTCATAATAAATAAACTACTCTACCTTAAAAATTGAACAAAATTGCACAATCAGGGCATTCAAATGGGGAGAATTTGGCAGATTAGCACAACAACATAAACAATTCCATTGCAATTGACAAGAAGGCATGAGGAACTCTCAAAAGGCATGCAAACTTGCATCATATCTCATGAAAACCAGGCGCTAAGTTAATCCAGAGATGGAACAAATTTACCGTCCATATAGATCAACTGCAAGTTGTATGCATAAATCAGCTTACTTGGCTGGAAACTTACAAGAGCAAGGGCTTCAAACAGAACAGCATGTGAGGCATTGTTCTTGTTCACGTTTTTCACAACATCAGTTCCCATTAATATCCGTTGTAGAACCTGAAAACCACCCAGCAGATTTCATTAGAATTACAAAATCTGATGAGAATTGAAATATATTCGCTGAGAAATGGAGTACCTCAAACAGTGATCTTCTAGTGTTTGGATCTTCGATAGTCGGGAAGTACTGCAGAGCTCTCATGGTCTTTACCTGAATGGATAGGGCTCAAAAGTGTTAAAGTTGGGTCAGAGTCAGTGAGAAATCCTTAATCTCAATCCAGTTTCCTTTAATTCAATTGAAAAAGAACAGTATTCAAGACCCAACTTCTTACACATTAAAAATATAACTGAAATCATTCAAAATTTGGTGAACATGTTATCATTTATCTTTAAATTTTCATCCAGTTTGTGGATCACACCCACATGGGGTTGCCAGTCCAACTGGCCAACCTAACCTAAATTGCTGAACATTAGGATTAGTACCAGAGATCCACTTCAAACCAGTCTGACCTGCCTGGCTGAACAAAGGTTTTTTATTTTTTCATGTTGTTATTTTTTTTTTCAGCCCATATTACTTTAGGGATTAAGTAAAGAAAATGGGCACACAAACCTGAAGCCAGGGAGTTGGGATACCATAGTAAGTGTATTCTTGTGGAACATCCTGATTCCTAGCAAGCCTCTCCAGAATCTTAACACACTTTGGGAGACAACTCCAATATGCATCATGGTTGTTTGATACTAAAGCAACAAGAAGGCTCATCGAAGATGTCAAGACACCCAGATCACGTTCATCTAAAAGCTGCGCCATCCGATCTGACCTGAAAGGTTTGCAAAAGAGAATCACCTAAGCATAAATAGGACACATCTTAGGCAACCCACATGTTTCAAAGAATGCCCATTTCATAATGAAACAAGAAGCTGCTTTTGGTCTCAGGAAATGGAAGAACGAACATTACATGGAAAAAATGTGATTGGATTTCAAAGAACATTTTTGGAAAATTTTCCTGGAAAGGTCAAATTATCATTTCCATGTTCAAACGATGTGGGTGCATTAACAACCGAAAAATGACCCAACAAATAGTTAAAACATTTTCATCATCCTCATTTTTGGAAAATGAGAATGTTGATTTTCAGAAAGCATTTTTCAGTTTTACTACCTATCGACCAACTAAATTTAAGCATACCAGCCATCTACATTGACAACATCAGGATTTTTCCTGTACAAGCGCAGAAGACACAACGCAGCTTTCTTCCTCACAAGTGGTCGGCAGCTACTGGAAATCTGAACCAACAACCAATGAAACCACAACCCATCCATCGCCAACCCCATGCCCAAAAGGGAAAAAATAAAAGCAGTTATATCTTTTATATTCCATAAATACCAATTGAAAATTAAAGAAACAAAGTCATGTTCACCCTTACAAGTAACTTTTGAACATCAGGAGCTAAAGATTCAGCAAACTCTCTCCCACCAATATTCCCAACCTGTTAAGATTTAGATAAATTGGTTGCATGTGAGGTTGCAAAGGAAGCAAAAATTTAATACATTTTATTACTAATACTATTGTTGTTGTTTTTGTTTGACAAGGAACCAGGCTATATGGTAGATGTAGACAAATTATCAGTTTTTTTCCTCCCTCATCCCCACCCCAACTCCATACCACCTGAGGCAGGCCTCAGATGCAAAGCAAAATTTGAATACATGATATGAAAAGAAAGACAGAAAAGTAGAAGCTAGAAACGCAAAATATCAGAATGTTAACATGAAAAACGTACCAAGAACTCTCTGAAAAGGGGATCAGTATAACAATGCTAAAATAAAATATTTTACAATGATCATATTTAGAAGAATGTTGCATATACATACAAGGACAATCAAAAGAGACTAGCAAGCACATGTAATTCATGCAAAGAAACAGCATGCACTAAGGGGGGAAAAGACTCAAAAAAGGAAAAAAATACAAACAAGGACAAGATACCATCACAGAAAATTGCAAAAGCAAAACAAACCAAAAAAGAAAAATCTACAACATCTCAAGCTCTCGACCGAACCCCTTCCAAGGAGGGTAAAATACTTATAGAAGCCTCTAAAATACAGACCCTACTTTGCCAAGAGGTAGGTCTCTTTTTTTTGACAGGCAAGTAGAAAAGAAAGTATTGATAGTCTAACAAAAAGCAATGCATCTCAACACACAAGCAGTACAAGGTACGGCAAAAAAGAAAGGGCAGCCAAGCCCAAGCTATCCACAAAATCTAACATAGATACTAAATTGGAATCCTTCAAACCACTAGCCCACAAATACAATGTCTAAAGGAAGAAACAGTCATTGCTAGCTCTGGTTACTCCACTTCCTTGAATGTTTGTCTATTTCTTTGTTTCCAATCATAGGGGCATGGTTCAAATTTGTGGTCTCGGTCATTGACTCGGAGGGTCCCGAGGCACATTGGTCTCAGTATCCAACAATACGCAAAATATGCTACATTAAGAACTACAAGATTTTTAGAGAATTGTTAAAATTATCACAAAAATAAATACATGCACATGGACTAAAGAAATTAATAATTATAGAGGGAACATTATCCATATAGTGATAGGAGCATATTGGAATAGATTTAAAAAAAAAATTATTTATCACCTCATACTAAATATTAGATAAAACTAATAACAAAAAAAAAATTTTATAATAAATTTGTTTAAGTTAAATATTTTAATTTTTTTTTTAAATAATCATGAATCACCTTTAAAAATATAAATATCATTCTTCATATCAAATATATTCTAAATAAAACCATTATAAAAAATAAAAATAATAATAAAAAAATAAAAAAACCAACAAGATTTTTTATTAATTTTATTTTCATTTGAATAAATAAGTTTTAAAAATAAATATATTTTTTATACTTCTATCCATTAATTTAAATTTTTTGTATTAATATTTATATTGTATTTATTTCATATAAACCTAAATATTTATAATGACTTTAGATAATCCCAAATGCCAATCAACTCTCAAGTATAGTAAATCTCAACCCCCTCCTTTCTCCCCCTCTTCTTCCTTCAATAAACCATCTCCAACTAGAAATGCAGCTGCTCAAAACTTGCATTACAAGAACAAATAAGCAGGTGGAGTGGGGAGGAAAGGCTTCCTCTTTCTCAGCCTTCTTGAACTCTAGAAAAAGCAAGTCTAGCTGCACAAATTAAACAAACTGTAGATATACAAAACTTAATCCAGTCTAGCCATTTTTGCTCAAATCCCATTTGGCACATTAATAAGCTACCAATTTGACCCAAATGATTAAGGTGTAAAGTAAAGGGCTAGCACAATTTGACCCAAAAGATACTTATACCATGTTTCTCACACCAAACCACCTTCAATGTAAACGGAAATAGTGAAATATTATGTAAGAAACTAATAATAACCTAATGTTGTTACAATTTAAAGAATGGTTGTTTTGCTTGTGAAAGTAACTTAAGTCATGTACAGCATTAAGTAGATTGATTTACCAAGGCCCAAGCCTAGAGAAAAGAGGGTACTTAACCCATATAACAGCAGGGATGTAAAATGTAAAAAGGGCTCATATAGTTAGAATACATCTTTATTCCGTTCAGTGGAATGCTTCTCTTGCTTTTCCCATAGGATTGTTTCCTTTAAAAGTGCTAGAAAGCCACTTCAAAGATGCAAATATTTGACAATAATAAAATAAAAAATAAATTAATAACCAATATAAAAACTTAATAGGGGGTCGGTGTTTGGAAAGCTATCAAGAAGGGATGGGATCTTTTCTTCAGTAGAACCTCCTTTGAAGTGGGGTAATGGCAGAAGGGTAAAGTTCTGGAAGGACAAATGGTGTGGGGAGGAGCCCTTGTGTATGTCCTTCCCTTCTTTGTATGCTTTGGCTTTATCAAAGGAGGCTTGGGTGGCGGATTTTTGGGATGACACAAGAGGAATGAGACATTGGACCCTACACTTCACTAGGCACTTTAATGATTGGGAGCTGGACATCATTGAGACTTTTTTCTCCATGTTGAGAGGGAATTTGGTTAGGAGGGATGATAATAACAAGGTGGTTTGGAAAGATGATAAGAAAGGATTGCTTTCTGTCAAATCTTTCTATGAGGTTCTAGATGTGGGGAGGTTGGTCATCTTTCCAAAGAACATCATTTGGAATTCGTGGATACCATCCAAAGTCAACTTTTTTTTTTCATGGGAAGCTAGTTGGGGAAGAGTTCAACCTTAGATAACCTCTAAAAGAAAGGGTGACCCTTAGTGAATAGACGGTATTTGTGTAAGCAGGAAGGAGAGTCTATTGATCATTTACTTCTTCATTGCTCTAAAGCAAGGCTACTATGACACCTATTGTTTTCCTTATTTAGGGTTACCTGGGTGATCCCTTCTTCAGTGAGGGTTCTACTCTTAAGTTGGCAAGGCTCCTTTGTTGGGAAGAAAATGAAAAAGGTGTGGAACATTGCTCTTCTTTGCATTTTCTTGACAATTTGGAGGGAATGGAATCAAAGAGCTTTTGAAGATAAGGAATAGAATGACCAATGGTTAAAACTTTCATTTCTTTGTGATTTCTCTTCTTGGGTAAGCATGTATATAAGGAAAGACTCAATGCCTTTGTTTGATTTTGTAGAGTGGGTGGGGTCTCGTTTAGGGCTTGGGTGTTTTTTGTGCTCTTCTTGGAGGGCTTGCTTTAAGTGTACCTTGTATACATCCTGTGTACATTGGTGAACTTGGCTTCTTTATCTAATTTTTATATACATTCCTTTACCTATCAAAAAAAAGAATCAAGTGAATATGCTTTTATTCAATTCTTTATGGTTGTCCCCAATGAGTTTTCACATTTTAAATTATCATTAATTAACCAACCAAAAAATGCTAAAACTAATTGTAAAAAGTAACAAAATATATTAAATTGCACAAACGACAAAAAACTACAGAAAATTTTAGAAGACACTTAGAATGGCCAAATTATACTCATACAAAAATTCAAAAAAAAAAATAGAGAGGCTAAAATGCTAAAAAATCTAAGAAAGACCAAATTTTATTTTCATGGTGAACTAGTTTAGTGTGAAAAAAAAAGTCAGCAAAAAAATTATAAACATAAGTTAGGAAACTTTTAATAAAAAATAAGTTTCAGAAAAATTTGAAAACAATTCAAAAAAAATTCATAAGAAATAATAAACTAAGTGAGGAATTTTGCTAAAATTTTAATTAATCCTCATATATTTTTGTATTTAGAAGATCCTGTAAAACATTTTACAAAAAAAAAAAAAGGTTTTGAAAGATCCTGTAAATTTCCTTTTTTCTTTTTTTTTGTATTGGTATGTAAGCAAATATATTAAAAGCGCAAGGAAAAGGTGCACAACATACACACAGTACAAAGAGCACCGCAAGGCAGGTGAAGTGAAAAAAAGAAACAACCAACTACAACACGAAACAAAAACCACGCCCGATGAATCTATAGAAACATAGGGTTACCAAATGACCTAACCAAGACCACAATCTGCTAACGGATCAGGGCCATCAAACCACCCAAAACACAAGCAACAACAACCCACTTCAACAAATACGACTTCCCCAAGATACAGCCTAATGCAGATAACTACTGCCCCCTCAAAAAAAAATCAAGCAAACCAACTATTGTGAATCCTTTTCAAGATTTGAAGAGACTGTAATCATTCTCCTCTTCTCCAACTCCCATCCCCTCACCTTATCTCTAGCCTAGATGCCTAGAGACCAATTTCCACCCACTCTTCCAACTCCTTTTTTCGCTTGATTGATTATAGTTAACCTAGCACCCCAACCTTCAAAGCGAGATGCAGAGATAGACCCCCTCTTGATACTTGAGGCTGCCACCCTACAACCCTTTTTGACTTCCAGCTTTCTCAACAAAAACACAACTTCCTCTCAAAACTATGTACTGGCAAACCCAATCATTCGCTAAAGGAGACAAAATTCCTGAATGACAGATTAGAGGGGCTCCTGTCACCCATTGTGTCCTTACTGGTACCTTTTCATAAAACGACCTCTTCACCCCTCAAATCAAGGTCCTCACACTTGGCATCGCTAGAATGAATCACTAGGCAGTCCACAACCAAACAGTCATTGGAAGACCAAAACAAAGGCCCACAACCAATTATATTCCGGACTAGGCCCAATTTCCCAGCTTTGATCTGTCTCACGTACCTTTGCTCCATTCTATAATGCTAGATTTAAAATGGCTTTGCTTGTACCCACCCAATCTAGATTCTCCTTCATCTCATTCTTCCTTTCCTGATACCATGTTCTTAATTTTTTAAGTAGGCAAGATTTACAACTCTTGGAAGAATAAAACTTTCTGCAAAGATTTATCAATCTTTCAAATTTTATTTCCAATTGAAACTTCTATTTTATTTATTTATTTTTAACTCATCTAGATTTCTAATAAAAGGAAAACTAATGACTATGTCTTGACTTTATTTAATTAAATTTCATAGCTTCATTTTAAAATTGAATATGGTGCCAGACCTTTTTATTTGTTTAAATGAGAAATATAATATTACACATATGAGACACAGGTTGATGCCAGAATTTTCCAGAGATTGGGGGGGAGGGGAGGCAGGCTACTACATACAGTTATTACCCAAATCCAGAGATGCTGAACCCATGAACCCTAAGGTACGCACTGCAAACCACACATGTAGAAGCATCATGCTCTCAAATGCATGATTACAGTGGGACCCCTAGGATGGCACTTTTCCTTACAGCATGATACCTCCTTTAAGGAAAAATCAGCACAGTATCCAGAGAGTGAATCCATTTAAATATGCAAAGCAGATTCATGCGATGCTTCAGGACAGACACCTTCTGCCGTAGATGCAAAGAGATCCCCGACTGAAATACTCATAACACACGAGAACACTAGACTGGAACATATGTTACTTAAATCCTGGATGTATAAAAGGATCATAATGCATCATTGCACATAAATCGTAACTATGTTTACCATTGACCATTCATGTATTAAAACAGGCAAAGAACATTTTAAGGAGTCAAGGAAAACAAAACAAATGCAGAAAAAGCAAATTTCAGGCTTATAGAAAAATGTTTGATAAAAATAAAAATAAAAAGAATCAGAGGAAAAAGTTACTTAAAAACATAAATAATGGATACAAATGTGCCTGAAAGATGTACTACATTACATAACAAACCATATGCTAGCATTTTGATAGTATAGAAGGAAAAAGAATTCTGCCTCCAGCAAAATTTCACATAATTTGAAAATAAATAAATAAGCAAATAAATCTGAGAAGTAAAAGAGATTTCATGTTCCCATACCATAGTCAAAGCCAAGCACTGGAAAGTTTCATTTCGGCCAATAATATCATTGCGCACAGTATTTATTGCTAACCTCAAAAAGTCATGGTTCTCATTGAGTAAACATGACGTTACAATGTACCCCACCTGCAGCCAATTATAATATGATGAAAGTTAATAAACTTGCAGTGAACTGCACAAAATAATATCTTAACACAGAAAAGAGAATACACACAAAACCACTAGCATTATAGCAGTTATACACACACACACACACACACGTGCACAACAATATCCTTTAAGGACAAGTTAAATTGTATTCTAGAGCCACACAAAGTTTCCATGATTCCATTATCATGTAAATAAAAAAAATTATGGAAAAAAAAACTCATTCATCCAAAAGGTGACAGATACTTCAATTTTTTATATTTTAAATTATCAAAAAAAAAATTGATAGGATTATAAATTATCAAAATTTTAAAATAGAAGAACAATGTTTAAAAAATTCAGATAAATAAATCATCTGTGTAAAGATAAATAAAAAAAAATTTACAATTCATCTTCTTATAGGCAAATTACACGTGTCCATTAGAAAAGGCGCCTAACAAAATGGGGCACAATACATGGCACTACAAACATTCGTATGACATTTTTGTCCAAAGATTCAAGTTGTTCATGTTGATCCTGTTTCCACTCACATCACAATACAAGAAACCACTTGGAAAAAAAAAATGAATATCATATTTTCAGACAAATTGAAATACAAAATTTGATAAATAAATTACCTGCTTTTCTGGATACTTAGGTGCAGATATTAGAGAAACTGCTTCCATGTGACCAAAATCTACATCATAACCCAGCATATAAATGTAAAGCATTTTCCAGACATATTTCTTTTTTTCATATGGTGTCAAACCCTGTCAAAGGACCATCAAATTTTGGGTTAAAGGAAGATACAGAAGAAGAAATTAAAAAAAAATTAGACAGCCTGCACATCAACATGGGTTAATAATGCCAATTTGCACAATGTTATCAGGGGAGGCAAACAAAAGAACTAACATAATAAACCAGGACAATAATATATACTTCCAATGAAGACCTGTTTTAAAAAAGGAAACTGAAAATTTACTACAAGCATATAGAGTTTTACACTCAATCTTTAGTTCCTTCAAAGTATGAATTAATTGGACAATCACTAATGATCAACTTGGTTGCTGATTAAAGGTGGAAAGTAAATGAAATTTGCACCTTAGATATTTCCTTGTTTGGCATTTGAAAAGAACAAAAGATCATCCAATTGAGAACAACATAACTCTTCCCCTTTTTGCTATTGCAAACCCATAAACCCCACTCTCACAACAGTGTGTGAGTCCCCTTCCAAGTCTGTCCCAACCTCAAACTCCTTCCTAATGTAGCTCAACACCACCTATGATGACGATGGCAGGATCTCCCACAGCAGTTGAATGGCACAACATAGCTGCCCCATCACAACTTGCAAACTTCTCAACACCTTTCTTCCATCAATTTTAATCAATACCCTAGCCCACTGCAAATTTTGACAAAATGTAGTGCCTTTGTCCACCTCCACAAAACCCTCACAGGAATCACCCAGTTGCTCAAAAAAACCACCTCATCTCATAGAAAATCTTCTCCTAAGATTCCTTTGCATGAACTCCTCCATAGTGGCCAACCTCTAGGACCCACTTATTCAACGTCAGCCTCTTCTTGAATGCTCTCAACCCTTCTTGTAAGACCCACTTTGCCTCGGAGCTTGACTCAAACTCAAACAGATGAGATAAGCTCCCATCAAGGCTAACTGGAAGTTCCCTTTCAACCTCTAATGATACCTAGCCCATGCCTCAAGGGACAGCAAAAAAGGGGCCTCATTTGAGAAATCTCTCCATCGCCCCACTAGACAATGACTAGGAGCCTGCATTTTGTTAAAACAGTCCAACCTCCAAACCGAGGCCACACAGCTTCTCCCCCTCTCCTTTGGTCTTTTTTCACCACATCCACAAAAGAAACTCCCTCCTAAGACTCTTGAATTCACACCACCGAATAGGAGATCTACCAACTTTGGGCTCCTCAGCTAATCCAAGGGGAGGCACCACTCCAAGGCTACTTAGCTTTCTGGCCAGCACAACCCACCCCCCAAACACTCCCTTTCCTTCTGGAAACATCAGGGAGAATCTCTTTGCCTCCACTAAGCACATGGAGCATAAAAGGAATCTTCTAACACCATTGCTTCAGAGCACCAGCTTGTAGCTTCTCCCTTTCTCTTTATCCAAACCTTTCCGAAATTTTTCAGGGTCTCTTCTCAATTACAGACCTCCATCCCTTCCAAAAGTGAGAACAAACACCTTGCTCCAAATTTAATCCATTCCAAGAAGCTTCTACACCTCTCTGTAATCTTTCCAAACAAAATGTCTTTAGCTAAGACCCTACAACTAACCAACTTCTATTCAAATAAGCTTCATGTTCCTGCTGAATAATCTTTGGTCGCTCTACTTAATCCAATTTATAAGGACTTGAACATCTGTGATACTAATTAGCAAGAACTCTTTACTAGGTACCATAGAATTGAATATATATATATATATATATATATATATATATATATATATATATATATATATATATATATCTTCTACTTGTTCTTAAAAATAGAGGATTGACCCAATTGGCGCCAACACCAATATATGATTCTCACCCATGCAAAATATTGTCAAAATGTGGTACCAGAAAAGTGACACTATGGTTACTTTATTGATAACTTCACTGTCCTCCTTGGCGGTCAAGAGGAGTGGAACAGCATTTGGACTCTTGCATTCCCTGATAAATCCATTTTGCATCCAATTGACATATCCCTTTCAAATCCATTTTATTTCAGAGCTCTTCATGCTGCTTCAAGCCTATTTGATAATTGGGAAACTTCAGTAGACTAGTTCCCCGTATTAAATCAGAATGGCCAGGGTTTTTTTTATTAATAGGTAAATAAGAACTTGTATTAGAAATGCCTAGAAGCGACGAAAACAAGTACACACAAAGTATACAAACATTGCCCAAGAAACTAGGCAAAAAGAAAGACAAAAAATCTTTCTCCTAGCTAGACAAACAGTCACTCTACAAAATCAATCATGGACAAAGTATCATCCTCTAAATACACTCTAACCCAATTCATAAAAGTACACAAAAAAAAATGTTTTACAGCTTGGTCGGACCGTTCAATATCATTGAACACTCTTTCATTTGTTTCCCTCCATAAAGCCCACATTAAGCAAAGGGGACTAGCCCTCCATGCCTTCTCCCTACTCTTGCCCACAAAGATGTTGGGCAAACCAAGCAAGTTCCTTTTAATCTTGGTGTGCAAGATCCACTGCACACCAAAAAGAGAGAATATCAAACTCCATAACATTGTAGCCTTCTTGCAAAATAGGATCAAATGGTCACTAGTTTCCTCTTTCTCTTTACACAAGCAGCACCTATTCGGCGTATCCCATCCCCTTCTTTTGAGCTGATCAATGGTCAAAATTTTGTTCCAAGACGCTTCCCAAGAAAAAAAGCTCACCCTCATCGGAGCCCAAGACCTTCAAATAATACTCTAAGGAAAAGGATCACTAGAGGCCCTTGTGAAGGAGTGGTAGAGGGATCTAACTGAGAAAATGTCATTCTTACTTTCTTTCCGGCTCAAGACATCCTCCACATCTCTTTTCATGACCAAAGGTTGCAGTTTCTGGAACAAGCCCTCCACCTCTTCCATCTCCCAATCATTAAAATGTCTTGAAAAGTGAGGATTCCCGCTGCCCACCTCCTCCCAAGCATCTAACACCCACTCATCCTTATTAACCACCAACAGAAATAAATTAAGGAAGGTCTCTTTCAACGTTTGGTCCTCACACCATAAGTCCTTCCAAAACTTGACCTTTCTCCCATTCCTTACAATAAAGTGGGATCTACAACAAATGCCCTCCATTTCTTTTCTAATGGCTTTCCACACCCCCACACCGTAGCCTCCCCTTACTCCTCTCGAACACCACCCTCCTTCTCCTCACTCCTCTAACTCAAATTAGGAGACAATCTAACCAAATTAGCATATATATTACTTCTTCACATTCTTTCCACAGAGTTTCCAATTCAGGAGGAATAACTGGTTTCTCTTTTTTTGTTTCCTTAAAAAACATCACATATTTTGTTCCATTAGCCTCAAATCTAAAAAGCGAGGCAGTCAATCAGCTTGCCTCTCTCCTCAGATTAGGGAAATTCATCATATTTCATGAAGCAAGTACCACCTTAAATCTATCATTATAGAGCCTTGTCCATAAGGTGGACAATACTTTTATGGAACTGTAATCTCCTACTACATACCCAGTAGCAGGTGGCAAACTTCTTTGTCCACCACATCATATAGAACTTTGTCTTAATATTTTTTTCTCAGTAGAAAAGGAACATTACTTTGCCTTCTTTTCAAACCAGACTATTTAATGTGGATTTGCATCCATCTGGACTTCATGATTCAGCTCTGTCACCATCTCTTTAAGATTCTCACAACCTCCCCAATCAACAATGACACTGCAAAGTCACCCTTAAAATGAGCACCTTGTTCTAAATATTGCATAGCCAATTTGCTTCCGTAGCTTTTTTTTGTACATGCTGCTTTTTTGCTACTAGATTGGAAGATCTCATTCTTAAAATGTGGCCTCATTTCCACTAAAATCCAGCAGTCCGTGATCACACCGTGCCTCATGGTATCACTCTTATTAATCATTATTTTCAACTTCTTCAACAAGAAGTTGTCAGCAGTTCTTCAACAACCAGAGGATTTGTGCTCTCTTTACCATATTCATAGTAGATTATTTTGTTTCCAATAAAATGGAATGGCAACTCCTTTAAAAATAGTTAGTGCCTACTCCAGATTTCAGTATAACATATTGTAACCTGTATGGAATGGCAGCTCCCTTTAAAAATAGTGCTGCACCAGATTTCAGTGTAGCATCTCATAACCAGTAATCAATATCTTACTGTATCGGCCTCCACCAACTTGGCTTGATGATTGCTAGGCTCAATTCATTATACATCAACCTTCATTGTCAATCATACAGCATTTGCTAATGTCCAGCATTGGTTGTAACTTCAACAGGTGTCTGCTTTTTCCTTAACCTTATCAAATAACAGAAATGATTTAAATTTAAGATTCATACACTATACTCCAGTCTGCAACCTGTAGAAGACATTGGTTTGCCCTCAAATGGAATGATTTCATGTTTTAAGGGATTGGTTTTGCTAAAATAACATTCCTTTGCAATTTAGCAGGAGCAGAAGAAATTGGTTCCAAATCAGACTTTGCATCTTCAACCAGTTTAAACTCGTTCCTTACCAGATAGGATTCTTTCCATGTGAACTTGTTGCCATCAGATCAAGAAACTCAAAGGTTCACTCAACTTCATTTAATAAATCAAGTATGTCCTCTGTTTGCTCCTCTCGACTAAAATTTGGTATTTCTAATTTCAAAAAATGAATCTTGGTCTGATGAACATTCTGATTGACTATAGGGTTAAACTCTACCTTCTTTCTCTGAAGATTCTTTATCTGAAATCATAAAATACGAATTTGCCTCTCCAATTCCCACGTAGATAAGAGCATTAGCATTACATTTTTCAGCCAAAATTTATAAAAGAAGACCTAATATTAGACTTGTATGCTGAAAAACAAAAAAGCACTGTTAAAAGCCAACTTAGCAACTAATTTTGGTTCATAAAACAGAAATTGCTACAAAAGAAACTGACTGTGGCTGATAAAGATTCCATCCTGTTTATAATGTCCAGACCTTGTAGTTACAACAATTAGTAAACTTTTTTACTTTTCCTAAGTAGCCACTTTCCACACTCTAAGTACACCAGTTAAAGAAACAAAGAAAACAAAACTAGATAACAATGACCTTTGGCTCCAAAAGGCAACAGCATTAAATGATGAACACTCTTTATTGTGAAAATGCTGGACTGAAAGGTTTGTGTCACAATTTACTATAAAGCCATTGTTTGGGTAAAGAATCACAGAAACCACCTCCTTATGAAGAAACACCCTCTTCCACTAAATTCATTGTGTTATTTTCTAAGACACCCTTGGCAATCTTTGTTTACAAATACTTCCAAGCGAATAAAAGGTTGTGACTGCAACATTAAAGATTTCATAATAGATTCCTAGTTATCAAAATATAATATGACCAAGATTTTCTGATACACTATCAAACTTATTATATTTCTGATATTTTGTATATAAATAATTGTGATTAGAAAAAAATACTCAACAGAAACACACATACACATGCCTGTCACACATAAATAGTATATTAAGATCTTCTGCAGACAAGATCTCTCACTGAGCTGTTCATTCAAGGAGCATGTCATGTTTAACCTAGCTTGAATTTAGAGCCACATAGAGCTAAGCCTAGCTCCAGTTTCTAAAGGTAGGGAATAGTTAAAAAGGTATGGATAATAGAGCACAAAGGAACCATGGTGAAGCAACAGTTATTATCTTAGGCAAAGAAATGCAAAGCATGATTTTTCCTAGCTTAGATTAGATTGAGACATCCAATGCATATAATACCCCACGGAACTAAAAAATCCATGATAAGGTTCCAAGTTTAGTCAGTTTCTAAAAGGAGCTAAGGTACATTATGAAAAGCTGCAGGGCTGTACAACTTAAAATTGTTCTGTTACCATCATATCAAAAGATCCAACCACAAAGAAATCTGTCTGGTGGCCGTCTGTGTTGTCTAATGGAAAGACTGTGCCCATGAAAATGCTAGCTAGAGGCCCTAATTAATCCAATTTACCCCAATAGCCTTCTTCCCCTGGAGTATCAAAATCTTCTTTTCAATACTATTTGCATTCATATCTTTAACTAAATCCAAGTTTCTCATGAGACCATCCCGTCCGTAGAAGAGCCCTTGGTGCTAAACCCGAAAGTTACCACACAACTTCAGGATTCTCATGCAGCATCAACCTAAACAATGTAATTGTGATATAACTCCCTTGGTGCTTGGCTTAGATTCTAGGAATGTGTAAAGAAATTTCACACAACCAACCCTCCTAGGCAGAATTAAGTTCAGCTTACATTTTCAGAAGCCAACAAATATAAAGCAAAATCCAGAATGACATTTTGTTTCATTTACTTTTTCCTCATTTTCACATCAACCAAACAGAAAACTTATCCAATTCCATTCCCCCACGATTGCAATTCCAACTCTTAATCTCTAGATCAAAACAGTTTTAACACATCAACGAACAAGAACCAAAACAACAGAAAAAGAGAGACACCAACGAAAAAAGAAAAAAGAAAGAAAAACCGAGAGAGATGAGAAATAGCACAGAAAAAGAGAAATTGGAAACCCTAACCTTTTCGTTCTTGAAACGCGTACGGACGTTCCCAAGCTCCTTATCAACCCGAAGCCTCTCCTGCTCTTTGTTCTGACAATTCCGAATGTCACTGATGAAGACGGAGAGACCTCTCATGCCGGACAACGCCATGGTAGGTCAGATCCAGAGCGACGACGCTTCTTCGACTACCAATCCTCGATCTTCTCCCCAGATCCTATCGGATTTTATCGGGATCCAAAGAAGGAAAAGCGAGAGATCCAAAAGGAGATCGACTTGTATTCTAGAGAGTGTGTGTGATCTAGAGAGAGAATGAAGAGTCTTTTAGAGAGAGAGAGACGGGACTGAGAAAATTTGGAAAAAAGGCATCGTCGTTGGTGGCTACTGGAGAAGACGACTTTTATTTACCATTTCTTTTTTTCTTTTTTAGCATTTTGCTTCAATTTTTCCACCTAGCTGTTTTCCTCTTTCTCCCCTCTTCAATCTTTAAATTGTTAAATTTTTACTTATTTATTTATTTATTTATTGTTATTGGCTTATTGCATTTAATATGGGTTCGTCAAATACTCACATCATTCAAATATTGCGGGTCGTGGATATCCAGAAAAAATGCAAACCAAACCCAAGATAAAAGCTGGAAACATCTTATACAAATTGTTGGAGTAAAAATGATTATTAGGGTTATAAACAAAAGGGAATGTTACAGAGCATGCTAAGATTCAAATTTTTTTTTTCCTTTCGGATTTTCTTGATTATTAATAATAAAAAAAAAGTCTCAATTTTTTCGATCATATAGTAAGTAAAATAAGTATTTTAATAAATAATTATATAACTCATTGAAAAATATATTTTTTAAATAGACCAAAAAAAATATTAATTTAAAATTTTTGGATAATATTTTTCACATATTTGTAAAAACCCACTTTTCCTTTCATATTTTATCTTTTGTTTACACTTTTGTGCCAAAATTTGACCCAATTATTATATTATCGATAAAATATTAAATATCATGTAGGGTAGAAGTTGACAAAGATTCTAATGTAACCACCTCTATATCAAACATATGATTACATTTTTTTTGATATTAAATATATTTTAAAATTTATATTTAGAAGGCTATAATATCATTTATTTCATAAATTAATGATATTGAGTGTGCTTTCATTATTATTTTAAAGTTTCTTAAAATTTTCATAATTTTTGTTAATTTATATGATTTTTTCATAAAAAAATAATCAATATTGATATATTTTTATAAAATCAACAATCAAATTTTTAAAATGAAGTTTTCCTTTGCTAGCAAAAGTAAGCTATGCTGGAAATAAATAAAAATATTTGTCAATTTAATAATTTTTTTAACATAATTGTGTGCCAGAAGGGCAAAAAAAACGTCAACAAACAGTTTTACTTTTTATGTTTTAACGTGTAAATAATCCCTAAAATGAGTTTGAAATTATGCATATTCAAAATAATCATAACCCGGTTGATCAGTTAATAAAGTTGCCTAATTTGCTCGTGAATGGTAGCCCATACATCCCAATCCTTTTGATGGCAAGGTTTTAAGTTTTCCAAGTTTAACATAATTTCCCAAGGTCTTTTTTTTTTTTTTTTTAAAGTTTGACATAATTTCCAAGCTGTCCTCCAATATTTTCAACAGTAACTACATGTGGAATTTTTAAAATTCCAATAAATAGTTTAATAGTCTTTGTCCCATCTTAACAACTTAAATTAAAATCTTAAACACAAAAATGTTGAAACTTAGGAAGAGTCCCAAAAATTTATACATATTTATTTATGAATTTAATATATTTTACCCTTAACCTATTTGGTCTTTTGCATATTATCCTATTTAATATTGAACAAATTATCATTTAAGCTTTTATTGGACAATGTTAGTTTTAATGGAGGAAGAAGAACAAGAAAGAACTCTATTTAAAGCTTTAGGATGATTTAATTTACAAATCTACTATTACTTATTCAGTTATATACATATCATTGGATGGAAAAGTTCAACAAAAAAGACACAACATCGGTATTTAACAAGCTTTGAGGCAGAAAAGGGAGGATTTCCTAATTTATTAGGAGTCCTCATCTTATAAATTTATTCTTTGGACAAAAAAAGGGAATTTGGAGACAATTTAATGTAATATAAGATAATTGGGATGAGAAACATCCCATCCCATCCCTTTTTTAGGGTATGTTTGATTTTTGACAAGTAATTGAGAAAGAAAAAAATATTAAAAAAAATAATTTTCTCATATGTGATTTTATTATATAAAATATTAAATAAAAAGTAAAATATAATCAAAATTATTAAAAAAAATTATATATTTTTAAATAATTTAATCTTTATATAAAAAATAAAAATATGTACAAAAAAAATTAAAATAATATATAAAAAAATTTATTAACTTTAAATCTTTTTTTATTTTTATTTTATTATTCGATGAAACCAGTTTTTCTTTTATCACCCTTATATTTCTGATTAAAAAAAGAAAAAAAACCTAAAGATGTTAAGGAATTTAATTTCAATTTAAAAAAGGAGAAAAAGAAGCCAACAATAAAGACTACACAATAGATTTCAAAAACACAATCCTGAGTAACCCATTCAACACATTTAAAATAATTTAATCATAAATAGCCTTTTATAAGATATTTTACTAAATTGAAGTATTTTAAATTGGAAACGTAGAAACCATTAAAATTAAAAATTTAGGACCTACCATCAATTATCAATAAATCTGAGGAAAGAATAAAATAACTGTCCAAAAACTTCTAAGAAAAGTTCATGGAAATTAAAAACCTTTTAAATATTAAATAAAAATCATCCTGTCCACACAAATCCAAAAGGCATTTTCCTATAAAAGTTACAAGTGGGAGCTAGAGCTAAAGCTAAAAGCAAGATCAACTTAAAAGATTTGAATGGGTATAAAGATAGCTGGTACAAATTCAGAGTCCAGATGGACCAGATCTGTATTTTTTTTGTGCATGGACCCAATTCCACTTTCAGTTCCATAAATTACAATCACAAATGGGATCCATGTTTAAAGAAAATCAGTGCAGAACCAACCAGATGAGGCTAAAACTGAAGTCAAATGGAGGATATTCTAACAAGGATGTGCTGGGGATGGGGATATCTTTTAGGGTTAAACTATTATACTAAAAACAAGGGAGCAAGTTTGTCTCTCAGGTGTCTACAACAGAGAAAATGGTGGATGGAGTTGTGGTGGGAGTCCTGTTGGAGAAAGCAGAGGTATTGTTCAGTGATGGTGGCATCAATAATGGAGAGGTGATGTGGTAGAGACAGTGCTCATGGCTATTTAGTAATGACAAAGGTGGTGGTGCCACAAGTGAGTAGTGACAATGGCAACAATGCCATTGGTCTTGTGGGTGATGATGTGCTGTAGGTGGCAAATGGTTGGAAGAAAAAGCAAATGTATGAAAACCTAAACTCTAGTACATGGTACACTTTATGTTCTTTTTTGATGTTTCTTTTCCTTTGGATGCCACCCAAAAGGCAGCATAGTATTTCTCTTTTAATATCAGATGCTTATGCACCTGCACCCGGAATGTAGGAACAGTTGGCCTTTGGGTCCCCTAATTTGGCTCCTGAATCTGGTGGACCTGGCCCAGCCTGAGTAACTGAGGCTAACTACACTAGGTTTAAAACCAAAGTCAGATTCTATGATATATCAGCCAATATTCTTTGAACAATATAATACTCTACAGCTCAGCCAAGATCAATGACTCTAGGTTCTACCTTTGATTTGAACCAACAAATAGATAGAATAAGATTAACTCCACTGTGCACATAGAAGAGCAATACTCACTAAACAACATGCAACCTTTATTTATTATTTGATCACATCCTCCCACCAAGGCAGGTGAGCCCATAATATATAGGAAGCCCATTAAAAAAAAGGCTTCTAAACAGCACGTTTTAGAATAAAGGTAACCACCTTAACTGATTTTCAATTTGGAGCATGATATCTATAGGAGATGACTTACAGCTATTGCACCCCACTCCATTTGGCCCAATCTACAAACTGCATACCCCCATAGATATTGTTGGCAAATCGCACACCTACAGTGAAAGCCATTGCAACAGGGGGGACCTTCCTTGCTAAAGGTGATGCTTCAACCACACATTCCAGTCCATTTATAATTTGGTAACGAGTGTTGGAAGATACCGCAAGAAAAACACCTAATCCAGAAGGCAAACAATTAAGCTGAATAAGAAAAATCAATGGCAGTTAAAACATGTCCTACAAAAAAAAGGGAAAAAAATAGAAAACTTGAAATGAGGTAATGAGGTTTTGATTAAAATAATTATAGAGAAATATGTAATTTATCTATAACACAAACAACACAAGACATACACACATGGGGATGGAGGCAACCACAAACCCAGTTGTATAGAAAATATATCCATAAAATGACCAAAGCAGAACTGTTAAATCCTGTGGAGCATCTGAGAGACAAAATTATCAAGAAGCACAGAAAAAAGGTGTACTTCACAGATCTGTGGCACTGATGATATATCAAAGGTGCATTGGAAATGAGGTGATTGTCAGGGTCATTTTGTTTTGAAATTAAAGAGGGACATGCTAAGCCATGTTGCTGTGGACTTTCTTTACAGGTTTCTGTTTGATGCTATGGACTTTCTTTATAGGTTCCCGTCTGATGCACTATGTAAAAATAGAATAAGATGCCCACTCAATCATATTGTAGTTGGACAAGTGCCTAGCTATGTAATGTGTTGATTTTACAATTGCCTGGTTCAGGAGAGACTGGTGGTAGAAACTAGAAACCATTCCCAAAACCAGGCTTGGACCAGACAGACAGAATCAGCTAATCACCTTCTCACCCATTGTGGGGAGCAAGGGGATCCTGGCATCTTTTGTTCTCTTGATATGGACATCTCCAGGGAACTCTTTTCTTTGGGAAAAGAGTTGCTAATGTGTTGGTGTGGGAGTGCTTTGGAAAAGAAGCATAGGAAAGCATGGAGGATGGATTCTTTGTGCTTGTTTTAGAAAATTAGGCAGGAATGAAATTGCAGATCCTTTGAAGGGGTTGAGCATTCGGATCAATCTCTAGAAGACTCCCTCATTTCTACCCTTTTACATAGTTCTCATCAGCCTCTACAAGCTGGTCCTTCATCCTTGTTAGATTTCACTGAATGATTGGGCTCTAAATAGCGGAAGGGTGTTTGTGGCTGTTGATTTTGTTTCCTTAATGCCTTTTAATGCCCTTTATACACCATCTGCAAGGTAAGGGCACTCTCCCCCTTTCTGTCAGGTGCTTTTAATAATATTCTCACTTGGCCTACCTGAACAAAAAGGGATCAGACCAGAAGGTTGAATTGTTAAATGGAGTTCATGAATGGTTAGATCTTATGCCAAAAAATCCCCACAGCTATTCATCCAACTTGAGATGAAGTTTTGATTAATTCTCGTTTGAGCTACCAAAACAAACAATCAAGATAAACTTTGTCAATAGGAGACAGGAAGAACAAATCTTCAAAAAAATTCAGATAAGCCCCTAGGTAGGCTCATGTGACCATGGAACCACAAAATCAGCTCGGAAGCAATGACCACAAGAGCTGGTCAGGTAAGTACAACTTGAAAATCCAACCGGGGGGTGGGGGGGACTTGTTTTCTGCTGTCTCTGGTTCTTTTTCACCTGAAAGAACAGCTCCAACTTCTTGCACTTTGGTATTCATAAATGATAATACAAGGTGGTCCTACTTAAAGCATGTAAACAATCTAACCTTAATCTTCTACTTGATTATCGAGAACACTAAGCAAGCCTGTCACTAGATTCCAAATTTCATTCCTTTTGACATCTCCTTACAAGTACCTTTTGGAGTGGTCTAAAGCCTCGTTGGAGAGGGAAAGTTATTCTTTGATGGATTTTACTGACTACTTAAACAACAAATAGTTGATTAATTCTTGTTTGAGCTACCAAAACAAACAATTGAGATAAACTTGGTCAAGAGGAGATGGGAAGAACAAATCTTCCAAAAAATTCAGATAAGCCCTAGGTAGGCTCATGTGACCATGGAACCACAAAATCGGCTTGGAAGATATGACCACAAGAGCTGGTCAGGTAAGTATGACTAGAAAATCCAATGCGGGGGGGTGGCGGGCGGGCAGCAGGGTGGAAAGAACTCTAGCTTCTTGCATTTTGATATTCATAAATGATAATACAAGGTGGTCCTACTTAAAGCATGTAAATCCTCTACTTGATTACCAGGAACACTAAACAAGCCTGTCACTAGATTCCAAATTTCATTCCTTTTGACATCTCTTCTAGGCAATCAAATGGAGCTTTTGCAACATAATCAAAAAAATTTCCTAATCAAAGAGCTTCCTGAGAAAAGTTGAAGGAGATCCTTACAGGTACCTTTTGGAGTGGTCTAAAGCCTTGTTGGAGAGGGAGAGTTATTCTTTGTTGGATTTTACTGATAACATAAACAACAAATAGTTGATTTTTTTTTTTCTCTTTCTGTTGGCTTCTATAGGTGTCGCTGTTTTTCTTTTTCTTCCAGTGGTGCCTTTTGGATACTTTTTGTGTACATAAGCTGTGCCTCCTTTTTCCCTTTTCTTTTTTTTTAATAGAGTGCCTTCTTCTTCTTCGTTTCTTTTTTTTATTGTGTTGCCTAATATATCTTTGTTTTCCAATCAATTTTTTTTTTCTTTCTAACATGACAAAAAAAGCTGATATGATTAAAATTTCAGATAACATGTACTCCTTTCCTCATTAATAGATCTAAACAATTCAAGGAATCTATTTCAGGTGGTGCACAAATTTATGAATGCCATAGGTGTTGCATAATTACAGGATACAATTGCAGCAACCAGAGTTGGTTAACATACATTGTATTATGTATCAATTTTTTGTATTCCTATGTTGTGGCGTATGGAGCCAGGAGTTGTATAATTATTTTGCATTCAAAACGATGTGCATTGAATCTTCAATCCTACAAAAAATTATAGTTATTGTAGTGGCTTCAGCTTGAGATATATATAATATGTCTACACCTTGTTGCAGATTTAACTGATCAGAAAAATACCTCAAAATTAGATCCCCCCCACAAATTGGAACCATTTTTCTGGACATGTCATTGAAGCTTATGTCATACATGATAGGGCACAGTCTAAAACAAAGGCAAATAAAACTAAAAGCAAACAATCACATCTTGCAGGAAGACATAAATTCATAACAAGGTGGAACTCTAAGAAAACACCATTTTGCAAGAACAAATAGATCATTACAAATATGGTCAGACAGTGTAAAGGACGATTCGAGTACAAGATTAACAGCCAAAGAAAAAAAAAATGTAAACAATAGGTTAGGCATACCCCAAAGAGCAGCACTTTTCAAAAGAGGAGGCACAGGTATGTCGTCTTCTGATTTCTTTATGCTCCTAATCATTTAGAAAAATTAAAGTAGTGAGCAATTATCTCCTCCAAGAAAAAGCAAAAAAACATTAGATAGCCTACACAATAGAATGCTCAATAAGTTGAAACATTAATGCTACTTGAGTACAACAATAACAATAATAATAATACGACATAAATAATGATAAAGAGAAAAAAAACAGAAAGAAAATGGACGAGTAACTATACTACTTAAATGATGTTAGCTTAAGTCAAGTGAATAAGAAGAAGGTAGGAAGGGGATGATGTTTAAAGTCAGGATTTAGCTTGCAGCATGATATGTTTCATTGGTAAACTTATCCAGAATGCCCAAAATCTGGGCATTGGAATTTGTTTGTTTGTTTTATGATTACGTGTCTGTTAGAATTAATTTTTCCAGAAAATTGAACTGAAGTTGTTTCTAATTTTTCTGTTTGACTAATAAAAGTATGTAAACCACATTAGCTTCAATATTTGTAGTGGACCTTGACGATATCCCATCATAGACATACAACAACAAATTAAAACCATAATTTCCATTCAAATATATTTGCTACCAACAAAATATGAATAAAATCACACATGCTCCTGCCTGGTATGAGTATGTGTATGACCTTTTACAGAATCTTTCTCAGGGGAAACCACATGAAATGTATTATGATAATATGCCAGTTTACATCCCAATATGATTCACCAATTCTAAAAAAAATTACTATCCATTCCATTTTTTTTACTTTTGCTGGGCTACAATCTATCCCAAATTTAGAACATAATGCATTTCTGTTAATCAAGTTACAAGTTAAACACTAATTGAAAGTCAACTTGCAGGTAATACATTAAAATAGATTAACAGATCCATTTCCAATCTTTTCATTGCAGTCCAATCAATTTCTGGATAGATACAGAGAGAGAGAGAGAGAGAGATCATGCCCATCTATTCTTAGAAAAGTTTACATCTATTCCAAAAAAAAAAAAAAAAAAAAACTGTGATGTTGTTGAGGAAAAGAAAAAGCTTATCCAATGGTCATGCACCACATTCTTATCAAGATATAAAATATATAAATCTCATAAAAACCACCAAGAAAGGGTGGAATGACAATTGACCAGAAAAAAATATACAGGATATATCCAGGTAGACATTACCGTTTGGCAGTCATAATCGCATTTGCAATGCCTTGACCAATAAGACCACACCCAAATCCAACTGAACCGTAGAGGACACCCTGAATCCAGAATGTGTGAATTGACCATATGTGAAGTGAAAAGTAAATATCAAACACTACTAACTAAACCCAGTTTTAGGTGAGAACAAAATATTGTGCAAGGAATTGGCAGTAGAACCAACTTTCAGGAACAAGAACTTAACAAGAATAAATAAAGAAAACATTGCAATGAGAAAATCAAAGAGCGCAAAAAACCAAGGGCGGAGCAGTGGAGGCAGGTGAAGAAGAGTAAACAAATCTTCTTTTTTAGATTTTGTAGTCTCGGAGTGCACAAATTACCTATCAGTTAATAAGACCAGTAATATGTGGTACCTTATAGAAGTATGTAGCAATCCGCTGGTTCACTGAGAATCTACATCCTGGCCTTTCAGCCTCAAAAACACTGCATTAAAATAAATAAATCCTTATATAATCTTCTGGAGACACAAACAAGAATAATGACGGAGATCCTCGACTTAGGGTCTCAGGAAGGTAAGAATAAATAAAGGACAAATTAGTGAGAGACCAAATGGTATGTCAGGGGTCAACTAGCATGGGTGGCCTGACCACAAAATCTAATAGACTCAGGCATATCTGCCATCTTCTGGTTTCAAACATGGTTTTACATTTATATTTAGCATAATCCAAGTAGAAGCATTGGTGAGGATGAGCCCCTCAAGATCACACACACAAAGAGAAAATGGAGGAAAACCAAAATGTCAAAAATAGCACATATCAATAAAAGAGACTGTAAAGGAACCACTTGAACCTGTAATAAAACAACTATAGCAGACCAAACACAGAGCATTTTGAGAAACATTACCATCTTCAAAATTGAGAGGCCTTAATCCAATTAAATTCTCAAATTCTAGGCACAAGACAACTCAAGTGAGATTACATTTTGATATTTGATAACATACGACCACCATGACCTGGAGGAGATTGATGGCAAGGACCTTTATATTTTCTTTAGCTATTTAGGACCATCTTCCTTGATGTTTGATGCCATGTGGCACTTTGATATCTTGTTTTCCTAAAAGTTCAGTCCAAATCTGTGGAAGTCCATTAACATTATCACATGTCTTTCTTCGTGCTTTCCCAGATTACCCCTAAATAGAGCTTGGATTTTTTAGTTTTTTTTTTTTTTAAAAAAAAGAAAAGAATCATAGCCCAGATTGTAGAGCCATGATTTTTTACCCTGTCTGTTTCCTTCATTTCTTTTCTTTAGGCCTATGGAGAGAACTGAATCACTAGCCCTGCAACTCCCTTCCAAATGTCTTGCCTACACCACTGTGCTATGAACGCCATGGGGATTATTAATTTGTTCAATCAGCCCAGATAGGATAACCAGATGATTCTCTATCAACAAGTACAATGTTGAGAACCTTGTACATTTGTGAGAACCAATATAACATTATTGAGAACTTTGTACATTTCTTCAATTAATTTCTAGTTTGTAAAGTTTCAAATCAACAATTTGTAGCTTATGTTCAGTAAAATAAAAGAGTGGACAGAAAATAATTTTTTTCTAGATCTTCAGATCAACATTTTGTAGCTTAAGTTGATTCAGGGATATAGAATATTCATGATTGCATAACCTAATGGCAGATCCCCAGGCCAATATTATGTTGAATGAGTAAGGATCACTATGAGTCTGATGCAGATACTAGCATATTTTTGTTCTATTGACTGTTTCATATCTGCATACAGATTGTCTGTACCTATCAATCATCTCCATTTTATTTTATCTTTCAAAGAAAACCTATCTCTTAACGACCTAGGTTCCCTTTTCAGCCACATGTTCAACTTTCCTCTCTCTTACTAAATAGTCATCCACATGTTTAACCTTCTTCTCTGTTCATAAATTGTCAACTCAAAAATCACTAATAAGAAACCTTAAATCATATAACTTCTAAGTAAATAATATTCGAATCAAAGAAAATATACAAGCACAGATGCATATGTGTGTCTATCAGATTAGATGAAAAGTTAAAGCATAAATGATAAACTACAGATTGATCCAGTAAAAATAGGCATCTTGAGAATCCAGTATACACGACTAACCTACTAGGAAGAGCCGCACAAGCATGTTGTATTCTTCCAACAAGACCTCTTGATATAGATGGCTGTCCGAAACGAGTATAGGGTGCTAACATGCCAACCAATGCAATGTCAACAACCACACCCACCAAAAGATCTGCAGCATACAGCTCAAACTCCGCCCAGAAGTCCTTGCCCCTTTTCTGAACCTCCGCAAATGTTGCACAACAAGAATCAATTACTACCTGCACCACATCAAATGGATAATGAATTTCTATAGATAACTCAACATTATACACATGGCAGCTCTTGACCACCCATAAGTTGAAAGCACCCAATCCATATGGTACTTGTAAATAATCAATGAAATAAGCTGTATCGTTTAGAACAATTGTCTGTCCATCACAAGAGTTTTGCCCATAATACAAGTTGCAATGATGATTGACCCAGGACTTTGTTGCATTCTCTGCATACTTATCACAGCCCATGGCCTGAACGATCAGCATTTTACAGGATATCTGGAGCAAAACTGTATAACCGTGCCAAACAATTCCAAAGGTTATCTGCAACTCTGATAAACTAGAGCTTGAATTACACTTTTGCATCAATTTCTATTCAAATTTTAAACAAATTTGACATGTTTAGAATTCAAACAAACCCAAAAATAATAAAAATAAAAATAAATTAATAAATAAATTTTTAGCTTTTGACTCAACATTCAAACGGGTCTTAGTCCATTTTCCATCCTTGTCTTAATACACCAATCAAATTATCTGATCGATTCACAATATTAAAATGTGACTTCGTCAAAATAATTCAACAAAGAGTAAACCTCAACAAACCTCTGTTCCAACTTTAAAGAGAAATGAAGGATCAGCTAACATTCGGTTCCGAAGCATGGAGAAGTGTTTCATCCCAAAGCCAAGCGGCCAAACCGAGGCCTGCAATTCAAAAGCCATAAAAGACCTTTAATGACAAAACAATCGGATCATCCATAACAAATGTATTTTAATCCACCAGAGCAAAAGGCCGATGATACCTGCAAATCCAAGTATCGAAAAAGAATAACTTCTCGAATTCCAGTAGTTTTCGCGGCCTCCCACATATCTGAAGGAAGACTCGCCCCTCGATTTTCCGCCTCCCTCATCACCTCCTCGAATTTCAGTATCCGTCCAAACTCCTCTTCTCCACTATTATCCTCTCCGCCGTCTCCGCCGCCGCCGCCACCACCACTGCCACTACCGCCAAAGTCACTACCATCGCTGCCATCGCCGCTATCGCCGCTATTATTATCCTCAATTTTCGGTGCGAAACTGGCCTCCACATCGGTTACCGGCTTTGCCGGAGACTCAGCTCCGGCGCATCGAGTCACGAGGACTTGGTTCCGACTCAAAGAATGAGAAGAAGCGGGGACATGTAAGGCGTTTGTGAAATGAAGATTAGGGCTTTTGGTGATCGCAGAACTGCCACTACATTGGTTTGTAAAAGCGACGTCGTTTTGGGAATCGGAAAGATGAAGGAATCTGAAGCTTGAGGAAAAAACGGACATTCTGAGGGAGCTTTTCAGGGCGACTGTGTGAGAGTGATCGGCATAGTGGCGGCGGCCTAATGTCTTATTTGTTTTTAATTTTATTTTTAAAAAACCTATGTTGTTGTCTCCCTAAAAATTGATTTCTATCATTCACTTCCAAACAGGACTTATTCTTTGAATATGTAGCTTTGGTGATAGCAACTATTCAAAAGAGAAACAACTATATATTTATAAAAATTTAATTTAATTTACATATACCATATATTTCTATAATTATACTTAAACAACATTTTAATAACTTCAATAATTAATGTTATAGGCATATAATTGAAAGATGTTAAATTCTTATTTGTTATACATAGACAATAATATTAAGTGTGTTTGATGATAAAACTTTCATGTCACTTATGATTGAATATTTATTCACAAACACTCAAATTAATTAAATTAATTAGTCATACTTTTTTCACTTAAAACCAAATGTGGTAAGCTTGTCTAATAAATTTATGATTTTTTTTATAAAATAAAAAAATTGAGGGTCTAGGTTTTGTTCAAACTCAAAATGCCTACAAAAAATACGGGAATGAGAACAAAGTTTCAAACCACCATTTCCATCAATAGTGACATTTTCACTTGATCAACTATGTTTGCTTATATACTTTAAACAACTTTCATAATATGTAAAATGGATATCGCTTGTGGATATGGATTAAAAAGATCTTCATGAGAAGAGAAAAATATTATAAAATGAAAGTTGGTAATGACTAGCTAAAGATAAAAAGTTCCATTAAAGAGCATTTTCATGAGGTAGAATCTCTTCAAGGAATATAAGGTGAAAAAATAGAAAAAGGTAATTTTATTTTTTTTAATCTGGTTGTACCAACACTTTAATGTCATTTGTGGGAAGTGTAAATAGATTCTCAAAGGGAAAGCTAAGCAAGAAGAATAATGAATCATTCAGCACCAACAATGGTAAATCAAGACAAAATTCATGAACACCCAAAATCGCAGTAGTAGTTGCATGGATGGTTGGAATGCTCGCAAGCGTAGTTCGATTGAAGGCTTCGGTACATTGAGTTTTTTTTTATTTAAAAAAAATGAGTTTTAGCAAACCATAACAAGGAACTTTCATGTGTTCAACATCACCTTTGACCTTGGCAACACCTCAGCCTCTAGCAAGTTCACTTGAAGAAAACTCTCCTTATCTATAGAAACAAATAATTCAATCCTAAATGAGACTTTCTTTAATTTAAGGGGAAAAAAGGATTAAAAAGGCAAATTGATAAACTTAAGTTAAAGTTAATTTAGAGTCTGTTTAGTAGTGATTTTAGGAAGTGTTTCGAATCTTTTTAACACTTGAATTTTTTATCATTCAAGTGTTAGAAAGGTTGGAAACGTTTTCTAAAATCAATGTTAAACATACTTTTAAAGTCTGTTTGACAATTATTTTAGAAAACACTTTAGTCTAAAAAGTGTTTTTGAAAAAAATTAAGTGTTTGACCAAATTTAGGAAAATTTTTGAAATTTTGAAAAATCAGTTATTGTGTTTTATGGAGAAACACTTGATATATGATTCTTCTAAAAACATTGTCAAATGCACTCTTAATAAAAGGTAAGGATAATATGTCATTTCATTAATCAATTTGTTCACAAAAATACTACATAGTCCATTCAGTAGTGATATTTTGGAGATTGATGTGCCCTTGAGGTTTGTTTTCCCTAAGTTTCATATTTATGATGGAATGGGAACTCGATGGACCACTTAATGGATTTTTGCAAGCGGATGATGAATAGGGAAAGTGCTTAGGAGTATGTGAAGGGATTTAATACCACACTTATGCAAGTAGAAAGCCATGATGATGTAACAACATGGGTAACCTTTAAAAAGGACCTCTTAATGTTCTAATGTGAAGACAACATGCTTGGAGGAGGCTTTCAAACATGCTTATAAATATGTCTACTTGGAATAGTATATGGTTGTGTCCCAATTAAAGGTGATAGATACTACCAATCGCTTGGAAAAAAAGTCTAGAGGTGAATTTAATAGATCTTTAGTGGGAAAGTTGAGATCTTTAAAGGGAAAGTGGTTGTGAATAGAACAAACGCTACCTTTTAAGCAGAGAACAAAACATCAATCAAGAGACATACACCTTATTTTTATTCCTTATGTTGAAATGCTTAATAGATTGTCATAGTTGTTGGATTTTCCCTTAGCCATTTCTCCTGGGATAGAGCCTTTAAATGCATGACATGATATAATAATAAATGAATTTCATTATTTATATTATGATTTTAGTTTTTTTCTTTCACTATCCCATTTATACATTGTGTATGTTGAGCATTCAAGTCTATATCACTTGCATTGTATATGATTTAGGTACATTAGGTGTTACATAGAAGATCCAAGTCATAAGTTCCTTACAAGTTGATGACTCGTACACAATTGATTCACAAACTTCATTATTCATGTCATTATATTCTAGGTTCACTTTTATCTATTCTTATTTCGTACATTATATTTTATGAGCATTTTGCCTAATATATCTTACATTATACATGACTTAGGTGTCTTTGGGGTTATATGGAAGATCCAAGTCATGAGTTCTTTACAACTAGATGATTTGTTCATAGTCAGTTTATGGACTAAGACAATCCATTTGAGGTTGTAGCGCATCACCTCCTAATTTGAGGAATGGTTGGTCTTGGCCATCAAAATGGGGTTTTCATGATGAGTGCACTAGTGTGTATGGTTACATATTGGATATGACCTATGGTGAGTCATGACATAAAATTATTAGGTAATCATGACTTTACCAAACTGCTATATTGTATTGTCTTTTAACCTTGAGAGAATATTGAATTTATACAGAAGTTCGTAGTGACTCTAACCTATGGGTACTATCATAATCTGATAATATATTTCCCTATGAATTGGGTTACTATTGATGAAAACCGATAACAATAAGTATTCTTAACAAAGACATCGTGATATCTCATAGACTTTAAGACACTATGTCTCATTGGGTTATCCTAAGAATGTGTGATCATGAAATCTATGGGGCCATAGTAAGTCCTTTAATAGAATTTGATTATGCTCTTAATGAGTTAGAATGTATCATTTGATCATATAATAAGAGGATTTGTAACTCAAGGATTATAGAAGTAGTCTTCATTTTGATAATTATATAAGGTTGTATAATGGTAAGTGAATGGTATCTTTGGATTAGGTTAATTTATTAATTAAAGTCGGGTTAATTTATCAATTAACAACTTTTTTGGGCTAGATTAAGTGACTCAAGCCTATAGTGGACTTAAGTCACTTAAGCCCATGGTAGACTTAACTCACTTAAGCCTAGTAGGAGACTTATAAAATACCCATTTCAAGGGTTAGATTTAGACCCTCCATTTTGTCCTAGTAACACATGTTATTCTTTGTATTTTTCTTCCCTTCTCATTGTCTTATACCCATCTTACTATTTTTTTAGTCACCTTTGGAGATTCATTGTCAAGGGATTTTCATGGATCTCGTTTGTAATCTTAGTTGCACTTTAACTTAGCTCACTTAGTTCACTTGGTTGCATTTTAGGTTTAGGTTACTTAGTTGCACCCTCTAGTTTAATTCACTTGGTTGTATTCTTTGTTTTAAAAACCAAACTAATCATTAAATTAAACAATTATTGATTCATTGTTCACTGGTTGGACCGACGATTGAATTGCGATCAATTGATGATGTCATAAATATATAATTTATATTTTATTAAAATTTAAAATAATTGTTAAAAATTTTATATGCATACATATAATTAAAAATCAATAATATTTATTTTTCATCTTTTATATAAATGCATTAATATTTTAAATTTTATTAAATAAAATTTGTATAATATTTAAATATGAAAATATATATTGAAAATGGAAGATATATATATATATATATATATATATATATATATATTATTTTATAAGTTTAAAAGATATTAAATTATTTTACTTATATTGAATTTATGAAATGACATACATATTTTATTTTGCTACTTTTACAATTCTTAACAATATTAGACATAAGGGTCTCCAAAAAGCCCGCGGCCCGTGGCCCGCTTTAGGCCCGGCCCGGCCCGACGGGCTAAAGCCCGGCCCAAGCCCGCCGGGCCCAAGCCCGGCCCGAGCCCGTTTTTGGGCGGGCCGGGCCGCGGGCCTAAGTTTAGGCCCGGCCCGGCCCGCCGGCCCGGCCCGTCGGCCCGCCCATAGGCCCGGCCCGTAGGCCCGGCCCGCCGGCCCGCCCGTAGGCCCGCCCCTTTAAAAAAAAATTACAAAAATAAAAATTATTAAAAAAAATATTCATTTCAAAATTTTATTCATTGAATATATAATTACATTTGAAAATGTGGGAAAAGTTTACATCACTACAAAATAAATACATCCCAACTAGGTTGGCACCTATTTATTTGTCAATCATCTGTATTTTTCAACCACAAAAAATAAAAATAAAAAAATAATATACATTTAGTCATTATTTTCTGGCGGTGATGGCGAACTATCATGCATCCATGAAGATCTTGATAATTTTAAAGATTCCATATCGGCAAGCATCTCTGTTTCTCGAATGGAATCATACATCCTTTTATCTGCTATTTCCCAATCTTTCACACATATCCCTGCTTCAATAACATCTGGCGCTAAGTTGCATCGTTTTTTACTAACTACTCTTCCACCTGCACTAAAAGCAGCTTCTGATGCAACTGTACTCACAGGAATTGTTAGTACATCACGAGCAATTATAGAAAGCACAGGATATTTGTGTTGATGTGATTTCCACCATATTAAAATATCAAAATCTTCTTGATCTTCAAATGAAATTGTATCAGTATTAAGATATTTATCTAAATCAGATGTATTATTTGGAGAACTATTTGTTGTCTTTTTTCGACTTTTCAACATTTCTAGAGCTCCTTTATAAAAAGATGAGGAGTTTGTAGATGTAGGTGGCAATTTAATAGTATTAATATCATTACCATATTTTTCTTTATAATAGTTATATAAATTATATAATAATGAATTTATTTCATTTTTAATTTCTTCAATTTTTATTTGGTCATTAAAATAAATAACTTTTAACCATTCATCACAAGCTTCAAATTTCAATCTAGGGTCCACAATTAAAGCAATATAAAAAATTAAAGGTATTTCTCCCCAATATTTTCTAAATTTTTCTATCATTGCAAATATTGTATCATTAAATATTTCAAAACTTAAATATTTTTGAAATACAAGAAAAATATTAGTTATTTGCGTAATAACTCGATTTGAAGTTGGATAATATACACCACAAAAAATGTTTGTTGAAATATCAAAAACTTCAAAAAGATCTCTTAAAAGATCCGCAATATGCCAATCATAATCATTTAATGCATAAATATCTGCTTCACAATCATTATTAATTAATTGTATTTCATATAATTCGACTACTCTTCTATATTTTGTAATATTTTGTAAAAGTTTATATGTGGAATTCCATCTAATGGCCATATCCAAATTTATATTTTTTCTTTTCATATTTAACATTTTGCAACAATGAAAAAATAATTCATGTTTTGCTTGAGAACTATTAATACTATATGCAATGCCTCTAATTTTTTCCAATGTACTATCAACATTTTTTAATCCATCCTTTACAATTAAATTTAAAATATGTGCACAACAACGCACATGAAATATTTTAGCATGATCTTCTTTTACTTGCCAATATAGTTTTAATCTATGTATTGCTGCATCATTATTAGCAGCATTATCTAATGTTATTGTCAATATTTTATCACGAATGCCTAAATCTATAATTTCATCATTTATTAAAGATGCTATATTTTTACCACTATGTGGAGCATTTATTAATTTAAATGAAATTATTCTTTTATTTAATTTCCATTCATTATCAATGTAGTGAGCAGTTATACATAAAAAACCAGTGTGAGTTAAAGATGTCCAAATATCAGATGTTAAACAAATATTTCCTTCAAAATTTGCAAAAAAATTTTTTAAAATTTCTTTTTGTGTATAAAATTTTTTCATAATATCTCTTTTAACTGTATTTCCAGACCAACCTTTAAATTGAGGATTAATACCTCGTTGAATTGTTCCTACAAATCATGAGTTTCCATCATGTTGAAAGGTTGTTCTGCTCTTATTATATAATCAATCATTTCTTCACGACAGTTAGATTCATTATAAGAAAATGTTTTTAAATTTCCACTTTCATTTTTACCTAATTGCATATAATTTCTAATATCTACATTATTTTTAGTTTTACAATTTTCATGATGTCTTTTTAAATGACTTGTGCCTGCATTTGAGCCACCAGTAAGAAATTTATTACAAATTTTACATTTTGCTTTTATTTCTTTTTTATTATTTTCTAAAATTATTTCTATTCTATCAAAAAATTCCATATATTTGAAGTAAATTTTTTGTTTGATGATATTTCATCACATGGACTAGATGATGAAGAAGCACTTGTCATATTATAATTATTGATAAAATATTATGCCAAAAATAATAAAGTAATAAATATAAAAAAAATGTAACAAAAAAATAAAGTAGTAGGGGTGAAGTATGTTACTCAATTAGAGAACCGATGCAGAAATTCCTAGCAAATTTGAACTCTTGGAGCCACCAATGCTTGTTTTGCACCACCAACAATATTGTATAATTTGATGGAAAAATAAAAGAATTTGAAATATTGTAGAATGTGAGAGAAATAGAGAGAGAAATAGAGAGAATTTGATGAAAAAATGAAATGGAAGAAGATGTATTTATAGGAAGATTTTAAAAAAAAAAATTAAAAAAAAAAAAAAAAAATTTGACATGTGACCGTTGGAGCCTCCAACGGTCATATGGGAATAATGGGATGGAGCTAAAGGCTCCAACGGTCACATGACCGTTGGAGCCTTTAATTTTTTTTTTAAAAATAATATACTGTATTTTTATATACATATAACTAAGTCCATTAATAAAACATAAAAAGTTTGTAGCTTAGTTGGTTAAAGCTTTAAACTTTAACCATGAGGGGAGGGGTTCGAATCCCCCCCTCTCCCTTCCCTTTCATTTTGGCTTTAATAAAAAAGCCCGCCCGGCCCGGCCCGGCCCGGCCCGCCCAAGCCCGCCCACCAGCCCGGCCCGCCCAAGCCCGCCACCAGCCCGCCAACCCGCGGCTCATAGGCCGGGCCGCGGGCCTACCATTCTTGCATGGCCCGGCCCGGCCCGGCCCGTTGACTGGTCAACGGGCCCATAGGCCCGGCCCGAGCTGGGCCGCGGGCCTCTTATTTCAGGCCCGGCCCGGCCCGGCCCGCCCGTTGGAGACCCTTAATTAGACAGGTTATAGATTGGTTGTTTTGCATTATTTTGAACCTAAGGTTCAAGCCCCCTTTTGCACAACTTGAATTTTGTTTAAAAAAGCTAAAAAGAGGTTTATAAACCTCATTCAACCTAAGCAAGACAAGTAGCCCTTGGGCCATGATAGCAACATGTGCAATGTGGGGTGACCCATGAACAACGATTAGATGCCCATTTTGCTGAACCGAACCAAGAGACCAGTTCATCAATTTGTTGGTTCAACCATTGATTTGATGTCAGTTCGATACCCCTTATGACTCAAAATGTGAACCTGATCGGATCAAGGTCCAAACAATGGTCTGATTTGTTCAACCGGTCGATCGGTCTAGTTTTTAAAATATTGATTACATTTTAGGTTTAGGTCACTTTGTTGCACCCTTTAGTTTAGCTCACTTGGTTTCTAATCGGAGTCAAAATATGTGCTATAGTGGCACATATTTGATATGATTTATGTACCTTAAGACATTCAAATCATTTGACTTGACCCATATGGATGCTAAGACCCTAACCATGAGTTTAACTTTTATTTTGGAGATTTATCTCTAGTTTAAGGGAAGAAATGAGTGCAAGTTAAAATCATTTTAGATTTTGAAAGAACAAGAAAGGGTTAAATGAGAAAGTGAGAGAGTCAAGACTCATGGAGTATGAGAAAAGGCAAGACGAGGATATTATATGTTTGAGAGATGAAGAATGTGAAGGGAATTAAGCCGAATTCCCAACTTGTGAGAAACAAAAAATAAAGAAAACATACGCCAAAGAAAAACAATCACACACACAAGACAATATTTACGTGGTTCGACAATTTGCCTACGTCCACGGAGTTGTAGGGATATCACTATTATCAAGGAAGAATACAGAGTACAACCTACGGTTACAATATTTTCTCTCTATATATAACACAACAACCACACCACACTAAAAAAAACCCTAATTACAAAAGGCGGTTCCACAATGGGCTAAATGGGCCTATTGGCCCAAGCCTTCGCCCCATGGACCAAGCCTCAATAAATCTCCCATTAAAAAACCACGCAATATTATTCGAGTCGGGTCTTCAAACTGAATCAAACAAAACTAGGCTATACAAAGCCCAACAGAATGACCATTATTAGTAAGAAAAAAGGCACACAAATATGGGAAATAAGGCATGAAACAAAATTCATCAAGTTTCCATGGAAATTTGGAACTCAAAATCTAATAGTAACATATACTTTGACTTTAAGGTAAATTTTGGAGCATTTTCCAAAGTCAATTTTGGGTAAGCATTAATCATTTCAAAGCTCAGAAGTCAAAAGTGATGCATAAATCAGAGATGAAAGGAGGAAGTTATGCGTGTTTGAAATGAATTGATCAAAGAAGAATACCGAGTTTGAAATTGGTAACTAGAATTCAAAATGGTTTTTGGTCATTTAGAACTCAAAGGAATGCAAGGAAACTTTTGGTTGATGCCAAATTTGAAGAAGAGGCACACATTTCTCCTACTTATGAGTTTGAAATTGATTTGGAACTTACCCAAATTTCGAACTCAACCACTGGTGATTGAGTTTGAGTTTCAAAACATGTCAAAACAAGTTCCAAATGCCTCCATCCAATTTAAAATGCATCATACTCATTTAGAACTCATAATTTTTGGTTGTTTATGACTTTTCTTTGTAATAAGTGACCAATGGGAGTGTGCCACATGTTAAGTTATTGAATTTACTATATAAACTCTCTTAGTACTAGGAGCTATTTTTCGAAAGTTTGATGTTTGCGGTGAAAGAAGACAACAACTTTGGTTTGTTTTTTTCTTCTTTATTGAATACATTGCTTTTATTTTATTTTATTTATTTATTTATTCAAATCATAGATAACTCCATTATGAATTGTGAATGTGACATCATCCTCATGAGAAGCTAAAAAGCTAATTTGGGGCTTGAAATATGAAAACCTAAGGGCTAGAAACTTATAGGAATAATAGGTAAATTATTGTAACAATAAGATTAATTAATGGATTGAGTTACAATTTATTAATTTTTTATCTTATCTTTGTGAGTTATTTCAGGTAATGATATGGTAGGTTATTACTTGATACTAGTGATTCTTGGTAACTCTAGATCATTAGTCATCCTAGTTTTCTCTATCGTTATCTACCATGAAATAAAGCTATAAGAAGTAGGAAGGGTTAAAAAGTTGAACCTTGAACCAGTAATCAATCTCATTCATTTGATGATTTTAGAAATTTGTTTTAAAAATGAAAAATTAGGTTTGAAATGTAATGTTGAGTTATACAGCAAAGGTTGATCATGAATGACTAAGGATCCCAAAACCCTAATATCACTCTACTAAAAAAACCTTTGCTCTCTCTAATTTCTATACCTAAAGTTAGATTATGAAAACCCTAGACTTGAATAAATTGAATTAAAAATTAATATTCACTTTGTTATTAATTTAGCTTTTTTCACTTAGTTTCAATTCATAAAAATCAATCCATATATTGTTTTTCACCTTTAGAATTTAAATAAAAGTAATTCTTTTAACCTAGTTTTAACAAATTTTGTAAGCCAGTTCCTAATGACAATATCCAGAATACTACAAAAGTCATAATAGTTTTTTCTTTAATTTTTCTTGGTTAGGGCTGCTACGTATTTTAAATATTTTGATACAAAAAAAAATAAAAAATCAATCAATTGCATTTTAGGATAAACTTTTAAGAATATTTTTTTATTTAAAAAAAATTGTTTTCAAATTACATGACCAAACGAGCTCCAAGAAATTAAAATCTTTTACTACCTCAAATTTTAAAAATTCTAAAAGTGATTTTAACCACATAATTAATATTAAATTTTTTGAAAAGATTTTTAAGTTCATTTTTTAAAATAAGAGTTCTTTCATTTTATATACAACTTCCTATTTTTCTTTTTATTTTAAAAAAAAAATTAGAAAGAGAATTCATACCAAAACAAAAATTAGAAAGTGCATTCAAACCAGTACATAATATTAATCACACATCATGCTTTTGATTAGCTAAGGTCCCAAGTTCAAGCCTTTCCCGTCTAGTCATCTATCTTTGTGATCACAAAATTTGTGATTCAACTAACACTCGCTCTATTTCTAAGTTCTAAAACACCAGTTGTGGAATAGAAACCCAACTCCCAACCTCTTCAAAGCTAATCCCTCAAAAGGAAGAAGGCATCACAAAACCAAGTTCTGCAATGCCCAAGTGGTTCTAGGAAAATAAAACAATCACTTGAGCAAGTCTAGGAAGGCAAGTCAAAAAATTGCTTGATATCTTCCCCAATATTTCAACAAACTTACATCTCGGTTTACAAAGATTTACATGTATGACCCTGAAAGAATAAAAAGAAAAAGAAACTAATGATGACAGATATAAGCAAAAAACTAATGATGACAGATATAATTTTTCATGTATCCATTTTGAGACATGATGTATGTATGTGTATGAAAACTCCCACCTCTCTCTTTGGGGAGCAGACACCTTGCTACTCCAGATCTATGATGGGCTTCAGTATAACTTCAACTTTGTAAGCCATTTTTCACTGATTGCTGGCCCCAACCTTTCAGAAGGTGAAAATTTTCTCCATTGATGCTCTATACAAAATAACTGAAGACTACTTCAATCAATCTGGGAAGAACCTCTCTCACTCTATAGACATTCTATGAAAAACAATCTTGGATGGGATCTCTGTTTACTTATCCTCCTCCCTTTCTTCTCTTCTGAAGTAATACTACTCATATTGGATATATGAACTTCAGGTGTTTGGGTTAGCACTTAAAATAAAGAGAATGTTTTACGGTGCCCAGAATGATAGGAAGAACGGGCCTGCTCAACTGATGCTCTTGGAGTGGGTGCTGTACTATCAACAGTATCTGCTTGGGCATCTGAGGATCGAGGGAGAAGCTTGCAACCAATTCTTCTTGCAACCATGCGAGGAGAATTGAGGGAACTATGGGTCTTGCTGACCTTTTTCATCTCTTGCTTCATTTTAGTAAACTCTTCTTCAAGTTCCCCAACTCTAGATCTCATTCTTTCCAAGTCTACTTTTAAGACCTGGTTTTCTCGAACAACAGTCACCCATCCATCTCGCTGTACAATCTGGCCTGCCATGTCACTTGAGATGGTTATGGGACCTGCAGGGGCATTTTCATTGTCTATGACATGAAGGCAACCAGCCAGTGCGGTTCTCAACTGCATTTGCTCAAAGAATAGAACTTGAAGAACTACCCTAAGAGGCAGTCTTTCATTTTGGGATGCATGGGCACATGCATCAATAGAGAGTTTCTGGTAGTCGATTATGTTACAGAGTTGTTCCTTCTCTTTCTCCGAAAGCCAAGGGTGTGCCTGCACAATTCCATGCGAAAGCATAAACTTCCAGATTCAACATCAAACTTTTAGTTAAAGATTGGTCCTTGAAACCCCTTAAATATAACTACACCATCAAAACAAGGACAAAACAAACACATACTCCCACAACACACACACACACACTTGCAGATAGAAGTACCATCCTTGTATATAGATCCATAAATACAAGAAAACCAACAATGGTTGATGTTTAAATAATAGAATGCAAATTAAGAGAACAAAAACTCTGCCATGCTTGAACTGAACCCCAATTAAGCTTAAATGGATCCAGTGGTTGGCTTTCAAAAAGCTCAATTTCAGCTGAACTTTTCTAATATTGTTGAAAATTTTGAACCAATTTTCTAAAGCATGCATTTCACCCAAAATCAGAATGAGACAGTTTTAAGCCGGTTATGCAAGGACTTGTCCAAATTTGGCCAACCAATGAATCAAATTGAGCCATCTGAGGAGTTTCAACAGTTTTTGAGTTGATAGAGTCGATTTCTAAAGTCAAGTGTTTTTTGACAGCAACCAACCTCTAACCTGGTTCTAATTTTGAGAATAAGACTAGAATCACTAGTGTAGCAATACATGGCCACAACAGGAAGATAACTTCTTGTGAATAGACAGAATCGTGGGATGGAAAAGGAGATTCTACAGCATATTTGGAGGTCCTATTGAGTTCAAATAACTTCTCACCCATACCATCCTTGTCCATACCATTTGAGGGCACAAACCCATAAAAAAAAATGGATGAAGTCTAACAATAACACAAATAAACAGGTTTTAAATGCAATGATAAATAAAAACAAATTTCAAATGCCATGTGAAATGTGATAGCATGAATTCATTTTCATGGGATGTCTAAACATCTCCTTAACCTATGCTTCAATGGTATCATATGGATAAGTTCAAACCTTGAAATATATATCCAGTGCTCTGTACAGCCCATCATGCAAAGATCTTGACGATTCTGGAAGGGCCTCTGCAAGAGAACGTATTTTTCCTGGCTTCAGGTTTACATCAGAAGCCACCTCTGCAATATAGCTATCCATCAACTTCGCAACTTTTCTTAATGGTCCAGATAATGGTGATGTCTCCAGGTCCAAAGATGCAGGAGAAAATGATGTTATCCTTGGTTCTGAAGATATAAAATGGTGGACAATCTGTTCAACACAGTCATTATTATACAAAGTATCAGAATCAGAATAAGTAGGAATCAGAAGACTATCTAGAGTTGCCAGTTCCAGTTGCATCCCTATTCTCCTCATTAATGACTCCTTGCATGTTTGATTAACACCTAGTATCAATGCAACTCGAAGAAGTCCCAGTAGGAAACGGCAAAAGGACTTCCCCTTCTTTTCAGGGAGTAGCTTTTCAATGCTTTCCAACAGGACTCTCTGATCAACGGCTGCAGGTGTCAAGCTAAAACTTGCAACGGTCATAGTTTTGCCACTTTGTCCACTCTGCCACCGGCCCAGACCTGGTAGGTACTTTCTAGTGTAATACATTATAGCACCCGCTAAGTTTTCGGATCTTATACCTCTTGCTTCCATTGTCTGAATAAGTCTCTTAAACAAAAGCACATTGAGATATGATATATCTTCAAACCACCAGTCAGATTCTGAGCTTCGAATTCTTGCGCCGGTGTTTATCCCATTCCATAGGATGCTTCCTCCTGGGCTTTGCAAGCTGCCATACATCATCATGGGCCATCCAAACAAACTTGGATCTGTAGAAACCATCATAGATAGAGAATTCAAACATTTGCTTATTATGTGGAGCTTTTCAGCCATAGGCATGACAGGATCAGAACTTTGAAGGGCCAATATACAATCCTTCCAGTTGCGAAGTATAGTTTTATGAAAGAAACTCTCTGATTTAGACAGTAAGTTCTCTTCTCCATATGCATCTGTCATTCCTAGATAGTCTGCCGCACAATACACCATTATTATGTTCCTTGGTGTCAACTCCACCCGGACACCATAACAGAATTTAACAGCGATCAAGAAAATGTCAGGACCACCAGGGAATCCTTCTAGTGAAGTAGTGAATTTAGCCTCATGAATACCTTGAGATTCTTCAAACATTTTCTCTATCTTCCCACATTTGGATATGAGAGGAAACTGGAAAGTCAGGAATTGTTGTAAATTTTAGAAAAAATCCAGGGTCAAGCAATGTGTAGCTTTTTGTCTCCTAATTGAAAAACAACATAAAACAAGGAACAGTACAATATATAAAGAATAAAGTTTGAAGCTCCTTCCTATAGCACATAAGTACGATAATATCCACTATAACAATGGGAGAAGGACTATGCTGACCATGCACATAATATCCAACAAATTAAGAAAATAATTTATGAACAGCAGCATGAAGCTATATGTAAGATACCTTATTAATTGCCCAAATAACCACAGAAAATCGTCAATGTATGATGAAAAAGTGAAACATATATTCCATAGGTAAAAGTCAAGCCCAAAATGGGGGGAAAACCCATCTAAAACCGATAAAGAAAGTAAAGTTCCTAAGGCAGACTAAAGACAAATGGTTTATCTGAAAAGCATGCAGATGCCTAACCAGGACCATCTAGGTGCACCAACTTTGAATTTGGTGTAGGTTTTCCTCTAATAATATAATGCTACTAATAATAATTATCATATAAAAAGAAGTCCTTGGAGGTATGAAAAATATCTTTCAACCAAAGGAAACCCATCTGTTTCAACGTTATGCTAAGTTATTCATTGCAACAGCTCTAGATATCTCCATATTACTACTTTCTTTTTTGTGGGTTTACCATCATCAGACTCCACAACAAAGTTCAATTAGACTCCATACCAATAGATGTTTTTTAGGCTCTCCCTCCATCACACTCCTTTGTGTGTAACTATGCTAGTCAGTCCGGTCTTGAGCGAAGCTCCATACAACTTCACCACTAAACCAACCTAGAATTTTCAGTTTTAATTCATATTCTTAATTCTTACTGGATTTCATGGTTTCTAATTTCTTTAAATTGCATAAATTATGAGATTTTCATATTAAAGGCAATCTTATTTGTAGTGATTGCTGAAAAATTCAATAACTAAAAATTATATATATAAAAAAAATCAATAAGCACTTTCAAACGAAAGATAAAACTTACTTAACATTGTGCTTATAAATTGGATTCTATTTCTAGCACCAAAGCTCAAGACAAAAGTAGGGCTAATAATTGAGCCAAAGAAAAGACAACAGCTCCTTGCTAAGGAAAATTCCACTTCGAAACCCGGAAAAAATGAAAATAATGCACAAAAGTGACAAAACATGTCTAATAGCACATCAACCAAACCTATTCTCAAAATATGGAGAAAAATGCTATTCTTCAATGCATGCTTCTCCAATACACTCAGTGAACAAGGTCTAAATTTGTGCAAGATCAAAGACCCTGGATAAATGTTGGGAGAAGCTACTTATGATGAAAAGTATTGTTGTTCTTGAAAGTTGGACATTTTTTTGAATGCCAAAATACTATACCTCTTGGATTGATAACTTTCTTCAAATGACCACTTTCATTTTTGCAATCAAACAAGCTCATTGATTCTCACAACATAGAAATAGGGAAAAAGGTGAACAAGAATAAAATAAAAAACTGAGAAAACAGCACAAGTAGAAGAGTAGGTGTGTGAGAGTTGTACTTCATGAACCCTATCCCACCAATGGAACTCAATTTGAATCTTGTCACTAACAACATTATACAAAAGGATTGGGTAAAAAGGAGCTTGTGCCCTTACTCCCTATGTTATATGGATGTCTAGTGTAGATACGTGTCAAGGACTCAAGGTGTTAGATCCTTTGCATTCTAAAATCTTAGGACACAGGGATTTAGTTGAAAAGGATCTTGAGTCTCAACCATGGATGCGTGTATTTGAATATAGCATTAATAAAAAAAATAATTAATACTAAACAGAAGCACAATAAGATAAGCATAAGTTATCTATAACACTACATAATTAATTGTAGTTAGAAAATGTATTTATTATATTTTTTCTATTTTAATAAGCTACTAAGTGTTATTTTACTTTGATGTCACCACTAGTTGTACATGAAGAACCTATTTATTATAGATCTTCTATTTTAGTAGGATCTTGAGAAAAATCTTTAAAAAAATATTATATCACATAGCAAATTTTGATTAGTTTAAAACTTCAAAAATTTATTTTAATTATTTAATAAAAATCTTCCGATACACTAGATGTCAATAGAATATAATATATATTTAATTTCTTATCATGCTAAAAATTTGATTTTTTTTATATTAATTATTATCATTTATCTCTAGAATTTTAAGATGTTAATTTTGATATTTATCTTTAGATTTTTCATGCTGTTAATTTTGATATTTATCTTTAGATTTTTCATGCTATTAATTATTCTATTTATCTTTAACTTTTACTATGAAGAATCAATAGGCCTATTTTGCTATGAAAATGAAAATAATTGTTTGAAGAAAGTTGTCAATCTAAGAAATGTAGTATTTTAGGGCATTCACAAAAATTTCCAATTCTCAAGAACAATAATTCTTTCCATCATGAGTGGCTTTTCCCAATGGATACACGGGAAAAAGTCTTTGATTTTGCACAAATTTATACCCTATATCAGAGATGGTATTGAAGAAACATTTCATGAAGAATAACATTTTTCTTTCCACAAATATTTTGAGAGTAATTTCGGTGGACACATTATTATTATTATTATTATTATTATTATTATTATTATTATTATTATTATAATTCTCAAGAACAATAATACTTTTTGTCATGAGTAGCTTTTCCCAATGGATACACGAGAAAAGTCCTTGATTTTGCACAAATCTATACCCCATATTAGAGATGGTATTGAAGAAACATTTCATGAAGAATAACATTTTTCTTATTATTATTTATATTGTTTCATAAAAAGAAATTTTCCTTTGAGGAGCTCCTATATTTCTTTAGATAAGCTATCAATCCAACTTTTGTCTTAAGGTTTGTTGTTAGAAAGAGAATCCAATTTACAAGCATAATGTCAAGTGGTTTTATCCTTCATTTTAAAAATGCTTATTGGTTTGTTCTTTTGTTTTTTTTTTTTTTTTTGAGTCCTTTTAATTATTAGTTTATTGAATTTTCAATCAATCACTACAAACATGATTATATGCAATACGCAAAGCTCACAATTTCTATAGTATTAAACGGTTTAAAACTCATTAAAACCTAATCCCTCTCTATTGTTTTTGGCTTGAAATTCAAGGCCTTCGATCCTAACCCAAAATCAAAACTTCAAAAGATTGACCAAAATTATTCCATTAAAATTCCAAGTTATGAAATTATCCAAACTTCAGGTTAAGGTATTACATTCTCCTCTCTTTACAAAAACATTGTCCTCGAAAGTTCTGGTGCGACAGTCAGCTTGAATATCATTCTTCCTAGGACAATCATGATTGAAATGGCTCACCTAGCCACACCCAAAACAAACTCTTGTCTACTAATGGCACAACCTATCTTCATGCTTCTTCCTACACTTGGGGCAAAATAAATCTTACTTTTGATTTCTTTTCTTTTTTTGGTTTCAACTTATTAACCTATCCTTCGTATAGACTAGAGTTCTTATGTGGTTGATTTCTCCAAGCATTGTCCGATTTAACTCTTGAATTGCAGTTTCTTGAATTACAAGGACCTATCATTATTCATCAAGTCTCATACTAGGTTTACCTTGACCTAAAGCTTGGGCACATTTATAATTTGAAATTTTAGTGGAATAATTATAGGTCATTATAAAAATAATATGAAGTTGAGCCCTTTGGAGTTTTGGGTTTTGGATTATTCTCCCTCCCTGCAAAGAAGTTGTTTCTATAGAGTCTAGAAAGGAAAAAAGAAAAAAAAAAGACCTAGGATGGATTGATTCTAGGTGTTGGACAAGTCCATTTATTTTTGTGTTTTATGTACTCTTAGATCTTGAAGTTAGTCTCTAATTCAATCAAATTCTTTAAAACATTTCCTTTTAGTAACAATGAGGGAAAAGATAAATTTTTGAAGAACCTAGGGTTTGATTATTTCAACAATGTTGCTAAGGATCCTTTTTGGATAATGTTCATTTGAAATCTTAATAGAATTGGTGGCCTTAGGTTAACCGAGAGAGAGAGTTTTAGACCTTCACTTTTTAATTTAAACTCCTTTTTAGATTCAATTATTAGTTTTGTTGGATGATTTTGGATGTAGAAATTAGGAGCTTTGAGATACAATAGGAATGATGGGATATCAAATTAAATTGAAAAATTGGTTCTTCAGTGTAGGCTATGCAGTTTGAGGATTGTTTGAAGGATGAAATCTGATGGAGAGACAGTAATGAGACTTGATCTAGTTTTGTACATTGCTGTAGTGAGACTTGATTGAACTCCATACATTGCTACAATCAATAACTTTTAGTGTTCACATTTTGTAAACTCCTATTATTTTAAAAAATTAAGTTCTTTCTATTCTAAGCCTTCTGGCGTTAATTCTGTTGCTCTGAATGATAGACAGGATGTTATGGCACCAAGGCAAACCACTTCTTGTAGTAATTAGATTGAGAGGTATACCTTCCATGGCTATTAAGGAAGATGATTAGCTTCCTATAATTGCTAGGAGGCCAATGTGCCAAATGAGACTCAGATGACTTAGTACATTGCTGCAACAGATAACTTATAGTGTTTTTTGTTTATAAACTTCTTAGATTTTTAGAAAAATAAGTTTTGTTATTAGAAGATTAAGTTTTGTTATTATAATCTTTCTGTTTTCCTTTTGTTGCTAATTCTGTTGTGCCATGTGATAAATAGGTTTTTATTGATACCAAGACGAACCACTTCTGCTCATGGCAATCAGGCTGAAAGGGGTACCTCTCATGGATATTATGGAAGCCGATCTGCCTATTATGATTGCTGAGGGAGTCAATGTGCCTCATTTGAATGTGGAAAGGATGCCCTAAGTTGTAGGAAATCAAAGCTACTAAGATTCAGCCCCAAGTTGTAGGAAATCAAACCCAAGGTCATTTATCCACATTTTCTACTGGTTTTTTTTAAGCACTTCAGAAAGTGAATCCTTCGTCCTTTGAGGAAGAAGGAATCTTTCTTAGGCAAAGTCTTGGATTTGGTAGATGGAGAACTACTTTGAAGTATTGAGTTGCTTTGAGGCACAAAAGGTCACTGATGCCAACTTCATGCCAGTGGATGAGGTAGAGACTTAGTGAAGAGTGACAAGGCTTATGAAGAATCAAGAGCTCAAAGTCTGGGAGCAGTTTAAAGTTGTCATCTATCAAAAGTTCTTTACCAAGAGTGTTCATTGTTAGAAAGCAATTGAGCTCTCACGGTTGGTACAAAGTGGTATCAAAGTCACAGATTTTAATCTTACAGAGTACTTAAATTAGTTTTGAGATTCTTCGAGATTTAAGTCGTATTTTGTTATTCATTTAGTATGACCAGTTTTGCTAATCTAAGCAAGTACTATTAGTTTGCTTCCAACTAGTTGCCCTTTGATGGTTTTTCCTCATTGAGCCTTGGGTCTAATGAGTAAACTAACCACAATGCCATTTGGGCTCGCCTAAATCCAAGTTCAAGGTTTCACACTACCACAGGGAACTAACTGCCAATCTTTGTGTGTATGCACATAGGTACAGTTTAACATAATGAATAACCAAAATCATTTTCCTAGTCTCATATGAACAATAGTAAGGATCATAAGACTAGTCTTCTCTTAAATGGTCAACAAAACTAAGCTTAAACCATGTTAAGTATTGTACAACAACATTTGAAAGCATAGATGTGGTAAGGATGTTATGATTGCAAATTTATAATGGAATATCAAAGGCCCCAAAACATTTCGCTTTCTTTTTCCAAAAGTATTGAGTTTAGTGATAAGCAGCTGTACACTTGGTGCTGCTACGCTTAATAAATCAATATTGCTTTATAGAAAAATAAGAGGCTTGTGCAAATGATGAATTAAACTGCAACCTCTTTATTATCTAGTGAAAAAAAAAACACCAGGTTTGTGCTGCTACATTGTTTAATTCATGAAATTTGTGACAAAAAAATGAATTAAAACATAGCAATCGATGCTACCACTGAATCCTCCGGCTTCAATTGAAATATGTTATGATTCCTATCATATATGACATAAATAACAATCTTCAACCAAAATACAGTAGAAGAGGCTATAAAATTGGGCCCCAACTTAAATGATGGGGTAAGAGTGTCCCAACTTAATGCCATGCTACCCCCCAACCCCACTTATTGCTGCAAAAGGGCTGTCAACTAGGACTGAATAACTACATAAGGTAGAGGTTAATAACAAAATGTAAGGACACTGCAACTTTGAATAGAAATTGGATGCCAAGAGAAGGATTTAGAATAAATGTGTCGGTTGTGGCACAAAACTTTAGCAACAACCCATAAAGATCAATCACCAAAGAAAAAAAAGAGAGTCCCCAGTTCCACTATAATGCCATTGTATCAAGTTCGACTAGTGTGTCAATGTACCCGACTTTTCTGAAACAAACCCAGTGACATGGGTTTTCCAAAACAAAATATAAGTTAAGCCTTGAGGGAAAAATATCTAGAGATTTAGATATATGCAACCACATAAGTTATAAATCATACATTTCTGATATACACCCAACTAGTGGAAGGTAATAAAGTAAAATAAAACCTTGTGAATGTGGAAGTTTACTCTCTCTACGACCACAGTAACATCACTTGGCAAACTTGCAGTACAAAACCTGTCACACCCATAAAGAAAATCAGATCAACCAAATCTTCTTGAATCCAAAATAAATAATATAGCCATAAAAATTAAAAACCATAAAAATAATTAAGAACATCATCTGGATATACTTGCCAAATTAAACACCATTTAAATAACTAAAAATATCTTCTTCTTCTTCTTCCAAGTTTTTCAAATTACAGAGCATGCATATTGTTTCATGAAACTGAACAAACAGAAGAACATAATTCCAATAACTAAACACTTTTGTTGCAGGTTCATTAGAAGATTATAACAGTGTGTTTTGTTGCTGGAATTGGAGGCGTCAATTCCAAATGGATTGCTCTATATAACAATGGATTTAGAACTCAATTTAAAAACCATGGACCGCAGAAAACAATTCCACAGTAAAGGCAGGAATTTTGAACTTCACACAAAAGTGAAATTCCAAATGAAACCCAATTCTCCAATCCAAATGGTTCAACAAAAGATCAAAATTTGAGACCCCATCCACGTATCAGTCAGGGGGCAAAACTTGTGATCTGAAGGCCGAAGATCAAAATTAAACTAAAATCATCCTACCCCAACAAAAAACAGAGAAAAGAGCGAGAGAGAGAGAGAGAGGAAGAGAGAGATTACCAGTCATTACCCTCACGGTGGAACCCAGAAACCTTGGCTGCCGGAGGAGCCATGGGCGGAGGATAAAAATGCCTTTAACACCAAACAATAAATAGAAAGCAACAAATAAAAGAAGGAAAAAGAAAGAAGAAAAACCCACATATAAATTGTTTTAAGACAAGGGTCCAACACCAAGAAACATGCTTAAAAACAGAGTCCACTGAGTCAATCTACGGTCATGGGGGTGGTGGGTCTTCTCTTTTACAGCTTGGAAATCCATCCATGTGTTTGTGAAAAGTCCACTGACCACTGACCCAACCAGCATGGACCATGGAATAAAGAAGAGGGATGAAAAACCCCAAAGTAAAATAAATAAATGGCGTTCGAAGAAACAAAAGCAAGATTACACGCGAATCAAGACACAAATAGGAATGAGAATGATGGAGAATGAAGCAAAGCACAAAACACCAGGAGAAAAAGTAAGACGACGTCGTATGGGCTTTGGCCGGCCGGCGAGACAAGCGCAATGATGGGCTGGTGTGTGCGGGAAGATCATGAATTATAGGTGGCGGAGGAGCGCCCCTGCGACCCCCCGTGGGCCCCTCAATTGGGTCCACGTGAAGTGGGTGCTCCCTTCTTCCTCATTTTCTCTGGTTGTCAAGTGTCCAGGGAAATCTGCTGTGTGCTCGCTCACACCACTTCAAAGTTCCACCGTCTTTCTTTGTCGCGTCAGCCTCGATGGAAATTATTATTATTATTATTATTATTATTTTATTTTTCTAATTTTTAACGTTTGAACTGAACAAGCCAGCAGTTGCCAAGTGACGGTTACTTTTGTATCGTTAATTTTACATAGTTGTATTGTACGTTGAAATTAAAATAATAGAGATAATTTTTTTAACGTTAATTTTGTGTAAATTTATCTTTGAAATGTTTTTTAGAAAGAACAAATATAATTTTGTTATTTCCAAAGTTTTATCAAATTCAAACCTAACTTTTGACATTTTGTTTGAGAAAAAGTAGAAGTCTTATTATTATTATTATTTTTAAATAATTGTTTTTATTTATTTTTTTTCACTTGTTTTCTATGACTGATTTAAAAATAATTAAATAAATATAAAAAATAATTAAAAATAAAAATATTATTTACTTTTAAAAATATAAAACATTTGATAACTAATTTAAAAAATTGCTTTCTCGGCAAAAATAGAAAAATATATTTGGAAAACAACAAACAATTTTTTTATTTTTAAAATATAAAATATGGTGTTTATAGAAAATATTTTTTCACTTGTTTTTACTAATGGCTGATTTAAAAAAGTAATTATACAAATAAAAAAAATAATTAAAAATTAAATATTATGTATAAAAGTTTTTTATAACTAATTTCAAAAACAATTTTTTGTTATTCAAAAAAAATATTTTAAAAATAGTAAATAATTTTTTAAAAAATATGGTGTTTAGAGAAAAAAATTGAATTTTTTTTTTCATTTTTTCACTTATTTTTTATGACTAATTTAGAAAGTAATTGAGCAAATACAAAAAATAATTAAAAATAAAATACTATGTATAAAAGTTACTTTTAAAATACATTTAAAAAAAAAAGTGATAATTAATTTCAAAAACAGCTTTTTGCTACCCATAACAGAAAAATAAAAAAACATATTTAGAAAATAACAAACAATCTTTTATTTTTAACAATATAATGTTTATAAAAAAAATTAATTATTTGTGATTTTCTTCACTTGTTTTCAACTAATTTAAAGAGTAATTAAATAAATAAAAAAATTATTTAAAAATAAAATACTACATAAAAGTTACTTGTAAAATAGATTTAAAAATATAAATATTTGTTATAGTTTTCAAAAATAGTTTTTGATAATTGTTTTCAAAAAACAATTATCCATGGGCAACAGAATGAAAAATTAAGGTGGAAGAGTCGTTAGAATATAGGTTATTAACAAGGATGAAGTGAAATGGACTTCTGTACCATAAGTCCTAATCATCTCATTCATATCGATGCCGCCAAAATTTATTCACATGATAATGGGTCGCACTCAATTTTAAATGATGACATGGACAAATTTATTTGTAATTATTACAATATTGGTATTTTTTTTTTTTTTTGGGTTGGGGAAATTGTCTTAGAAGTATTACGTGTCTAAATGTCGAAGATATGGAATTTGGATCATAAGTGTTTGAGATGGACGGTACGAAATTTATAGCGTGATATTAAGGTTGGTGAGGGAGTGATAGCTAATAATTAAGAACTTAATTTAATGGCTAAGAATCAATCATGGATTTGGTTTTATTATGTGAAAAGTTCACCAGGAAATTGAAAGGAAACTTGTGATCTTACCATTATCATCATACACACGTCTTAGTTTTCAAGCTTTCGCTTTTCCTTTCCTTTTTCATTTCTTTTATTTTGTTTTTTTATTCCAGTTGGAACGACACCAACAATTTTCACATATTTGAAATTTTAAATGGTATCACAAAACAATATAATTTTAATGAGTAAAAGTAAGGATGTCACTTGGTTCATTAAAAACCTAATTTTGAAATTTGAACTTTACATCACTTTTGGATTTTTTGACAAAAATATTCTCTTTTTTTTATATATATATAAAAATAACTATTTAAAAAAAAAAAAATTATTTATAAACATTTGAAATGGTAAAAAAATATTTTATGTTAAAAATGAATTATTTTTCAAATAAAAATATAGAAAGCATTAAACCTTGTTTGATAATTATTTTTTATAATAGTTTTTTGTTCTTTAAAATAAAAAATAAAAAACCTAAAAAATATGTTTGGTAACAAGAAAATGTTTTTCTTAAAAACAAAAGACATGAGACTTATTTGTTAACTGTTTTTTAAATCAGTTTTCTGCTATTCTTAACCCAAAAAAAATACATTTTTTTACTCTTTTCTATTTTCTATTTTTAAGAACATAAATTAGAGTGTTTTCAGATAGTATTTTTAATTGTTTTGTACTGTTTTTTACTTATTTTTTAAATGTTATTTTTAAAAATAATTATCCAAACATGTAAAACAATTAAAAATAAAACATTATATATAAAAATTATTTTTAAAACATATTTTAAAATATCAATAATAGATTAAAAATATTTTAAATTTCTAAACAAACTTTTATTTTATATAACATTAACAAACAATTTTCAAAAACCATTTTTTAGAGTTGTTTTAAAAAACAATTATCAAATAAGCCTTCAGATTCATAAATTTAGGGATTATTTCATCTCTATTAATTAATTAATTCTATTAATATATTTCGAAATAAAAGAATAAAATAACTATATTATTTGATCATAACACACTTCACCGACTTGATTCAAAAGCTAATAATAATAACACAATTGCTATTTGCAATACCATTTTTACTAATACAATATTTTATATTCCTAAACTACCCTCCCTTATTCCTTCACTCCTCTCTATCCTCTCTCCTCTCTCCTCCCCAACCTTACGTCGCAATTGCACTCTTTTTTTTATTTTTTTCCCAACCCCTATCCCATATTTTTAGCATTCTTTTTATTTTATTTTTATCTTCCTTTTCATCTCAAACCATTCACACTCAATTGTTTTTCATATTCTTCTTATATTTTAAAACAAAATAATTTCTTTAAATAATAAATTATAAAATGATTTTTTCACCAAAAGTAAATATGTAAAATAATTTTATTATATTCAATGTTTTAATGTGAAATTTATAACTTAAATTTTTTTTAATAAAAATTATTATTAAAATTTTAAAATAAACAATATTTAATTAGAATGGTTTTTTTTTTTAAATATTTTTTATTGTGTTCAATATGATTTTTTTTGTAACCCAAACCAAAATATTGCATATAACTAGAGATTGATTAAGAATATGAGCAATGTAATAATTATTTGTGTATGTAAAGTAAAAGACTCATAAAACAAAGTATGTAATCAAGAACATAAAAAAAGGTCAAAACATAGTGGGACTTAAATCCTATATATGTTCAAAAGTCAATAAATATAATCAACTAACCCTAATTGTCGCAATCGCCTTAATCAACCAGGTCGCTAGTTTTTTTTTTTATATAAATATATATATTTATTTATTAAAAAAATGAAAGTTATAAATCTTAACTAAAAATTGTTATCAGATGATTGAATTTCGTCATTTATTATATTTCATATGTGATTGGCAGCCTTAATCAACTATAATTTTGGTTCAATATGCTGAGAAGAGGTTAGTGAGAGTTCTTTATTAAAAATGGTATATGCGAAAAAAATATATGACAAAAAAATATTACTTTTATTAAAAGGAATGTTGCGAATAACAACCCCTAATAATAATAATAATAAATATTTTATTTTCAAATAAAATTTGTAAAATTAAAAATTAAAATAAAAAGTGTCAGTTTTTTGTTGAGTTTATTTAAATAACATTTAAAACAAGATATTAATATGCATGATTCACTTGTATTTCATTATTATTATTTAAATAAAATAAATAATAATATATATTAAATTAGGTTTTTTTTAATAAGTAATATAAGTAAGATATGATTTCTTTATCTCAATACAAATTTATTTGGCTTTTCTTTTTAAGGATATTCCTAAATCATAAATGTTTTAAAATGAGACTATAACACCAGAGTATAATTAAAAAAAAGAATCATACAAAAGAAACAAACATAAAAATTATAAACAAACAAATTCGACCATGGCAACCCATCAAATCAAATGTTAATATCATATTCAATTATTAATTTTTCTAAAATTTGAAACTTTTAAGATTTGAGTTCGATATGTATATTTAATTTTCAATATTAAAAAATAAATTTTTATTGAAAATTTTTAATTATTGCAAATTTGAACATAGTGTTAAAAAATTTAAAATTTGAAAAATTATTTTTTAAAATCACTTTATTTTTGTCAAAATCCCATAAATGCATGAGGTGATGATAGGTTGGCTGAGTAGGCTGCCCACCTAATGCTAGGTCCTACGCATGAAATTGGGCATTTGATTGGGGAAAAAAGGGACAGGGTAGCAGATTATAAGGTGAGCTGTCCCTACTGACCCAAAATTTCATCCTCTAAACTCAAATGATGATTTTATCTTTGTTATAATGCAAAGGGTTTTTACCCACTAAAGACTGTTTAGGGTGGTGGTTTGTACCTTTTTCAATTATTAGTGTCTATTTTTAAATTGGGTTTTAGTCAAAGGTGAGATATTAGACTCACCCAAGATAGCAGAGACAATAGAAAAGACAATGGCAAGACGTTGAGAGTGAGAATGTCCATTCAAGATGTTAAAAGTCTATCATTTGGCCCCAAAAAAAATAAAAAAAATAAAAAAATAAATTTGAAGTTGATAAATTATTTTAATATATTTATTTAAATTTAATTTCCTTTTTTATTATATATAAATTAAATAATTTTAAAATGTATAAATTTTTAATTAGTTTTAGTTATATTTATTTACTTTTATTTTTTTAAATAAAAAAATTATTTTATTTGACTTTTTTGTTTTATTTTTTTTATGGTTTTAGAAAACCAAATATAGCCTAAATGGCTCATTTCATTCTTAGAGGAACCACGTAGATTTCAAATTTTATTAATTACTATCATTATAAAATTTATTTTTTAAATGAATATTTAAAATCTCTTTTTAAAAAATTATAAAGAAATAAATTTATAAAGATGCTAAGTTGTTAATTAAAGAAATTTAAAATTAACGGTAATTAAGTGTATTTATATTACATTTGTAAGGTACTAAAATGAAATTAACTATATTTTAAATCATATTAAATTATTAAATAAATTTAACTTAGACATTGTAAATGAGTTGTAATGAGTGTAAATTACAAATTGATATGGAGATGAACGCAAATGATCATTTCCATGATTCCATCTTATTAAACTCCTAACTCCAACTATTTGTTAAATGAAGCCTTTTATATATGATAATTAAATAATGGGTGTGACTTGTAAGGAGATAAAAGACATGAAAAGGGGTAGTAAGAGCTTTGATGAATTCCAAAAAATTGGTGGGTGGGGAGATGAAAGAAACTTTCTTCACAACATAATGATGGACATAACCAAATACACCATAATGTGTGAGTGCACGAGGAGAAGTGAAAATGGTGACATGGTGCATGCGCAGAGATGAGAAGCACATGGGCAGATAGGCTCTTGTTAACACTTGTTCCTGAAAAGCAATCAAATTCAAATAACATCACCACCCAAACCCATGTGCCCCTTTTTGTTAAATCTCATTATTATGTTGCCTCTCTCTCTCTCTCTCTCTCTCTCTCTCTCTCTCTCTCTCTCTCTCTCTCTCTCTCTCTCTCTCTCTCTCTCTCTCTCTCTCTCTCTCTCTCTCTCTCTCTCTCTCTCTCTCTGTGACCAAGAATTTATGTAAAGAGTGGCTCCTTGCCTGTCTATGTCTTAGCGATTTGATTCTCTCTCTCTCTCTCTCTCACATATATGTATATATATATATGGTTGTGCAGAGCCAAGGAGATTGAAACATGGGAGAAGGAACTTCTACAATGATGATACAATCAAAACCCACACGAATTTCCGATTCATGTAAGAAATTAAACTCATTACATATTTGTGTGGCCTAAGTCGGCCAATGGGGCTGCAAGAAATAATATATATACTTTTTTTTATAAAAAAAATAGATGTTTGCTAAAATTTTAAAAATCTAAAAAATTAATAATATTAAAAAATCACTTATAATATTTTTTGGAGAAATATTTTATAAATGATTCTCCTAAAAATATTTCTATAAAAAACATTTTTATTAAAAATACTATCAAAAGCACTTCAAAAATATATTTAGGAGTAATTTTGAGAAAGATGAGAATATGGAAGACCTTCCAAAAATTAAGAATGTGTTTGATACTGATTTTAGAAAAGGGTTTTGATCTCTCTAACACTTGAAATTTTTTTTTCAAATATTAGAAATACTAAAAATACTTTCTAAAATCATTGTTAAACGCACTCTAAGTATATGACAATTTATAAAAATTAACTTAAAAAATTTAAAAGCCAATTAAACTTATTTGTGAATAATCAGTTGATAAGTGATTTAAAAAAAATAATTATATATATAAGCCATTAGTAAAATTATTATCAAAACATTTTTTTTTAATTTTATATTCAAACAAATAAATTATTCTCATGAAAAGCATTTCTAATGGCATTGCCACTTAAAATACTTTAACGAGGATTACTGGCAAATGGGTAAGTCAGATGATATGACAAAAAAAATGAAGGACAAATGGAATGGAGGGGAAGAATTTTGCTTTCTCAAATTGTTCCTTTGAGCCCTCCATAAAAGAAAGTAAATATGAAAAATTGAAAAAAAAATTATATAAAAAAAGAAGTGTTTGAGTCAATAATTTTTTTTCATCATTATTTTTATATAGATAATAAAGTATTTTAAAATATATAAAATTTTAAATAATTTTAATTATATAGATTTTGTATTTTTCATAATAGATCGAATAAATCACAAGAAAATTTTCTTTATTATTATTATTATTATTATTTGTGCTTAATGGGATTTAAAAAAACCTTGGATTGATTTCCTAGAAATCATAAACATTGTTTCAAGCTCAATAAGATATTTTGTATTTGTTTAGATAGATTTATTAAAACAATTTTATTACTTAAAAAAGAACTTAATATTGAAACAAGAATAACGATACTTTTTTTGGAAACTATATCTTAACTTATGCGATAAATCATTTCATGTTTAATAAAATTTTTATAATATCAATATCATTCTTTAAAAATCAAGATTAACGTGAAAAAAAAAAAAAAAAAAAAAAACCATGCCTTAGAGTGATTTTGGATTTTGGTAATTGATATGTGAAAATTAACCAAAAGAAGTAGGGACTCATCCCGACAATGGATCATACTCTAAGTATCATAAGAGACGATTCAATTCTTTTTTTCAAAAATACATATTTTAAAAATATATTTTTCAAAAACTTTTATTAAAAGAGTTATATCATGACTAGGCTGTCGGTGGTGAGTCCGGTGACCGTGTAGCAGGGCAGCAGTGGTAAGCGACTATTGCATGGCCAGGCGCATCTTGGTCACCGTAGCCTAATCGTGCACCTCTTGTTAGTTTTTCCCTTTTTCTGTTTTTTTTTTTTCTTTGGTCTCTTGATGTTTAAGAAAAGGAAAATTTAAAGAAGAAGATGAAGGGAAAGGAGGATGGAAACGAAATAAAAAAAAGGAAGGAAAAAAAGAAAAGAAAAGAAAGTGGAGGAGAAAAGGGTTGGGGGTTTTGGAAGGATGACCCAAGTGAGAAGGAAGAATAGGGTATCATTTCAAATTTCTCTTTTTATAATTTTAAATTAAATTATAAGTACAAGATAGTTTTGCTTTTTAAATAATTTTTGGTATAATCATTTATCCAATATTTAAAACAAATCTTGCATCTAAGAACTAATATGAGATCTGACATCTAGATTGAATGACATAAAAAAAGTATTCTTAAACTATTTAAGATTGGACGGATCATCTCATTCACCTTGTGAAGGAGATGTGGATGAAGACTCTTTATTTGAAACCTTTGACTCATTGCCTTCACTTTCTTGATACTTTGATTCCGATTAATTCATCCATTAAGAAGTGTTAAAACATGATAAAATAATGACATGCAAATATTAAAGGTCTATTTTTTTTAAAAAAATGTTCTCTATACATTATTAGAAAAAGGCTAAGATTCATTTAATGAAACTCGAAAGAAACAGAAAGGTAAAACCTAAATTATCATATTCTCTTTATGGTAGGGTTCATGCTTTTTGATGATTGATTGAAAGATAAAAAGGAGGAAGAAAACTAAGACAAGTATGCTAAAATAAAAATATATAAACCATAAAAAAATGAATGAAAGCAAAATGGAAATCAAAGAGAAGTTTCTTGGAAAGCAAAGAAAAAAGCTCAAGAACCTAGAGAGTGCTCTGTAGATGCAAAAGAACTTAGTGGGAATAATATGTAAAGTGTTTGAGATGATTTTGTCTAAGGTTTATATAAGTAATTGAATAAAGGGGAAAGATGTGTGAAATGACATGTGGAGTGTTACATATAGAGAGAGAAAAGTTAGAAAGAATGAGAGACTCAATAACCAATTAGGAAAAGCTAATTATCCTAAAGCACCTCATATAGTGTGCATGCACATGGAAGAAATATGAAGAAAGCTTATATAAGAGACTAGAAACAAAGTAAATCTTTTCCAAGATTTTCCCACTTTATTACTCACTAAGAAACACACAAAATGGAAAATAAAGACATAAAAGAACCATATTTCATTTACTATATATTGACGTAATATGTTAGATAATTCCCCTTGTACATCATAAAGAGTTGGACTTCATATTTATTCCCATTAGTTTAGCGCCCATTTTAATGTGATTGAAGTAAAATCATTGTTGCCTCTTTCTATTCCTGTTATGACGAATAAGTGTTTTGGTTATCAATTTTTGTTTACCATAGGATGGATAAGAACTTCACTCATACCTCATTTTATAGAGACGGTAAACCCACATGCCAATGGCTCATTAGTTACTTCATGACGTAATTAGATTAATGCTAAGGTAAAAGACAAGTTATTAAGAATATATTATTTTCTTTTTCCCTTTTCATTGTCATTTCTTTGCAACAAGAGTGCCAACTTAACCATCAAAGAGGAATTCATCGAAACAATGTCCAACACCTCCCTTTGTTTGTAGGAAACATACAATTTGGTGGTTGATGAAGCTGTTGCACTCACCAACATCCTACTAGAGCAAGTGCTTTTAGGGAAAAGCTTGTTGGAAAATTATTGCTCCAATATCCACAAGACAAAGATTTGCTACAAATGGAAAAATATGTCCTTCCTATTCTAATTGACAATAGTGAAGAGTATTTAAATTGCATAGGATCACATGTTAACATTTAAGCATGCATTTAATAGCAAAAATTCAACCGGTTACCTTGAATCATGCCATGGGAAGCCATTTCTTCTCCCGCTGATATCCAATAAGCTGCTTTCCGGGTGCATGATGGTCCGAGAACGAGAGATCAATGAGCTCTTCCCTTGCCTCCCAAAATTCAGTCCAAAAGTGCAAGTGTGTGTGTTTGCCGGGAGTGTTCTCCAAAAGAAGAAAAAAGGATGCTTGCTAAAAAATGCAAACACATCTCTTTATATATATATATATATATATATATATATATATATATATATATATATATTACACATTACACACTTTATTTGGACAACTTGACTTAATGGGCCAGTCAAGTGAATTAGGGTGAGCCCATAAAAAATTAAGCAACAATATGTGTCCAGTCCCATTATGGACCACAATGCAAAAAATAAAATTAACACTGATTTATGATATTATCAAATTGATTATATAAGTCCACACATAAAAAATTCCAATAAATAGTCCTAACAATATCATGAGAAATATAAAAAGGAAATTTGCTACAACTAAATTTGAAAACTCGAGCACTAATAATAAAAGGACAAGAGTTATTAATCTGGTCATATATGAGAAGAACTCTCCCACCCAATTTCAGCTTGAAGCAAACAAGAAAATAATTAATGAAACTAAACAAAGCCGATATCTAAGCATGCAATGCCTAAAGCAAGTGAATTGGGTGAGCCATCTCAATGGGGGCAAAGCTATCAGGTTGGCACATGCTCCCCTCAAATTTTAAAAGGAAAAACAAAATCTTTTATTAATTGTGTTAGAGTTAGAGTTGAATTTGGGTATTTAAGTGGATTGATCTGATCTAACACAATAAATGAGAGAAATAAAAGATGCAGTTTTTGAGAATTTTAAAACTATCAGAAATTGCCACTAATATTTTTTCTCTCTCAAAGAACTGTCTCTCCCCAAAAAACACCAAAAGAGAAATACGTTTTTTTTTTCTTCTCTCATTGAATTAAAATCTCTCCTTGAATACAAAAAAAAAAATTACATTTTTCTTTCTAAAGAAAAAAAGAAAGTTTTTTTTGAAAATTTTCTTATTATTCTCTATGAAAATAAAGGTCAAAACTCTTGTATTATGAGAAAAAAAAATGATTCTCATATTTACAATTTCATTTATGACTTAAGACAAGAAAATTGGTCAATAAAATAAGCAATTCGGATTTTTAGGCATTTCAAAAGGTAACTCTGAAGTCTTATTTTTATCAAATTGAGAATTAAAAAAAAAAAAAAAAAAGATGGGCGTTTGCTCTCCTCATAAAATAACCTTGTAGAAGAAAAAAAAATCATTTTATCATACTAAAAATTAAGTAATTATTAAGTGGCAACTAACTACATAATTATTTAAATTATAAACTATTTAATTATTGAAAATTTTTAATATTTTTAATGGGTCATATGAAGTTTATATTTAATTTTTATTATAAGAGATTAGATAACTCAATAAGATGTTTTGAATTATAAGTAACGACTATTGATTTTTCATTATCATTTATATCTTACTTGAGAAAACTTACGACTGCATCAAATCTCTAATCATCAAACCACTTGTGTTTTAATAATCGTACAATACTTGTATTTTATTTGTTTATAAAAATAACTGAAGCGCTTCTTACAACAAGCGCCCGTGGCCTAATGGATAAGGCGTCTGACTTCTAATCAGGCGATTGTGGGTTCGAGTCCCACCGGGCGTGTTGTTTTTACAACTCATTCATTACCATATTTTGAAAATTAACTCAAAATGATATATATTTTTTTTTGATAAGTAATTAACTCAAAATGATATATTCATAAGTGAAGTAAATAAAACTAATATTATTAATTTAATGAAGAGAATATGTCTTTTATATATATATATAAACTAATATATATATATATATATATATATATATATATATATATATATATATATATATATATATATATATATATATATATATATTTCTATTTAAGAACCCTAATCTCTTTAAGAAAAGAAATGGAAAAAATAATTTAAAAAATGTCATTCTTCATAAAATGAGAATCTATCAAAATTAATAATGATAAAAAAAAAAAAAAAACTCTCCCAAGTAAAATGACTAGCATACCATTTTTTAAAAAATATTTTATTTTTGTTATTTTTATTAAAATTTATGCTCATGTTTAGTTCATAAAAATCACTAAAATTATGTTTGGTTCTTGAAAATTACTAAATTTATGTTTGATGCTCGGAAATTATTGGGGAGAGAAAAAAAATGTTAAATAAAATGATTTTCTTATATTTAATTTTACTATAAAAAAATATGAAAGAAAGTCAAATATAATTGAAATTATTAAATAAAAATTATTTAATATTTATGTAAGAGAATTAAATAAGTGAAATAAGTTTAAAGTAGTATAAAAAAATAATTTATTGATTTTAAATTTATTTTTTATTTTCTTTCCTCTCTATTTTCTTAACAATTTCCTTCAAACTTTCTAGGATCCAAGCAAAGCCTAAGAGAAAAAAAAATAAGGAAAATGATTTTTTTTTTCATATGATGGAAAATAAAAAAGAAAATTAAATATAATTAAAATTAATTAAAAATTTATACATTTTTAAGTTATTTAATTTTTATATAAAAGAGGAAAAATAGGTGAAATGAATTTGAAATAACATATATTTATTGATTTTAAATTTTCATTTTATTTTCTTTCACTTTCTTTTTTTCCTTTTTTTTTCTCTATATTTTCTTTCCTGAAACATAACCTATATATATATTTTCTCGTATCTCCATTTTTTTAATATTTGATAAAAGTATCATCTTAATTTTATCTTTCTTGCATTCTTCGAATATTTTTAACACTTTATCATTTCTATTATTTTTGGCTTATGTTTCTTTTCCCATACAAATTTTGAATTTTATAATTTATATACTAATTTTATCCCTTTTAGTTAAAAAATTGCAAAAAAAAGTATTTGGAAAGAATTGAAATAGTATTTGGAGGAGTGAGGGTAGGTACCCATCTATCATTGCAGATGATTCATCTACTATTTGTCTTAAGGTGAGTTGCAGAATTTCTCTGCAATCAAGGAGTAGGCCACCCTTTTAAATTGATGTGCACATCTCCATTGCCGCCATCATCGGCTGAAGGCACACTATAATTCAAATTGTGAATGACTACTAAAGTAGAGTCATTAATGCACCTCACAGCCATACGCTCAAGTCTTTTAGTCTCTGTTTGAATTTTTTTTTATAAATAATTTGTTGTTATTCGAAAAACATAAAAGAATATTTTTGATAACCAGAAATATATAAAGGAATTTTCTATTTTTAGAAACAAAATAAAACACAAAAAAACATATTTCTTTCTATTTTTAAAAATAAAAATATGATATTTTTAATGGCCATTTTTTTTAGTTTTATCACTTATTTTTAAAAAATATTTTTAAAATTATTTTCACTTGATTTTTGATTTTTTTTTAAAAAAAATCATGTTTTCACTTATTATGAAGAATATTTTTAAAAATAATAATATAAAAAAATATTTTAAAATATAAAATCAAATAAAAAATATTTCAATTCTCAAATAGAACAATTTTTCCCTTACGGAATCCTTTTCCTTTACATTCCTCCTCCCCTTAAAAAGAAAGCATATAAAAGCATATACTTCTTATTCCCTTGAAAAGGTGTTGTTACTTGTGAAAAACGTTTGTCTTAGAGTAACATCCAGAGGGTCCATGGGTGAAAATAAAAAATTTTAATCTGAGTTGAAGTTATTCACTTTATTTAACCTATGAAAGGGATTTAAGTCATTGAGTCCTATATGAGAATATGAATAAACAATAAAATTACAATTATACAGAAACAATCAATTTTATATGGAAAACTCTCATACTAAATGTAGAGATAAAAACTCATGGGATCTAAGATTTTTAATCTAATAATCTATTATATAAGATCAAAGTATACAAATTTATTTGATAACTTTATCTTAAAAATTTACTCTCAGTACCTATATCTTAATTCAAGTTCACGACACAACATCTTTAATATTCTAGTGGATTCACCTAAGGGATGAAGATCCTTCCAACAATCCAAAATTTGATCAATGAATTCTTTGTTGAAAATTTGGGAATGAGATGGTAGATTGGTTTTGATTCTCTTAAAGCATCTATTTCCAAAACATATTTAAGTAGGGTATATATAGGCCTAAGAGCCTAAAAGGTTGGAAACAAAATTTTCTTAAAAAATAAAATATCAACTTTTCAAAAATTAATTAAGAATTTAAAAAAAAAAATATTAACTTTCTAAAAATTAATTAAAAAAAAGACTTTTCTTAAAAAATAAGCTCTCATAGCAAAAAATTAATGAAGATATTTTAACTCAATTTTAAAACTTTTGATCTAACCTTATCTTATTTAAAACATTAACTTATTTTTAACAAACCTTTTCAGACTTACTTATGATAGTTGAATGAACAATAACCTCAAATCTTCAATGAAGAGTAAGTTACTATTTAAAAAGGTTCCTATGTCAAAATGAAAAGAAACAAAATTGTCAACACATAAAAATGTCATAACAATCTTCTCCTTTCGCGATTTTGTGAAAAACATAAAAATACATAAACCCTTCAAAACTCTCAAATGAAATTTACATAACCCTTAGACCACTCATCTAGACTTAATCATCCTATAACATGTAGAGAATGGTGTGATGCATCTAAAAATAACGAGATCTCAATATTTGTAACCTGCACACACCAAACACACGAATGCCCATAGTAGTAAAACAGTGTGTGGGAAAATATATAAGTAAGATAATTAAATCAAGATAATGGAGAAAAGTAATAAAAGATCAAAATCAAGGTGCAACCCATGTATGCTAACACAACTAAATCAATCCATGTTATGTCTCCCTCTTTTTGTCGCAAAATAGACAAAGAGAAGAAATATGATATATATATATATATATATGAAAGGTTCTAGATATAAAAAAATAAGGCAAGAAAAACATACATCCATACCAATGTAAAATATCCAAAACAAAAAATAGACAATGTATAATGGAAAAAAAAAAAAAAAAAACTCTTTCGAAACAAAGGTGGAAAAAAAATTCAACTCAGGGCATGATTCAACTTAGTTTAGAAAGATGAATAACAATTCGAGTGTATGAGGATAAAAAAGGAATCAAAAACACTGATTTTCAAGGGAAATCAACTTATTGTCTAGTTTTATATTGCGAATTTATATTCCTAGAAGTTACCAAATCATGCCTTAATCAAAGTAGTTCACATTTAGTAAATTTGTTCTAAGTTTGTCAAATTTCTATTTAACATGATATTTGTACCACTACATACAACACAACTTTTACTCTCCCTCAATTATATCATGATTTTTTTAGAAGTAGAGGCATTGAACACCATTTATAAAGGGGGTTGCTATTCGTAACATCCCTTTTGCTAAACGTAACACTTTTTTATTATATTTTTTCCACATATACATTTTTTTTAATAAAGAACTCTCTCTAACCTCCTCTCAACATATTGAACCTAAATTCTAATTGATTAAGACTACGAATCATATATGAAATATAATGAATGACGAAATTCAATTATCTTATGACAATTTTCAGGTAAAATTTATAACTTTTATTTATTTTATAAAGAAATATATATATATATATATTATATATATATCAAAAAAATTTGTCATATTTTATTATATACAATATTTTTGTTTGGGATACCAAAAAAAAAAAATCATATTGAACACAATAAAAAATATATTTTTTAAAAAATAATTCCAATTAAATATTGTTTATTTTAAAATTTTAATAATAATTTTTATTTAAAAAAATTGAGTTATGAATTTCACATTAAAACATTGAATATAATAAAATCATTTTACATAATATACTTTTGGTGAAAAAATCATTTTATAATTTATTATTAAAAGAAATTATTTTGTTTTAAAATAGAAGAAGAATATGAAAAATGATTGAGTGTGAAAAAAATAAAAGAAATGAAAAGAAAAAAAAAACAAAGTTCACGTGGGGTGGGGGGTTGGGAAAAAAAAAGAAAATAAAAAAGGGATGCAATTGGGACGTGAATAAGTGAGGGTAGTTTAGGAATGTAAAATGTTGTATTATCAAAAATAGTGTTGCGAATATCAATTGTGTTTATAAAAATCATATTTTCACTATAATTGCCTTATTCTACTTGGGGGTGTTTCCAAATGTTGCAAGTGAAGACATAAAATCTTGGAAAGAATCTTTGATTTTAATTTAGCCAAGAATAATGCCTTAAATCACTTTAGGAAACAACAATATTGAACTTAGACAAACAAGGTATATATTAAAAAGAATTAGACATACTATTAAAACAAAATCTACTATATTAGTTAAATTTAAGAAGATTCTCGGGTAAACACTTACCAAGAATATATTTTTAGATTTTCCATTATATAAAGATTTTTATATGCCTTGATTCTTTACCTTAAAAGTGATTAATAGAATCACAGGGAAATAAAATTAACTCAGTATATTTTTCTCATGCCTAAAACTTGAGATATTGAAATTCTTACTAATAAGGAAAACAAATATGATTTCCAAATTTGCCCTAAAAAGAATTGGAATAGACCAAAGGAAGAGAAAAGAATAAAATTAAGTACAAATTCTTAAGTTTATACTTTTTTGACTTTTAAATACAAAGACAGGAGTATTCCCTTTACGAAAAAACTCCCCCAAAACAAGATATCTACTCCCAAGTTAAAAAATAAAAAAATACTAAAAAGAAATCCTAAGAGAAGAAAGGACATCTAAACATAACATAGTTCTCGACAAAAGGTAAAACAATAAAAGAGGGTCCTAGGCTATGGGGCAATGAAATAAGTAGAGGGAGAGACTCCTAAGATTTCCTAGAATCTAGATTCCTAAGAGAATCTAAAGAAACATCTTCAAACATAATTAACCCTAATTTTGGAAAGTGAGAGGAGTTTCTTTCTTTACCCAAATTTGTTTAAGCTTAAGTGAAAAACTAGAGGAGTTGTTCTAAGTCTTAGGTTTAGGGTTGTTTTTTTTTTTTTTTTTTTTTCCTTTCTTAGTGTGCAGAATTTTATTCTTTAGAAAATCAAATTCATCCATTAGCTTATTGAGTTGAGACCTATGACATATGCCCGAACTTCTTACAATAAGTGCATAGGGAAGCAGTACCAGAAGAGACTACATGGTTAGGAGTTTCCTCCTGACCCTTAACAAAGACTATGTCTCCACTAGTGGGAGTCTTAGTTTTGTTGATGTAACTTAGGTCTCTCTTGTCTCTATGAGACTTATATTTATCAACGATTTAATTCAAACCTTAGTCTCGAGGTGGAAAATTTTATTTTTAATGACAATATCTTTTCTAAGATTTCAATTTCTAAAGAAAGATCTTTATTTTTCTCAAGTACAAAATTGTGTTCAATATCTAGAAATCTAATTTTCTCAAAAAAATTATTTTTTTCATTCTTTAACTTACCAATCTTAGATTTATGTGATTCATAGCTAGTTAGTTGTGAGTTTAATGTGACATTGGATCACATGTTGAAATTCATCAGCCATGTTTTAAAGAAAAGAAGCATTCTCATAGTTATTAAATTCACACCCAGTCTCATAATCATGCACAAAATGAATAGATACAACAAAAGCTAAATAATTATTCTATTCATACTTGTGATCTTTAGAAGCTATAAATAACTTTTATTGGAGTCTGTGTCACTCTAAGTAGCTTGTATAGATTTCTTAATATCCTTGGGACTAACTTTTTTCCTACTAGATGATTGTTTTTTTAGATTATTTATTTGAAGAGTCAACGACTTTTTACTTTTATAACACTCATAATTTTCTTTTTACAAGAAGAAAACTTTATTGAAAAGTGACAATTTTTCTTCATTCAAATTAGCAATTACTTTTTGTTGCATTTTTTATTCAAGGGACAAAGATTCACAAAAAAAAAAAAAAAAAAAAAATCTTGTTTCTTGAGTTTTTAATTCAATCTTTTATTTTCTTTATACATTTTTTCCTAATTATGAAAAACCTTTTCACAAGCCAAAAATATATATATTTTTTCTTTTTTTAAATTCCATGAAAATAATATCAAAGTTTGGTATCGAAGAAAATTTTGATTTGTAAAATTTTCCCTGTTTTGATAGCAATTGATAAATGTTTGTTTCAATAAGGTAACACCTAGAGGAGGGAGGAGAATGGATGAAAATAAAATGGTCCTCGTTTTGAGCTCATAAACCATGATGACAAAGTTTATGAATGTTGGATTGACTCTAGGTTCACTTTGGCGCATAAAGACGTTTTAGTAATTACGTAAGGTTGCATAGGAAATAGTGAACAAAGTTTATGGATTTAGCTAATTGATTAATTAAATAACTATGTATGATTAATTAATCAATTAGGACCCAATTTGGGTTAGATTAAGTGATTTAAGCCCATGTGGGTTCAAGTCACTTAAGCCTATTAGGAGAACCTTATAAATCCTTTCTTAGGGGTTAAGGTTTCCTAATCACTTTTCAAAGAGTTGTCTTTCACTTTTAGAGAGTGAGAAAGTCAAAGGTTCCCCCATTCCATTGCCTACCCTTTAGAGTGTCAAGATCGTGATTAGAATCATGGAGCAGAAGATCATGGGTGTATGATACCTCTAGAGTTTTCAAAAATCTTCTTCACCACAGAGATTTGATATGGGAACATCCAAATAAGGTAAAGTTTTCTATTGCCTTTAATCTAGATTCTTAAATGTTAAAAAAATAATAATACTATTTTTGCTTTCATTGCATAGGATCTAAAGGCCTAGGGTAAATTGCATGTACCTATTCGATCTAGGGCATGAGAATAGAGTAATCCAGAGTTTCCTACATCTTCACATTCTTGTTATATCTTAACTTTTTCAATGTAGTTTATTTTATTTTTGTGAATAGATCTACTAGATTATCACATGAATGAATTGAATATGCTAAACATTAATTTCATTGTTCTCTTGAAGCTCAAGAGCATAAAAAAACTTGGAGAGATATGCTTAGTTCTATCACCTTCTCTAAATCGTCTTTTAATTTATGCAATACAAATAACATTATCTTCATATAACTTGGTTGAAATATCTTTGATGGAGAATAGTCCACATGATTATGAAATTGTTGGATCATTGACGATATACACATTTACAACTTGCTTCATGAATTGTGAGAATCTTTAAATGATTAGAAGAGGTGACTACCATTGTTTGCTTGATTGATCTCCATGATACTGTTATGCTAATATAAGTAAATACATATCCTGTTTGAAATAAAGTTTTGTTGGGGTCTAAAAAATAGCTAGCAACCGCATATCTAAGCAATTAAGATTATGGTGCTTTTAAATAAAATAAACTCATCTCAATTATTATATGAAGATATCATAGTATATTTTTAACTTCATTTTGATGTATTTGAGTAGGGGTAGAATTATATCTTGCAAACAAGTTGATAGAGAATGCTATCTTTGGTCATGTATAATTTGCAAGATCTATGAGGGTTCCAATAGCATTGAGATAGGGTACAACTGGATCAAGTAATTATTCATTATTTTTGTTAAGATGAAAGATGCCTTTTTTCACTTCAAGTGATCATACAACCATTGGAGAACTTAAGCAATGTGCTTTATCAATACAAAAACTCTTTCAAGATTTTCTTAATATGTGTTGATTGATATTTTAAAACTCCATTTGGAAAAATCTTGAGCTATTGGATGAGACAAAATTTTGTTTTCCCATTATCTTTTACTCAAATTCTTTTTTCAAATAATTTATTGTTCTTATTAGCTCTTCAAGAGTCCTAACAAGGTTTAATTTATTAACATATACTACAATAATTGCAATTTGATTTCTGATTTATTAATGAAAATACATAGACATAGAGGGTTTTTTCTCATATCCTTCTTTGAATAGGTATTTTGCTAAGGCAATTTTACCACATGTGTTTAAATTGTTTCCATTATTTACTTCAGATAATTTAATTTCTTAAGGGATTTTTATGTACACATTATTACTTATGAATCCATATAAAAATGTTATAACAACATTTAAGAGATGCGTATTCAATACTTTTAAGAGTGTCAAACGAATTAAAAATGAAAATATGATTGTGTCCATGAAGAGAGTGTATATTTTCTCATATTTAATACCAAGTCTTTGCGAGAAATCTTGTGCTACTAATCGTTTTTTATAATTTATAATCTCATTTTTCTCATTGTAAAGTTTGTTAGAAAACAGTTTTATCAAAATGACAATTTGCAAAACATGTTGTAAAAACATCACCTATCAAAATTCAAGATACCTTATGATAGACGAAGAATCAAAATCTATGTAAATCCTAATTCTTTGTTGAGAACCAATTACGTGTTGTGTGGGTAAAATTGATACATATATTACACAATCGAAGATTTTTAAGTGAAAAATATTTGGTCGTTTTCCAAGTACAAGTTGTCAAAAGGGAGTATTTATGATAAGCTGTAGGTCAAAGTAGACTAAGTTTGCAACATACATGATAACATGTTTCTAGCCTACAAAGGCAATATTTTGTGTAGAAAAGAGATAAAGCTATGACCACTTAGAAAAGACATCTATGAGGACCGTAAAATAATGAAATAGTCCACATGGTCGGTAAATAGACCCATATATGTCTTCATGTATTATTTTTTAAAAAAGGTTGGTAACTCGAATATGACCCAAGCAAAAGATGGTCTAACTATTAATTTGCTTTGTGAGTAGGCAATATCTGAATATTTATTGGACAACATAATTTTTTGGTTCTTTAAAGCATGCCCATGTGAGTGTGCTATTATTTGATGCATCATTGAGGACCTTTGATGACCTAACTAATCATTTCCAAAATAGAAAAATCTTTGTTTTATGTGTATCCTCTTTCTTTTTTGGCTTTTGGTGCCTTGTATATATCATGTATGCTTTTGGGTGCCTTACATTGGCCCTTTTAATACAACTACTGTTACCTATATATAGAAAGATAATATATGATTTAGTAGGTTTTATAGTTTTATGACACAACCTAATAGAGAAAAGTTTTTGGTTATGACAAAGCAAAATAATTTATTTATAACTTTTATTTTTATATAACATAATTTAAATAACCAAAATAAATACTAATAGAAATATACAAAAATTTATTTTATATTAACAACCCAAGTTAAGGATATAAAAAAATTACCTTTGAAGCAACTCGTGCTAATAACATGATATAGAATATAAGAATTATAAGAAGAAGAAATTAGAATTCTCTAAAAGAATTGAATTTTAATTTTAGCCGAAGTTCCTTTCTATAAAGAGTTTAAGAAAAAATTTACATTAATATGTATGAGCATCTAAAAGTTTCCAAATATAACAAATTCTCATATTTCATAATACTATTAAAAATCTATGGAATGAAATCATTTTTTACTAGCACTTTCTAGATACTACTTTCAAAAGCCACTTATCTAAAATACGTTTTTAACTTATACAACACCTAATAAATTTCCCATAAGAATGTTTGATAAGCGTCATGTGTCATTTTACAAGACCCTGTCAAACCGACCATAAATAACTGATGGTTTGGAGCCTCGAATGCGTTCGAATGAGACGTCGTATTCAAAGGAAATTACAACTTAATAAGAAAGAGATGGTCAACATGAATCTCCAGGCTCCAAAATCTCCATAATTTCCTCTTACCTACCATTTTGAAATGACTTCCATCATTAGATCCCATGGGTTTAGGCTCCAAGTTGAGACAAAGATTATTGGACACCCATGGTATTGGCTTCCACATCCAACCCACATATTCATCAACTTCCTAAATCCTAGGAATGCCAATCACATGATAAGAGATGATCAAAAGTTTTATTTTTCTGGCCCATAAATCTAAAACTTTGTTGGCTTCATGGGCCATATAATATAAATTAGTTCCAACAAAAAGCCCTCATTTCTAGAGACGAACATAAAAGTACCTTCTGGGTTTGTCACTATTTTGTCTCATTTCTAGAACAAGGGGAAAAAAAAATTGTCTCCAAAAAATTACAACCACCTTCAAGTTCCAGACAGTTCACATAGTTTTTTTTTTTTTTCCAGTTCTAAATGCATAAAAAGGTGATGTTCCTTTTCCCTGAATAATAATTTCCCTCATTAAGGACAACTTCAATTTTCCACTTAACTAGTACCAACTTCGAAAACAAGGGTAATAACCATCTCATACACAGAAAGTATTAAATTATAATTTAAGAAAAAAATAAATTAACAAATAATTATTTAGAGGGGGAAAAAAGAAGAAAACGAAGTGCCTGGTCAAACAAAATAAATAATACAGCACACCCTTGGAGAGACAAAATGGAGTAATGACGAAGCAAACTCCTTGAGAAACAGAAAACAGGCTTTCCTTGTATAATTTCCCCAATGTGTCGTAACTCGTAGCCCAGCTACTGACAACATACAGTGACATAATGAATAATTTCCTAATAAAGTCTACTTTCTCAAAATAGATACTAGATGCCCACATTCCTGCAACTGGGAGCACTATTGACTATCGACCCTGAAATGACCCAAAAAAGAAGAAAATTGTAGCGTATATGAAAATCAATCATTTAGACACATCGAATGCTTCCTTACAAAGAATTGGACACCTTACTGACCAACCACACCCCCAAGTGAGAATTCCCTTCTCAAGATGCAACTGGTTTCGCAATGGCCTGCTTAATAGCCTCAGCATATGTCCTGTGTTGATAGGTGAGGGTTGACTCAAGCAAATCCCAGAGCGATGTCTTAGGGTTCCAACCTGGCAAAAGTTGTGTCAGAATTTTACTCCAACCTCAAAAGAACAAAGGAGGAATGATAGAGAAAACAGGGCGATACCAAGTTGTTTATTGATTATGGTCATGTCTGGAATTCTCTTGTCACTGTCATCATATCCCTCACCATAGAATTCTTTGGAGCTTACATCCACAGTTGGTACCTCCAAAGAAGGTTCCCCACTTACCTTTGCATAAACCTGAAGAATGGAAGAAAAACATCAATATATAGAGTCCCAAAAAATAAAGATCAATATTGCATCAAATAAACCAATGGCTTATTCACCTCAGTCATCATTTCTGCAAGCTGCCTAACAGTAACCTCATTGTTGGGGTTGCCCACATTGAAGATGTGACCATTAGCCCTGGCAGGATTATCCTGAGAAAAGATCATAGTATTCAGTAACCTTTTTTTTTTTTTTTCCAAGTAAGCTAAATGTGGAATCAGATAATGAGAGGAAGGATGGTCCACTAACAATCATCAACAAGACTGCTTCAATAGCATCCCTTATGTAAACAAAGGTTCTCTGGGATTGGCCACCATCCACAAGCTTGAGTGGCTCATGACGAAGAAGGTTCTATTGTGGGAGAAAAAAGAGCAAGATCAGTAGTAAGAAAAAGAAAAAAAATACTACTAAAATGTTATGACAGATGTTGAAACTAACATTACTGAAGCATGCCAGAACCCTTGGAACGCCCTCGCTAGGACCATCAATGCCAGGAATAAAATCCATTCTGGGCCCAATCCAGTTAAAGGGCCTCACAATGGTGAACTCTAGGTCATTCTCGGCACCCTCAGCTGTAAACAATGAAACAAAATAAAAATGAGAAGGATGTATGATACACACGCATGCTAAGAAACGTACAGATTGATGGAAAAGTTCACTCACCATAAATCAACCTCTCAATCAATTGCTTTGCACAGGCATAGGACCACCTCTGCTTCTCAATCGGACCAAAAATGCAGGGGGAGGCATCTTCTTTGAGGACATAGTAAGTGGGATCCTAATATCATATCACAGTATACAAATTTGATTCATTTAAACAATAACACAAGCAGAAAACAAAGAACAAATAGCAAATGATTGCGCTTCAAAAACAGTTTCCAATTCTCATTCTGAAAATAGAAATAATGAAGCAACCAAATGTCCATTGTGATCAAACCAAGTAAAAATGCCTTTGCATAGGAAGTAAAAACCTTAACCAATTACCCTAGATCTATTGACCAAGCTAGAGAAACATCTAACTGCAAGCTAATCAGAAAGAAAAACACTTCATGGCAGAAGAAAAGCCTCCATTCAATTTAAGCTCCCTTATACTACACAACATATGCAGCACCACCATAATTCCCAAACACACCCAACCACACCATGGAACCTCTTCCAAGACTTAAAAAATGCTAATTTTATAGCTAAAATAATTGGAAACAAAAGCACACTGACATTTTCAAAACAAATGCAACTGTCAATAGATTCAATACAATAACATATTAGAGCAACTCATCAAATTGGAAATTAAGAAATGGAAAAATACAAAAGTTCCAGCAACTCCAACAATCAAGTGCTACTGCACCCAGGAAGAATAAAAATATTACCAGATAAGAAAATGTTGAAGAATGATCATGAAAGTACACAGTTATTAAGTATTTACATTTCATTTATATCCTTCATCACAAAAGCCAAATAATTTTTTTTTCTTTTTAAAATAACCGCATGACATCAGACCATCTTTGTCCATTTATAATTTTTTTTCTCATCATCAGCATCAGCACAATAGAACATTTAGATATAAATTATTAAAATTGCTAATGTGTATATTGAACAGAACACTTAGATCACACATGATAATGCTTACAGCCTACAGTTATAAAAATGAAAAAAGACAACTACAATACACAGACAGATTCGAACTCTTATGTATGAGGAAAAAAAAAAAAGGAAAATTGAAAGAGAGATCTCACCTGCCAGAGGGGTGAATCTTTGGGAAGAAAGCTCCCAATCGTTTTCCCATAGACTTCACAAGTCGAGAAGTGAATGAGACGCTTGTTGTTCTCCGAACAGTATTTCACCTAAAGAGCCACATCAAAATGCACATCAGCTTCAACAGATTTCCGAGAAACAAAAAAACTAACAACAATATTATCCTTGGACGAAAACGAATTCAAACAAGCATCCAACAGCATACCACTGGAAGGGCATCAATGAAATTGCTGTAAATCGTATCGAGAGGACGAGTATTGTAGTCCGCGGGAGTACAGATCGCCGCCAGATTGATAGTCTGCATTACCAAAGAAAACGCCACAAATTGATTCAAAATCCAAGAAATGCAAAATCCAATGCAAGAAATAGAAATTGGGGAATAACGAACCAGATCTGCCATCTTGATGAGTCCTTCGAGCCTCGAATCGTGCTTGATGTTGATGCGGTGAAACTGAATGCGATCGGACCAAGGATGCGTAGCCGGCTCGAGAAGGTGCTTGATCTTGTCACTGTAGACGTCAACGGCCAAGACCTTATGCATCGTCTCGGCCATAAGCTTCTCGCAGAGGTGCGATCCTATGAATCCTCCGGCGCCGATCATACAAATCGTCATGGGCTTGATGGCGTTTCCGTCCAGATCTAGCCTCGCCGCTGACGCCATTCTCCCTCTACAATTATGCCAACTCTCTCTAGAGAAGGGATTGTGGCTAACGTGCGCCGGGGAGAAGAGTAGAAGAGGTGAGGTTGAGCGTAGATTTTTGGGTGGGAATGAAGGGTTTTATATTTGAAAGGTGTGAAGACTGGAAAGAGATGAGGCTCTCAGGCAATGAACACGACATGAACCGGTGAAAGGTTGAAGGCACCGACATGCAACTTGGAGAGGTAGCAGCACGCGCCCATGGGACGCGTGGTTAGAGTGTGGTAGGGGCCCACGGTTGTATATGCTCACGTGGTGCGTCCTTTCTGTGAAAGAATGGACAAGCCCGGTGGAGATGAAGGACTCCGGAGTCACAGCTGTAGACTTTGACTCATGAGTGCCTCTGTGGACCCCACATCGGGCTTACGCGGAGACATGGGTGGCACCTCACTGGACCGGACCTAGCACATGGAGTGCACCGCAAGTAGCACCATAGATATAGCTACTGGGCCTGGGCCTGGGCCCAGTTTTTATATCTGTAATCATTGTGATGGAAAAATGTGTCAAAGAGACGCCATAGCGTGCAAGTAATTTAAATTGAACTTCCGTCTAGATATTCACATTAAATTGTTATCTAAATTAAATAAAGATTAAATTAATATTAAAATAACAACAACTGTACTTATGAAAAAACTAAATGTCATGAAAGCTACGGATGATGAAAGTTATGATTGGAGGAACACAAAATGTACGAAGATACAAATATGATTATTTATATCACCCACTTAAAGCCATGACTATTTCCTGTTTGGAGAAAGGGAGAAAATTTACACACTCTCGTGAAACCCTAGAAGATCTTGAGAGAAATACAGTTGGTAGAGAATATAACATACCATACCTTCATAATTTAAATTGATTTTAAATTAAATTATTTTTATTTTAATTATTCATTTAAAATTTATTACTTGGGTTGCATTTTCCTTTTTACTATTTTAAATTATTTTTTAATTTTATAAAGGGCAAATATGATATCATATTTGAATATGCATCATACCACGATGAAAACACAATCATGGTGAAAGAAGTCAAAGGAAAAAACACTATAACATAATATTGAAGTTTAAGGTTCAACATTACGTCAGAAAAAAATCTTAGAACTAAATCTTAAGATAAATTTCATTGAGTTCCTCTATTATCTTTTTAAAATAATTGCTTAACATATTTAAATAAAATTGTCTGACCGATCATAAATAATATAACATTTTTTTTAATTTATCGTAGGTGTCCGAGGTAGCTTACGCACACCTCGACTAATCTCCCGAGGCCTTGGCCTTGAGAGAATCAAACTAACATAACATAACATCAACTAGACCTACAATATATCACTTTAAACTTAACACCTAATTCCTTCTTCTAGCTTTTGGCATCTCTTAGGAAAAAGATCCTCATACTTTATCATACAATCTCTCCTAACCTTTTGCATAAATTGTTGCATTTATGCCATCAATTGCATTTAGTGCTAGCATACTTTCTTTCAAGTACCAATGAGGAACCACCAAGTTGGAGTTCATTGATTTCTCCAAATCATTTATGCTTCTCTTGGAATTTTCATTCATTGGTTTTAATAAAACCAAAATTACAGAAAATCTTTGTAGAACAAGAGCAAATAGGGGTGATGGATTGACTTTTGGTGCTTAGGAACTTGAGTAACATCTACACCATCACGATGATTGTCTTATGGTATCTCATGATTTAGTTGGAATGCTGAATCAACCATGTACTCATCATCCTTAGCACTTGGAATGCTGCATTTGCACCAGTTGTAGTACCTCCTGTTTCCTGTAATGTCACTTTCATGAAAGCAAGAACCAATTTTGGAAGGCAAAAAAAATTATTGGGAAACATTTGTCTTTGATGCTAGACAGTGCAAATCTTCTTGTTTGGTAGGTAGTATGTTTTCTAAGACAATGCCTTAAAAGAAGTTAGCTTGTTAATGTTCCACAATTAGACTTAAACAAAAGTATAAATACAACCAATTTCTTTAGAATTCCCTTCACATAACCATAGTTTTTAGAAATTGCATACATTTTTTAAGTTAAGTTTCATTTTCAATTATTTATTTAAATATTAAAATTAAATTAGTTTTTTTAATATGAAATTTATAATAATTTTTATTTGAATTTAACTTCATCTAAGAAAACTTAAATAAATATTTACTTGTTAGATTTAAAGGGATTCAATGAAAAAGGAAACTGATATTTCTTTAATGACTTGAAAATTTACTAATGAGACTATAATGTTCTACTTTAATCTCATTCTATAGATAAGTTAATTTTTGAAGTGTAAGTTCATGTGAATATTATAATTTATAGTAGAAAATATTAGAGTCTATTTGGTCATGTAATTTAAAATAGTTTTTTATTTTTAAAAATAGAAAATTGTTTTACAAAATTTCTAACACTGATCGACTATTTTTCTTTAGAAACAAATTTTAAAAACAAAGTGAAATAGAGAACAAAAATTTTCACTAGTTTTTAAAAATAAAAGAAACATATGAGTTTGATTGTTTATATTTTTTACAACTTGTTTTTAAAAACTTGTTTTTTATTCTTTAACTTAAAAATAATTTTTTAAAAACAAGTTTCATAAAATATAACTAAACAGACCTTTAATCTCATTCTATAGATAATTTAATCTTAGTTTGTATTGCAAGTTCATGTGAATATTATAATTTATGGTAGAAAATATTAGAACCCGTTTGGCTATGTGATTTAAAAACAATTTTTTGTTTTTAAAAATAAAAAATTGTTTAAATTTTTTTTTGAAATTGTTTGATGATTGTTTTCTAGAAACAATTTTTAATAACAAGGTGAAGTAGAAAATAAATTTTAGAAAACAAATAAAAGTTGCTTTCATGAATTTTTAAAAGGGAAATAAAAATATAGACATATTTGATCATGTTGTCTGCAACTTGTTTTTAAAAATTGTTTTTATCCTTTAACTTAAAAATAAATTTTAAAAATAAGTTTAAAAAAACATGACCAAATAAGCCTTTAATTTTTGCTCTTCTACCACAAATTATGACTTTTTTTTTTTTTTCTTGAAGGAATTAAATCTCAAATGAACACTAGGTTCTTTTGTTTCCGATCTGTTATCCATATGCTCTTAAGGAATGATGGTCTTTTATATTATGATTATGAAATGTTTCAAATGATTGTTTCATATTTATCACAGTTTACCTTTTCACTCATGCTGTTATTGAAGTAGACACAGGTAATCCCAGAGTTGTCAAAAACCATACTAGACAAGGCTAAACAACTTCTCTCCTAGTCACCCTAATTTTTTTTTTTATTTTTAAAAGAAAAATAAAATGCAATCCACTTTAAAAATAGATGCCTTCCTTGACAACCAAACAAGTAAAGAGACCCATGCACTAAATGCGTATTCAAGGGGCTAAATTCCTTAATAAGCTCCGGGGCCTCTTCATTGCTTGAGAAGCTCCTAGAAAACCCATTTCGATGTTTTTTTTGGTTAAATAGAAAAAATCAAAATATTTAATTTTTTCTGTTCAACTAAAAATACTTTATTGATATTAACTAATATAATTAAAGTGAACTTGTAATTAATAAATTTAGTTTAATTATGTTGATTGATATCAAAGAATTATTTTTACCCGAATAAAAAAAGTCAAATAATTTGACTTTTTCTTTACGGCCAAAAAATAAATACCAACTTCCACTCTCCAAATAAAGCCTACACATGTATGAAAATCTATAAAAAAATTCATCCTCAACGTTCTTTAACAAGCAAGATAGGGAAAAAAACACACCATTCCCACACTAACAACTTAAAAAATCTATCTTTCCAGGAACAATCAATACGATGGGAATACCCCTGGCATCAATAGCATTTCATTCTCGGAAGCACCCACTCACAAGTCCCAACCTCCTTACCAGCTCAAGAGACACTTAGTCCATTTTAGATTCTTGCAAACTCATCTTATTCCAAGAAACAAATTTGAGTTTCATTATTCAACCTTCACAACAAACCACCCATTCCCACCTCTCATTCCTATCAAAACCATCTCATTGATTAAGTCCAAACATGTTCAAGATTAACCATGAAAACATTTTTGTTCTTGATTCACAAAACATAAAGTTTATACCCAGAAAATATTTTCTCCACAACCAAACAAGGGTAAGGAAACAAGTTAACCATCAACCATTTATGCTTCTCTTGGAATTTTCATTCATTGGTTTTAATAAAACCAAAATTACAGAAAATCTTTGTAGAACAAGAGCTAATAGGGGTGATGGATTGACTTTTGGTGCTTAGGAACTTGAGTAACATCTACACCATCACAATGATTGTCTTATGGTATCTCATAATTTAGTTGGAATGCTGAATCAACCATGTACTCATCATCCTTAGCACTTGGAATGCTGCATTTGCACCAGTTGTAGTACCTCCTGTTTCCTTTAATGTCACTTTCATGAAAGCAAGAATCAATTTTGGAAGGCAAAAAAAATTATTGGGAAACATTTGTCTTTGATGCTAGACAGTGCAAATCTTCTTCTTTGGTAGGTAGTATGTTTTCTAAGACAATGCCTTAAAGAAGTTAGCTTGTTAATGTTCCACAATTAGACTTAAAACAAAAGTATAAATACAACCAATTTCTTTAGAATTCCCTTCACATAACCATAGTTTTTAGAACTTGGATACATTTTTTAAGTTAAGTCTCATTTTTCAATTATTTATTTAAATATTAAAATTAAATTAGTTTTTTTTTATATGAAAATTTTAATAGTTTTTATTTGAATTTAACTTTGAAAATTTAAATAAATATTTTTTTGTCATTACGAAGAATTGAAGGGATTCAATGAAAAAGGAAACCGATGTTTTTTAATAAACTTGCAAATTTACTAATGAGACTATAATTTTCTACTTTAATCTCATTTTATAGATAATTTAATCTTAATTTGTATTGTAAGTTCATGTGAATATTATTATTTATGGTAGAAAATATTAGAACTCGTTTGACTATGTGATTTAAAAACAGTTTTTTGTTTTTTAAAAATATAAAATTATTTTTAAAAATTTCTAACAAGATTATTGTTATCTAGAAACAATTTAAAAAAAATGAAATAAAAAATAATTTTTAGATAACAAATAAAAGTTTCTTTCACAATTTTTTTTTTTTTTAAAACGTAGATCTATTTGATCATGCTTTCTGCAACTTATTTTTAAAAACTATTTTTTATTCTTCAACTTTAAAATAATTTTTAAAAACAAGTTTTAAATAAACATGACCAAATAGACCTTTAATTTTTGCTCTTTTACCACAAATTTTAAAAAAGAAAAAAAGAAAAAAGAAAAAAAGAAAAAAAAAAGCAATCCACTTTAAAAATAGATGCCTTCCTTGACAACCAAACAAGTAAAGAGACCCATCCACTAAATGCGTGTTCAAGGGGCTAAATTCCTTAATAAGCTCAGAAAACCCCATTTCCACAGTCCAAATAAAGCCTACACACGTAAGAACATCTATAAAAAATTCATCCTCAGCGTTCTTTAGCCAACAAGATAGGGAAAAAAACACACCATTCCCACACTAACAACTTAAAAAATCTATCTTTCCTATTCCCACATCTCATTCCTATCAAAACATCTCATTGAGGAAGTCTAAACATGTTCAAGATTCAAGTATTAAAAAAGAACCATGAAAACATTTTTGTTCTTGATTCACAAAACATCAAGTTTATACCCAGAAAATATTTTCTCCACAACCAAACAAGGGTAAGGAAACAATTTAACCATCAACCAAATCTCATCCTCAAATCATGGTATATTCCACCAGTACCATCCTAAAACATGAAAAATTAACTCTGATTTCCATGCCTCAATCGCTTCAAAACAACTATCAATAATAACAACAACCAATCGCCTAATCCTAATTTAAAAAAAAAATACAAATCTTTATGAAAATATCTAAATAGGCAGAATAAAAAGTAGTTTGCCAAAAAAGGCTTCAACAAAGAGAATAAGACCTTGGGAGTAAACCCCATATCATTTTATGTTTTTAAAATTTGTTTAAAAATGTTCATAATAAAAAAATTTTCTATACCATTTTTTTTATTATCAAATTTTAAAAACAAAAAATAAAAGTGAGTTACCAAACATGATTCCTAATTTATTTTTAATTAATAAATTTATTTGTTAACTATCCATATTAAAGGTATTATAGACATAAAATATTTACTATAAAAATGTAGATGTAAAGTCAATGTAAAAGAGGTTTTCATTAATTATAGACAATTTGGGTAAAAGAAATTTTAGATTAATTATTTTGATTTAATACTTAAAGTTATATTAAACTTTAAGTCATAGTATTATGTTATTTTATCAAATATATTTAGGACATGTTTGGTTCCCAAAAAATTTGAAGGAAAATGTAAGGGAAATAAAATACAAAGGAAAAGTAAAAGGAAAGAAAAAGTAAAGGAAAATAAAAAAATAGATTAAAAGTTGATAAATTAATTTTTTTATTACTTCAAACTCATTTTATTTATTTTAATTCATCAATATAAAGATTAAATAATTTAAAAATACATAAGTTTTTAATTAGTTTTAATTATATTTGATTTTCTTTGATATTTTTCATAAGAAAACCAAACATGAAAAAATAATTTTCTTTTGTATTTTTTCTTTCCTTAGTATTTTCAGGGAACCAAACATAACCTTAATCTTTAAAAAACTTTGTGAAAAAACCCAAACTAAGATATCCCTCCAAAGTCTGAATTGCATGGTAGAAAGATGTTTTCTAGAGGGTCCATCCCACTAGATACTACATCACATGATTATTACTTACATAATCTTGCAAAAAGCAGGTGATAGAGATGAGATCAATTTAATAGAGGCATTTATTGTTGATTGTTTATTGGTGGGAAGAAAATTCAAGCTTGCTTTTATGAGGATTGGCTATATGGTTGATAGATTTTTAAACATTTTAATTGATGCACCATTAACCAGAGATGAGAGATATGCCTTGAAGTTAAAGGCTAGCCAATACATAACAAGTCTACCTGAAATAGGGTGGGCTACAAAGGAGTAATGACTTTTGGGTTCTGAAGTATTTAGCCTCATAAGAAGAGATAAATGAAGAAGAGGAAGAGAAGGATGAACTAACTGGGATGAAGTCGGTAGGAGGATCACGATCTTAATAAGAAGCATCTACCTTGAGACCTTTTAGTGGTCAAAATGAGGAGAGGCTGAACATGTATTAAAATAACACATATTTAGGGAGCCTACGTTATAATTATATTTTCTTATCCTACACAGTACAAATATTGTTTTCATTAACCAAATTTTAATGAAAATACGTCATATTCCACATCAGTTATGAAAAGAAGTTCCTAACATTATATATAGGGTATACTCATCTTAGCTATGTTAATGCTTTTTAAAGTTGTGAGTTAGAGCAAATAATAGTATGAGTGAGTATTAAGGCTAATTGTGATATTTCACATCAATTAGAAAGAGAAGTTCCTACTAAATTAATACCTTCAAATTAGGTCTAAAGAGGCTTGCTTCTAATTCAAGTAAGAATTTAGGGCATATTTGTAAACAATATGATGTGATATTTGATCCATCCATGCATCAAATATCAAGGGCATGATGTGATAGGTGTCATGTTAGTGGAGAGTGTCTTGAACTTAAAATAAAGTATAATATTATGTTTCAAGATACATGCTGCTTTGTAATTAATTGTGTCATGAAGCTTATATGTTATACAAAAATTCTTACTCTCATTGGACTATTTTTATCCATATGCATTAATATTACAATTGAGAAAAATAAAAATAAGAGGATTGAGTCATTTCTTTTGACTCACTATTATTATATAATATAAGTAGAGAGGTTGATTGTGCTTGATGGCTTGAGAAAATGGCTTACTTTGTGAAAAAGAAGCTCTTTGGTATGCTCGGATAAGAGAGAAAAAATGGAACTGAGAGAGAGCAAAAGAGAGTATGAGAAAAGACTTCTACTACTATTAGAGTAGCAAAAGTAATAAAAAAAAAAAAGAGATTTTCACTACTCTAAGAGTAGCAACTAGGTTGTTTTTGCATCTTTTTATGTTTTATTAGTTCCAATTCTCTTGAAAAGTTTGGATGACACATATCAAGGATCATTGTGAAAAATAATTCAATTAAAATGGATAGTTTAGTGTTTGATTGATGCAATAATTATATGATTATGTGAACATTAAATGTATCAATTTCATGTCAATCACATGGGTTGACTTTGTACAACTTGTTTACTAAAACACAAGGGTCGTTTGAAGGTCCTCTTATGTGGTTGCCTAATCATAGAGGGATATTATGGTTTGTACTACATCTTGTTTTCTTCATAAGGTACCTAATTTTGTTAAGGATTGACAATTGACCATCTTTTAGTCATGCTCCTCGAGGACTTTACGTAAGTCTCCTTAATATGTTGTCATTACTCTTCTATCTAAGCAAAAACCTCGATGCATTTATTTACTAATCTTTTGGTCCTTTCTTGGTTCCAACTTCAATCTTGTTAACAACAATTGGATATAAGTTATTTTCAATCCACGTCACTTCCTTGCCTTTGTGAGGAAATTTGAAGTACCTTTGTCAATAGTATTGTTCTAGATTCCATTGTAACTACATACGAATTTGTGGAGTGTGTCCAATAGGTTATGTCACTTGCAATAGTGCGGCCTTCTAGAATCTTTTACAATGTTGTTAGCTAAAAGATGATCAAAGATCTTGTTTGCATTTGAAATATCAAAAGTTTAGTTTCAACTTGCTTCAAATGCTCCCTTCCTAAGTATCCCAATATTCAATGGATTCTTTATTAATACAAATGGGGAGAGGAGTACTAACAGTGATGTTAATACTTTTGATTGGTGGTTTGGATAAGGCTTTGCACACATACTCATTCTTTCCAATCTTAGCCACATATGTCTAAGGGTTGCTTCATTTCCTCTACTTCCACTATTGATACTTCTAGGTTGGGGTAATGCAAATATGTTCCTTTGAATGTATTTCTTTTGTGGCACTCAAACAAGCCACAAAATTTCATTCTTTCAAATTTCTTCTATAGTTCTATGTTAAGCCTATTTTGTGCTAGTTTTATGAAATTTCTCTAGTAGATTAACTTAACATTTGTATCGCAACTTCTTAAACCATGAAATGACCTACTAATCCTATGTAGGCCAACTCCATAAAATTCCTACATTATGTTGGCAATTTGTCCCCTATTGATCACTAAACCTTCTTAGGTCATGCAAACAATAGAGTAGGAGGTGCCACATTTTGTTCCCACCCTGAAGCCTAAGGGGCTTGTTCTCATCCTTCTGCTCTTATTAACAAAAAAAAAATATTCTCCTTAAAATGGTATCAAGGATCATTTGTCTTGCCATAGCTATAGTATAACTCTCTAAAAGACATATTTATTAAGTTAAAGAGGAAGAATCGATTGTAGATATATGGGTCAAGTGAAAGTTGCCAGGTGATCTAGGAGTTGAATTGAACTTGACAAACCTAAGCATTTTGCCGTCAAATTTATCATTCTTTGAACACTTCTTTCAATAACAATTGAGAGTTAGTCAGTTTGATTATCCAAATAGGCAATAACTTGTGAGAAATCTTGTGTATTTGATTCCAATTGCAATATCAAACTTGAAAGGCTAGTAGCATTGTTATCTTTCTAGTTTAAGGGTCAAGGCAGTTGGTTTTTTGTATTTCAAGTGGAAGAAGGTACATTGAATTGTTTGACAACTCTTTACCCTCCTAGCATAAATTTCCTTACCCAACAAACACAATGCCAGGAATAGTATTCCACTAAACTCTAAAGTATTTCAACTACTTAAAATATTTTGTATTTTAATTGGCACAGTGCTTTTACTAGGCATACCAAAAAATAAGTATTACACCTTTCACCTTTTGGTATGAAGTGACACATAGAATTTGGTGACCGTGATGATATGTGTGCAAACATATTAGATAAACTTCGCTCTCAAAATTGTTACTTTATTCTTGTTGTAGGAATTAGTCACCACCTCCAAATAATATTTTACCTTCCAATGGTGTGTATGCTTGGAAGAGTACATTCCAAATCAACTTTATCATACGAGAATACCAAAAAGTTGGAATACGAATACAGATTGCAACAAATATAAATCTCATTTCAAGCTTTCATTTCATTTTATTCCTATTCTTCCGGTCATTCATTCATAGAAGAAACTAACCAAGAAAATGGCCAACAATATGTATCATGAGCCCCTTGTATTGATATAGTGAGTGTGAGGTGTGGATTCTCTCTTTAGTCTTTGCTGACAAAGGGCTATAATGCGAGGGATTGCCAATTAATTATGCCAAATTTTAATGCTAAATAATAAAAAATGGACTAATCATTCCAAAAGTTTTGAAGTACTCGAAAAGGAAAAAAGACCCATTCCATTGAAATGAGCTGCCATGTTCTCCAACATTTAATGCACTGAGAAAGCGCACCATGTCCACAGGGTAAAGGGGAGTTAAAAAGGGAAAGAGAAAGGGCAGTAAGTAATAAGACCTGAACTCAATTTCTCTAACACTTTGTCTTCAGACTGCTCACTGGTAAAGGTAAGAAACACGATTCCGACCGATTAAATCCAACTCCACTCCACCAATGCCATTATTCTTAGCAAAGACCTTGGCTGCTCTGCTGCCACTGCTACTGCTAGTCTGCTACTGCCCCTGGACCTTTGCAGCCACAACAACCCTGGATACAGAAGAAAGAACCAAAAAGAATATCATTAAGCCATGCCCATCAACACCCCCATCTCCTTAAACATTGTGCCTCCTCCTCCTCTCTCTCTCTCTCACTCACTTTCTTCCTTCTTTTTTTTTTTTCTTTCAAATTCTCAGTTTCCAATCAGGTCCACCACCACCACCACCACCACTCCAACTAGCTACCACCAGAGAGTCGTATGCAATTTGGGTATCTGTGTTTTTCGTAGTGTGTGCAAAATTTCCGATGATTGGGGGGCTGCAGACCACCACTAGCTGGCTGAGCCCCACTTTGGATCCTCCATGTCCCTTTCTCTCCCTTAACCATGCCATACACCCCTTTTTCTTTCTCCATTCCTCGGGACTTTATCATTTCAGACAAAACTCCACAAAGGGTTTGCAATTTTCTGCACTCTGATCCTCTTTTCTCGGTCTCAGACGAAAGGAAGATAAAGGGAGTAAAAGCGACACGCACGTGAGAGTGAAAGGCACCAGTCCCCTATATAAAGCATATTTTAGACACGTCCGCAAGGCTATGGTGACAAGTGCTCAAGTCTTGCATGTAAACAAAAGGACAAGTGTCGTGGTGTGCAACCGTAAACCTTGGCTTTGGAGTCTGCCCCTTGTTTCATACCCACAGCAGGTAGAGATCCAAAGCCCCACTCACACACTACTTACACACTCTACAGCTATGCTGGCTGTAGAAGAAGTTCAATTTCTTCTCCATTTTTTCATGTGTTCGCTCCTGGTGCAATCTCACAGAACCCATATCTTCTTCTTCACCACGTGTTCCTCCTTTTTGTGACGGGTACCCAGCCCATACCTCGTGTTTTTGGCAGTATAATCCACTGCCATTGCTCTCCATCTCTCAATCCCTCATTTTCCTTTATGGGTTCTTCTTCTTCTTCTTTCTTTTGATAGATTTTGAGTGGCTGGGTCTATAATGGCTTCAATTCTCCGATTTCGAAAGCTATGCTATGTGGAGCCCGTGAAGTGTTCGTCACTGGGGTTTGAATCATTTGAGACCCCAAAGATTGAGAAGAAAGATGATGAGGGTGCAGTGAAGGCTGTTGAGAGTACTGTTGGGGAGAAGCAGAAGAAGAAAATCAGCAATAGGCAGCCAAGAGAATGGAGGTGTATGGATTACTGTTTCTTGACAGTTGGATACATGTGTACTGCCTGGTGGCTTCTCTTGTTTCTGTACCACTGTTTGCCAGCTGCTCTGCCTGGCTTTCAGGTCCCGGAAGCCCCCGGTGCGCGGCTTAGGCGCGAGGGCTTAACCGCCCTTCACCCGGTTGTTTTGGTGCCCGGCATTGTCACCGGTGGCTTAGAGCTTTGGGAAGGTCGACCTTGTTCTGAGGGCCTATTCCGGAAGCGACTTTGGGGTGGCAGCTTCACTGAAATATTCAAGAGGTAACCTTCAATTGGAGCATTGCTTACACCGTTCTTTCAATTTTGTAAGTTATTTGAATTGAAATCATAAACCCATTTGAGAATTCTGTTCGGATTTAAGAGCATGTGATTAGTTTTTAGAAGAGTGGTGATATACAATCATAATTGAATCCCTCGGATTGCTTTTCCAATACGGATATGGTATAAATATTTATCATTTCTCCATGTTTACCTGCCATAAATAAATCTATGTTTTGAAGAACCATTTTCTGAGATACGTTTAGTGGTATGAAAGCATTTTCCCTTTTGGAGTAGCGTTACATAAACTCAACAGTCTCTGCAATGGTTCTTCTAGCAGAAACATGACATAGAATCTTTTGATTGAAAAAGATTCCCCCAAGAATCAAAATCAAGAACTTCATTTTCACATGTCCTTTTCCTTTCAGAAACATTAATTTAGTGATGACTGATTCCACACTATTATTTGGACAACAAAAGAAAAGTCTTCCTTTAGTTTTTCACATGTTAGTGTTTTCCATTTAAGAGGTGTAAATTTGGATTGGAATTGTGAACTCATACGGGAATTGTGCTGGAATTTTAGGCCTTTGTGCTGGTTAGAGCATCTGACCCTGCACAACCAAACAGGGCTTGACCCACCAGGCATTCGTGTCCGAGCAGTTCCAGGGCTGGTTGCGGCTGACTATTTTGCTCCTGGGTACTTTGTCTGGGCTGTACTTATCGAGAATTTGGCACGAATTGGTTATGAGGGGAAGAATTTGTATATGGCTGCTTATGATTGGAGACTCTCTTTCCAGAATACAGAGGTTTCAAGATTACTTCTCTGATTATCTCCTCAGCCATAGCATTCCACCAACCTAAACATACATTCTGCTTTGTTACTAAGAATTCGATGTTGTAGCATCAATGACCTTGAAGCATGTTTGATTATTTATAAGCCTTAATTTTTGGATAACATTATTAAGGTAAACCAAGGTAGAGTGTTTGAACAGCACATGGAACTGAAAACTTTGTGCCTTGTTTTGAATCATTTAGACAAAATCATGACAAACCCTTTTTGTTTTTTTATAGAAAATATGGGACATGATTTTTTTAGTAAGATTTTTTGTAGTAGGATCATAGTAAATTTTGAAATATATGCTTTTTTGATGCTATCAGAAACATGATGAAATCATTTCATTTCCATGTGTTATAACAGCACACTCTTTTCTCCTTTTCCTGAACTCCTATACTGTTTTTTCTTTCAAATTCACTGCATTAGTAAGGACAAACAGATAGAACCGAATTGTGTTTCCTCTAATCTATTTTCTAATTGGGAACAAGCAGATCCGGGACCAAGCTCTTAGTAGGTTGAAGAGTAAAATTGAGCTTATGTTTGTAACCAATGGAAATAAGAAAGTGGTGGTGGTGCCTCATTCAATGGGAGTTATCTATTTCTTCCACTTCTTAAAATGGGTTGAATCCCCTCCTCCTATGGGAGGTGGTGGCGGAACGGGTTGGTGTGCCAAGCACATCAAAGCGATCATGAACATTGGCCCACCATTTCTTGGTGTTCCAAAGGCTGTCAGTAATATATTCTCTGCCGAGGCCAAAGACGTTGCTTTTGTGAGGTTAGTCTTTGGAATCTTTTCCTTCTGTGGAACTGGCTTTCTGGTAATGAAAATCAAATTGGATGGATTTGAAGACTCTTTTCTTCTGCAGAGAAATTTCCTATTAGTTTGTTTTTTAGTTGTGTTAAATATCATTTTGAAAGAAGTATGAACTATGTTCTATAGCTTAAGGAGACTAATGGACTCTACATGGTGGAAGTGAAATGATTCTGTTTTCTTTTCCATAGCATTTGAAAGTAGGAAAGACCCTCTCAAGTGGAAAATGGCTGAATAATCAGTTGACACCAAAATGGCATAGATTGTTCGAATTATGTGAAGTGATTCGTAATAGATGAACTTCAAATGATATGTAAAGCAACTAGACTCACTTCAAATGCTGTATAGATGATAGAGGACCTATTACATTTTCATTTGATGTTCAAACACCACACAAGATTACATAATGGATTTGACTCTCTTGTTTGGTCCTCGCAGATCCATGGATCCTGGTGTTCTAGATTCTGAGATTCTTGGGCTTCAGACCCTTGAGCATGTCATGCGGGTCTGCCGAACTTGGGATTCCATCATTTCCCTGATCCCAAAAGGAGGAGAGACCATCTGGGGCAACTTGGATTGGTCTCCAGAAGAAGGGTATAATTGCGATTTGGCAAAGAAAAGATATGCACAACCATCCTTACTTGACAGTAATGATACCAACAGTGATGGAAAGATGGAGTTTCAAATAAAAGAGTCTGTGAGGTATGGAAGGATAATCTCTTTTGGAAAAGCAACATCACAGTTACCTTCTTCCCAGCTCCCCAATCTTGGTTCCAAGGTACTATTTTCTCTTCTTCATTTCCATTGTTCTTGGTGCAAAAGGACTAAACTTATCGCATGATGTGTATACTAGTAAAACTCTCCAACTAATGACTAAACTTTGTCTTTCATTATTTTATCATCTTGTTACATAGCGAGCTTGATTCCACCTATTCTCTGAGAAACCAAGATGCTTTCCATTTATTTTTGGTAGAATATCAAAATTTTTGAGTGTCTAGTTATTTGTGGGATATTGGGGTGTCCCATGGAAATTGAATTGGTAGATAATGTTTAAGTGGGATTTGAAAGATTTCATTGTATTTTTAGCATTAAATGATATTGAAGTGGATTATTTTGAATGAATCCATTGTATGTTTAAGTGTCTAAATGGATCTGTATGCATTTCTTGAACTTGTCTAAATTTCAGATTTTTAGGATATCTATAATTGACCTTGTTGTGCCATCTAGTTGTTCGAACATGTTAAGCTACCAATTGATATAAAAACCTAAGTGATTAGGTAGTGAGCTGATAACATGTATCAATCACACCAACTTTCTTATGCTAAAGTCCTAACACCCCTCTAGTAGCAAGGTTTGAACTCATAACCTCTCATCAAACAAAGCTCTGATACCATATCAAGCTACCAATTGATTTAAAAGTTTGAGTTAATCAGTAATCAACCAACAATGTATATCAAATCAATTTTCTTACAATAAAACCCTAATAGAATGCTTTGTAAAAATTGATTGCTTTTTAATTTGCTTGAGATATCACCCAATCCCATTGTTTCTTCCTTGAACAAGGAATCTTCTCCAAGGAAACAGGTTAAACTTGCTTCTTGTAGGAACCACTTGAAGAGAAACATTGCTTGAAATTATTAACCCATGCATTTCCATTTGTATTGATTGTCAATAATCCATACTTGGTAATGTTTCCAATATTCCATTTTAGTAAAAGTTTGAGTTAGGTTCTTTGTGTTGCTTTTATAGGGAAGGACCTAATTTTTCCTTGGCAGGATTTTTTGCGCACAAGTAATCCCACGAAATTCAACTCATTATGCAGCGAGGTTTGGACTGAATATGATGAGATGAGCAGGGATGGCATCCGGAAAATTGCAGAAAACAAAGCTTACACAGCTAGAACTTTTCTTGATTTACTTCGCTTTGTAGCTCCGAAGATGATGCAACGTGCTGAGGCTCAGTTTTCTCATGGAATAGCTGATAATTTAGATGATCCTAAATATGCCCATTATAAGTACTGGTCCAATCCACTGGAGACCAAGTGAGTATCCACACCTAACTTCGGAAGAAGTTGCATATAAACAGGCACATATAGTTGAAACATTTTAGGGTGATACTCAGATACTGATATGTGTTTCAGGTTGCCTGATGCCCCAGATATGGAAATTTACTGTTTATACGGTGTTGGACTTCCCACCGAAAGATCATATGTGTACAAGCTTTCACCAACTGATAGGTGCAAGAGCATTCCTTTTCGGATTGATAGCTCAGCAGAAGGAAGTGATGGTGGCTGCTTGAAGGGTGGGGTATATTTTGTAGATGGCGATGAGAGTGTTCCAGTGCTGAGTGCTGGGTTCATGTGTGCCAAAGGGTGGAAAGGAAGAACCCGGTTCAACCCATCTGGCATTGCTACATACGTAAGGGAGTACAGGCACAAGCCACCAGCATCTCTGTTTGAGGGGAGGGGAGTAGAGAGTGGAGCTCATGTTGACATCATGGGAAATGTTGCGTTGATTGAGGATGTATTGCGCGTTGCAGCTGGTGCCACCGGTGCAGAGATGGGAGGTGATAGGATTTATTCCGACCTAATGAGAATGTCGGACAGAATAAATCTTCGGCTGTGAGTACATTGTTGTGATAATGTTGGAGAGCTTGACGACCAGGATAATTAACTGTCATGATCACCATCAAAGGAGGCTGCTGGTGCTTATGAGGCAGCCTTGCTTGTGAAAAGCGACATCGCTGGAGTGAAGGATATGAGCTAATTAGTAGGTTGATCATTGAGGATCATTCATGGCTACATTGCTACATTGGCTTAAGAAGAAGACTCAGAGTAGATATCAATTAGGCCATCCTCTTCTCTTCTCAAAATAGCAATTTTCTGAGTTTCTGTAATCAAATAATGAGCTTTTTTGTTTTTTTCTTGTTTTCCCAAGAACTCTAACCAATAATACTCGAATTCAGAGGCGCTTTACAGCATTACCTCAGGGAAAATCTTGGTGAACCTAGGCTATAAGGGCTGGTTGTCCCAATGTTCCACAAATAACCAGTTTGCTTTTAGGCAGTTGGGCTTGTTCTCAAAAATGGCTGACAATTCTTGATATTTACCTGCCCTGGTGATATGAGTTCAATACAACTTGTGCCTTCTCACCCTGGTGGTATAATGGCTAATAGAGTTTGGCTAGGCCACTAGTATAGAACTAGGCTTGAATGCCATATGTTCAAAGCCCAAATTGAATACATACCCGGAAACATATAATAAAATTATCCCAACACATCCCAAGATCTTCACCATTAGAGAGAGAGAGAGAGAGAGAGAGAGAGAGGGCCCTCCAAGTCAAAAGACCAAATCTCATGATGCATGTATTGTCTTAATTACTTCAGAGAAGGGCTAGCTTTTGATGGTGATTAGTAGGTTGCTGCATGTAAGATCAAGGGCACTTTATAGAAAACACATGAAAAGGGTCAGGGTTTTGCAGCTGCTGCAGTCTCATTGAATTCAGTTGACCCTTTCTCTCTGATTTGGGAGGGTGTCTTAGAAGCTAGAACAGCTCAAACTACAGTTGAATAAGGCACGCCACTTGAATTAGGTTGGAACCACCACCTTTATTTTTCTGCTATGATATTGGTGCTCCCTTGGGAGAGCCCTGTTTTTAGGTAAGAGATCATATTCTTTTACCTTATAGATCAACCTTGTTGGTCTATGCATATTGTAGAACAAGTTTGATTTTCCATTGCCCTTCAAAATTCAGCAAATTGGGCCTCTTTAAGCTACTATATTGGTGACAATAAAGCATTTGAATTATTATCAAATAATAATAATAATAATACTCTTTCCAAATGAGTTATCCAAGAATTCTTGCAAACTTCATAAATAAGTGAAGCTTTTATTATGAAGTATCTGAACTTTTTCTTCCAATATACAAGAACATTGTTTCTTAGTTGAGAGCTTGTTGGGAAGACTAGTTATAAATACAAAAGTGTAGCATTGTGGATTCAAATATATCCTTTGTTTCAAGTGAAAATATGATGCCAAATGCGCCCATCAATTATATGGCTCGATGATTTGTTAGAGCAGGCTACCCCATGACCCAAAAATAAATCCATAAGTCTGAACTTAATTAATAAAAATGTTCTTTGTTTGTCACAGCCCAAAAACAACTCTACCTTACCCTAAAGCTAAAAACTCACTTAAATATGGGGTTTGGTTGTTTTTGATCAGAAGCCTATCAACATAATACTTTTGAGTTTCGACCAGACTACAAATGAAAGATTTCAATACCCCCTTGATGTTGACTTATTCTTTTTGCACATATCTGAAAGCTGGAAATGATCAGATTTTTTAAAGCTCTAACTTGACAGCTGCTTTCAAGCGCACTCCCTTTAAATCTCCCTTTCCCCTGTTACTAGTTCATCACCTTCTTTCTTTGCCCATTAGCAAGTTTCATTGCTCACAACAGCAGAAAGATATGGGGTTTCCAGGTTCTTTCTGGGCTTCATGGCTGCTTGTTGTTATGGTGGTCTCTGTGGCTGAAGGACAGCCTCTGGTTCCTGCAATGTTCATATTTGGGGACTCAGCTGTTGATGCTGGCAACAACAATCACCTCGACACCATCGTAAAAGCCAACTTCCCTCCTTATGGAAGAGATTTTATCTCTCACAAACCAACTGGAAGGTTCTGCAATGGAAAACTAGCCTCAGACTTCACTGGTACTTACTACTTCCATCTCAAAAACCTCATGCACCCTCTTTTGCTTTCTTGATTTAATGGGGGCTTTGTTTCTGCTGTTCCAAAACATTCACAGCTGAGAACATAGGCTTCACTTCATACCCACCAGCTTATCTCAGCAAAGAAGCCAAAGGAAACAATCTCTTGATTGGTGCCAACTTTGCCTCAGCTGCTTCTGGTTACTACCACACCACAGCAAAGTTATCTGTAAGACAGAATGAGAACAGACCTCTCTCTTTCCCTTTCTCTTTAGTATTAGGTTAGATGATGTATATGATGATTTGTTTGGGATTAACTAATTCGATGTTTGTAGAATGCAATCTCACTGAGTAAGCAGCTGGAGTACTTCAAGGAGTACCAGGAAAGGGTTGCGAAGATTGTAGGCAAGTCCAATGCGTCATCAATAATCTCTGGTGCGGTCTATCTCGTCAGTGGTGGGAGCAGTGATTTTCTTCAGAACTATTACATCAATCCTCTTCTCTACGTGGCCTATTCTCCTGATCAGTTCTCAGACCTTCTCATACATTCCTATTCCATTTTCATTCAGGTCTTTCTCCCTTGTAACATCCACCCTTGTTACAATGTGGAATGAGTTCTAATCAAAGTATTTGCATGCATGTGAATCTATGTATTATTTGAATATATGACAGGAACTATATGGGTTGGGAGCAAGGAAGATCGGAGTTACATCGCTGCCACCTCTAGGATGTGTGCCTGCAGCCATCACAATATTTGGCACTGACAGCAACGACTGCGTGGCCAAATTAAACAAAGATGCAGTTTCATTCAATAATAAGCTAAATGCCACTTCTCAAAGCTTGCTAAATAAGCTTTCAGGACTTAATCTCCTCGTTTTTGACATCTACCAGCCTCTCTACAACCTTGTCACCAAGCCTACTGAAAATGGTATGTGCAGATTTCTTTTGCCTACTGGGCACAGGATAACAAATCCAATTAGGCCTAAGATTTGAGTTCTGTTTTTACAGGGTTCTTTGAGTCAAGGAAGGCTTGTTGTGGAACAGGGTTGCTAGAAACATCAATTCTATGCAATGCCGAGTCGGTGGGAACATGTGCAAATGCAACAGAGTATGTATTCTGGGATGGATTTCATCCCACAGAGGCTGCTAACAAAATCTTGGCTGATAATCTCCTGGAAGATGGCATCTCCCTCATATTCTAATCCTATGCTTAACAACATTTCTCTACTTGGGAGTTTGGTTGTATTTGAATTTATATTTTCTATGGTGGGTGTATTTGAATTTATCAAAGTGTTACGCAATATGAATAAAGTTGCTTCTATGATTTGATTCTACCACAAAAGTTCATCTAGATGACCAATATCATTACATGAACTTTGCCCCATCAATTTATGTATGTTATCATTAAAAAAAAATTGAAAATTTGTATTGTTCTACCCATTCTTTAGTTGTAGATAAATAATTTAATGGTCTGTTTCGTAATTGTTCTTTAAAACAGTTTTTTATTCTGAAGAATAAAAATTTGAAAAAATTGTTTGACTAATAAAAACAAATAACATCTTTTAATTGTTGTTTTATAGTGTTTTATGTTGTTTTCATTTATGTTTTAAAAGCTATTTTAAAAAATGATTATACAAATTGATTAAAAATAAAATACTATACATAAAAATAATTTGTAAGATATATTTAAAAATAGGTTAAAAACATTTTAGCTTTTTTAATAAGATTTATATTACAAAATATCGGACAACAATTTTTGAAAAACATTCTAAAAAATCGTTTTTTAAAACTATTTTCGAAAACTACCCAAGAACCTCATATACTAAAAAACTATTAATTTTTATTACTAACCATGTTAACTTAGTAAAAAAGTGATAACAACATGCAATTAGGGTTCTTTAGTTTAGAGAATTAGGAACTTAGGATTATTAGAAATAGAAAATGGAAGGGAATAAATAGGGGGACGTGGGAATCCCTAAATTTGAATGCAGGATGGCTCTCAAAATTAATATCAGAAATGAGAGTGTGTGAATCAGAGAGAGAGAGGGGAAGATGGATTACAGCCTAGCAGCGCTGAAGGTGATGTGCGGACAGCTGAGAAAGGCCAAAGAAACGACGTCGCAGAACGCCTTCACACTCGGCGGCGTCCTCTTCCAACGCGCCTGGTTACAGGGCGTTTTGGTCTCCGTCTCCGATGACGCTCAAGGCCGTTTCGTTCTCGACGACGGCACCGGCGTCATCCATCTCTCCCTCTCCGGCGATTTCCTTCACCGCAATTGGAAGATTGGTGCGTTGTTTGCTACCCCCTCTTCACTTCTCTAGCACCCTACTCTTGCGATGTTCTTCTCTAAAAAGTAACATCTGAATGTGTGTAGGCATGTATGTAATGGTGGTGGGAGGATACTTCGTCCGTTCAGGTGAACCACCCATGATTAAGGTAAACCACCCCCACCTACCCACCTTTTCTTCTTCCTTCTCATTTCTTAGATTCTAATATAATTGAATTCCAGGTACACAAGATTGTTGATCTTTCCCCGTTTCCAGATCGAGAGTCAATGTGGTATCTTGAAGTCATCGAAGCGTTCAAACTCTTCTATCAACCTCTATATGAAGAATGACAGCACCCACATAACTCTGGCTCATCTCTGGCCCCAAACCCCCACATTTTGCTTAATTCTGTATGACAAAATACCCAAATCATTTTTCCCTCCTCTCCGTCAATCTTTGTCTTGACAGTAATCCAATGTAGGATATGGGAATGCTTATGTCTTCGTCTTTACATCCATGTATATTCTTTGATATCAATACATTCTTTTTTAAAACCTTAACTGTAGCATCAACAACTTCAGTTTTATGATTTGTATCTAATTTTATAGACCATTTTTGAACTTGTTCTTCACACAGTCCCAACCCACACTGACTAAAGCACTTGGGATTAATTATAACAAGCCATGGCTGGTCATTGTTGATGCAGCAAGTGACCCACATAACAAAATCAGTACCTCTGAACTGAACAGTTGTCTTCTTTCACTCTTGGATTTTTGTAAGGGTTCCTTAGGATTATCTTGGCTCATTTCTGAACTGGCCAGCAACAGAATGTATGGCTAGAAAAAATTGCATGCGACTATTAGTTTCATGCTGGGATGCAGAGAGAGGTCAGTGTCTTTTGCTGTGCTTTCCTGATGATTGGTAATAGTAATCCTTGTTTCTTGCAAGACAGACAAACCAGATTCCTCCTAGCAATTTCTGAAACCCACTGTTTAGATTTGTGTAAGTGAAGTTCCAAATTTGAAGAAACTTTTATGGAGTGTATGGATCAGAGCTGTGCATGATGACATGCCAAAGATGATGGAGGTGTGGAGATCTTTTGAGATTGACCAATCCATGAAAGATGATCTTCTTACAATTTGTAAGAGAAGACTACAAGAATTTCATCCATCAAGTTAAAACCTCTTTATTGAGTGGAATCTGGTTAAAGCTGTGGAATCAACTTTATTATTCAATAAGAGTAAAGATAAGTGAATTCATATAGGAAAGAGTTATCACAGACATTTAACTCCATGGGAATCATGAACACTCTTCACATCCTGTGTTCGTATAGTTTCAGTAACAAAGAGGTTATATAGAGCATGAGTATTTGTGGGAGCTGATGTCAATCATCTTGGCTCTTGGAATTTTACAATACTGTAAGCTGCACTGCAGAAAATCATTATGCAGCTCATGCTCCTTTCTGGGTCACGAAAAAGGGAAGACAATAAATTTTGGTGATGTGTGCTTGGAACTTAGTGAGACTTGTGTTCTGTTTGAGCAAACTCATTTCCATCAGGGGTAGGAGAGAGTACAATTCAAGAGGCATATGACTAACAGACTAGTTTCCAGGGACCATGGTGGACACAGCAGTTGTATGCCGGTTTGAGTTTGAGTTCTATCCTTGTAGTCGATATGATTGCCTTGGGACAAGCAAGCAAATGCACTATCAGATGGTATATGACTAGCATAGGTTTACTTCTGACCAACTGCAGCAGCTTTTTCATAATTTGTCTTTCACCTTATCTAGGTTTGCAAAACCCCTGTTTTTTATGCATGTGGCTTTACCATGAGGCAATAGAGGGGGGCAGTCTCTAGATTGACCAGCAACATCATCATCTTTAATTTCATAAATATGGAAAGCTCTATGGCTTCCCACCTCCTTTTTGACTTTTATGTACTAATGAAGCTTCTTTCATTCACAGCATTGCTTTGCATTTTCTTAACAAGGTCCACTTTTGCTCCTCCAATTTGCATGATGTTTTGTGTATGTAAAATGGATATACAGGTTGGCTAAGACGATTATTGTTCAATTTCAGGTTGCAACAGACGTCCTAAGGGGCAGTAACAATAAGTAGTTCCTATAAGAGCATGCAAAACACAGCTGACAGATGAGCCCACAAGGATAGATCAAACCATTCAAGTAACTATGAGACTTCCATGGAAGGAGATGCGAATTAGAAAGAGGTTGACTAGTTCTTCGAAGGTGACGATTCAAAGAAAAAAAAAAACCAGTCTCTATTAAGTAAAAGAAAAGAAAACTTGGTGGTAGTGGTAGAAATCTTGAAGACTAAGACCATAGCTTCCCTCTTAGAAACAACCAAAAGCAAATTCATTATCTTGTTCTCACATCTGAAGGGAAGGCCAGAGGCCAAGAACCGTGACCCCTCAATTCACCAATTGTTTATTTGTCCCTTTTTAAAGGGGGCGTCCCCAGGAATTGAACCTAGGACCAAACCTTAAGGTCTACCTAAATGTCAATCCTGGTACCATTTGAAATGAAGGAATTGAACATGTATAAAGCTGTTTTACATGTTAAAAAACATAATGACTCGACTTGAATACACCTTGAATACCAAACTTGACCATGTAAAGCACCTTTATACGTGTTCAATTACTTCATCTTTCCTATGAAAAGTATGTTACATCATCTTTATGAATGTGCGCAAAGTAAACTATCTGACCCGACTTGATGGCTCCTCCCAGTCACCCACACCACCTTCAATGCATTTGTCACCTTCTCCATAACGCCATATTGTTCTTCATATCATAATCGTTTGAGGTAGTCCACTGATTCAATATATTGATAATCCTTCTAAGCTATTGGAGAGCTAAGGAAAACAAGAAGTTTACAGGACATGATAATTGATAGTAAAAATCTGATGAACCTAACCAGCTGATGAATCAAGTTCAACCAAAATGGATGGCAGTGTTACCCGTAAATTCATTTCACATAACAGGACACAGCTGTGGTTCTAGCATTTAGTTTTGCGCCAGAAGCGATTGAGCTCAGGTTGTTTTCATTAGAATCATCCAATTGGTGGTCGAGGAGATCATCTTCAATCAGTTCTGATTTGCTTACTAAAACGAATACATGCTACTGCAGACTTGATAAGCTTATCTCACTTTCTCGAACTTGAACCAGTAGCCTTGCCATAATGCTCCAAAGTGCACTCCTAGCTTCCGGATCATCCGATGCAAATGGGAATATATCAAGCAGCCCCTCTAGGAAAGGCAAATCTAGATGAATCCAAAGTGTCACCTCTAATGCTCATGGAAGTTTTAAGACCTAAAACCAAACAGCTGAAAAAGGTGGTATTATTTACCTTGTGATATCTCAGAAGCTAGATCAGCTGCATCAATCAGAATATTTGCAATTAAGACTGTAGTAGTAATGCAAGAATTGGCAACCTGTGCAATACCCACCATTAGTTTCTCACAATTGTCATCCTCATGGTTCCACCAATGGGACAGAATTATTACATAATGGTATGAATAAATGAGTGCATGTGTTTTAATTTTGTACTAACTGGTCAGCTAAAATATACCTCAATGTACTTTATCAGGGAGCCTAACCAGACCAGAAACCAGGCGAAAAACTTACTTATTTGAGCAGATTTCTTGTGAATAATCATCAAGAACTGAAAGAGCATCAATTGTCAAGAATGGAATACCTGAAACCATATAAAGATAGAAAATGAAAGGACATTTAGTGCCACTTATTTGTATAAGTTCTCTCACAAAATACATCAGATAAAAATCGGAAAAGCATACGGTCACATGCTGAAATCATTTAAGACTCTGTCCACAAAAAACCAAAACTTGTATCTCATTCTACCATGGCAGAATGTTGTACAGTGAAGATAGCAATGTACACCTCCCCCCCAACCCCCCACTTAACCCCTTTAAGATTGGGTGGTGAATGTAAGGTGACAATTTTGACATGATAAGGTATAATCGTGTTTGGGGTTTGACCACTCAACCTGTTTAATCGGTATGTTTACTTATTTGTGCCAAACTGACCCATTTAGCTCTAAGATGATTATTTTTTAACAATAAGCTTTTTCCTTCTCATTGGCTCCAAGTACTGCAAAATTCTCAAGACATTCTGAAGGAGAGTGCATGAATTTACTTCCCATGTTGATCATACCTATATTTGCTTCCGTTGGGACAAATAGATGATTTTCCCACCGAGTCTTTGGTATCTCCCTTCTGATATTCCTTCAATGATCACACCTCCTTAATGATTTTAATCAATAGGTGTATTCACTAATTTACATCCCAACATCACAATTTCATTTAACAAAACTAGGATAAATTACCTAGTCACATAAATTCCTTTTTTTTCACAATATCAACACAATGGTGAGAAAATTTCCAAAATCTTCAAATTCTTTAGACTTTCCTTGAGAATTTCCATTTCTTCTATGTCATCTTGAGTGAAAATTACATTATCCAGAAAAACACTAAGAGTAAGAATCTACTTTTCCAATTAGTGCTTATGGGAAAGGGTATGATCTCCTTTACTTTAGTTATAGTCAATTTTTTGAGAAATTTTTTTTTGCATATCTCTTAAATCATACCCCATAATATTGCTTCAAACCGCATAATGATTTTTTTCAACCTAAAAACCTTTTTACTGTCGAATTTTCTTTCAAAATAAGGATGCAAATCCATAAGTACTTATTCTCAAATCCCATGTAGAAATGCATTTTCTTATATCAAATTACTGTAACGGTCAATTAAGATTAGTTGTTAAGGATAAAAAGACTCAAAGGGATTCATTTTTGTCACTAGTGCAAAAGTTAAGTCAATTTCATAGTTTGTGTGTATCCCCTGGCTCCTAAAGTAACTTTATACCTCTCAACTAAACTATCAATTTTATATTTGATGATGAATACTTATTTGAATCCTATAACTTTTTCCTTAGGGTAGATCAACCATATCTCATATTTCATGCTTATATAATGCTTGAAATTTTTTGTTAGTTATTATTTATTTCTTAAATTTTTCAACTAAATAGAAAAAGTTAAAATATTTGACTTTTTTTAATTATAAAAATAATGGATTGGTTTTTCTTTATTTATGAATACTTAATAAAAATAAAATATTAAAAAATAAACAATTTAATAATTAACACTATTAAATAGTATTTAATTTTAAGTTTTATTTGAGATTAAATAAAAATAAATAAACAAATAAATACCACGAGTCAACTATTTTAACTTAATACTTAAAGTTATATTTCTACTTTAAATTATGATATTAAGTTATTTTAACAAACATACTTAATTTACTTAATAACTTAAATTAAGTCATATAATATTTGTTTTTTTTACTTTAATATAAATAAAAATTAATTTATCTTAATTTTAAATACAAATTAATTGTTTTTATTATTATTATTTTATTTATGTTAACTATTAAGTATTAATAAGATGAGTGTCATATTGAAATTGTGCTTTGATTATTTCAAACAACTATTTTTAGTATTAAACAAAAAGATAAATATTTTAACATTTTGTAAAAAAAATTAAAAAATAATAATAAATAAACAAAAAAAAACTAAAAACAAATCACCTAAAAACTTAGCAAATTACATTCAAAGTTAAAAAACAAAAGTTATTAATCATTAAATTGATTTATGAAATATCCAGAGAGAGCAAGAAAAATAAAAATCACCTCTCAAAAATCACAAAAAAAAAATAGAAAAATCAAACAATAAAAATAAATAAATAAATAAAAAGGGGAAAAAGCAAAACAAACTCGTGCCCACGTGCGATACGTTGGCGCCCATGTGTAACTTGCCGCCAAGATTAAATCTTTCCAAGATTAAGTCTAGCTGGAAACAAGAAATATCACAACGGATTTCTTTTTGGAAACTACCATAACTCGTGCCCACGTGCGATACGTTGGCGCCCATGTGTAACTTGCCGCCAAGATTAAATCTTTCCAAGAAATATGTTTCCAAGATTAAGTCTAGCTGGAATCAAGAAATATCACAACGGATTTCTTTTTGGAAACTACCGTTTCTAGCTTTTGGATATTTGAATGATATCCAAATCTTTCATCCCGCTGTCGCAACGGTAACTGTTTCAAACTATACTCTCCCCTTTTCTCCACAAACAAACATCAAACGATTCTCCCAGTTCGCTCCCTTCTCTTTGATTTCTTTCCAGATATCGCAGACAAGAAAAAGGATTAATTTGGGACTTACCTGTTCCCAATCTTGAAAATCACGAGCTGTGGAAAACAAATTGAAGAATAGAAGACATCCTCTGGCAATTCTGCAACTATGTCTATGAAGAAAGAGGTGGTCATTCGGCATGTCTGGGCAGATAATTTACAAGCAGAGTTTGATCTTATTAGGCAAATCATTCCTCACTATCCTTTTGCTGCAATGGATACCGAGTTTCCTGGAGTGATCTTTCATCCAAATGTTGATAAAAGATTATATCCTCGTCTCCATCCTGTTCACAACTATCAACTCATGAAGGTGAATGTTGAAGCTTTGAATATTATTCAACTGGGGCTTGTGCTCTCTGATGCAGATGGGAATTTACCCGATTTTGGAAGCGATGTATGCTACATCTGGGAATTCAATTTTCGGGATTTTGATGTTGATAGAGACCGTTGCAATATGGATTCTATCGAACTCTTAAAGAATCAAGGAATAGACTTTCAGAAGAACAAGGAAAAGGGGATTCACTCTTGCCATTTTGCTATTCTGTTTTTAAATTCTGGACTAGTGTGCAATTACTCTCATGTAACTTGGATTACTTTCCATGGTGCCTATGATTTTGGTTTCCTGATGCGCATTTTGATTGGGAGAGAATTGCCAAGTGATATTGGCACCTTTATGAGAATGGTGAGATTTTACTTTGGTTGGAGGGTTTACGATGTCAAGTACATGGCAAGATTCTGCGATGGATTATATGGAGGTTTGGAGAAGGTGGCAAATACATTGAAGGTGGAGCGGGTGGCTGGGAAGAGCCATCAAGCCGGATCAGATAGTTTACTTACTCTGCAGACATTCATAAAGATGACAAACATATTTTTCACAGGAAAGATAAAGCAATTGAACATGTATAAAGGTGTTTTACATGGTCTAGAGGTGATGTATTGAAGTTGTTCATAGCCGTGAGTTCCAGGTTCCCAAGAGTGTTGATCTTCCCCCTTTCCCAGATTGAGAGTCAATGTGATCTTCAAGTCATCAGGAATACAAACTCTTCTGTCATCCCCTATTTGAAGAATGACAGTATCCAGATCACTCAGCCTCATCTATTGGCAACCAAACTACAAAATGTTGCTTAATCAAGTGTATAGTGAAAGATCCAAATCATTTTTCTTCCTTTTCTTGGCAATCTTTGGTCAAATTTTTCTTTTGACAGTAATCCAATGTGGTATACTTAATACTCCTGTCTTCATCTTTACACTCTTATAAAATCACTGATATTGATCCATTGAATTTTTCAAACCTTACTTCTTGTCAACAACTTCAGTCTTATCATTTGTGTCCTATTTTGTAAACCATGAACTTTGCCTATGTCATGTTTAGCTCCTTGTTAAACTTCTCCTTGAGAGAGATAGTCTCAAGCCCTGTAGGTAGGTTCATCAGAGTGGAGACAATCAGTAGCACCCATCCTTGAAGCAGTTGAAGCCAGTTCTGGTTGATTTTAGGTTCTAGTAACAAGATGGGTTCAACTCAATAAGATAGACAACAGGCACACACTGACAGTTGATTGGGAGATCAGTGCCTCAAGTATAACTAACTGCACCCTGTCAAGCTTGGTATATGTTGAGCCCCACAAGGCTCATGTCTGATGCCTTATAATCAATATCCATTCTCTTAAAAGATTTTTATATGTGTTCCCTTGTATGTTTGCCTTTTTTTCTTTCCAGTCTTTCTTCTCTCTAATTTAATCAGTCTAAAAAACCAAGAAGAGGGATATTACTTATAGCCATCTGCCAACCCAAGAGAGTTTTTTCATGCTACAACAGATGAGATGAAAACTGATCGAAGCCATACAAGATGAATGCAGAATGTGAGGTGAAAAACCCTCTAATTCTTATAATTTTTTTTAAAAAAAAAATTGTATCCCATGTCCCACCTGTTATTAGCACTATAACAAGACCATTAGTTGAATCATTATTGCTGCAAGAGAATGACAAAAAATTATTTTAGCACTAAGATTTTCAAAGGGTCTCCTTAGGAACATCTTGGGTCAATTTCTAGACTGGACAGCAACAGAATGAGGGGCTACAGACCGTCGCACATGAGTATCTATGCTGAGATGTAGAAAGAAGAGTTTGTTCCATGCTTTCCTGATAACCAGTAGTCCTAGTTTCTTGCAACACATTCCTCCAAGCAATTTATGAATGTCCATGAAGATTTGGGTGAGTCAAGTTCCAAACTTGAAGAAATTCTTATGTGCGTGATGATGATGATGCAGGTATAGAGATGTTCGAATACAAGTGTACTACAGGTTGTATGAAGTGGGATTTGTCCATGGCTGATGCCAATTTATAGTCACACACGTTCATTTCATTTAGCTGAACTTATTTGAAGGAGGCAGATGATATGCTGTATTCTGTAATGAAACTATAATTTGAAAAACTATTCATTTGTTCATAAACTCTTCCATTGGGTGAAATGTCTCAAATTTCAATCAAATTACAAGGATTTGCTCTTCCCAATGTGAGAAGCCCAAGTGTCAATCCATGTCCTTCCATTTCCATGGAAGATATTAGATTGGATATATTTTGGTTTTTTACATTCTAAGATAGTATAAAAAATACTTTCAAAGAAAATGTCTTCATTTTACTTTAGAACTTTAAATTTTGTTTGGAAGAATTTCTTAAAGGGTAGTGTTTGAAGGTTAAAAACCATTTTTAATGAATGTCCCAAAAAAAGTCTTTGGTGCATACCCAAAATAAAACTAAATTCACTTTTAATTTTTAAAAATTTTAAATTTTTTTTGGATAACACTTGAATTAAATTTAATTAATATTATATAAATTGAATTTATAAAATTTATATTTTAAAAACAAATTATCCAAACAAGTTTTTTTGTTTTTTATTTTTTTGAAAGTGTTTCTAAAATCAACATTTGGAATACTTAAAGAAAATTACTAAAAAACTAATTTTTATTTTTTTTAACTTAAAAGGCAATTTTTAACAAGAAGTGCAAAAAAATTGTCAAATGGATCCTTATAAAATTTTAAATCATCATTTTTTATATTAAAAAATAAGTGAAATAAATTTAAAAATAATATATAAAAATAATTTATTAATTTAAATCTATTTTCCATTTTCCTTCCCCTTTCCTTTCCCTTCATTTTTTCTCTTAAATTTTTTCATCACATTTTCCTCATTTTTCCCTCAAATTCTTTGAGAACCGAAGGAGGTCTAATTTTCTATTTGTATAAGATCATTATGATAAATATATATCTCAATGATGATGGTTAAAAAGCTTAATGAACCAATTTCATTTTTGTTCTATTTTTTTATAGTTTTGTAAACATTCAACACCTTCAAATAAGAAAACATTTAAAAACATCATCAATTTAAACAAACATACTTAATTTACTTAATAATTTAAATTAAATCATATAATATTTATTGTTTTTACTTAAATATAAACAAAACTTAATTTAATTTAATTTTAGATATAAATTAATAGTGATAAATATTAAATTGTTTGTTTTTTATTATTTTATTTATATTAACTATTAAGTATTAATAGGATCAGTGTTATATTAAGATTGTGCTTTGATTATTTCAAAAAGCTATTTTTAGTATTAAACAAAAAGCTAAATATTTTAACATTCTATATTTAGTAAAAAAAATAAATAAACAAAAAAAAATTAAAAACAAATCACCTAAAAACTAAGCAAATTACATTCAAGTTAAAAAACAAAAGTCAGTGATCATTAAATTGATTTATGAAATATCCGGAAAGAGAAATAAAAATAAAAATAACCTCTCAAAATTCACAAAAAATAAAAAAATAAAAAAAATCAAACAATAAAAAGGGGAAAAAGCAAAAAAGCAAAACAAACTCGTGCCCACGTGCGATACGTTGGCGCCCATGTGTAACCGCCAAGATTATCTTTCCAAGATTAAGTATAGCTGGAACCAAGAAATGTCACAGAAAGATTTCTTTTTGGAAACTACCGTTTCTAGCTTTTGGATATTTGAATGATATCCCCATCTTTCATCCCGCTGTCGCAACGGTAACTGTTTCAAACTATACTCTCCCCTTTTCTCCAGTTCGCTCCCTTCTCTTTGATTTCTCTCCAGATATCGCAGACAAGAAAAAGGATTAATTTGGGACTTACCTGTTCCCAATCTTGAAAATCACGAGCTGTGGAAAACAAATTGAAGAATAGAAGAAATCCTCTGGCAATTCTGCAACTATGTCTATGAAGAAAGAGGTGGTCATTCGGCAGGTCTGGGCCGATAATTTACAAGCAGAGTTTGATCTTATTAGGCAAATCATTCCTCACTATCCTTTTGCTGCAATGGATACCGAGTTTCCTGGAGTGATCTTTCATCCAAATATTGATAAAAGATTATATCCTCGTCTCCATCCTGTTCACAACTATCAACTCATGAAGGTGAATGTTGAAGCTTTGAATATCATTCAACTGGGGCTTGTGCTCTCTGATGCAGATGGGAATTTGCCCGATTTTGGAAGCGATGTATGCTACATCTGGGAATTCAATTTTCGGGATTTTGATGTTGATAGAGACCGTTGCAATATGGATTCTATTGAACTCTTAAAGAATCAAGGAATAGACTTTCAGAAGAACAAGGAAAAGGGGATTCACTCTTGCCATTTTGCTATTCTGTTTTTAAATTCTGGACTAGTGTGCAATTACTCTCATGTAACTTGGATTACTTTCCATGGTGCCTATGATTTTGGTTTCCTGATGCGCATTTTGATTGGGAGAGAATTGCCAAGTGATATTGGCACCTTTATGAGAATGGTGAGATTTTACTTTGGTTGGAGGGTTTACGATGTCAAGTACATGGCAAGATTCTGCGATGGATTATATGGAGGTTTGGAGAAGGTGGCAAATACATTGAAGGTGGAGCGGGTGGCTGGGAAGAGCCATCAAGCCGGATCAGATAGTTTACTTACTCTGCAGACATTCATAAAGATGACAAACATATTTTTCACAGGAAAGATAAAGCAATTGAACATGTATAAAGGTGTTTTACATGGTCTAGAGGTGATGTATTGAAGTTGTTCATAGCCGTGAGTTCCAGGTTCCCAAGAGTGTTGATCTTCCCCCTTTCCCAGATTGAGAGTCAATGTGATCTTCAAGTCATCAGAAATACAAACTCTTCTGTCATCCCCTATTTGAAGAATGACAGTATCCAGATCACTCAGCCTCATCTATTGGCAACCAAACTACAAAATGTTGCTTAATCAAGTGTATAGTGAAAGATCCAAATCATTTTTCTTCCTTTTCTTAGCAATCTTTGGTCAAATTTTTCTTTTGACAGTAATCCAATGTGGTATACTGAATACTCCTGTCTTCATCTTTACTCTGTTATAAAATCACTGATATTGATCCATTGAATTTTTCAAACCTTACTTCTTGTCAACAACTTCAGTCTTATCATTGGTATCCTATTTTGTAAACCATAAGCTTTGCCTATGTCATGTTTAGCTCCTTGTTAAACTTCTCCTTGAGAGAGCTAGTCTCAAGCCCGATAGGTAGGTTCATCAGAGTGGAGACAATCAGTAGCAACCATCCTTGAAGCAGTTGAAGCTAGTTCTGGTTGATTTTAGGTTCTAGTAACAAGATGGGTTCAACTCAATAAGATAGACAACAGGCACACACTGACAGTTGATTGGGAGATCAGTGCCTCAAGTATAACTAACTGCACCCTGTCAAGCTTGGTATATGTTGAGCCCCACAAGGCTCATGTCTGATGCCTTATAATCAATATCCATTCTCTTAAAAGATTTTCATGTATGTTCCCTTGTATGTTTGCCTTTTTTTTCTTTTCAGTCTTTCTTCTCTCTAATTTAATCAGTCTAAAAAACCAGAAGAGGGATATTACTTACAGCCATCTGCCAACCCAAGAGAGTTTTTTCATGCGACAACAGATGAGATGAAAACTGATTGAAGCCACACAAGATGAATGCAGAATGTGAGGTGAAAAACCCTCTAATTCTTATAATTAAAAAAAAAAAAAATCGTATCTCATGTCCCACCTGTTATTAGCACTATAACAAGACCATTAGTTGAATCATTATTGCTGCAAGAGAATGACAAAAAATTATTTTAGCACCAAGATTTTTAAAGGGTCTCCTTAGGAACATCTTGGGTCAATTTCTAGACTGGACAGCAACAGAATGAGGGGCTACAGACCGTCGCACATGAGTATCTATGCTGAGATGTAGAAAGAAGAGTTTCTTCCATGCTTTCCTGATAGCCAGTAGTCCTGGTTTCTTGCAACACATTCCTCCAAGCAATTTATGAATGTCCATGAAGATTTGGGTGAGTGAAGTTCCAAACTTGAAGAAATTCTTATGTGCATGATGATGATGCAGGTATGGAGATGTTCGAATACAAGTGTACTACAGGTTGTATGAAGTGGGATTTGTCCATGGCTAATGCCAATTTATAGTCACACACGTTCATTTCTGTTGGCTGAACTTATTTGAAGGAGGCAGCTGACATGCTGTATTCTGTCATGATACTATAATTTGAAAAAATATTCATTTGTTCATGAACTCTTCCATTAGGTGAAATGTCTCAATTTTCAATCAAATTACAATGATTTGTTCTTCCCAATGTGAGAAGCCCGAGTGTCAATCCATGCCCTTCCATTTCCATGGTAAACATTAGATTGGATATATTTTGGTTTTTTACATTCTAAGATAGTATAAAAGATACTTTCAAAGAAAATGTCTTCATTTTACTTTAGAACTTCAAATTTTGTTTGGAAGAATTTCTTAAAGGGTAGTGTTTGAAGGTGAAAAACTATTTTTAATGAATGTCCCAATAAAAGTCTTGTGTATACCCAAAATAAAACTAAATTCTCTTTTAATTTATTTATTTATTTTGGATAACACTTGAATTAAATTTAATCAATATTATATAAATTGAATTTATAAATTTTATACAAATCAAAATAGGAAAATTATTTTTAAAAACAAATTATCCAAACAAGTTTTTTTGTTTCTTGTTTTTTGTTTTTTGGAAAGTGTTTCTAAAATCAACATTTGAAACACTTGTTTTAAGAAAAAAACTAAAAAAAATATTTTTTATTTTTTTTTAACTTAAAAGGCAATTTTTAAAAGCAAGTATAAAAAAAATTGTCAAATGGATCCTTATAAAATTTTAAATTATTATTTTTTATATTAAAAGTAAAATAAAATAAATTTAAAAATAATTTATTAACTTTCAATCTATTTTTCATTTTCCGTCATTCCTTTTCCTTCCCTTCATTTTTCCTCTTAAATTCAGTCGTAGTAACATTTTCCTCATTTTTCCCGCAAATTCTTTGAGAACCAAGGAAGGTCCAATTTTCTATTTGTACAAGATCATTATGATAAATACATATCTCAATGATGATGGTTAAAAAGCTTAATGGAACCAATTTCATTTTTGTTCTATTTTTTTTATATAGTTTTGTAAACATTCAACACCTTCAAATCAGTAAACATTTAAAAACATCATCAATTTTAATCAACATGCATATCTCATGTAACTTTTAGCCCATGGATTCCTAATAAACTAAAAACCTGAGATTGGTTTCTTATAATCAAGACTAATTCTCTTAGTAAGCTTTTTCATTCGTCTCCTTTGTATGATTGTACTTTTGGTTTAGTCTTTGTGTTCTCTAATTCAAGTTTATAAAAAACCAGAAGAGCAATATTATTACTAATAGCAGGGGGGCAACCCAACAGTTGATTGATGCTATAATAGACAGAGAAAATGAATGAAGATACAAGATGGATGCAGATTATGAGGGAAAAAACATCTCCAGTTCTTATATTACATACATAAAAATGTATCACATGTCCCACCCATATGTTACCAGCACTATAACAAGACCATTAGTTAGATTATCATTCTTGTAGTGAATGACCCACATCAAAAAACCAATCCCTCTGAACTTTAACAGTTCTGTTTTCATACTCTTGAGATTTTTACAGGTTTCCCTCAGGAAAATCTTGGGTCGACTTCTGGACCGCCCAGCAACAGATTGTGGGGCTACAGAACAAAGCATGAAACTAATACTGAGAATTATTTCTTGCAATGCATCATCTCAAACAGACATTCCTGCAAGCAATTTAGAGACGTACTTCATGCAGATTTGGGTAAGCAAAGTCCCAACCCTGAAGAAATTCTTATAGGGTATCTGGATCAAAGAAGCCATGCATGATGACAATGCCAAAGATGATGCAGGTGTAGACACGTTTGAAGATTTATCAATCCATGAAAAGTGATCCTGAATTAGATCTGTAAAGGGAGATTAATAGAATTTTATCGATCAAGTCAAAACAAGTTAATTTGTTATATTGAAAATGTAGCAATAGGTGCAATAGCTGCCGATCATGCATGCCCAGTGTGTGTCTACCCAACACCTCGTAGGTTTCTTCTAATATAAATAAAGAATGGCAGGATATAAAATCAGGTTTCAATTTGTAGGAATTGATATAAAGTGGCTGAATCAATAAACAACATATGTGTGTGCATTTATGGATTCAGAATCTTTAAATTTACCAAGATATGACGATCCACCTTCAATACATGCATGAACCATCTGTTTCCAGATTTGAGCTCCTAGATCACTGCTTCCCTTCAGATAGGATCAAACCAAATTTTTTGTTTCATTTCACAGGAACCTGTATATAACCAAGAAAGTAATTTATAGCTGATTCCTTGTGGATCAAAAATTAGACTAGGCAAAAAATGAAATAAAATAACCAGAACTAGACAGTTTAAGTAGTCAGATTAAGGACAATTATAAAATACTTGTGTGGGGTTGACATTTTTCATTCCATTAGCCACTAGATTAAAATTTGGCTGTTGGATGTTTGGCCAATGTGTGATTGTCCCTTCTTGTCTAGCCCTTCTACTATTGCCATTTGCTGTTTATAACATTTTCAAATTCCAACAGAGTAGAAAAAGAGAAAAGCAACTTACTCAGTATATTTCCGACAGCAATTCAATAACCTTTCCACATTCTCACCATTATCATGATCTGCCCCCATCAAATTGTTCTTCATATCACAATCCTTTGAGGTAGTCCACTGATTCAATATATTGAAAATCCCTCTAAGCTATTGGAGGGCTAAGGAAAACAAGAAGCTTACAGGACATGGTAATTGATAGTAAAAATCTGATGAACCTAACCAGTTGATGAATCAAGTTTTACCAAAATGGATGGCAGTGTTACTGCTAAATTCATTCAACATAACAGGATACAGCTGTGGTTCTAGCATTTTGTTTTGCAGCAGAAGTGATTGAGCTCACGTTGTTTTCATTAGAATCATCCAATTGATGGTCAATAAGATCATCTTCAATCAGATCTGATTTGCTTACTAAAACCGATACATACTGCTGCAGACTTGATGAGCTTATCTCACTTTCTTCAACTTGAACCAGTAGCCTTGCCATAATGCTCCAAAGTGCACTCCTAGCTTCCGGATCATCCGATGCAAAAGGGAATATATCAAGCAGCCCCTCTAGGAAAGGCAAATCTAGATGGAACCAAAGTGTCACCTCTAATGCTCATGGAAAAGACCTAAAACCAAACAGCTGAAAAAGGTGATATTATTGCAAGTAAAAACCTAGATAATTTACCTTGTGATATCTCAGAAGCTAGATCAGCTGCATCAATCAGAATATTTGCAATTAAGACTGCAGCAGTAATACAAGAATTGGCAACCTGTGAAATACCCACCATTAGTTTCCCACAATTGTCATCCCCATGGTTCCAAGAATGGGAGAGATAATTATTACATAATGATATGAATAAGTGCATGTGTTTTAATTTTATGGTTACTGGCCACCTAAAATATACCTCAACTTTATCAGGAAGCCTAACCAGATCGGAAACTAGGCGAAAAACTTCCTTATTTGAACAGATATCTTGTGAATAATCATCAAGAACTGAAAGAGCTTCAATTGTGCGAAGAATTAAGTCAAGAATGGAATACCTGAAACCGTATAAAAATAGAAAGTGAAAAGACATTTAGTGCTACTTATTTATGTAAGTTCTCTCACAAAATACATCAGATAAAAATTGAAAAAGCATATGGTTACATGCTGAAAACACAATTACTTTATGATAAGTTCTGCCAAGTAAAAAAAAAAGAAAAAAAAAGGCACTCTTTAAGATTATGAATCATTTAAGACTCTATCCTCCACAAAAACTCTACCATGGTAGAATGTTGAACAGTTACAATAACCATGTACTAACCCTATACCTAGACACTTAACCCCTTTAAGATTAGGTAGAGATCAAACTTTTCTCAAGACATCAAGAAACTGCAGCATAGCATAGATATGATTAAATTATTACATGAAAACTCAAGCTTAGTGGAAGAACACAATTAGATAAGCCACTTTCAAAAATGGTAGTAAGAAGCGTAGCTGCGTAAGATATAGTTTCTCCTTTCTCTAGAGTCCTGGGGTTTATCCATGACATGGTGGAAACTCTAGAAAAAGGAAATAATAACAGAAATGAAAGGGTGGCAATTTTGACACTCAACCAGTTTAACCAATTTACTTATTCGTGTCAAACTAAGTTGTTTACCTCTAAGATGATTATTTTTTGAAAATAATAAGCCTTTTTCTTGTTGACTTCAAGTATGCAAAATTCTCAAGACATTCCAAGGGATAGTCCATGAATTGACTTACCATGTTGACCACATTTGCTATATTTGCTCCCATTGGGACAAATAGACGAATTTCTTAACAAGTCTTTGGTATCTCCCTTTGTCAACCAATATTCCTTCAACAACAGCACCTCATTGATGATTTTGATCTATAGGTGTAGTCATTGAGTTTACATCCCAACATCCCAATTTCATTTAACAAATCTAGGATGTACTACCTTTAAGTCACCTAAATTCCCTTTTTTTGATCATGTCACCTCAATGGTAAGAAAACTCCAAAGATCTTCAAATTCTTTGTCCAACTTTCCTTTAGAATTTCGTATTTCTTCCATGTCATCTCTGGTTATGTCATCCACAAAAATTGCAATAATCTACTTTTCTAGTGACTGTTTAATGGAAAGGGTGTGATCTCCCTGGCTTTGGTGATAGCCAAATTTTTGAGAAAAAACTCTACAAATCTCTCCAACCATACCTTAAAGATTGCTTCAAACTATAGAGTGATTTCTTTGATCTAAAAAACTTTTCACTGCCAAATTTTCTTTCAAAACATACTTTTTATTCTTAGATCCCATGTAGAAATGCATTTTTTTTTACATCAAATCACTATAAAGGTCAATCAAGATTCGTTGTTCATTTTTGCCACAAATGCAAAAGTTTCCTAGAAGTCAATTCAATAGGTTTGTGTATATCCTCTAGCTACTTAACCAACTTTATACCTCCCAACCAAACCATCAACTTTATATTTAATGGTGAATACCTACTTACATCCCACTGAACTTTTTCCTTTGGGCAAATCAACAATATCTCATATTTCATGTTTATGCAACACCTTCATGTCCTCATTTATAGCCTCCCCCCACTTAGAATCACTTTAAGCCACTTGTACATTTCTAGGAACTAAACCCTAGCACAAATGAGTGATAAAGGTCTTATGTTGGTGGTAGAGCCTATGATAGGAAAAAAAATTCAATAAAGGATGTTTAGTACAAGTTCTAAAACCTTTTTGAATAGCTATAGAAATATCAAGATCAATATTAAAACCACAATTAAGAAGAGCAAAATTAGAAGGATCAGATGTACTTAATTCCAAAGTTCATGACTAGCCTTGAGTCGAAAGATTCAGTCTTGTTCTTGCATTGGTTCCCTTGGCCTCCTAGAGTAAACCAACAACTTTAAATCAATGTTTTCTGCAACTACTGGTCTTATACTTTCTAAAGCTATTTGGTTGCATATTTCCAGTCTCCTCTCTACCGTCACCATATTCAATACCATCACTCCAAACAGGTAAAGAAGGCATCCCAAGACATTTTTTGAGATGAACCTCTTTTATGTAGGTGGATGGCAATACTTGTACCCCTTTTGTGAGGTAAAGTGGCCTAAAAAAACACACATTGGCTTTGAGATCTAGCTTAGATGGTTTTGTTTAAGATATGGACAAGTATAGCACAATCAAAGACTTGAGTGGAAGAGAGCCAAGGCAATTTATAAGAGGTGGGTGTTGTTTTAGGGTGTCTATTGGAGTCTTAGACTTTAGGTTATTTATGGGCATTCTATTGACAAGATAGGCATCTTAAAGGACTACATCTCTCTAAAAAGCCTTAGGAACAGTTTACTCAAACATTGTAAGCTATCTCTAAAAAATGCATGTCCTTTCTTTTAACTACTCCATTCTTCTAGGAAGTATCTATACACAAGGTTTGATGAATAGTTCCATTCACCAAAAATAATTTCCTAAGGACTTGATTAAAATACTCCCCGCCATTAGCAGACCTGACAACTTTCAATTTTGCATCAAATTGGGTGTGGATCATTTGATGGAATTGTTTAAAGATAAGAAGAATGCGATTTTTCTTTAAGAAGAGAGATTCGCATGGCTTGGATACAATTAACAATAAAATTTATGAACCATTTTGCTCTAGAAAGACAAGCAACTCATGAAGGACCCTAGATATCGATATAGATGTTAAAGAAAGGAATTTCACTTCTTTTACTGCTTGAAGGATAGGAAACATGGAGGTTTTTTGACAATTCACAAAATTCACACCTGAATTTGGAAAGATCTAGATTGACACACTCTTCAGGATACAAGGTCTCAGACAAGAAAACTAAGATGCCCTCATCTTTCATGCATCAAACAATGTTCTTCTTTTGTTGTGTTCCCTTTTATTTGATGAGCTTGAACCCTTGCTGGCTCCTTGGTGATTGAGTGGTAGAGAATCATTTGGCTAGTAGTAACATAGTGAGGGGAAAAAAGTTACAAACATTTTTTAGATTATGTTAATTTACTAGACCATAATTCCAGGACACATGGAATATGCAAGATAAATGAAAGAGTGATTTTAGTAGTAATTGAAACATTATCTTTACCATTAATGGGTGTCAATGATCCATTAGCAACTTGCACTTCTTGTTTACTAGAACATGGAAGATAAGAGAGAAAAACAATAGACTCTTTAGTGACGTGATTAATTGCTCCTAAATCAATGATCTAAGGATTAGATGAAGAACATTTGAAGTATTAAGGGTTCTTTCAAGGTACTTGACTGTGCAAAAGCACAAGAAGTAGAGGAAGAGGGAAGATTGGATTTTCCCAGAATCTTATACAAGAGATCTAGTTGTTGTTTAGTGGAAGGACATTTGTCTAAGATTCATGTAGAACCTAGTGTCTCAACTGATGGTGCACTCACTACCTCACACTGAAACTCTTTGTTGTTTTTAAACAACTTACTGCCTTTGTGGTTGTTCTAGGCCCGACTGTGGTTTTCCATGCAATTTCCAATAAGTCTCTCTAGTGTGTCTCAGCCTATTCCCCTATCCTTTTAAGTTAGGTAGTTGTCTTGAACTGTATTGAATGTTGAATTCTCTTGTGGAGCTAGTCCCATCATGACAACCCTTCTAGACTTTTCACTATACACATAAGAATAAACTTATAGAATAGATGGAAGAGGATCTTTCCAAGTATTTGACCTCTTACATGATCCAACCCTGGATTAAACCAACCAGAAAATCAAAGATCTGATCCTATTCAATCATCTCAGCCACCCTTGTTGCATCTGCTGCAGAATCCATTTCAATATGTTAATAGAGATCCAACTCTTGCCATAAGACCTTCAATTTGGTGTAGTAGGCTGGCACTGAGAGGTCTTTTTGCTTAATGTATGGATCATGGTCTTCAACTCATAGATTTGAGTAGCATCTCCTTTATCTGTGTGTTTGTGACATAGCATCCCAAACCTCCTTAGCTGAAGAAAGAAGCACAAAAAGTTTGCCAACTTCTGGCTACATTAAATTCAGTAGTGAGGACACTATCATGGAAATTTCAGCATCGCATGGTTCGAAAGGTGGATCACATAAATATCCCATTTTCCCTCTGCTTTTCAAGGAAAAGCTTTGTCAATTTGGACCATTCAAGAAAGTTCTGCCCTCTAAAGTGTGAGATTATTGAAATGGGGTGTTGTCTTGGGTGGGTTCAACAAAGTTCTAGCAAAGGTTTCTTCACCCATTGGTAGGAAAAAACAAAAGTAGGCAATAAACAAAGGGTTATGGCAACTAAAGGCTATGAACAAAATAGGCTAGGCTTGGCAATGAAGGCCAAACAGATGGAAAAAAAAAAAAAGCAGAAACCTTTTCCATACCTAATAGCATGTTAGGGAATAATGAATCCATTCTTCGTTAAGAAAAATTAGTACAGAGATACTCACACATATACATGATCTTTGCAGTTAATGGAAACTAAATAGAACAATTGACCTACTCCTAAAAATCCTCTAAATTACAATCTTTTCTAATTTACATAGTCAACTACTTCAAATATATAAAAAAATAAAGAAAAAAAATCAGACAAATTGCTTAAAATCAGTATCAACCATGGGATTTCAACATAAATGGGATCAAGTACAAGTACTCTTAATGAGGATAAGCAAGTTTTGATTCAACATGAATTTAAGAAGGCTATATGAGTAATAAATGGAGTTTGCAAGTTGTTTCATACTCATCAATGCACCTAAGGTCAAATTTATCTAGGTTTTGGGATCAAACTAGCTGTTGAGCACAGTAAATGGGGAACCGATCAACCATAGGGTTGAGCACATGACTAGTCGTTTGGCACTTAATGTGCTGCAGGTGATCATTAGAAGTTGAAAATAGTGATTAGGTTTACCATATGGTTACCTGATGCTCATCTAGTGACCATATGGTCAACATGATGATGGTAGTGTAATGAGCATTTCAAGGCCTCTGATAAGGTAAACCGAAAGGTTGAACTCATCACTGTTCCACTTTTTTTTTATTTTTCAAATTTAGCTCAAAAACGTTTTGTGAGCCTCTGGATTTTGTCCAAAACATTTTTTCAAGTATGATATAAGCCTTAATTTATGACTTCAACAATTTTGTAATAATTTTGAAAAAACTTTTTAAGATATTTCCATAAAAGATCAAGGGTTAGTAGAAGCCTTCAAACTAGGGCAATGGCTTACAATTTTCATGAAGTGCATGTGTGATATAGCTTACACATGAAACAACTCAATATTTCACTTAGTTTAAGTCTCTCCAACCATTGCATAGCCATTTATCTTCAAGCTTTCTTCCTTAGTAATTTGTCTTTAGCTATTTGAAGACAGTCACAAAATCCTTTCTGAGCTGTTGAATGTCCTATTGATGTTTTTTTTTTTTCTTTTTTGATGAGAGAATACCCAATTGATGTAAACTTGATAACCTATGCACTTTGAACATGCTCAAACCAATAGTAGCATAACCTTTGATTTGCGATCATCAAAACCCAGGACTGCCCACCCTTGGGCTAACACATCCTAGGGCACGCGAAAGCTCATTAAAAATACTAATACATTACATTCAAATCAGAGGGATTCTCACCATTACAGAAAACAGAGGTGCTCAAGATTGAAGAAGATAATAAATCATTATAATGCTCTGGGGTAAATGTCCATAAACTTTATACTAAGGAACTACTTTTATGTTGGGAGTCAACAAGCTTCCATCACTCCTGATGCCAATGTGGAGCACCAAAAGATCAACTCAATATCATAGAATACTACATAGTTTCTCAAATTATATGATGAGTTAAACTGGAAACTGAGAAGACACACTGGAATATGAAAAATGTTGAAAAAAACATGGGAAGCCAAATAAGTGTGGAGTTTCCCTAAAGAACAATAATGTTGTCAAACCCCAACAAGGAAAATTTTACTAGTAATTTTTAGGAGTAGAATTTAGAACATGACATCATGTTTATTAACTGAACATGCAACAATGTATGTTAAGGCATCATCAACTACAAGCACCAGACATTCACAAACTAGACAGCCTTGGTATGTGAATTAAATTACAACTTAGAGCATACCCATATTTTTTTGCTGCATGGAAACCATGATGTAAGAGTTGTTTTCTTTTTTATGTTTTATACAGCTAGTGTGCAACAATTGGATGCCAAAATAAGATATGCATATTAGTTGGAGTCTTAGCATATCATCCATGTGCATAACATTTTTTTTTTTTTTATAGAAATCATCCATGTCCATAACATGAGTCTTGGGCTGTCGTTTCAAGTCAGCATGCAGCCACTTCAAATGCTGAAGGTCAGGTCTGGTACCAGTTCACATCCCCAGTGCCCTGAGAATGGGATCTTTGCCAGTTAAAGGCCTTAGGCCCCAACAAAGCTTGAGGAAAACTAAAACCAGGAGTCTAACAAATATTCAACAAAAAAAATAGATAAAAAAAGGGTGTTTAAATTACATGCTTCAAGTGTGAGAGACAGCCACTACACTTGAGAAAAGAATGGGAAAGGTGGGGGGGTGATGTGAAGAATACAAACAAAAATTGCATAAATGTAAGGAAGACAATAATAATAATGATACCATAGATTCTGATAAAAAAAAAATAATGATACCATAGATCCAGAAATTTAAAAATGAAATATGATGAGATGCTTCACAAGACATTAAAATGTTATGAATCCAGCAAAATATCATTATACTGCAGTTGAACAAAGTTTATAAGGCTCATATCTAAATGGAGTATTAGGCATTGAAATATATATAGAGCACAAAAAAAATGCTATTCTGACCGTTTTATTTGAAACAGAAAGAATTTGTTTTACCTTTCAGGTATTCTCTCACTTGCTAAATTGCCCATCTCAAAAGTCAAGAGATTAATCAAAAGACTTGATAAACCCAGATTCATCAGAGTTGGAAGAAGAATAGACACAACCTCCTGTTGACTTTCTAAAATGGCCAATAAAAGTCCAATGCTCTGTTCAATAAAGAAAGTTCTTTTAGACAGTATCAAAAATGATTTTAAATCAAATCTTGACTCACTACTAAAGCATGTAACTAGAAACATTTCACAAACCTTGACCTATAAATACCCAATTAAATAATCAATCAACCAATTGATGTTATCCTCATGGACAAGTAATAAATTGTTATATCTTTTCAACAAAATTTATTTGTTACAGAAAATAATCCAACTTCTTTAATTTTTAATACTTACTTTCTAAAGCAAAATAGCATGCATCACCATAACTCAAACAAAAGGGGGCAACAAAAGAATAAGTAGGATCTTCCAAAAACACATACATTTGTTCCCATAGTCAAGCCAATGGAAATGTCACAAGTATTCCCATTTAGACTTTAAGAAAATAGATAGCAATTGAAAGGCAATTCCTTAATTAAAATTTCCTTCGTCACGACTATAATGAGGAACTTCTATCAATTTCCTTCATCCTTCTCTATGATTGATTTATCGATTGGTTAGGTTGCCAATAAGAGGGTTTTCTTGTTTTTTCTTTGGTGTGCACATGTATACTTCCTATGTACTTGGTGTAGCCTTTTTTGGCTCTTTAATATATCTTTTGCTCTTTTTCCTATCAAAAATTACGATTACACCAATATCATATTTCAGTTATTATGAAATTAATGAACTTATGTAAAAGAAATCATTCCATAGACAGATTTAGTTTTGTTTGTTGCAGCTTTTTTGTTGTCTAAAAGCTCTGACTAGTAAAGGGTTCCATAATGTGTTTCATTACACAACGAAGCCCTTTGAGGCTATCTGTCGATGTGCTATGAGAAAAGCTGTGACTAATTGTTTGTTGCAGCATATCTTTGAATATCTTTTTTTTATTCAATACCAACAATGTGGCTAGCTATAAGAAGAGTGCTCCTTGCTCTTGCAAGTGAGTTTGCTTCCCTTGGCTCCATGCCAAGCACAAGGAATCAATGGAATACGGTCTGATGACTCCCCCTTCTACCTACGTAGAAGGTTATCCCGATATCGAGTCAACCCCATTCAATCCAATGACATTCAACAAGGTAAGCCCTCTTTCTCCCCATCTTGCTATCCAGTATGAAAAGATTCCATACCATGGGTGGCACCTCTAGTGACTACCATATACATCTCTTCTAATTGGGATACCCAGGGTGTTTCATTACACAATGAAGCCCTTTGAAGTACAAGAGATTCGAGATCTAAAAGCACTTTCCTGTAAAGTTGAGGGTAAAATATTTTGTAGAACAGCTTCTAGGAAAATGATTCAGAATTTAGTTGCTCTTTCACCTTTACAGGAACTGATAACATCAATGGTTCATTTTCTAGTATTTGATTTGCATAGAATTCTGTATGTGAATATGAGAATAAATGCTACTGAAAATCATTGGTACCAAATCAGGAAAAACTGAAGCATTTTCTTCTATTAATTCACGCACAACAATGACATTTTACTGCTACTGAAAGCCTCATGTTCCTATAAAAATGCAAATCTTGCTGCATGCATAATCAAACCACCAAACTGTCAACTCATACAAGAAATATGTTTTTACAGCGGAAATGTGATACCATCTTTGTTGTGAAAAAAGAGTGAACATAAATAAATTCATACATAAAAGGATATGTTTTAACGTGGTTCAACAAATCATATTTATATAGACAGATAAAGGGAACCGATTTACTACCCCATGGAAAATATTACAAAGAAAAGAGAACAGATAATATTCGAACCTCAAATAATTTGATGTTCCCTTGGTATCTAAGCCCTATTCAACCAGGAGCCTCTCATCTCTTCTACATACTTAGTATAGCCTTCATAGGTACATTTCTAGCTTAAATTGATTTTCTCTTAATTCTAAAGAATATTTATAGAGACGTTCTTAAAATCCTTCCTTATTCAACAAAAAAACCTACTTCTATAGAGAAATATCAAAATATGAAATCATTTGTACAATATTCTTGACCAAAAGGGTTATTATTATTATTATTATTTTGATAGGTAAATAAGAGATTGTATTAGTAATGCCTAGAAGCGGCGAAAAAAGTACACACGAAGTATACAAACAACGCCCAAGAAGCTAGGCAAAAAGAAAGATGAAAACCTTTCTCCTAACTAGACAAAAAGCCACTCTATAAAATCAATCATGGACAAAGAATGATCCTCTAAATACACCCTACCCCAAATCACAAAAGGTTTCTTATAAAATTAGTTGTTGAACCAAATATAATTTGAAAGATTGTCCAATACTGCATAGATAATATTTTGGTACCTTCTCAAGAAGTTGTGGGTTCAAGGTATTTTCTGCAACCCAAATAACACGGCATAGATTATGTTCAGACTGCAAAGCTTTAGCCCAAATAACACATTCACTGCCTTGAAGACCCAGGGTTAACAACCTGTGTCAGAACACTAACTGTAAGGAGAGCACATTGCAGAAAACAAGAACGTCCACATAAGTCTTGATAAGCAATAAACACTGCATACTAATGGTAAATGGTAAAAATAATATGTCAATCTCAAACACTTTTTCACAAAGAAGGAAAAAAATATAGATATCATAATTGTGATAATTGTTACAAATAATAATAATAATAATAATAATAAATGGTAGGCAACCTCCTTCCTCATCCACCAGCCGACCCCTCATCCCATAACAGACAGCCCCATGAAGAATGATGGGAATAATTCAGTGTACAAAAAAACCATGTAAAGCATCTATAACATTAACTACAGAGTATTTCTTCTGTTCATTCCATTGAACTATTATAGCTGCATCACAAGTCATTTTCTGTATCATAAAACGAGAAGAGTGCATGAGAAAGGCTAAGGAGGAAATTTCCTACCAAGGAAAGACAAAGGAACAAGAAACCATCCAGGAGCAACATATCAAAAGGTGAAAAGTTAAGCATGAAGAAGATGATGAATGGTAGATCCCCTAAACAGAAAGGCTTTTCTGGTAGAACATATACTGGTCAATAGTTTAAATAAATATAGGCCCCCAATCAAAAAAAGAACTTTCATATCAAAAGGCTAAGTAGGAATAGAGAGTTTATTACTACATCTTACCTGCAAGCTTCACATAGGCATGAAGTGTCGTCTAAAAACAACTGATCTACAACTATCTCAATCAATTTGTCTGTAGAGGCAATTTGTTTCATAGGAATTTCATGGCAGGCAAGGTTTCCAAGAATTCCAAGGCTTATCTCCTGAAGAAAAATGAAATAAAATTTAGCCAGCTCAATGCATTGGACTTTTTTAAAACTGTGCAGTAACCAGCTTATACATTTAATAGAACACAAGTTAAAAAAGGCATCAGGACGTATTATGCAAAAGAACTCCATAACATATGTGAAAATGTGGGTTACCGTAACACGCATGGATTGAGAAACAATAAGACTTCCCAAAAGCACTTCAAGCATGAGATTCCGCACCTGCATAACACAGAGAAATGTTGTCTAGTGTACCAAAAATAGAAGTTTAACTGAGAATAGAAATTGATGCATAATAACTTCTATAACTAAAACAAGCAAAAACACAGTTTCAATGTCAGTTTTGTCCACAGTTATCTTGTGGCCCTTACACAGAATAGTTTTATGGTATTTTCTGGGGAGAGAGAGAGAGAGAGATCAATATGATCAACATTCATCAAGTAAAACATAATGAGGACAACAGTCACTAGGTTCTATTCCAGTCATCAATTTCTTTCTCTTTTTTTTCTTTTTTTATAGGCAAACAAAGAAGTACACAGGAGGTATACAAAGGATGCCAAAATAAGCCACCTTAAACATGCACTCAATCACACCCTCTCCTCCTATCTAGCTCTCAACCAATCAATAAATTCTAACAAGGATACAAAGGTCATCTTGAATATGTTAGCGAGTCCATTGGAATAGTATACAAAGAAGACACTCCTTTAACGTTTGATCTGAACATTGGATTCCATCAAAGGATCTCTAGTTTTGTTCTTACCAAATTACCCAAAACAAGCAAAGAGGGGTTGTTCTCCAAATCTTTCTTCTATTATTACTCAAGAAACTCTCATGGCATCCGTTTAGCAAATCTTTTACAAAGAAAGGAAAAACCAAGAGCTGCCAAAGAGAGAAAACAAAAAATGTCACAGACCCCTCGCTAATTCTTCTGAACTCTTACTAATTCTTTTCCACAATGGATGAGTATGTGATTAGCTAATTCTTTTGAACTCTTACTAAACAACAATGATTAGCCTAGCCAACAACCATCCTCTTCTCTTAAGCTAATCTAAGGTCAAGGTCCTTTCCCATGCCGCCTCCCAAGCAAAGAAGCCCACTTTTAAAGGTGCTTGAGAGCTCCACACTACCTTTGAATGAAAAGATACTCCTCCGCCCGACTCCAAGGTAGAAAAAGAATGATTTACGGAGAAATTGTCACCCTTGCTAGCCTTCCAAATAGCTTGTCTTCATCCTCACTACACTTCCCAAACACTTGAAGCCTCCTAAGTAACTCCTCAATGCTATCCAACTCCCAATCTTGAAATTGTCTTTTGAAGCCCAAGTTCCAAACAACCTGCCCGCTTACAACCTATTAAACATCGACTACTCATGCCTCCTTATTAGCTACAAAAGAGAAAAGACAAGGGAAAGAACCTTTAAAGGAGCACTCCATTGCCAAACATCTTGCCAAAATTTGATTTTTCTTTGATCACCCACCAAAAATCTTGTCATAGCCTTAAAGGCTCCCCAACAACATGCCTTCCCTTTCTACAAGAGAGCACCAACCTCCTAGTTTTTTTTTTTTGATGAATAACCTCCTAGTTCTTCCTCAGACTTTTCCACTATGACCCTTCTCCAAAGAAACTCCCTTTCCAAAGCAAATCTCCAACACCATTTGATAATCAAAGCATTATTAAGAGAGGCCAAAACCCAAATACCTAGCCCTCCTGATTTTTTCTCTTTGCAAATGGATGACCAATTGAATAGTTGGTGTTTTTTCTCAAGAGCTCCTCCCCCACACAAGAAATTCCACTGAATTTTTCCAATCTAAATGCACCGCCTTAGGAATGATAAAAAAAAAAGGCATAAAATAAATGGTCAAGTTGCACAAAGTACTTTTAAGCAAAGTGAGTCTACCACCCTTTGAGAGATACTATCTTTTCCAAAAACCTAACCTTTTATGAAACCTCTCCTCAACCACATCCCACACAGTTGGAGACTTGAAAATAGCTCCCAAGGGCAAGCCTAAGTAAGTAGTTGGAAGCTTCCTCACCCTACACCCCAAGAAATGAGGCAAGCTCTTCGACATTCACTAGTGTCTAGATTAATTTTCAACCCTGAACATTAGATACATCCAGCAAGCAATTTCTCCAGAATCAGTATCTTACAAGAATTATCTCAAGGACCTTTTATCAAATGTAGAATGAACTTCGCGTCCTTTGCATGCCAAAGTAAAAATAATATATTAAAAAAAAAAGGTGGAATAAAGAAAGAAAGAAAGCAAAGAAGAAACGAAGAACAAAAAAAAGGAAAAGAAAAGAACAAAAAATCCAAACAAACAATGAGCCACACCAAAAGAAAGCAAGTAAAAAGCAATAAACTCAATTACCATGAATTCTGCATGGATTCTGCTTCCTGCAAGATCCCACAAAATGCAACCATACTCTTCCCAAGCCTTTTCTCTCACTGATATGCTAGAGTCCTCAAATCTACTACATGACACTTCACCTGTCTTTTCTTGACGAGCAAGTTCATCAAAACCATCAAGGGTGTCCATGGTCTCAATTTTATCGTGTGAGGAGTTTAGCATTTCATCTTCACATGGAGAAACCACACTTTCCTTTATGTGATTGGTTTTTAATCCTTGATTAGAGGCATTACAAGCATCAACTCCATCAGAATCATGACCATTCTTCACATCCCGTGGTAATAGTTTCCGTATCAAAGAGATTATATAACTGGGATCAACTGTCGTGGAGATATTAAACAACTGTAAAATAGATGCAGAAAACACAGTATAAGAATTTAGCATCATCAGGAAATGGTGGGTATCAAAACAACAACAACAAAAAGGCAGAAAAAGGGAATCAATATTATTTTCCTGCATCTTATGCATGGGAAAAAGAAAGTTTGAATATTCCTTCAATTCCAACCAATTTTAAATTTTTTGGGAGGTTCAACTTTTCCCCTATGCTTACTTTATTGTCCTCTCCTCACTACGAACTAAACAACCTTGAGCATGAGAAAATTCAGAATTTTCCTTTCCCTTCAATTATCGCCCCTCAAAACCACGCCAATTGTAAGTACAGTACAGTTTCACACACACATATATGCGCCAAAAATAGAGACTAATAGCAAAATAGGATGCGAGTAGCCAACCCAAGGAGTTGAGATTGAGTTAAAAAGGTATCAACACGGATATGTAGTAAGACACTATTAACGCTCTGAATTCAAACGAATTTGAGAATAAACCCATAAAATCGAAGTCCGTTACTCCTTGGATTTCTAATAATACAAAAACAAGTGGCCGGAGAAGCGCTTGCACAAAAACAATAATTTTGTGCTTCAAATTTAATCGAAGTTGGTTTAGAAATTTACTCCATGGTCATGCGTCAGAAACAAGTGCTTGCACAATAACCATTACAGTGACTACGACGGACATAACCAATGAAGTTTCTGGTAATCCAAAGGAAACTGTTTGGATTGAAAAAATTAGGGCAGGAAACGAAATCACCACGTTCCTTAGTAAACAGATGAAGCCCTAGTTCATAAAATTACTCGAATCAGAAACTGTCGACTGGTACCTCATCCGACGGAGCAGAGGGGTGATGTGATGGTGCCACGTTATCATCATCTTCGTACTCTTTTATGGGGTTTGAGTCGGGTTCGGGAGCCATAAGTTCTGATTTTTCTCTGTTTGGCTGACCAGAGAGCAGGAAAAAGGAAAATGAGAGCCGTTGGAGAACCAATCCGTTTGTTTCTTGGGAAATTAGGTTGCAAGGGGTAAAAACTTAAAAAAGAAACGTAGAAAAGGCCCATAAAAATCCGGGCTGTTTTTTTAGAAAAAAAAAATGCAATAATTTTTAAAAATATTTTAAAAAGAAAAAGAAACCACACACAACACTTGGAAAATTGTTCTCAAATATATGACATTTTGTGTGTGCCCCCATGGATTTCATATCTGATTAAATTGTGTCTTACATAAAATACTCGATTTTATTAGAATTTCTTTCCGTCTATCATTTTTAGGCACTAAATTACCTAAACACAAAAAATATAAAAAAAATATAAAATAATATTGTTTCATCATTCAATAACAATTTCTAAAATATTACATGTCCATGTAAAATAATCTCTAAAGTAGCAAATAGGTCCAAAATAACTTCAATTAACAACATATATAATAATTTATCTCATATATAATAATCTTTGATTAGAAATTGTGTTCAAAATAGCTTATATGTACAATATAATATATAAAATCATTCATATGCGTAAGATGAAGGAACCTTCTCATTTCTTGATCGTCCATGAAATGTCTTCAACTTTCATGGATTAAAATAACCTTCACATCTTGCTCAACATCCTCATCCACATCCATGTCTTTGATCATGTTCTCATTGTCATAATGAACTATAGTAATGACTTGTATTTGCACATCCTCTCATCATTAAATGTATGATCTAATGGTTGTATTAATGACATAATCAAATATATTGTTAATGCAGTGAATGACCCCTTGATATTGGATTGTAACTCTAAGAATGTAGGTGTAATCGGAGGTATTTCATTATGTATAGTGGAACCCTCTTGAGATGGTGACTAACATGTAGTTGTATCACATGTAAAGGCTTTAATCAAGGTTGTGATGAAGGTAATGTTTGTTAATGTGATATAAGTGCAACTAAAATTCCCAACACATTTCTTTACATAGACAATCCATGCAAGCACTACCCTAGCTATAAATATTAACAACTTGAAAGTCCAAATAGTTATAAACCTTACTGTTCGACTTGCCTATAAAAAGGAATCCATCAATGAGTTGCAATTTATAGGCCCTACATTAAATCATGACAAAGTTGTCTCTAATATCTATGTGTGCTACTAATGACAACAACACAATCCATTGATAGGCGCCCTACATTAAATCATGACAAAGTTGTCTCTAATATCTATGTGTGCTACTAATGACAACAACACAATCCATTGATAGGCCTAATAGGTCGACAATCTCTCCTAATGTAATAGTCTACCCCTCTTGAGGCAAATGAAAAGTATGAGCTTAAGGTTACCATCTCTCCACAAATATTGTTATCAAGTGTTAGTTGAAATAAATTATAATCTCATAACATCGTAGAATCCAATTTCTTGAAGTAAAATGATAAGATTACCTAATACACTAGCATTATGGAATATTGATTCTTGACATCAACATCAAAGCTCCCCATAATCATATCCAATTATGATATATATGTTTCCTGTTCGTGTAGGATAAAAGTATCGAATGAGCCTAATCCATAAGATAAAGAGTGTAATAACACCTGCATACAAATTATCATAACTAACATAATGAGTAACTAATTATATATAGAATGAACATTTTCTTAACTAAATTTTGAGAAGAGACATTGTAATTCTTATTTTTAAGAAGAGACTCTTTTCATTTTGTTTAGTTTAATTTTTTGGGCAATCATGTATGGAATGAACATTTTTCTTGATTGAATTTGGATTCATCAAAAAATAACTTAAAATCACAATGGGAAAAATAATATTGTGGATGCCTTTATCTCTTACGTTGGATTAATGTTAGAGATGCTACAGAAGTAGAGCTTTTGTAGACTAAAAGTAATATATTTATCAATTCTTAATATTTTTACTTTTTTTAAAAAAAATAATTTTATTATTCTATTTTAATTGATTTCAAGGAAACATGTTTTTCAATAATTGTTTTTATTTGCATTTTAAGATGAATAGCATCAAATAAAAATTTTAACAAATATTATCACTTTGTTCGTTTTGATTTTTGAGAAAACAAAAGGTTTTTTCTTTTTTAATTTCACTAAGAATTTTTATACCTATTTAATTAATTTTTATAATTAAAAATAAATTAATATAAAAGTTAAGAAAATATAGTGTCGCATAGAGAGAAACTTTTTCATTTTTAATAAACAAAAGATATCATGATTTTTGGAAAACCGCTTTTGAAAAACTACATTTTACATCCCAAAATAGCTAAGTGAGATTCTTTAATAATTATTTTTCTTAAACTTTATCAGTCACATACTAAAAAAATTATTTTAAAACAAAAAATCTTTGGGCTTGAATGAATCCCAAATTAAGATTTTAACGAATGTGGTATTTTATTATTAGATAAATTAATTTTTCCAATAATAATAAGGGGTAAATTTTATATTTTGAAAAATTATGGATTTTTATAATAATAATAATAAGTGGTAATCTTTATATTTTGAAAAATGATGGATTTTATTTCTTTGGAAAATTCTACACCTTAGAGTTACCAAATCTCTAATTCATTGGGAAGTAAAAGGTTTCAAGAATTCAAGATTTTTTTCAAAGGAAAAAAAAGGTATTTTATTTATTTTCCATTTTTTTTCTTATATTTAAATTGAAATTTTAATGAATGTGGATAATAACATTAGACGATAACAAAAAAATAAAAATAAAAATGGTATGAATTTCACTTTTACTTTCAACATGCAATGAAGAAAGAATAAAAAATAATAAAAAGAAAAAGAAAAGATTTATATATATATAGGAAAATTCTACAGCACGGCAGGCGATACCGTGCCTCTTAAAAGCATCAATCGATGGATGAGAGAATTTGAATCTTAGCCGTCCAAATAGTAAGTTAACTTTAACATTCATTTTAACAATAATTTTAAAATTTTGTCAAATTTGTAATATTATCAATACATTTCTTTAATCATTTTAATGGAGGTTTTTAAATGGCAGTTTTACTTTACCGTTAAAACCCTAAAGTCCGAGATTGAAGGAACAACAAATATAGATGTTCTTCCAACTTCCAAGTCCCAAAACTTGATTTTAAAATAAGACTTCAAGCTTCAGCCGTTACCGGTGATAAGCCAGTATATCTGAGCAGTGCCTTTGGCGAAGGTTCCCGCCCTCGGAATTCTACAAAAACCTGAAACCAAATTTCCAAGACATTCAGTATGGTGAAGTGATAATAGAGGAATGACAGAAAGTCTAACATGAAACATTATTTTGGAGTAAAGGTGGGAACAGGAGATTGCTAGGTATTGATTCGATATGTTGAAAGTATATGGTAAAATTTAGGTCATTGAATGAGAGTACAAATATATGGAACTGGGTATAAAAGAATTAGACCAATGTCTAAATGAATCGGATGCAAGTGGGATATAAAACAATGAGACCAAATTATACATGTGACATATTACGATTGGCGCTGCTGTTTGGTAGGTATCAATTTGGTACCAGAGTAGATCTCATGGCTTAGACTTCAGGTGGGAGACTGTGCCTATGTTTGAAGAATCCTAAGGTTTTGAGTAGAGGGAAGGACTATTATGAAAGAGATTGAACCGCGATACTATGAGATATAAGAGGCAAGCTTCATTTATGATTCATGAATGAATTAATTGTAGATGGAAGAAATGCTTTGAAGTTCAACTAGTATAACAACCTGGTCTGGTGATTTTCCACCACCAACTGCAAGTATGGTTTCTCTAAACCTGTGCCCCAATTCTTTGACGGCCTGTTGAGTAACAACTTCATCAATCCTCAACTAATGAAATTAAAATTTAGACACATTTATCAGTTTGTAGAAATAGCAAAAGGAATTCATCAAATAAGTGGGCATTATAGCTAGATTTTGAAGAATTTCCATCAAATGTATCAAAAAATGCTAATTCAAATTCATGAATTTGAATTTCTACTTCATATCAATACAAGAAAAAAGACAGAGAGATACAAAGGGAGTTGCATGAAAACAGAAACAGATAGATGCTGCCAGAGTTGAATAGAGAAAAATCCCCAAGGCTCAGTTTGCATCTTAGAACTGGGAAAGGAAATGTTGAAAACTTGAAAACTCCTAAAAATGGCAGTATATTTTCAGCATTTTCTTATTCTTTTCCCTCTTTATTCTTGATATTCAGAGAGAACTTGAAACATTGAAAATTAAACCCTAGTGCTTACATTGAACATGGTATGTGCCTAACACTAATATCAACATCATAATTCATCAAGCATGTGAAATAACATGGCATTATGGGTGGCATAAACACCAGTATGTCTTTGAAGTGTAGAAGTTTGCAGTCCATACCTTGACATTATCCAACCCAGCCTCCTCAAATGCTGAGAAAGCATCATAAGACAACACCTCTGCCCACTGAAACATAACGAAACTCATTTTTTTAGAAAGATATGCAGATATAAGGGGAAAGAAAACTTTTTTGAGGAATAAACACGTCCCTTCCATTTCAGCAGTGGACAGTCTAAAGTCTATTAATCGCTTTCTTATGCAAATATAATTTACTAGTGTAACAATTGGCAACTATAGAAAAACTTATGCGCACACACACAAACATATGTATATTTATATAATGTATGTATTTATATATCTAAGCAAATAAGGATTCAGCAAGAGAGATGCAATATGAACTTAGTTTTCCAGTTTGAATATACATGCATCTTCTGACCACATTCCAGCAACATGATGACCATACCAAAATGAGCCTGAATAGAGCAAACCAGAGATATTGAAATATTCTGATAATGCTCCTAGTATCGATGCTGTAACTCAGCCATCAGAGTCATCAATGATAGTAAGTGTAAGAAATGGAGATTAGTCTACAGAAGGCATAATCATAGAAAATAAATCATATAGCAGCACCAGAGGAGGAACAAAAACTACCTGGTAACTGTAATATCCAGCTGCATACTTGTCTGACATTCACAAAAAAAAATGCATAGGTTACTATGTATGAGTTAGTAGAGAAAGGTAAATTCATGACAAGTTGATATTGTAATCTAACCTGCAAAGATATGGCTGAAACTACAAAGAAACTTGTCCTCTGGCAGTAGAGGGATCACATTTGTCCTTCTACCAACTCTTTGATCAATATCATAGATGGTTTCTGACCCATCTGGAATGTATTTTGTATGAAGCTCCAGATCTACACTTGCATACCGTAGCTACAAAAAAATACGATACATTTTCACATGGTCAAAATCCTTTTATTTTGTGTAAAATTAGATAGAGATGGATCTTCTTGTCCCAACAACAAATCCAAGTAAATGACACATTAGTGCTATCTGTTTCTGAAACAAGGTGATGCATTGGATGAACTGTTATTCCAGAGTGAAGTCATACTTCAATTACTTGATTAGAACCCAAATTCAACCAAAGAAATTATCCTTGAAACAAAAAACTACTTGCCTCCTATGTATAATTATTTATTTATTTATTATCTCTAATCGAGGGCTTTTAAATTGACATGTCACACCTCTCTCACTGACTCACAAGACTTTCAACCATTTATGACACCAAACTAATGTGAAAATTTCAGAAAGAAAATCCAATTCAGAGAACAAATATTGCACCAACAAAAAATTTATCTTCTGCAAAAGGATTCCCAGGAGGCAGGAGGAGCTGATTGCAATAGCATCTTCCATCCAAAAAATTTAACAACCATCATTGATACTCTAAAATAACTTGGTTTAATTTTTGGTGGATTGAAAAGAGGAATAGAGAACAAAACTACATGGTGCTTGAAGGAGAATTACTAGAATAGAAATAAGCATACTTCAATTTACCTGACGAAGCATCAGAGACCCTGCACGAAAAGTCCTTGCCGAAAGCAGTTTCAGACATGTTTCTTCAGGAAGACTTTCACCAGTTTCATAGTGTTTGGCAATGCTCATCAAAGTGTCCCTGGGAAGACACAATCCCGGAACAGGATGTTAAATATGTGCACTGTGTGAATTTTTTTAATAAAGAAATAAACTGAATTGGAAGGAATTTGAAGATTAATGCTGTGATCAGGCATCGGATATGAAGGGAGCTGGTTATAGCTACAAATTTTATAGAAAGGTTTACCATGAAATATAAACTTGCAAAGTCGAACCATTAAGTATGTGAAAACATAGAATGATTTCAGAATGGTCTTGCGTATTTACTAGATATATTTTATAGCCTATTTATAATGTTTACAATGGGAAAAAGAAAAGGAAACTATTTTCTTATAGGCTTAAAATTACTCCACTAAATTAGTCACTAATTATAGGAAATAAATCAGCCACTAATTACAAATAATAAATGCCTAGTCAATTGTACAAAAAGGAAAATCCGAATTAAATCCTAACCTATACATGTTGTATAATCCGGTAATTACTGCACAGATTCTCCAATACTCCCCTCAAGTAAATGAGTACATGTTACTCATTCCCAGCTTGTTTGTGATATATTTACATGGTTGAGCTGCAAGTCCTTTGGTTAGTATGTGAGTCGCTATTTTTTTAAGGATAATTAGGGGTTGCATACCAACCCAGTATACAATTTATTCTTGATGAAATTATGACCAACTTCAATGTTCTTAGTTTGGTCATGTTGAACTAGATTATAGGTTAAATTGATAGCCAATTTGTTGCCACAATAGAGCTTCATATGACCTTCCCAACTTATTTTCAGATCACTAAGAATATTTTTTATTCAAAGATGCTACATGGCTCAAAATTCTCCTGACAGACCCCTTCTTAGGGTGGGTAGCTACATTTGTAGTTAGAACACAACTTTAAGTGGGGAGTGGCATGGTAAAAGGCAACAATATCTATAATCCACTCAACTCCCTGGTCACCTAAATGTAGACTCTCATCAACTAAAAGTGCCAAGAATTCATCCCTCTTGGATGTAGTAGCCTTGGTGTTCTGATCTTTTTTCTGACTTTGCCCTTTTTGTTACTTTTCCACATATGACGATTCTTTTTCACATGCCTCCTTTTGCCATAATGGAGGCATTTGACTTTATCTCTAGACTTGGACCTTCCCTTAGACATGACCTCTACTCTTATTTCTTCTCCTATCTTTTGGAAACACCCCTTGTGCACTAGTTGTACTATAAGTCTTCTTTCTTGCCTCCTTATTAAACAAATTACTCTTTACTACTTCTATAAACAGTGTACTATTTGGAACAAAATTGTTGATAGTAACAACAAAAGTCTCCCAATTGAATAGTAATTAACATAGCAACAAAGAATCTTTGCATCTCATCATCAAACACTATTTCTATTGATGAGGAAACATCCTCTTTAAGAGGATAAAAAACCAAGGAGAAAATTTCTTCCATTATCAACAAATAACGGGATATATAAGGGTTATACTAAACTTTGATGGGATGAATTTAGTAGAATACATCAGCACATTGAAATGAAAAAAATAATCATCTTATTCTAGCAATACAAAAGAGTAATATGAGGATTTTACAAAAGAGAACACCACAAATTAATAGTGAGAACAATCAATTTTTCACTCTGAAGCAACCTTAACATAGTGCCTTCCTAAACCCCTAAATTTTTCTCTCTTAAATTTGCACCATGTATTCTCCTAATAGCACACTAATGACCTGCCTTTGTATCTCATAAATGGACTTAGGTCGTTGCCTAAAATAATAACCCAAAATGGGCTTAAAGAACCTCAGCCCTCCTGGGCTGGACTAAGGGCCTAGCCTAACAAAACATATGATGCAATTGGTCATATTGCTAAATTTTATTGTGCATGACATTAGCCATAAATAAGTCTCAAGTCAATTACATGTTCACCAAGAGATCTTCATCTCACATTGGCTTGTAAACTTTAGGTACATCTCTTCATGTTACTTTTGATTTGAAGAATTTGGTTATCCATCCACTCAAAATATGGTGGTGGCAATGACAATTTGATCCAAGAAGTCCACATTGAGTAAATCAAACTTTCAACTCCCTCTACCACTTTCATTTGGAATAATTTTTTGTGCTCCATTAGATAAGAAAAAATTTCTTTCTATCTCTCAATTTGCAAACAAAATTATATCTTTATTGCAGTCTTTCCTTCTTTCTTTGTTGTGAAGGATCTAAGCACAAGGGCATCTCTCATCTACTGGTGGAGCAAAGATAACATTATGATTGACCATCATATGTGCAGCCATCACCACTAATCCACGAGTTATGGTTACCATCAAAGCCCCTCTACATGATTGAAATTAGCCATCCCTTCACCAAATTTTTACATTCTTTGATTTTCACCAAAGAGTTACCCCTAACCGCCTCCAATAATTGTAACTCATGCTGTGCAATAAAAGTTATTGTTTATCAATTGGTACATCAACACTTTTTAGTCAATGCCTTATACCAATGTGTGGGGTTTTGTCATCTTATATCTTTTGACAGCTATTAGCACTATGTGATATTTGTTGATCACAATACCAAGAATATTTGGCTCTACCTCTACAACATAAGTCAGAGGTATCTATTGTAGGGAATTCCAGATTTCTCCATTCCTATCCCTTGACCAGTTAGGGTGCATGCTTAAACTTTGTAAACCTCTAGATCCTAGCAACGGAAGTAATATAGATATAAAAAACCTTTAGGATCTAGAGATTAATGATTTACCTCAAATCTAGATGTTCCTAGAATTAGAACTTGTGGGTGAAGAGTTGCTGAAAAACACAATAAACGGTGTAGATTTCATAAACCTAACAATCTTCCACCATGATGACTTTCTCTTTGAATCTTAGCACTAGAAGGGTAAAAGTGTCTCTGGGTTTGGTGAGCTAGAGTTTTATCTCTCTCTTAGAGTGAATAGAATGCAAGATTGAAAAGTGAAGCCCTAATCCCTAAGAGAGGGTATTTATAGGCTTGCAATAGGCTCATGTGACTTAAGCCCATCTTGAGCTTGGATGACTTAAATTAGCCTACCTGGGTCTTAATTGATTAATCAACTCAAATTAGCTCCAATTAATCAATAAGCCTAGTCCGAAGTGACAATTTACAAGCTCCTGTGCAACTTTGCATATTTACCAAAACACACTTACATACTCAAGTGAATAAAGAACCCAACTTTGAAAGCTCATTTGTTGTGGCAGTTGATCTTTGCACTTTTTAGCATTCAGTGAGTGTTGAGTTGTTTAGTTAGAGAGGTCCTTCTAAGTTGGCACGGGTCCCTTGTGGGTAAAAATATGAAGAAAGCTTGGAAAGTTGCTCCGTTATATATTTTTTGGGCTCTATGGTGGGACAACAATAGGAGGGTTTTTGACAACTTTGAAAGCATGGATCAAACAATTAAAAATTATTTTTTGTATATATTTTGGGATTGGGTTAGATTGTACATTGAGGGCGGATCTTTATCATTGTTAGACTTTATGGATTCGGTAGGCTCATGATAAGGTGTGGTAGCGGGTTTTTGTATCTTAATTTTATCCTTTTTTCTTTGTATATGACGTGTATACGACATGTATACTTTCTTTCTTTTAATACAATTCTTATTTACCTATCAAAAAAAAAAACCCAACTAACCTTCATAAACTATGTCATCAAGGAATACGAGGTCGAGCTTAGACCACTTAGACTCATAGGCAAATACTGGTTCTATTATAATCCAATTCCGAAGTTGACTCGACATCCAGATTGTCAATTGCATTTCAATATCTTACATATATTACAACGAAATACAAGTACTCGGGTTCATGACCTACCATTCACTATATGCAGACTCTTCATGAACTAGTGTTCATAATCTAACAAGGTGAATGTTATTAACCTCTCAAAATTACCTCTACAATCCTTAAGTCTTAAATCCTCCTATTGTGTGATTAACTAACATACTCTAACTCACAAATAGCATATGTCAAGTTCCAGATAAGAAACTACTATGACCACAGATTTTCTGAACACACTTCCTTAGTATCATTCAAAGGAATACATTGTCTCAATCTCCATGAAATATCATAGTGTCTCTATTGAGATCTGAAAATATCTATTGTCATAGGCTTTCATCAATAGTGACCGAATTCATAGGAAATATAAGACCACCATAAGGTCTCACTTGTCGGTCAAAGCTACTACAAACTTTAGCATAAACTCAATATTCTTAAGATTGAAAGAACATACGATATAGCAGCTTGGAAAGGTCATGACTATCTTATAGCCAAAAGTCATGACTCACCATAGGTCTTGTCCAATGTGTAACTATACATACTAATGCATTCACCATGAGAAACTCATCCTGATGACCAAGACCAATCATCCATCTCCAATTAAAAGCTAGTGCACCACAACTTTAAATGAATTACTTAAGTCCATGAACCACCTATGAACCAATCATCCACTTGCAAGGAACTCATGACTTGGATCTTCTTTGCAACTCTTAATGCATCCAAGTCATGTACAATTCAAAAGATGACCAACTAGAATGCTCATAAGATATAATGCATAAACGGATAGATAAAATAAGAAACAAGAATCTTATTAAGAAAATAAGAAATCTATAAAATGTTACATCATGTCATACTTTTAAGGGCTCTATCATAACATTTATCACTTTTTGATAATTCAAGTCAGTTACAGAAAACTATTTACACTTTAATTATTATGATTTATTCAAATAGGGGAGGTAAATATTGAGGTCTTAACAAACCTTTACCACCTTGGGAATCCAACGCCTTGTTTCCTTACTACATAAAATCTAACCTGTGAGTGTTGTTGAAAGACATCATCACCACATTATCAAAACTGGTCTCCCCCACCACACAAGCCTCCCTTCCACTTCACTTCTAGTCCTTTGCATTCTAAACCGAATCATACTTTATTACTTACATTGATACATTAATATCAATCACCCTTTAAGAAACTCTTCAATTTATAATTGCCAAAATTTTTTGTCTTAGGGTATTTTTTGTTACCCATATCTTCACCTTTAAACCAACCACAAACTTAAACCCTACTCCAAACCATGTGTATTCTTGGGATATTCCACAATCCATATTTCTTATAATTGTTTTGATTCCTTACTTGGGAAAATTTTCATTTCATGCAATTAGTCTTTCTTAAGCATGATTTTCTATTTAAGACACAAGTATTGTACACTCCATGGGTCAATACCACTACTTTGCATCAATAGGCTTCTTTTATGGAATCATCTCATTTCACCATTCCTTTTTGCCCTTCCCTATCATCTAATCCAATAGACAAAATTCATCCAACGTCATCTTCTAATCCATGTCCTATTCATATAAGCCTAAGTCACAAACCTAAGTCCCAAGCAATTCATGTAACATTCAAATCATCCATGGAGAATCAAACATAATCTTGATGGTAGCATCTTGATAATCAACGCACTAGTATAGATTTTCACACCACATTTAGTCCTATTTTTAAACCTACAAACATATGCCTAGTGTGCTCTCTACTAGTCACACATGGTTGGCCAATTGGCCAAAATGACATCAAAAATGCTTTTCTCCTAGGCATAGTCATAATGATGTCTACATGAGTTGACTGCCAATCCTATGTGTGGAAACTTAAAAAGGCCATTCATTGCCTTCCTCAAACTCATGGTGCATTGAACTAAGAGATTTCTTATTATCATACATGATAAGGTGAATCTTTACCTTTTGGTTTATGTGGATAATTCAGTGGTAACAATAAAAGGCCTATAGATATTCATTGCTTCACTTGACTTACACTTCTCACTCAAAAGATCCCCGTACTCTCAACTATCTTTTGGGAGTGGAAGTTTTCTTTGCCAAACTAGGATTATTTCTCTCTTAGCATGCATGTGTTCATAACTTGCTAGAAAAGAAAAATATGCAGGTGCCAAAAAGATGAACACTGCCATGTCCATATCTAATTCAATCACCCTCCATGATGGCACCCCATAGGTACATGGCACTTTATATCATCAATTTGTTGGAGCTTTGCAATATTTATCACTCACTTGCCAATATACTTAATGCGCTGTCGGTAAATTGTCCTAGTTCATGCACAAGACCTCCACTACTCACTGGACAAGCAACAAAAGAGTGTTACAGATCTCAAAAACACTCTACATCATAGCATCTACCTCCATTGTTGCACACCTCTCCATCGCATGGATTTGTTGATACAAGTTGGACAAGAGATAAAGATGGGCGAACATCAACTACCACCTCTGTTTTCTATCTTAGTACCAATCTAGGGAGCTCCAAAAGGCAGAAAACAATTGCTCAATCATTTATTGAAACTAAATATCCTGCAATTGCCTCCAGAGCAGCTGAAGTTAATTGGACGCAACATTTCTCCTCCATGAACTCATGAACTCGACCTACAACTTCCAGAAAAGCATACCATCTATTATGATAATATTGGAGCCACTTCTATTCCAATCTGGTATTCTACTCAAGGATGAAAAACATAGACATTGCCTTTTGTGCTAGAACAAGTGGCAAAGTACCAATTCCGTTTCTCCTATGTCTCTACTTTGTACCAACTAGTGGATGCTTCAACCAAGTCTCTTAGAAAAAACTCTAGCAAGTATGAAGCAAAATTTGGAGTACTTGATGGAAATCCACTCTTGTGGGGGTATATAAGGAAGGAGTTGCAGCTCCCTTCTAGTCAATGCAATCTGATGCTCAATCAGATGCATAAATCTTGGAGCCCACTGCAATCAAGCTCAAATATAATGCATAACTCAAGGAGCTCAAACAAAGAAGGAGCTGTTGCCATTCAATGCAATCATAAGCTCAATCCCATGCATAATTCTAGGAGCCCAGGCTGACTATTCCTTGTGTAGATTTATCCCAGATATTGTCTCTTAAATTATGGCATATTGTATGTCTAGCTGTGTATATATGCACATCACATATGAATAATCAACATGCAACAAGAGATTAATTCACATCAATTTATTTACTCTGTTATATGTGTGGTATATAATCATATTCCAATTTAAAATTTTCTAGACTGTGATTTTCCATCTCATTTTCCCATATTTTTCTATTTAAAATGTTTTTCTTCTTTGAGGACAATAAATAAAGTGAAATATTGAAAAGGTGTAAAACTTCGAAGCATAAATTAGAGATGGTTATGGCACATAGAGTTACCTTTGGTAGCACCAATTTTCCATGAACTGAGAAGCTAATTCAACAGCATCCCATTCTATCCCTCGAGAACCTGAAACAAGACTTTCATCTTGCTTGGTTAACATATGCTGAAGGGCATGGCCAAACTCATGGAAGACAGTTTCAACCTGCTTATGGTGACATCAATTTTCATAAGATTATCTAAATATGCTGCATGAGTTATAAAATTGATAAATATGATTGTTCCATCTCGGAAGATAAAAAAAATTCCAATGATCAGTGAATCATTATAAAATAACCAATATATGACAAATGTTTTATATTTTAAAAGAAAAGACCATATCCTAGAAGCAAAATCCAAAGGAACAGAAAAGGAACATGGTGAGGATTGATGATTGAGATTATTAGGAAGCATAGAATTTTGTTTTATATCTTTAAAAAGTACCTGATGTAATTATATAGAAATAACCAAATGGCACTGATTGCTGGAGTTTTATATGCAATACTCGTTTAATCTAGTCAATTATCACTCACGTTTGAATTATTAACCTGAAAGCCAGAAGTCAAACTACTGGACCTGAGATGCAGTGTGTTTGTATGTACCTCACGGAAGGTCATAAGGCTTGGCTTGTCACCCATTGGTGGTGTTTGATTGCACACTATATGTGCAATAGGCAACCTAGGAGATGCACCATCACGTGAAAATGTGCTACCACGACCAAAAACAACATCCATCCATGCCCCACCGCGTTTTTCTGAAGGACGAGCATATGGGTCAAAGTAAAAGTATGCTATCGGAATGCCTAGAGAATCTTTGACGCAATAAAATTTGACATCATTGTTCCAAACCTGGAGATCATGAACCATATATCATTGGTATGCAAAATGTTCAATGTTATTCGGAATAAATGAGAAATTAAAGAACTAGAACAGATATTAGTATATTACTGGAGCTAGGCCATCTGCTGGCTCAACGTCAATTTCAAACAGCATCTTTGCAAGGTTAAAGAGACCATTTATAACCTTTGGTAATGAGAAAAATGGACGTAACTCTTCCTGTAGATATTAAAACATGAAAAACATTACTTGAAAGGTTCTCTATATAAAATATTATCTACATTCACTCAGCTAAAAAACAAAATCATAGAATATAAAACATGCTGTAAGTCCAACCTTGATAGAATTGAAGAAGTAAAAATCTGTTGGATGATCCTTAATAAATGCACAGAAAATGGATTAATTGACAAATAATTGGCTCTATAAAAAAAATTTATTAACACATAAGCTATCAACATTTTCATTTCCTATCCATGTAAAGTTGATTAGAACAATAACATAAATAGAAAAAGGAGGAAAAGTAGAGGTAAACAGCCTTGCAGATTCCTGTTAATGCAATGAGATCCCAAGTCATCAAAAAACTACTTTGTAGTAGTCACTTCATTTTCATTTCTACTTGCCTGAATCAGTTTAAACTCCATAGAAAGATCATCAGAGACATTAAGGATTGCTCTAATGTGTTTCCAAAATGAATCACCATTGAGGATTTAAAAGTAAAATTTTAATGCAGAAAGAACAAATACATCCAATTCTTTTAGTTTGTGTGAATAGAGCTGCACTCTCCTTCATGGAAATCACACCTAGAAGTCAAAACTAGGGAATTCATCCAACCAGCCTAGCATGCAGATTTTGTTAGTTCCACAGTCAAAAAATCAGTCTGGCATATTGATGCAGAAAACCTGATAGAAATAGTTACTTGAACTCCAGAAAACTTATAGTATTTACTATTTGGAAACTGGAAGTTTTCCTGGCAGCAGTCAATGCATCTTCTTCAGCAAGAAGCAAATACCAGTAACCATAGTTAGCTTGCCCAAAAGGACTTTTTTGGTGGCAAAAATCAGAAAATGATTTCCCCCCTACCAAAGATTAAAAGACCATAAGAACACCAGTGACAAGGAACTTCATCTAAATTGCAAATGGGCCAAAATAATTTATAACATCCAAATCATGCAAAATCAAGATGAAATCGGTCTTCTGAGCTGATGAAGACCATAGATATGGTATCTACCTCAAAAAAAAAAAAAAAAAAAAAAAAAAAAAAAAAAAAAAAAACTTAAAAAGTTAGAAAGAACTAAATCAAACTCTACTAGGCCATCTTTCCATTTGAATAAATTTGGAATAGCAAGGGTGATGAAATGGTCAAATTGCTCTGTGCAGCACTATTCCTCAAAACTTGTTTGTAGAAACTTCTTCCCTTCATAGGTTGTTTACTTTTCTTAAGATACTTCCCTTGACAAGATTTCAACAAATGATCAAAATGTGAAAGCCATCATATGGTTGCATCATGTGCGGGACATACCCCTTTAAAGGATATATTTTCAAATAGTTTAGAAGAATGAGAAATATTCATGTAACCATATTCTTATTTTCATTTTTCATCAGTCTCCAAACTTAAAGGAGCTCAACTAAACCTCTAGTATATTCATGCTTGGTGCAGGTTACTCTAGGTACACTCTCAGCAGTTTACAGCTCATGATAGCTTTCTTTTTTCTATATAGGCTAGCTTATATTTCATGAACATGGGGTTATCCCTCTTTATATTTCATATCATACATATGTTATTCACAAAATGAGTATGTGTATGTGCATGTGTGTGTGTGTGTGTGTGTGTGTGTGGGCACATAGAGAGAGAGAGAGAGAGAGAGAGAGAGGGAGAGAGAGAGGTGTACCTCATTTATATCATACTTCAACTCACGGAGTCTCTCACCCCAGAAGTTGATGTCCCACTGCTTCAAATCATTAGCCTCTATAGCATCTTGAGCTTTAGCTAAATTTTCAAGGTCTTCCATGTCTACAAATCATAAAAAACCAATCAAACTACCAAAACCTTGTTTGAAATAAGATTCTTTTGGCCAGAAAAATAATTATCATGAGGTTTGATCTTGTCTGTCTCTCAAAAGCAATCCCACACTCCATCAGCCCCAACTATTACCCCTAAAACAATTGCCAGGTAGATGGTTGATGGTCATTTTAATACTTCTTAGATATGGGTGGTAGTGCTGATTCCCAAAAAAGTAGCATATTTTTTGTTCAAGAAATTGCATAATTTCCTCAGTATTGTAGCTTGTGTTTAGGCTCTTAGGGTTTAAGTAGGAACTTACCAACTACTCTAGTTGTTTGGAATTAGGTTCGAGTCAAAATAGTCCTAGGTTGCATCTCTATTAGGAGTTTTGGGTTACACTCCCTATCCTTTTACATAGTGATAATTTTTCCAATGAACCTGGTAAGTGGGGTTCATTAACTTTTGTACATTGTAAATGTCTATCCACTTTGTACGGTCTCTTGGCAAAATATCAAGAAAAATGATGAGGTCTGAGAATCATAAGGGTTCCGGAGCTCCCAAAGAAAATGAAACCAAACTACATATCTATTTGCATAACTGTAATTATTTTCTACCATAGCCAGATGCCAGATAATTAAAGCATGAATAACAGAGTATTGAAAATCTGTGGCTCAGGATTTTCTCTCTTAATAAATGAATGATGGCATAAAACATGGAGAACTTGAACAATTTGAGCCATTACAGTTCTAAGTTCTGAAAGGCAAAATACCAACTTATGACTATAAGAAAAATAAGATTTTCCACTGTAACATTCTCATATGTAATATTAAAATGCAAAAAGAAAAATTAGCCAAATACAGTGATATGTGAATGCAAATTTTCTTCATGTAATTTTCCTCTTCAATAGATCAAAAGTCCAATAAAATTATGTATCAGTATTCCATTCAAGCTTCCAAATAGCAACCAGGCAGCACGCTACCTTGAATTGCGGCATTCCAAGAAGCACTTCGAAGGTCCTCTATAAGCTCCTCTGCTTTATTTATGGTAGCCATTTTCATTTCCATGCTTACCTATGATAAACTTCTGTTAAGTCTCTAAAATAAGAGCACAGCAAACTGTAAACATCATACCTCAGCATAATTATTGTAGCCAAGAAGCTTTGCCTTCTCCAATTTAAGCTTCAAAATTCGTGCAATAATTGGTGTGTTATTGTGATCTCCACTTGATGCACGAGCAACATAAGAACGGTATACTTCTTCACGTAAAGATCGATTCCGTGCATGTTGCATAACAGAGCGATAGCTTGGAGCATCCAACGTAAGTACCCATGGCCCATTTTCAGCTGTAGCATCTTTATGTCCCTAATATGATCATGGATATAAAGCTATAAGAGAGAATGAAAGCCAATGTAAAATGATGAGGAAATAACTTGACTAATACAAAAAAGTAATATCGTACAGAAAAATTTTAACATGATATACCTTGGACAATGCCATTTCTGCAGCCATTGCAAGTGCAGTAGCAGGCAACCCTTCAATGTCTTTCTTATCTGTGATTAATTTTTCAAACTGCTTTGTGGAGTCCAAAATATTTTCCTCAAACTTCTGTGATAGCTTTTCCAACTCCTGCAAATTAATCCAGAAGGATAATTTGTTCCACAAAATGAGAAGAACAAGCTCTAGGTCATAAACTTCACTTGAAAAAATTATTTTGCACAGCCTATAAGTTGTCATTGAATTTCTTCAATAAAAACTAATGGTCATTTCAGTTCAATTTTTTAACGTAAGGATGTCTTAATTAATCTTTTCAAATTTAGTATATTGTGCTGTTTCAAATATCCATTTTTTTAACAAATTTAATATTTTTAATTATTAAACAAATTTACTCTTCTTTATGTTGACATGGAAAATATAGAAGGGCTTTCCATCCCAGGACCTCCTACCCCTCATTTCTCATAAACCTAGAGAGATTGATATCTTTGTTTTCATCTTTTCTTTCCCATTTGAAACTTTTCTTTCACTACTTTGAGCATTCTCTAATCCATCTGATTTCACTATGGTCTCTCCTCCAGTTGACTCCCTCCCTCTCCACCCTCACCCTAAAAAAACAAAGAAGAAAAAAACCAAAGAACCTTATTCTTGAGTTTGAAAAAAAATTATTTGATTGGCATATGGGCTCAGAAAATTTGCCTCTTAACTTTTTGGTTTATAGATAACATTTATTCAAGTGACCAATTTATCTGAACTTGAAGATTAAATGAAAAAACAACCAAATATGATTGTAAAATAGTTGCATGATATTTCAATTGAATTGACTTCTTGATGTTCAGATTCAAAACTCATTGATGTTGATAATTTTTCTATATCAAGAATAACAAAACGAAGTTACATCAGCATTGAGAATATACAATCTAAACTTAAATCATTGAAAGGATAAACCTGGTTTAGTGCTCCAAAATTCCTTCTTCTTTTCCTTAGCTTTACCTTTTCTAGTCACTTATTGATTTAAAAGCTCAGTAACTAACCTGTTGAATTTCATTGAAGTATTCTCTTTTATTATCTTCAAGAGAAACACCATTAAGAACTGCCTCCTTTATTTGAGCTGCCATGATACATAGATCTCTTCATCACAAGAATTATCAACCAGCACAAGCTGAATATTTTCATGTACCATTCAAATGTGTCGCAAACACATTTTTTCTTTTTTAAGTTTCCATAAATAGTGTAGCAATCACATAAATTGTAAAGATCAAGATATATACAATGTGAATTTAGTCCATTCATTAGTCACATTTATTATCTTTTGGAGGCAAACAAGGATGTAGTTAGCATTCACCATAGGACAACATGTCATTGCTTTTAAAATAGGCTACACACAAGATTTGTGAGGTAAATGGGAACACAAGGTTCAAAATCCAAAAGACCAGCATGGCTAAACAGAAACAGCACTGGCAGCGAATGGGGGTTGGGTTGGGTTGAGTTAGTTTAGTCTGATTCAAAATTGTCCAAACTGAAACCCTGCTTTCTAACTAGTTTATGCTAAGAACTACCTGTTTAAAACATAGAAGCAATGCATTGAAATAATTAAGAAATTTATAGTCATGTTTAACTAGAACAAAATAGGTCTAAACAGAATCAGAGCTCGGGAGAGAACCAGACCAAGCTTCATAGGGACACATGACTAGAAAATTGAATATGACAACTGATGCAGTGAAACTGGTACCACATGGGCACCCGTAGCATTTGAAAAGACAAAGATGTTTCAAATTTAGTTTTAAGCTTCGTTGTTAATTCTATATCAATATTTTCATGGTTTTTTTTATTATTTTGATAAATTTTAAAATAAGCTCATTGAGTACATTACAATGTCCATACTTTCTTATCCTTGCCTTCCCTAGCTATAGCAGAGTCATAAACCTTATTAAAATTGCATCATTAGCACCTTCACTTCCCAATCTTGAAGCCACCTCGCAAAATTCCTTTAAAAAGTTATAATTAAGCTCCAAAACTTTTCATGTAACCATGAAAACTTTAGGGATATTGAGAAGCTGAAACTAGAACAGGACAGGAGTGGTCAGAGATTGAAATCCACTGTTCTGGACCAGTGACTTTTATTAATGTTTCTTAAGACTGCTTGTAATTAACCTTTTTTTTTTCTCTTTTTGTCTAAGGAATTAATTCTGTGAATTAAAGCTCATTTTATTAGTCTCCAACTTTAATTGTCTTGCAGTTTTTTCTTATTCTCTACTATTTCTTTTGTTAGAGATCATCACTGATGAAAGTTTGCACCTATTTCAGCAATTGGCTGGTGGATTTAATCAATCTCATTGCATAATTTTTAAGCCCCAATATGTAGGAGCATGTGATGATTGACAAAACCACAAAACTTGAAGGAATCTCATACAAAAGCTACAGAATAAGGCAAGACGCAAAATCAAAGAGATTTTGTGATGTTGTGGTGATAACATTTTGAGCAACTGACAACCCTTTAAAGTGCTAAATTTAGCAACATTCTATCACAAAAGGGATATTGTAATATTGTATGAGCTCTAAAATCCATGAAACTAAGAAACAGTTAATTTGAAAAGAAAATAATGATTTTCCCCACACCATAAGCAAGCAAATATTCTGAACCAAAACAAGGTACCACAATCACAGATAACCAAGTAATGCCTCTGTCAAAGTTTTAGGAGGTAGTTAGGATGTTTTATTTTTCTATTAAATAAAATCTAAAGTTAGTAATTCAGATTGTAGTTAGGGGGTTTCCTATTTTTATGCAGTAGTTAGATTTCCTATTTTACAGCTGAATTGGTTATAGAGCTGGTAACTAGTTCCTGCTATATATCTATGTACTCATATTTTATGAGATTCAAAAAGAACAATTACTTTTCTTCTCAAAAATTACAACCTCTTATAATGCAAACAAGTTTAACTAACCTTCCACAATGCGCTTACGAGCATCATTCAGAGCTTCCCAATCTGAAGATTCTCGAATAGCTCTGAATGCATTATAAATGGGTTTGCTTTGGCCCAACCTGAGCTGAAATTCAACCTTTGCTGGCTGTAGACAAAACAATTCAGGTGGAAATTCAACAACATTGAAGACATCGTCTTTATTTCATTTGTGGGCACTAAAAATAACACAGACCTGAACTTCTTCTATGGCAGATCGCAGCTCAGGTGAGTCCTTCACAGAATTGAGATGATTTACAATTCCCCAAACAACTGACAATCTATCTATGATCTTTTCCAATGGTTCAACCAATTTAGGCCATGTTGGCTCAACTGTAGTCTCCAACTCAACCAAATCACTCTCCTGCACTCTAGAAATCACATATTACTTCACAATAGATGTAAAATTGATGAACATAAAAATTAAATAAAATAAAATAAAATAAAATAAAATAAAAACAGAGGAAAAGGAAGAACAACAATTCTTCATTTAGTTTTGAGAAAATGCAGGAAAAGAAACTGAAACTTTGACTTTTGTGAGTTTTTCTATACTGATCACTGAAAGAGCATAAAACTCAGTGTCAACTGACTGCTTACCTGAGGAGAGACTCCCCCACAGCAAGCAAACAAAGTTAGTTGAAAATGGAGCGCAGTACAAAGTAGAATTTCCCGCGCTCCATTCGATAGGAAACAAGCACATGGGAAAATACGGGAAACCAAGATCGAAACTTTCTTGGAAAAAAAAAAAAAAAAGACAAAAATCCCATCCAACTAAATCTAATGCAAGTATGTAGCTCAATTAAGGTGTCTTTATGTTGAAAATGAGGCTGTTTCCTATTGGGGTCTAGCCCCATGGGGAATAACCCAATAAATATTTTTTTTGGGCTTTGGCTTTATTAATTTTATGAGTCTATGTGGCGGTTTTGCTCATCAGATTTTTTAACAGAGCAGTTTTTAGGGTTTTTTTTCTTCTCTTCTATGTTAAAAAAGAAGAAGAAAAAACATATTGGATTGTTTTATGCCTTTGTTGGTCAATAATTATTTCCATATCTCAAAGAATGTGCCATGGTGGGAAGAACACTGCTTCCCAACACTTCCGTTTAGAAACTCAAATAACATAAAACTACTCGGTTGAATACAAATATTTAGCTCAATCCAGGTAATTTTTTTATTATGTATAAGTGAAAACAAAACATAGCACAAAACTCAAATTTTTTTTTTCTATTTTCCTTAATTTTCTCATCAACAAGCCCGAAGTAATCACAAGGTGAAGCTTAGCACACAACAGAATAAGAAATGCTCCGATCTACTACCCAGAAAATGTGGAAAATAAATGAAAAATAATTTTTGAAACCTGATGCGAGTTCTCACAAATTAAAATCCAAAACATAGTAAAACACGATGCTCAATATTTTCACTTCTTTCCTTCTTTTTCTTTTTCTTTTTCTTTTTTTCTCTCTCAGTTTTCCCAGGAACCAAACAGAAGATAATCAGAAAACGGAAAATCAGAGTCAACGCTCCGTTATACTACTTATAAATCATCCAATGGAACTAAATATTTCGGCCTCATGTCAGTTTCTCGTAATTTTCTCTTCTTCTTCTTCTTTTTTATTTTTTTGTTTTTTGTTTTTTCCTCAGTTTTCTAAGCAAACAAAAAGAGGATAATCGGAGAATACAGCTCACCAGTTTCGCTAAGAGCGATCGGAAGGCGGGACGGATGTGTTTGGGCTCGATCACATCGAACGGTGGAAAAACGAAATCTTCTAACAAAGGATTGCGTTCGGCCGCCATGGATTCGTCTGAGAAGAGGTTGGAAGCTGTAAGTGGAAGCTGAAATCGACCCGCTTTAAGACAGTTTGACGACTTTTGGAGGCCTTCCACTCGAACAGTTACAAACGGTTGATGTTCTGTGAGACTGCAGCCAGCTTGAGACACATTTTTAATATTCATTATTATTATTATTATTATTATGATGTCATGATCGGAAAATCCCAAGTGATGGATCCCAATACTATCACTCGGTGGGTAATACCTTGAATTCATGCTTTGGGGAAGTAATGAATTTAAGGGCATGGGGCATTCCTTGCCTACATGCACTTTGATGCTTTTTTTTTTTTCTAAAAAAAATTATAATATTAAATAAAATTATTTATAAAATTATTTTAAATTAAATAATTAATTTTTTTCATTTTCAATATATTCACAATTAAATATTATATATATATATTTCCTTTAATAAAATTTAAAATATTAATATACTTATGATAAATATTAATAGTCATGAGTTCAAATTAGAGTAATATATATATATATAGTATGATATTTAAAAATAAATAATAAAAAATAGAAATAAAGAATAAGATGTTAGATATGATTGATAATAATATCAAAAAGATGATAAAAACCCAAGATGATTGTAATAATAAAAGGAAAGTAATGTAAAATATAAAAACAAATGATACAAAATAAAAATAACTATAAAAGAAAAAGGATATTTTAATATACTTGTAATAACAAAAGGACTCACTCTTCAAGGATATTTCTAGCTATATATAACATACATAGTAATTTTTCAATCATATTAAAATTTTACTTTCTTTTTTGCTATGAAGCAATAGAGATGAATTAAAACCAACTTGTTCAATGGAATCATCATGGGTAAGGTGAAAAGCATGCATAGTTTAACTTTTTATCGTAAGGTATCAGGTTTTATGCCATTGATAAAGAATTAATTTTATTTTTCTTAAAGAGAAAGATGATGAATTAAAGCTTACCCATGAACAACATTCAAGAAGTGAAATATATTTTATCCTCTTTAACTTATCACGTGTTTTACACTTTATCCACTTGTTTTTAAAATTTAATAACTTACCTTTCAAATTTCTTTAAGACTAACACTACACCTTTTTTATTAGACGAAGTTACTTTCAATAAACAAAAATGTCACATATTCTACACATAACTTAATAAGTGAAGGTAAAATTGTTATTTAAAATATTAAAGCCCTAAAACCATTTCAGTCTTTATTCTTCTTCCTCTAAAAACCCAAAAACCTTTTTATTTGAAGTTTGAATTTTTTCCACTCTCACTTTCACCTTTTCTTTCTTCTTTTGCTGCCATTTTTCTTTATAAAAAAAGATTGATAAAAATATATAATGAAATAGTAAAGATTTTCTTATAATATCATTGTTTTTCCTCTTTTGTTGTTTTTTTCCACCACCATTATGCCATAGATCTACTCCTAGGCATTCATATCTAGGGCACCTTGATTTAACGTGTTTCTTGATTTGAGAAACTCGCAGAGCATTGTCTTGATGAAATCGATAACACAAGTCATTCCAAATTTGACAATAGTGGGAATATACAACAAACTATCAACTGTATCTTGAACTACAATATTGAGAAGCTAAGAAATCACAATACTATTGCAACAGGTCTAAATACCCAAAAAAGATTATCGGTTGTTGGTTGAAAGATGTTTCCAAAAAATGAGGTCCCAATGATTTGCCAATTTGCAGCACCTCTCGCCATCAACTTAGAAGAAGGAAAGAAAGAGGGTGTAGGGAAGTAACAACGGATTCATTGCTCTGATACCATATTAAAAAGTGAATAGAAAAACTTATTTCTATTTCTTCTTTAGAAAAGAGCAATTCAAAGGAGAATATATGGAGGAAAAAAAAAACATTTTGTTACCCATGGTAACTGCTTTCCAACTCACCATAACAACACACAAAAAAAAAAAAACCAAAACAATAAGCAAAAATTCTGACTAATTTAATATTGGTGGATATTTTGCTGAGTAAAGTTTAGTTTTTCTATTTCTTGGGAAGTAAATAATAAAAAATGACATATTTGAGCTTTCGTATACTTTCTTGGCAACCAAATAGAGGGTTGCTTTAAAATGGGTGTTGTTTGAATGTTCAATACCCAATTGTGTGTGTGTGTGTTTTTTTTAATCATTTTTTTACTAGGCATTTGACAATACATTTTTATAATTTGTAGTTGAAAATAAAAACTCAATTCTTAATTAATTTAAATTGAACTCAATAACCAAAAATACATCTAATTATTCATTAGAAGAAAATGAAGAATTTGAATTCTTGCTAAAATATAGCAATTTTTAATTTGATCTACTTAAAAAAATGAAATGAGAAAGAAAAAGATGAATATATATATATATATATATAATGGTTGAAAATATAAGAAACCACTAACATAAAAATATACGATCAATTAATTTTGAATGAGGTAAATTATTTTGAAATTTTATTTATTTTTATGCATGGTTAATTAATGAATTATATTTTTAATTATGTAATAGTAAGAGATAAAGAAATGGGTGGATTAATAAAAATGTTGAATTCTTAAAATATTAGAGTAAAAATGGTTAAAACGCTAGAGGATCATAGAATCATGGAGAGTTTTTTTCAATATGGGTATAATATATTGGTTAGAAACTACTACTAGAGGGATCATAATCTTTTGAAAAATAATATATTGGTCTTAGTCCCATTTGGGGTAGCCCATCACTAATATTTTATTTGGGCTTTGTCTTTATTTAGTTTATGAGAGTCTACGTGGTGGCAAGAACATAATTATTCCCAACACTTTCATTTATTAGGAACTCAAATTACATAAGCCTACTCCGTTGGATCCAAATATTTTGCTGACGTGGTGTTTATTTTTTATTTTATTTTTATTTTTATTTTAAATTAAAATTAAAACTAAATAATGTTTAATAGTATTAAAAATTAAATTATTTATTTTTTAATATTTTATGTTTATTAAATATTAAAAATAAATAAAAATCAACATATTCCTTTTAATATTCAAAACAGCTAAAATATTTTAAATAAGTAATAATTTAGAAAAAGAAAAACAAATAATTTAAAATATGAAAATAAGTTATTTTTAACAAAAAGTTAAAAAATATAAATACCACTCCATCCAATTAACTTTTTTTTATTATGCATAGATGAAAACAAGATAACACTTGAAATCTTCTTTTCTATTTTTTTCTTAATTTTCTCATCAACAATCTCGAGAGGATAAAGAATGGATTTAATTTGTTGTAATATGATGTTTAAAATTATCCTTTAACCAATCAACTTACAACGAATAGAATAGTTCGTATTAGTTAACGAGATTCATAAATATTCCTTCAAACTTTTGGTTGATACGATATAACATGGATAAGATAAAAAAATATATATATTATATAATATCCCATATTTAATTAGTAATAAAATAGGATAAGAGATGAAAACCAAACATATATCCCATATTTGATTAGTAATGAGATAAGATAAGTGATAAGAACCTAATGGAATATGATAAATGGTGGGATATATTATTATTATTATTATTATTATTATTATTATCCCATATTTGATTAGTAATGAGATAAGATAAGTGATAAGAACCTCATGGAATATGATAAGTGGTGGGATATATTATTATTATTATTATTATTTTCAATTTTACATAGGACTCATGACATGATAATGATATGGGATATACATATCTTAATATCAAAAATTTATTTTTTATCAATGTTTTATTTTTTTAGTATACTTATTTTAAAAAATAATTTTTTATTATAAATTAAATCTATGATTAAAAAAGAAAAACAAAAAAAATATTTATAAAATACTATTAATATATGATATATAAATTATTTTTATATATTAAATAATATAATATAAATTTTTTTTTATTGTAAAGTTTAAATATTTTAATTATGAATATTATTAAGCATAACAAAATTTCATTTTTTTAAATAGAAAAATATTTGAATGTGATATTATTTTTGTTTTATATATTGAAAATAATATATATTTCATATCATTTTTTATTTATTTCACAAATTAAGTATAAATATAATATAACATATTTCACTTAATATATTATCTTAAAATATTATGTCCATAGAATATGTATATCTAAGAATATTATAAAAATCATATCATATGATATGCATATCACATTCTATCATATCCCGTCAATCAAACGTAATCATTCTTATATCTAATGATATCTTATAACCCAACCGTATAGATATTGTTTACTTTAAGTTCAAATAACCTTATAACTTTAAAAACAGGCAAACACTTAACGGACTAAACAATCCTCATAGATTGTTTTTGGGATTCTAGTGGGTGGAGATAGGGACTGGATGACACCTGATCAACACTCGTAAAAAACGCACTTTTAGGTTAAACTATCCATTCACATAAAAATAAATAAATAAATAAACTATATATATATATAAATATAAGAAATGGTGATAATTAAATTAAAATAAGAATTTTATGACAATCGAAAAAGAAAAGGTTGAAGATATAAAATAACTAATATATTAAAATATAAATAACTAATTAATTTTGAATGGATTAATAAAAGCATTGGAGTATTAAAATATTGGCCATGATTTTAGGGAAACTATTACGAGAACACATTATGAGATAAATATCCTAAAAAAGGACTCCTCTTTAAAAAGGATATAAAGGATATTTCAACTAACAACATAATCCAAGTATTTTAGTTGTAGTAAAATAGAAACCTTTCCCAATGCAACACGTCTATATCAACTCTCTCTCTCCATCAACCTTTCTACCTATATATAACCTACATATTAATTTTTTAATCATACAAAAAATTTATTTTCTTTTTCGCTTTGGAGCAATGGAAGTGAATCAAAACCAATTTGTTCACTGGAATCATCAAGATGAAAGGATGGAGATGAACTACTTTGGAGCAATGGCGATGAACTTGGGAGCAACGGAGATGAATCAAAACCATGTGCAAGATGAAAGGTCGGAGATGAATTTTAGAGCAATGGAGATGAATCAAAACCATGTGCAAGATGAAAGACTGAAGATGAATTTTAGAGCAATGGAGATGAATCAAAACCATGTGCAAGATGAAAGGTTGGAGATGAATTTTAGAGCAATGGAGATGAATCAAAACCAACTTGTTCAATGGAATCATCGTGGGCAAGATGAAAGAGATGCATGCTTTCGCTCTTTACCGCCGGGTGTTAGGTTTCGTCCCTCTGAGATAGAATTAATTTTATTTTTCTTGAAGAGAAAGATGATGAATCAAAGCTTACCGATGAACAACATTCGAGAAGTTAATCTTTATCAATATAGCCCTCAAAAACTATTTGGTATGTATTACTCGATTGATTTCTCTTTTATAAAAAGATGATCTTATCTTGATTTTTATACTTATTTTGACACTTAAACTTGTTGACTTGTATGCAGAGATGTTCCAACTAGATGTAAATGAGAGGTGGTATTTCTTTACTCCAAGAGATAGGAAGTACCCAAATGGGAATAGACCCAACAGAACTGCAGGTGATGGATTCTGGAAGGCTAGTGCGCGTGATCATACCATCACCATGGATAATAACGAGACGATTGGATACAAGAAATCATTAGCTTATCACGAAGGAAAGCCTAAAAATGGGGTGAAAACAAATTGGTTAATGAAAGAGTATAGACTCTCAAAGACAGAATTGGATATGTGGGTTGTATGTGAGATATACAAAAAATCAGAAAAATCAGAGATTGTTAAGCCACATCATCAACACAACACAGTTGTTGATGATGGTGGACAAGGCTTCCTATCTGATGACTATGGCGATCAAAGGTTGTCATACGGTTATGGGGCGGCGGTACCCCAGTATGTGGAGGACCTGAAGTTGGAGCCTCAAAACCCACTGCAGGAAGTTTTGCCTCCGGGTTTCTATGCCTGGAATAATGCCTCAACATCAACGTAGTTTCACTGGTGAAGGTTTTCCCAGAGAGTTTGTACGTGAGGGGTGCATCCGCATGCTCCAACAGCATTTAATCATCAAAGCCAGCCGCATATGCCGTGGGTCACTCCACATCAATAGTGTAGAAAGCCAGCCGCTAATACTCTCACTTTCTAGTATATATCTAATCTAAGTCAGCATTCTTACTTTGGCCTAAAAGTGTAGTAGAAAACTATGAATTGAATATGAAAAGTTGAGTGTCATTTTATATATGTTGTCAAATGAGTATGTGAAAGCAAACTTTTTCCAAAAGAAGATTACTGCTTCGGTCCTACAAGAAGATACAAAACCCAAAAATAAAGACAATGTTTTAATTAATGGAGTACGTCCCGTCCAACGCTGTTGTTGCAAGAAATTTCAGAAGGTATATCTTGTGCGGCTGTGCCTTCGAAGGGAATCTGAGTACTCGTGGAGAGTTGAAGTCCATGGGTTCAGGAAGGGTTTTAGTATCTTGTATTTATCTGTTCTTGCAGCTATTTTCTTCTCGCTTATGGTCTTTGTCTTAGGCATAGGTAGCTTTTGTTGGCATTGGTTCTATGCCTACTTGCATACCCTTAATTGGCGTTGTACAAATGATCATGAATTTTCTCTCTATTTATTTGGTTTCTTTTATAGTTCTTTAATATATCTTAGAGGTTGTTAGACAATGATTTTAAAAAATATTTTTAATCTTTCTCATATTTACAAATAACTTTTTTGATAAAAAATTTTAAATGTTAAAAAGATTAAGAGTGTGTTTGTTAGTGATTTTAGGAAGCTTTTTTAACATCTTTTATATTCGAAAGATAAAAATTTTATGAGTGTTAAAAATATTAAGAATTCCTTTAGAAGTGATTTTAAAAAGTCTTTCTGATATTTCTAATACTTGAATAATAAAATAATTTATATATTAGAAATATTAAAAATGCTTCTTAAAATCATTATCAAACGAACTCTAAAAATACTAAGAATGCGATTGATAGTGATTATAAGAAGTGTTTTTAATATTTTTAATACTTAAATGATGAAAATTTTCAAATGTTATGTTATAAAGACTTCTTAAAATCACTGTGAAACCCACTCTAAAAACATTTCATAAAATCACTATTAAACACACTCTAAAAGCGCTTTCTAAAATTACTATCAAACGAATTTTGAATCCTAATGAAACACTGTTTATATTTTTGCACATCAAATTTTTTTATACTTTCAACTAAATTAAGAATTTTTTTATGACAAAAATAACTATTAATTAAATAACCAAAATAACCTTAATATTAGCATTATCCATAACTATACTTTAAGGCATTCTTAAGTGTATTTGAAGCTATACTTTTATACATGCTTAGAAGCATATGAAACTATACTTTTATACATGCTTAAAGACATTTAGAACTTCTAAATGTACTTTGGCTTGCAAGTTCGTAAGAAATTCATTATTATTATTTTTTCCATTTCTTTTTCATTTTTCTCAAATCTTTTTACTTTTAAAAGAGTTCTAAATCATTCCTAACTATTTTTCCACTATCTTTACAACATTTTTTAAAAAAATCAAAATTAATATAAATCATAGACACTAAAATATATTCACTCGAAGAAATGATTTTGCCTCACGGTTTGTAGGGAAGAGGAAAGTAGGTATGGAAGAGAATAAGAATGAAATTTCAAATATGCTTAAAAAAGAATTTAGGTGGATGTGATATTAGTATTAATGTTTTGAAGTGGATTTATAAATAGAATGGGTGAGTAGAGTGGTCATGAGGGTACAAATATAATTTCTCCACATGAAAATGCACCTACGAATTTATTAAAAAATTGTAAAATTATCTTGGCCCTCTCTCATGAGTCAATCAAGAAGTAAATTGATTAAAAAAATTTTGGTAAATCATTGATTCATCTAGTGTTTAAATATATGATTCATTTACAAATTTATTAGATTGAAAATTTATGATGTTTAAAAATTTATAGATTCAATGTTACGTTCAGTAAAGATTTATGATACATGTACGTATTGGGTGTACTCAGCGTGTTCGCGTCTATTATTATTTTTATTAAAAATATTATAAATTTCTTTTATCATTATTAAAATATCGACTTCCAAATTTTAAAAATAAAAAAATTGTATAAAATAATATTTTGTTATGGAATTTCTTATATTTAAAAACAAATTTTTTGTCATGAACTTTGGGTGTTTAAAAGTAATATTTTATTAAAAAAATTTTCATGTCTAGGAATAATTTTGTCCTGAAAATTTTTTATACTTAAAAATAATCTTTTAGTATGATTTTTTTTTTTTTTACTTAAAATATGAAAAATTTTCATACCTAAAAATTCTTCATTAGAAGAAAATGAAGAATTTGAATTCTTCCTAGAATATAACAATTTTTAATTTGATCTACTTAAAAAAAAAAAAGTAATATATATATATAATGGTTGAAAATATAAGAAACAACTAACATAAAAATATACAATCAATTAATTTTGAATGAGGTAAATTATTTTGAAAATTTATTTATTTTTATGCATGGTTAATTAACGAATTATATTTTTAATTATGTAATAGTAAGAGATAAAGAAATAGGTGGATTAATAAAAATGTTGAATTCTTAAAATATTAGAGTAAAAATGGATAAAACGCTAGAGGATCATAGAATCATGTAGACTTTTTTCAATATGGGTATAATATATTGGTTGGAAACTACTACAAGAGGGTGCATGTTAGGAGATCATAATCTTTTGAAAAATAATATATTGGTCTTATCCCATGTGGAGTAGCCCATCACTAATATTTTATTTGGGCTTTGTCTTTATTTATTTTATGAGAGTCTACGTGGCGCGGTTTTTACAAAATCATATTTGATTACTTTATGCTTTTGTTGATCCATGATTATTTCCATATCTCGAAGAAGGTGCCAAGGTGGCAAGAACATAATTATTCCCAATTCATTTATTAGGAACTCAAATTACATAAGCCTACTCCGTTGGATCCAAAAATTTTGCTGACGTGGTGTTTATTTTTTTATTTTTTATTTTAAATTAAAATTAAAACTAAATAATGTTTAATAATATTAAAAATTAAATTTTTTATTTTTTAATATTTTATTTTTATTAAATATTAAAAAATAAATAAAAATCAACATATTCCTTTTAATATTCAAAAAAAGTAAATTTTTTGAAATAAGTAATAATTTAGAAAAAAAAAACAAACAATTTAAAATATGAAAATAAGTTATTTTTAACAAAAAGTTAAAAATATAAATACGACTCAGTCCAATTGACTTTTTTTATTATACATAGATGAAAACAAGATAAAACTCAAAATCTTCTTTTCTATTTTTCCTTAATTTTTTCATCAACAATCTATGGATTTAATTTGTTGTCATATGATGTTTAAAATTATCCTTTAACCAATCAACTTACAACGAATAGAATAAAAATAAAGGAAAACAAATTTGAATAATGGATGAAATGAAGTTCAAATATAAAAGAAGAAAATTTACATAACTTGAATAATTTTTTTTTATTTTTCATTTTTTAAACGTGGAAAATGTTTTCTTTTTTAAATCTTTTCCATTAGTTAATGGGATTTATAAATATTCCTTCAAATTTTTTGTTGATACGATATAACATTAGATAAGATAAAAAATAAATAAAAAATGAGATATTATATGATATTCCATATTTAGTTAGTAATAAGATAGGATAAGGGATGAAAGCCAAACATATATCCCATATTTGGTTAGTAATGAGATAAGATAAGTGATAAGAACCTAATATGGAATATGATAAGTGGTGGGATGTATTATTATTATTATTATTATTATTATTATTATTATTATTATTATTATTATTATTATTATTATTATTATTATCAATTCTAACTCATGACATGATATGGGCAAGGATGAAAGTTTCCATTTTTTCGCGGAAATTTCGCCGAAATTTCGGGTTTCGGTGGCCGGCGATACGAAAGAGGGGGGCGAAATGTCGACGGGAGAAATTTCGCCAAATTTCTGTTAAAATCGGCGAAAAAATCACCGAAACATGGCTGCAAGCAAAAAATCGGTGAAATTTCGGTTTGTATCGCCGATTTTTCGGGAAATTTCCCGATATTTCCTACCAGTCCAGCCCGCGCACAGGATACAAAATCTGTCCAATTTTTATTTTTTTTTAAAAAAACATAAGATGTTCCTTGGTAATCTGATCATGACTTGCAGGCAAAGGTTGTTTTTCAGCCTGGCTCAAAAATCGTGGATTTAGGGTTCGTGAAATTTAAATCCAATGGCACAAAAGCAAAGCGACCCTAGAACAGATCAGAAAACACAGGGAGAAAAAAAAAAAAAAAAAAAAAACAATTTTTTTGGTTTTCCTTGAGGGTTTTGCATGGATTTTCTCGGAAATCAAACGAGGATGAATTTTCTCGGAAATCAAACGAGGATGAATTTTCCCGGAAATCGAATGGGGGATGGATTTTCTTGGGAATCAACCAGGGGTTGCAAAAAAAAAAAAAAAAAAAGTAATAAATGATTAGATTAGAACCTGCGAGGATTGAGAGTGAAAGAGGAAATTGGGGCCGATTCTCTCGTCCGGAGGGCAGCTTCAGCCAAGGGCTTTTTGATGCCCGAGTGAGAGAAGCGGGTCTTCAGCAAAGGGCTTTTCGGATGGGTGGCCTTTTGATTTTTTAAAAATTTAGTAGAGATAAAAAAAAAAAAAAAAATGGAAACAAATCATGACTCCATGGTGATGGTCCAAAGTGAATTTGGATGTGATCCAACGATCCAAAGTGAACCTATGCGATAATATATATAAATTATTGGTATTTAATGAAATCAAGTTAATATATATAAATTATTTATATTAATAAAATCAAAATTTTTATGAAGCTCGATAATAAATGCTTAATTACAAAATTCATATTTTTTATTGACATATATAATATAATTATATATAATATCGCAAATCATATAATATATATATCAAATTATTCAACAAAATAAATTTAAATTATCTATTATACTTCTAATTACATTGTTATGATGTTTTTTTTTTATATTTTTATGAACTTTTATCAATTTTTTGCCTATTAAAATTTTTTTTCCAAAATATCTGTCGATATTTCTCCGATATATCTGATATATCCGTAAAATCAAGTTATCGATATATCCATGATTACCGATATTTTCATCATTGGATATGGGATATACATATCTTAATATCAAAAATTTATTTTTTATCAATGTTTTATTTTTTTAGTATACTTATTTTAAAAAATAATTTTTTTTATTATAAATTAAATCTATGATTAAAAAATTATAAAATCGTATTAATATATGATATATAAATTATTTTTATATATTAAATAATATAATATAAATTTTTTATTTATAAAGTTTAAATATTTTAATCATGAATATTATTAAGCATAACAAAATTTCATTTTTTTAAATAGAAAATATTTGAATGTGATATTATTTTTGTTTTAAATATTGAAAATAATATATATTTCATGTCATTTTTTATTTATTTCACAAATTAAGTATAAATATAATATAATATAACATATTTCACCTAATATGTTATCTTAAAATATTATGTTCATAGAATATGTATATTTAAGAATATTATAGAAATCATATCCTATGATATGCATATCACATTCTATCATATCCCGTCAACCAAACGTAATCATTCTGATATCTTATAACCCAATCGTATAAATATTGTTTACTTTAAATTCAAAGAACCTTATAACTTTAAAACAGACAAACACTCGAGGGACTTAACAACCCTCGTAGATTGTATTTGGGATTCTAGTGGGGGGAGATAGGGAGTGGATGACACAACTTTGGTAAAAAAAAAAATGAATCATTAATTAACCACACTCTTAGGTTAAACTATCCATTCACGTAAAAATAAAAAAAATAAACTATATATATATATAAGAAACGGTGATAATTAAATTAAAATAAGAATTTTATGACAACCGGAAAAGAAAAGGTTGAAGATATAAAATAACTAATATATTAAAATATAAATAACTAATTAATTTTGAATGGATTAATAAAAGCATTGGAGTATTAAAATATTAGCCATGATTTTAGGGAAACTATTACGAGAGCACATTATGAAATAAATATTCTAAAAAAAAGGACTCCTCTTTAAAAAGGATAGAAAGGATATTTCAACTAACAACATAATCCAAGTATTTTAGTTGTAGTAAAATAGAAACCTTTCCCAATGCAACACGTCTATATCAACTCTCTCTCTCCATCAACCTTTCTACCTATATATAACCTACATACTAATTTTTTAATCATACAAAAAATTTATTTTCTTTTTCACTTTGGAGCAATGGAGGCGAATCAAAACCAATTTGTTCATTGGAATCATCAAGATGAAAGGATGGAGATGAACTACTTTGGAGCAATGGAGATGAACTTGGGAGCAACGGAGATGAATCAAAACCGTGTGCAGGATGAAAGGTCGGAGACGAATTTTAGAGCAATGGAGATGAATCAAAACCAACTTGTTCAATAGAATCATCGTGGGCAAGATGAAAGAGATGCATGCTTTCGCTCTTTACCGCCGGGTGTTAGGTTTCGTCCCTCTGAGATAGAATTAATTTTATTTTTCTTGAAGAGAAAGATGATGAATCAAAGCTTACCGATGAACAACATTCGAGAAGTTAATCTTTATCAATATAGCCCTCAAAAACTATTTGGTATGTAGTACTCGATTGATTTCTCTTTTATAAAAAGATGATCTTATCTTGATTTTTATACTTATTTTGACACTTAAACTTGTTGACTTATATGCAGAGATGTTCCAACTAGATGTAAATGAGAGGTGGTATTTCTTTACTCCAAGAGATAGGAAGTACCCAAATGGGAATAGACCCAACAGAACTGCAGGTGATGGATTCTGGAAGGCTAGTGCGCGTGATCATACCATCACCATGGATAATAACGAGACGATTGGATACAAGAAATCATTAGCTTATCACGAAGGAAAGCCTAAAAATGGGGTGAAAACAAATTGGTTAATGAAAGAGTATAGACTCTCAAAGACAGAATTGGATATGTGGGTTGTATGTGAGATATACAAAAAATCAGAAAAATCAGAGATTGTTAAGCCACATCATCAACACAACACAGTTGTTGATGATGGTGGACAAGGCTTCCTATCTGACTATGGCGATCAAAGGTTGTGATACGGTTATGGGGCGGCGGTACCCCAGTATGTGGAGGACCTGAAGTTGGAGCCTCAAAACCCACTGCAGGAAGTTTTGCTTCCGGGTTTCTATGCCTGGAATAATGCCTCAACATCAACGTAGTTTCACTGGTGAAGGTTTTCCCAGAGAGTTTGTACGTGAGGGGTGCATCCGCAAGCTCCAACAGCATCTAATCATCAAAGCCAGCCGCATATGCCGTGGGTCACTCCACATCAATAGTGTAGAAAGCCAGCCGCTAATACTCTCACTTTCTAGTATATATCTAATCTAAGTCAGCATTCTTACTTTGGCCTAAAAGTGTAGTAGAAAACTATGAATTGAATATGAAAAGTTGAGTGTCATTTTATATATGTTGTCAAATGAGTATGTGAAAGCAAACTTTTTCCAAAAGAGGATTACTGCTTCGGTCCTACAAGAAGATACAAAACCCAAAAATAAAGACAATGTTTTAATGGAGTACGTCCCGTCCAACGCTGTTGTTGCAAGAAATTTCAGAAGGTAGCCATCTTGTGCCTTCGAAGGGAATCTGAGTACTCGTGGAGAGTTGGAGTCCATGGGTTCATGAAGGGTTTTAGTATCTTGGATTTACCTGTTCTTGCAGCTATTTTCTTCTCGCTTATGGTCTTTGTCTTAGGCATAGGTAGCTTTTGTTGGCATTGGTTCTATGCCTACTTGCATACCCTTAATTGGCGTTGTACAAATGATCATGAATTTTCTTTCTATTTATTTGGTTTCTTTATAGTTCTTTAATATATCATAGAGGTTGTTAGAAAATGATTTTAAAAAATATTTTTAATGTTTCTAATATTTGCAAATAACTCTTTTGATAAAAAAATTTAAGGGCTAGAAATATTAAGAGTGTGTTTGTTAGTGATTTTATGAAGCGTTTTTAACATCTTTAATACTTGAAAGATAAAAATTTAAAAAGATTAATTAAGAGTGCGTTTATAAGTGATTTTAAAAAGTCTTTCTAATATTTGAATAATAAAATTTTTTATATATTAGAAATATTAAAAATGTTTCTTAAAATCATTATCAAACGAATTCTAAAAATACTAAGAATGCGTTTGGTGGTGATTATAAGAAGTGTTTTTAATATTTTTAATACTCAAATGATGAAAATTTTCAAATGTTATGTTATAAATACTTCCTAAAATCACTGTGAAACGCACTCTAAAAACACTTCCTAAAATCACTGTTAAACACACTCTAAAGCGCTTTCCAAAATTATTATCAAATAAATTTGTAATCCTAATGATACACTCATTATATTTCCACACATCAAATTTTTTTATACTTTCAACTAAATTAAGAATTTTTTTATGACAAAAATAACTATTAATTAAATAACCAAAATAACCTTAATATTAGCATTATCCATAACTATACTTTAAGGCATTCTTAAGTGTATTTGAAGCTATACTTTTATACATACTTAGAAGCATATGAAACTATACTTTTATACATGCTTAAAGACATTTAGAACTTCTAAATGTACTTTGGCTTGCAAGTTCGTAAGAAATTCATTATTTTTTTTCCATTTATTTTTCATTTTTCTCAAATCTTTTTACTTTTAAAAGAGTTCTAAATCATTCCTAATTATTTTCCCACTATCTTTACAACATTTTTAAAAAAATCAAAATTAATATAAATCATAGACTCTAAAATATTTTCACTCCAAGAAATGATTTTTGCCTCACGGTTTGTAGGGAAGAAGAAAATAGGTATGGAAGAGAATAAGAATGAAATTTCAAATATGCTTAAAAAAGAATTTAGGTGGATGTGATATTAGTATTAATGTTTTGAAGTGGATTTATAAATAGAATGGGTGAGTGGAGTGGTCATGAGGGTACAAATATAAGTTCTCCACATGAAAATGCACCTACGAATTTAATAAAAATTTGTAAAATTATCTTGGCCCTCTCTCATGAGTCAATCAAGAAGTAAATTGATTAAAAAAAAATCTGGTAAATCATTGATTCGTCTAATGTTTAAATATATGATTCATTTACAAATTTATTAAATCGAAAATTTATGATGTTTAAAAATTTATAGATCCAATGTCACGTTCAGTAAAGATTTATGATATATATGTACGTATTGGATGTACTTAGTGTGTTCGTGTTTCTTATTATTTTTATTAAAAATATTATAAATTTCTTTTATCATTATTAAAATATTGGCTTCCAAATTTAAAAAAAAAAAATTGGATGAAAATAATATTTTGTTATGGAATTTTTTATATTTAAAAACAATTTTTTTGTCATGAACTTTTGGGTGTTTAAAAGTAATATTTTATTAGAAAATTTTTCATGTCTAGGAATAATTTTGTCATGAAAATTTTTTTATACTTAAAAATAATTTTTAGTATGATTTTTTTTTTTTTTTTACTTAAAATATGAAAAAATTTCGTACCTAAAAATTCTTCATTAGAAGAAAATGAAGAATTTGAATTCTTCCTAGAATATAACAATTTTTAATTTGATCTAGTTAAAAAAAAAAAATTGAAATGAGAATATATATATATAATGGTTGAAAATATAAGAAACAACTAACATAAAAATATACAATCAATTAATTTTGAATGAGGTAAATTATTTTAATTTTTTATTATTTTGAAATTTTATTTATTTTTATGCATGGTTAATTAACAAATTATATTTTTAATTATGTAATAGTAAGAGATAAAGAAATGGGTGGATTAATAAAAATGTTGAATTCTTAAAATATTGGAGTAAAAATCGATAAAACGCTAGAGGATCATAGAATCATGGAGACTTTTTTCAATATGGGTATAATATATTGGTTGGAAACTACTACAAGAGGGTGCATGTTAGTGTTAGGAGATCATAATCTTTTAAAAAATAATAAATTGGTCTTAGTCCCATGTGGAGTAGCCCATCACTAATATTTTATTTGGGCTTTGTCTTTATTTAGTTTATGAGAGTCTACGTGGCGCGGTGTTTACAAAATCATATTTGATTACTTTATGCTTTTGTTGATCAATGATTATTTCCATATCTCTAAGACGGCGCCAAGGTGGCAAGAACATAATTATTCCCGACACTTTCATTTATTAGGAACTCAAATTACATAAGCCTACTCCGTTGGATCCAAATATTTTGCTGACGTGGTGTTTATTTTTTATTTTATTTTTATTTTAATTTTAAATTAAAATTAAAACTAAATAATGTTTAATAGTATTGAAAATTAAATTATTCATTTTTTAAAATTTTATTTTATTAAATATTAAAAAATAATTAAAAATCAACATATTCCTTTTAATATTCAAAAAAGCTAAAATATTTTAAATAAGTAATAATTTAGAAAAAGAAAAACAAACAATTTAAAATATGAAAATAAGTTATTTTTAACAAAAAGTTAAAAAATATAAATACCACTCCGTCCAATTAACTTTTTTTATTATGCATAGATGAAAACAAGATAAAACTCGAAATCTTCTTTTCTATTTTTCTTAATTTTCTCATCAACAATCTCGAGAGGATAAAGAATGAATTTAATTTGTTGTAATATGATGTTTAAAATTATCCTTTAACCAATCAACTTACAACGAATAGAATAAAAATATAGGAAAACAAATTTGAATAATGGATGAAATGAAGTTCATATTAGTTAACGGGATTTATAAATATTCCTTCAAACTTTTGGTTGATACGATATAACATGGATAAGATAAAAAAAAAAAAAAAAAAAAAGATATTATATAATATCCCATATTTAATTAGTAATAAAATAGGATAAGGGATGAAAACCAAACATATATCCCATATTTGATTAGTAATGAGATAAGATAAGTGATAAGAACCTGATATGGAATATGATAAGTGGTGGAATATATTATTATTATTATTATTATTATTATTATTATTATTATTATTATTATTATTATCAATTTTACATAGGACTCATGACATGATAATAATATGGGATATACATATCTTAATATCAAAAATTTATTTTTTATCAATGTTTTATTTTTTTAGTATACTTATTTTAAAAAATAATTTTTTTATTATAAATTAAATCTATGATTAAAAAAGAAAAACAAAAAAATATTTATAAAATACTATTAATATATGATATATAAATTATTTTTATATATTAAATAATATAATATAAATTTTTTTATTTGTAAAGTTTAAATATTTTAATCATGAATATTATTAAGCATAACAAAATTTCATTTTTTTTTAAATAGAAAATATTTGAATGTGATATTATTTTTGTTTTAAATATTGAAAATAATATATATTTCATATCATTTTTTTATTTATTTCACAAATTAAGTATAAATATAATATAACATATTTCACCTAATATGCTATCTTAAAATATCATGTCCATAGAATATGTATATCTAAGAATATTATAAAAATCATATCATATGATATGCATATCACATTATATCATATCCCGTCAATCAAACGTGATGACACCTGATCAACTCTCATAAAAAAAAAACGGCACTCTTAGGTTAAACTATCCATTCACGTAAAAATAAATAAATAAATAAATAAACTATATATATATATATATATATATATATATATATATATATATATATATATATATATAAGAAATGGTGATAATTAAATTAAAATAAGAATTTTATGACAACTGAAAAAGAAAAGGTTGAAGATATAAAATAACTAATATATTAAAATTTAAATAACTAATTAATTTTGAATGGATTAATAAAAGCATTGGAGTATTAAAATATTGGCCATGATTTTAGGGAAACTATTACGATAACACATTATGAGATAAATATCCTAAAAAAGGACTCCTCTTTAAAAAGGATATAAAGGATATTTCAACTAACAACATAATCCAAGTATTTTAGTTGTAGTAAAATAGAAACATTTCCCAATGCAACACGTCTATATCAACTTTCTCTCTCCATCAACCTTTCTACCTATATATAACCTACATACTAATTTTTTAATCATACAAAAAATTTATTTTCTTTTTCGCTTTGGAGCAATGGAGGCGAATCAAAACCAATTTGTTCATTGGAATCATCAAGATGAAAGGATGGAGATGAACTACTTTGGAGCAATGGAGATGAACTTGGGAGCAACGGAGATGAATCAAAACCATGTGCAGGATGAAAGGTCGGACACGAATTTTAGAGCAATGGAGATGAATCAAAACCATGTGCAAGATGAAAGGTTGGAGACGAATTTTAGAGCAATGGAGATGAATCAAAACCAACTTGTTCAATGGAATCATCGTGGGCAAGATGAAAGAGATGCATGCTTTCGCTCTTTACCGCCGGGTGTTAGGTTTCGTCCCTCTGAGATAGAATTAATTTTATTTTTCTTGAAGAGAAAGATGATGAATCAAAGCTTACCGATGAACAACATTCGAGAAGTTAATCTTTATCAATATAGCCCTCAAAAACTATTTGGTATGTAGTACTCGATTGATTTCTCTTTTATAAAAAGATGATCTTATCTTGATTTTTATACTTATTTTGACATTTAAACTTGTTGACTTGTATGCAGAGATGTTCCAACTAGATGTAAATGAGAGGTGGTATTTCTTTACTCCAAGAGATAGGAAGTACCCAAATGGGAATAGACCCAACAGAACTGCAGGTGATGGATTCTGGAAGGCTAGTGCGCGTGATCATACCATCACCATGGATGATAACGAGGCGATTGGATACAAGAAATCATTAGCTTATCACGAAGGAAAGCCTAAAAATGGAGTGAAAACAAATTGGTTAATGAAAGAGTATAGACTCTCAAAGACAGAATTGGATATGTGGGTTGTATGTGAGATATACAAAAAAACAGAAAAATCAGAGATTGTTAAGCCAGTACATCATCAACACAACACAATTGTTGATGATGGTGCACAAGGCTTCCTATCTGACTATGGTGATCAAAGGTTGTCATACGGTTATGGGGCGGCGGTACCCCAGTATGTGGAGGACCTGAAGTTGGAGCCTCAAAACCCACTGCAGGAAGTTTTGCATCCGGGTTTCTATGCCTGGAATAATGCCTCAGCATCAACGTTGTACAAATGATCATTAATTTTCTTTCTATTTATTTGGTTTCTTTTATAGTTCTTTAATATATCCTAGAGGTTGTTACCCTGATCATGAATTTTCTTTCTATTTATTTGGTTTCTTTTATAGTTCTTTAATATATCTTAGAGGTTGTCAGACAATGATTTTAAAAAATATTTTTAATCTTTTTAATATTTGTAAATAACTCTTTTGATAAAAAATTTTAAGTGCTAGAAAGATTAAGAGTTTGTTTGTTAGTGATTTTAAAAAGTTTTTTTTTAATATTTTTAATACTTGAAAGATAAAAATTTTCGAGTGTTAAAAAGATTAAGAGTGCGTTTAAGAGTGATTTTAAAATGTCTTTCTAATATTTCTAATACTTGAATAATAAAATTTTTATGTATTAGAAATATTAAAAATTCTTTTTAAAATTATTATCAAATGAACTCTAAAAATATTAAGAATGCGTTTGGTAGTGATTATAAGAAGTGTTTTAAATATTTTTAATAGTTAAATTATGAAAATTTTCAAGTGTTATATTATAAACACTTTCTAAAATCACTGTGAAACGCACTCTAAAAACATTTCCTAAAATCACTATTAAACACACCTTAAAAGTGCTTTCTAAAATTACTATCAAACGAATTTTGAATCCTAATGAAACACTATTTATATTTTTGCACATCAAATTTTTCTATACTTTCAACTAAATTAAGAATTTTTTTATGACAAAAATGACTATTAATTAAATAACCAAAATAACCTTAATATTAGCATTATCCATAACTATACTTTAAGGCATGCTTAAGTGTATTTGAAGCTATAATTTCATACATGCTTAGAAGCATATGAAACTATACTTTTATACATGCTTAAAGACGTTTAGAACTTCTAAATGTACTTTGCTTTGCAAAGTTAGTAAGAAATTCAGAATTTTTTTTACCATTTCTTTCACTTTTCTCAAATCTTTTCACTTTTAAAAGAGTTCTAAATCATTCCTAACTATTTTTCCACTATCTTTACAACATTTCTTTTTTAAATCAAAATTTATATAAATCATAGACACTAAAATATATTCACTCGAAGAAATGATTTTGCCTCAGGGTTTATAGGGAAGAGGAAAGTAGGTATGGAAGATAATAAGAATGAAATTTCAAATATGCTTAAAAAAGAATTTAGGTGGATGTGATATTAGTATTAATGTTTTGAAGTGGATTTATAAATAGAATGGGTGAGTAGAGTGGTCATGAGGGTACAAATATAAGTTCTCCAAATGAAAATGCACCCACGAATTTATAAAAAATTTGTAAAATTATCTTGGCCCTCTCTCATGAGTCATTTATCGGATCGAAAATTTATGACGTTTAAAAATTTATAGATCCAATGTCACATTGAGTAAAAATTTATGATATATGTACGTATTGGGTGTATTCAATGTGTCCGCGCGTGTTATTTTTTTTAATTATAAATAATTATAAAAATATTATAAATTTCTTTTATCATTATTAAAATATCAGTTTCCAAATTAAAAAAAAAAAAGTAAAAAAAAAAACTTTTTGGATGAAAATAATATTTTGTTATGGAATTTTTTATATTTAAAAACAATTTTTTTTGTCATCAACTTTTTGGTTTTTAAAAGTAATATTTTATTAGAAATTTTTTCATGTCTAGAAATAATTTTGTGATGAAATTTTTTTTATACTTAAAAATAATCTTTTAGTATGATTTTTTAATTTTAATTTTATTTTTTTTACTTAAAATTAATATTTTGTCATGAAAATTTTTCGTACCTAAAAGTTTTCTTTTCCAACCAATAGTTATTTGTTCTTGAAAGTAATCGTTTCACATGCATCAATTTTCCTTCTTTTTTTTTTTTTAAACCATAAACTATCAATTTTTTTTTTTAGTATTGTCAACCACAAAATGACAAATAAAAGGACTGTAAAAAGAATAATCAAAATTAATAAAGCCGAATTGAATATTATCCAAAAAGGTTCCCACTTGACTGGAGGTTTGGAACTCAGAGTCTCACATCACGAGCCTCCTGCCCAGAGATGCCACTCGCTCCATCCTCTTCTCCGCATCTTCTTCAATTCCCTGTCTCCTCACCTGCTCACCGCCTCCTCCTCTTCTCTGACCTCACCTGCGCCACATTCTTTCGCTCCTCATGGCCACCGCCATTTCCGATCTCCTTGAAGAAGGCCAATTCCTTCGTGTTTCCGATCTCCGTCCGGAGGGAGAAATGCTTCTCCAAATCAACCGAGGAGGATCTCCTGAGCGATTCGGAAACCCAAACAGGCGGAAACGACGACCGCCCGGCCTCTGTGGCTACCACTGGTGGTTCGCAGAGGATCGCGGCGTCGTCCACTGATTCTCTCTCTCTTGGAATTCGTGAGCCGGTCTATGAGGTCAGGAAGAATGTTTTTGCATTTCTGCTTTTTCGGATTTTTTATGATGGTTTGTTATTGCTGCTTGCTCTAGGTGGTAGAGGTGAAGTCGGATGGGAAGGTGTCGACTAGGAAAATCAACCGAAGACAGTTGTTGAAGTCAAGCGGTGAGTAAAAATATTTTCAATAAAGTTTGTGGTTTTGTTCTCAGTAGCATCACTAGGGTGATGAAATCAGAATTATCTTTTGCATGTCTATCCAATCTGGTTGGTACATAAATTCGATGCCAAACAAATGCTTACTCTGTACCTTTATTTTATTTTTATTTATTATTTATTCATAATGGTCAATTGCCTGATGAATCTTTAGAATTTGCATGACCTGTCACAGCTACATCTGATTTTTCTTTTCTTGTTTTTATCTTAAGGACTTCGTCCTAGAGATATACGGAGCGTGGATCCATCACTGTGGTTGACAAACTCAATGCCTTCTTTGGTGGTATTATGTCATCTTCTTCCGTGTTAGTCTGTTTGTTTCCTTTCTTTGTTTATGTTAGCTGTGCCTTCTGACTGTGCTTATTGATATGAAAATTTTACCTTTAAGAATGGACTTCATAGTGGATGATAATTTTGTGATGAATTGGTCTTTGTAATTTATTATTCTATGCAATTGCTTATAAAGTTTAGAAAGGGTTGTCATTTATTTTGTTTGTATTTTTCTCCAACATACCCATTAGATATCCAATGGAAACTTTCTGATCTACTTGATTAGGGGAGTTAAATTCTAAAAATTCAACTGAACACTGAACAGAATGCCTCTTGATAATATCCTTGATTCATTGTAAAATTGCTCTGAAGATGAAACCGTGGAGTTATTTTTTCCACTCCCAAATATAATAGTATGACCATTTGTGGCTTTTGGGAAACAGGTCTGGTGCGATTTCTATTTAATCCTGTTTTCTTATGTAATTGAAACTTAATTTTTATTTTCTTTTTTTTGTTCTTTTTTTTTTATGGGCGAAACTTAGTTTTTTAAAAATTTAGTACAGGATTCTGGCAAAAATTAAATAGTATAGGTGCAGCACCTTGTCTCATAGGCTGAAATTTGTGTTATACTTGACATTGTTTCGGTTTGGTGATTCATGTACTAGGTCCGCGAGAATGCTATACTATTAAATTTGGGATCATTGCGAGCAATAGCAATGCAAGAGAGTGTCTTTATATTTGACTATAATCGGTAATCACTGTCTCTTAGACCAGAAAATGTTTTTATCATGTGACCTGTATTTTTTTTTTTTATTTAGTACCAAATAATCCGATTAAACTATAAAATTAGTTAACTTTGCTACAATTATTGATCATTTTCAGTAAAGGAGGAAAAGCTTTCATGGATTCATTGTTGCCTCGCTTGAACCCTAAAAACATGAATGGTGGACCATCAATGCCATTTGAGCTTGAGGTTAGTTTAGTATCATACATCCTAGAATATGTTGGTCTTTGTTTGTATGTCTATTCTATTTACTTATGGTCTGTACATATTGCATACATAGTTGTTAAGTCGTAAAATGCATCATGTATCCTTTCCTTATAATATCATTTATCTTAAGTGTTCCTATGCAATAAAAAATAAATAGAGAAAAAATATGCATATATTAAAAAGTGCACATGTATTGGAAGAGTGAAGTATAAAGCAATATATAGCCAATCGATGAAAGGTAATAAGATTAAAAGAGTTAAGACATAGATATTTATCAATATCATATATATCAAAGCATTTAATACTTAGGTTGTGATAATTTAGGTTAAAAAAAATATGACGCTTATTGTATAAATTCATCACAAAATCAACAAAATAAATCTTTTGAATTAAATTTTAACTATAATCTTTAGTTCCAATTTCAATAAGTCATATACATTTGTATATATTGTTGATATTTGTTGTTGGGACCTTTTCGATAGTAGAACATCCTTTGAGGTGGGTAATGGGAGATGGGTGAAGTTTTGATAGGATGGCTAGTGTGGGGGAGGAACCCTTATGTCTATCTTTTCCCTCTCTATATGCCTTAACTTTGTCAAAAGAGGCTTGGGTAATTGATGTTTGGCAAGAACAAGGGAGGGGGACACTAGAATCCTTGTTTTGCTAAACACTTGAATGATTGGTAGTTAAACAATTTAGAAGCATTTTTCTCAGGGTTGCAAGGAAAATCTATGAAGAGGGAAGAGAAGGATAGGGTGGTGTGGATGGACTTGTGGTATAGTGTCTTTCTGGGTCGGGGTGCTCAATTCCTTTCTCAGAGGGCACTATTTGGAATTCATGGGTTTTTTCTAAAGTGAGTTTTTTGCTTCGAAAGCTAATTGGGGAAGGTATTGACCCTAGATTAGTTTCAAAATGAGAGGATGGTCATTAGCAAACAAATTTTATGTATGTAAAAGTGAATTGGAATAATTGATCACATGCCCCTTCATTGTCCCAAATCTAGGGTTTTATGGTAGTTATTTTTCTCCTTATTTGATGTCGTTTGGGTGCTTGCTTTTTCAGTTGGAGAGACTCTCTTAAGTTGGTGTGACTCCTATATGAGAAGAAAATGTGTGAAGATTTGGAGAGCCATCTTGTTGTTTATTTTTTGAATTGATGTGCATTCTAAAATGTAGAGCAGTAGTTCAATCATTGAAGAGCTACTTTGTTAGAAGTTGTCATCATGGGTTAGGATTTACATAGTAGAAGGATCGATGCCTTTAATCAGTTTTATAGATGTGGTGGGATCTATATGAGGGAGAAGGTAGGTTTTTTTTTTCTCCCTTTTGTTTTCCCTCTTTCAAGCTATGTCTCTTGTTATCCTTTGCATATGACTTATATACATGGGTGTATAGTTTTTTTAAACTTTTAATATATTCTCTTTGCTTATCAAAAAATAAACTAAAATAAGTTCTTGTGCTAGTGGAAGCGCTAATATCACATGTTATGCCCAATGGAAGTTTTAATGTCATTTGTTGGTAAAATAACATAAAAAATCATTCACACACAAAGATACATTAAGCTTTAATTGGCTTGACCAGCCATGCATACACCTACAAATGAGGAAGAATTATTCTACCATATTGTAAAGGATGTTATAAAGATCAGAAAAAACACAAATATTGAGCCTTGAAATTTCCCAAGTTTTTGAACTCCTTATATTTACACCCTAAACTGTAACCCCTTACTCTATCGGGTATCTCTCACTCTTCCTCATACACCTATATACCATGTATGATCTTTATATGTCTTTTTCCTCTCATTTACTGCATTATGGCTATCGAAAGAGTTAGAGAACGAGCCCTTCTTCCCCTCATCATCCCCCCTTAGAACCAGCCCCCGCACAGAGCTAGCTTTAGACTTCTCTCTCCTTTGGTCTGAGCACACACACAGAGAACTCCTTGCCTTCCACATCCCAAGCTGAACAAAGCAGAAAACGTCCTGCTCTGTTGCTGTGTAAATCCAGTAAGCACCGTATTTCCCCTTCCACCCAAACATTTCTGAAACACTCTCCAACTTCGAGAGCACTGCAGGTCTCTGCTCCTTCCACCAGCAGAGCCAAGCCCTTGCCACTGAATCTAACCCAAGAGGAGAAGTTTGGAACCCTCTCACAAATCCTCCCAGTCACCTTCCCTTTGACCTCCTCGACTGAAATCTCAAAGGTCTTTGAATCCAGTCCAAACCAACACTTACCTCCGGGAGAAACCACCGACATGTTGAAATGGAAACCTTTTGTCCTATACAAAAAACTCAGATCCGCTTTATTATTCTGGATACCTTTCAACTCATGAACCATTGCTTACAGAAATTAGTGTAATGAATGAGCTCCATTTCAACCATCATGTGCCAACAACACATCACAAGGCATTTTGTTAAGTAAGGAGTGGGCTCTTTTGTCTTTATGCTGCCTAGGTTTTTTGGGCGTTTAATGTATACTTTGTGTGTACTGTTTTCTCCGTTTCTAGGCGTTTCTAATACATGCTCTTATTTAACTATCAAAAAAAATAAGGATCTATTTTTACAAGGAAATAAAAATATATAAATTATTATACACAATAATCTTTTACCAAAAAAACCATATACAAAATGGGAATTTAAGACATCCAACAATATCTATATGTTTATGTTCACTTTCATAGTTTGAACCATCTAACCTTATCATCTCCTCCCTAAAAAGAGGAAATTTTGGGAAAAAAAAAAAAGCTAATATATTTAACAAAGTTTCATTGACCATTATATTCAAGGCAACCATCCAAATCATTAATATAACAACTTCCCAATATTCATCATAAAATTTCAAACTTTCATGTTTGTATTTGACAAGTGTTGAATGTTTTCATGTTGTGTTATTTTACCCTTCCCTTTCCCTTTTATCATCAATATTTTAACCTTAAAGTGCAACTTAATCAATTAATGCAACAATTGAAAAAAAATCGAATTTGATTTTTCTCAAAAACTATTCAAAATAGTCATAAGTTTATGTATCATGTATCATATATGTGTAATAACATATAGTTAAAGATAAGATATGATATGTAATAGTGATACATATTTTTTTACATAAAAAATGTATTCTATCATTATACCATAATGTATACCTAAGTTTTTAAAAACTACGGTTATTTATGGCATTGGATGTGTACTCTAAAGTAGACTTTGATAACAATCATTTCAGATCTGAACGCAAGCTAATTAGCTTGTATAGTATTTATAAATTATCGATGTCTAAAAGTATCTACTTAGTAAGTTATACACAAAATTGTTGCTTTAGACTGGCATCTGTCTTTGAGCCTCTCAAATGTTTCCATATGTCAGACTTAACCATAGCAGAATGTAATTTATAGTTTATACCTGTTGGTAGTTTTCCAGAAAGGTGCATGTAAAGAACAGTTTTATTGACAACAGGAATAGTTTCCACCTTTCTCCCTAATCAGCATTGGGTTTCAAATAAAATGGAAATTTCCTATTTTTAGTTGCTGATATGTTGAAAAGAATAAGAGCTTTACCATGTTCTTTGAAGAGGAAGGATAAAAATGAGGAGAATCTAGAAAAGGGAGCATGTAAAACAAAGTGAACTGTTGATTCTTTTACTATCTAGTGTAATTACCTTTTTTCTTTGTGAAAAAAATAAAGGAAAGAAGGCAGTTGTGTTCCTTTAAATGGAAATCAGTAAGAATTCAACCAATCATGCAATTTGGTAAAACCTCAATGAATCACGGTCTCATATGGACTCCACATGTCCCTATGAGCGACAATCTAGGGCCTGTAAGGAAATTCAGAGCATAGATTCTTGATCACAGGTTTGCACATCTTCGATCATAAAATGAGAGAACTGGCCGACTACACATTCCCCTAAATTTTGTCATCAATACTACCTGATAACACTCTAGTATGCTGTTGGCAAATATAGATAAAGTTTAATGGGAAATCCTGTATCCAAATTCTAGAGAACCTCTCAGCAATTTATATCAGCCAATAGATTAGACTCTTTAAAAAATGTGATCACACCACAATCATCTAAGGTGTAAACAATCAGATCTATGTAAACTAGTAGCTTGGGCATTAATCACAACTTTAGAGTCACCTTCAAATTCAATGCTTCTAGTTTCTTGATTTACTGAAAACAGTAGTTCATCCTATAGAAATGTGCATTCAATGATCAGATAGAAGTATTACGGAGCAATTTGGTGGTAACTTTATCACTCCATTACTATCCTTTCAAAACCCAACCAGCAGAAGTACCTGCCATCAAAATTAAGCTTCCAACCAAAACTAAGGGGTCCATTGTATCAATTGTCACTCCAAACATAGACTTTATTAGAAAAATGCAGCTGTTGCAAAAGAGGTAAATATTATGATAACCATCCTGACATTTAAAGAATGAATTATTATCATTATTAATAATAAAATAAGGATTCGAACAGTGGTAGAGCCAGGAAATTAATTTTAGGGGGGGCAAAATTTAGGACAGGGAAAAAAAATGGTTTTCAGTCAATTAAGGACATTGGGCTTTCATCTATATACATCTTTGTCCAAGACAACAAATCACAAAGAAAATTACTTCAGTCAATTTTTCTCTCATTCTTATAATTTCTTTTCTAGCCTCAACTTCAAGGCCATACCATGTACTGATTGTGTAATAGTTTATCCTCAGTGCTTTTGGTTAGGAGCCAATTCCAACCATCATGCATTAAAAAAATTTAAACTTATATTTGTTGCAAAGAAGAGATGATGCATTAATGTTGCTCGTTAGTGTACTTTTATGGGTGTATTGATCTCAAGGTTCAACCCATGGCAATCAACTATGTATTCATCCTATCATTTGTATTTTACAATGTTTCAACCATATGGTCTTCTGGAGTTTAAAATTATTTTTAGTTCATCTTAAGCCTTTACTATTTAATATTTCTCGCATATAGTTATCTGGAATTTATGAAAAGGTTTGCAATGTGGTACTTTCAGGTCGTTGAAGCAGCCTTGCTTTCAAGGATACAGCGTTTGGAGCAGAAACTGATGGATCTAGAACCTCGTGTGAGTATGGGAGCTAGTGAGTATAGTTTTTTTTCCCCTTTTTTTTTTCTTTTTTCTTGTATTTTTATCTCTTCTTCGGCATCATTTATTTCAAGAATAGGTTACTGGACTAAAACTGACACCCATCAATTAAGGGAATGTGGTTGGCCTAGCACCTGGACATTCTATGATTTGTTGCTGCTGCTGCAGGCACCCATCTTCTCATGACAGTCTTCTAGAATATCCCTTTACAAGCAGTACAGCCAATCATAATCCATTCTTACACTAGTTGCATTCTTATACTAGGTGAAATAAGCAGTTAAATTAAAAGCACTTGTAAAAGAGCTACAACAAACCACCACCTGGTACAAAACCAATGCCCTAAAGACCTAGAAAAACAGAATGCCCCCAGATGACCTTCTTGTAGGCAAACAAAGTTCGCTTTCTGCAATCTTATCAAATCCTTGATACTGTACCTCTTGTTGCTGACATTGACCCCTCTGACGTTCCAAGACTTGTTGCATACTTGTATAAACATCAATTTATAGGAAGACTATTTGATAATGCATGCTTTGTAGACTGTCCTGCTAGTGTAGATACAACTCAAGCCAATCTCAATCATTTCCTCTTTGTACACGTGAATTTACTTATCTTCCAGTGAAACAACTGACAATTAATCAGATAGATGATTTTGGAAAATAAACAAATGGACATGATTTAGTTTGTAATGTTGGCTGATTGGCTTTGTTTGGGGCTAATTATGGATATAAAACATGCATCCAAGGTTCACATAATTCCAAGATATATTTCCATTTAACTTTCACTTGAAAAGGCTGTCTTACAGTTGATTGGATGATAACAGATTGCATGCCCCCAAAAAATTATTGCATCCTTATAGTTCTGTTTCTCTAGGATAACAATTTTGTTTTTCATAAGAGAACCTCAGGCTTCTCACAACCTCAAGTTTAAACGCTTGACATCATTTAACAAGGATGCAACTGATAGGACAGAAAGCCAGATTTATTATTTTGAGGATAACTTGGAAAATAATTTTTTGACATGATCCCTTTTTTTATTGCATCCTTATAGTTCTGTTTCTCTAGGATAACAATTTTGTTTTTGGTAAGAAAATTTCAGGCTTCTCACAACCTCAAGTTTAAACGCTTGACATCATTTAGCAAGGATGCAATAGATAGGATAGAGAGCCAGATTTATTATTTTGAGGATAACTGGGAAGATAATTTTTTGACATGATCTTTTTTTTTAATCGTTCATCGTTGTCTGTTCTTTGTTTTGTTCTGTTTCTTCCATTTGGATTTTTTGTTTGAGAGTCATACACATAAACATCAGTCATCCACACCCCTCTTCTGAGTTTTACAAACCACTTATGGTCCTTTCTGCATGACTGCCTTACGGATGAGAAGTTGCCACTTTGTGTTTCTTGTTAAAAACTAATTTATTTTTCATGTTATTTTCTTAAATTCATTACTATTTGTGCTTTCAGGTCCAAGCTCTGCTTGAGGTTTTACCAAACCGATTAACTGCTGACATATTGGAGCAACTTCGCCTTAGCAAGCAAACTTTGGTATAGTTTAACTACGGTTCATTGTAATCCACCAAGTTATGAGAAACATCTGAGCTTTAATTATTTTTATTGGAAGGTTGAATTAGGTTCAAGGGCTGGAGCTCTCAAACAAATGTTGCTTGATCTTCTAGAGGACCCCCATGAAATACGCCGTATGTGTATCATGGGAAAAAACTGCACACTTGTGAAAGGGAAGGAAAACATGGAATGCTCTGTTCCTCTAGAAAAACAGATTGCTGAAGGTATGTTAAAAAGTTTTCTTTGTCTGTGATAGAAATGTTTTACATTAAGGGAACTTGTAAATTTCCATGCAATATTGTACTAATATGTTTCTATTTTATATGATTTTGCTATTTGTAGAAGAGGAGGAAGAAATTGAAATGCTTTTGGAAAACTATCTTCAAAGGTTATTTCACAATCCCAATTCAAGTGCATATGAAGCATTTTTTGTATAGCACTGAATCTTGAGTTCTTTCTGCACCTGCATTATAAATTTCTTCTACTTAATGTGAACCTTAGATATGAAATAATGACACTTTAAAAAAATTTATTGCTGTGATACTCGATATTAGAGAATTCATATTTACACTAGTCATTCAGGCGGCCATGTTTTAGTACAAGCAGTAAAACATAGGCCAAAATTAGAAATCCTAATTCTATGTTTAGTTAAAAATCGTATAGGATAAATAGTGTGATAACTTATTTTGAGCTCTTTTATATCCCTTTTCATCAAATGTAATAATTCCATTTGAGAAAGGATATTTTATCTTTTTTGATAAGTAAAGCAATTGTATTAAAAGCACCAAAAAAATGTATAAGGTATACACGGTGTATACAAGGCAAAAAGGGGGGAAGGACAAAAAAACAACACCCTCACTTCACTTGCCGCCCAACCAATCTATGAAGTCAAAAAGGGACAAAGAACTAGACCCTAAATGTACCCTAACCTACTCTAAAAACTTGTACATAAAGGAACATAAAATAGCATGGTCTGTTAGTGCTGAATCTTTAAAGGCTCTTTGGTTTCTCTCCTTCCATAAAGTCCAAAATAAGCAGAGAGGAGTTGCTTTTCAGGCCTTTTTTCTTTTCTTCCCAACAAAGGCACCCACCAACTAAAGAGGGCATCCTTGATTGAGAGAGGCATTACCCATTGTACACCAAACATAGCAAAAACAAGGTGCCACAACATGATTGCCTGAGGATAGTGAAGGAGAGTATGCTTTGCTGACTCCTCTTCACCTTTACACAAATAACATTTGCTTGGAAGACTCCACCCCCTCCTTTTTAGCTGATCTAGAGTTAGAATTTTGTCCCAAACTGCTTCCCAAGCAAATAAGCTAACTCTCATTAGCACCTAGGGATTCCATACCATGCTTCAGGGGAATCCTTGTGAGGAGCAACCTGCTAAGCAGAAGTAGAAAGATTTGACTGAAAAGGTGCCTCCCTTTGACGGCTGCCAAACCATAACATCCTATACTCCTCTTATCACTTGCCCTTGCAATTTTCTAAGCAACTCTTCCACGTTTCCCAATTCCCAATCAATTTGTCTTGTGAATACTGGATTCCAACAGCCCACTTCCCTAACCTATTCCCACATTTGGCTCACCAAACTTCTTTATCTCTGGCCATTGCAAACAACTCTGGAAAAGGCACAACTAAGGGTTCCTTCCCACACCACCTATCTTTCCAAAACCTTACCCTCTTGCCATTCCCCACCATAAGGCCAACCCTTTTATAAAACACCTTCCACCCACTCCGAATCGCCTTCTAAAGGCCCACCCCATAGCCTTCCATCAAACATCTAGAACACCAACCCCCTTCTTCCTCTCCATACTTCCCTACAACCACCTGTATCCAAAAGGACTCATTCTCAGAAGCAAATCTTCAACACCACTTCCCAAGAAGGGCCTTATTTAGTAAAGAAAGCTTTCTAACATCCAAACCCCCTTCCTTTTTATTGAAACCAACAATTGCCCACTTACAAGATGGGGCTTTCTTTAGAGTTCTTCTCCCCCCCAAAGGAAATCCCTTTGGATCTTTTCTAATCTAAGACTCGCCTTACAAGGAATCACAAATAAAAATAGATAATAAATTGGCAAGTTAGATAAGGTATTCTTTAATAAAGTCAATCTCCCTCCTTTTGACAAGTATTGTCTCTTCCATAGAGCAAGTCTTTTCTGAAATCTTTCCTCCATTACATCCCAAGCTTGAACGGATTTAAAAGAAGCATCCAAGGGGAGACCCAAATAAGTAGAGGGGAGAGAGCCCACTTTGCAACCCACCACCATAGCCAAATCCTCTTTATTAGAAACTTTCCCCACTAGGATTAACTCACTTTTATCCAAATTAATTTTTAAGTCATAAATCACTTTGAACCACATGAACACCCAACTTAAAGCCTCTAAATGCTCCTTGTTTAAGTCATTGAAGATTAGAGTACCGTCTGCAAAAAGTAGATGGGACACCACCTTACCCTCACCTCCTCTTCCACTAGCCAAGAAACCCTGAATGAATCCCCCTTCCATAGCCTTCTTCAAAATACTAGAAAGCACCTCCATTGCCAAAATGAAAAGAAAATGGGGAAGGGGATCTCCCTGCCTTAGGCCTCTGGAACTTACAAAGAAACCAGTAGGAGTTCCATTAATCAGAACCGAAAAACGAGCAGAAGAAAAGCACCACCTCATCCACCTAACCTACTTAGCCCCAAAACTCATTTTCTCCATGATTGCTAATAAGAAATACTAGTTCACATTGTCATAGGCCTTCTCAATGTCCATTTTGCAGATGAATCCCCTTTTCTGATCTTTTTACCCTTGAGTCTAAGGCCTCATTTGCTATGAAGACTGCATCCAAGATTTGTCTACCCTCCACAAAAGCATGTTGGGAATTTGAAACTACTCTCCCAGCCACTCTTCTTAACCTGTTAGCTAAAACTTTAGCAAGAAGCTTATAAAGGCTCCCTACTAAACTTATAGGGCAAAAATCCTTCAAATTCTCTGCACCCCCTTTCTTGGAAATGAGCACAATAAAAGTGGTATTAAGGCTTCTCTCAAAAAACCCGTCTAAAAAAAAATCAGCAAAGAAACCTATCACCTCAACCTTCACAATGTCCCAACAAAATTGCCAAAAGGCTAAGGAGAACCCATTAGGACTCCGAGCCTTATCCCTGCACAAACTGGATAGCGCTGCAAGGACCTCTTCCTCCGAAAAAGGATTCTCCATGGCCCTCGAATCTTCATTGTCCAGCACTAGGAAAGGCAACCCGTTAATGCTTGGTCTCCAATCATCCATTTCTAACAAAACTCTTTGGAAAGTGTTAACCACCTCCTCCTTTATCTCATCTTCCCTTGGCAACCTTCTTCCATTTACTTTGATAGCAACCAAAAAATTCCTTCTTCTCCGGGCATTAGCCATCTTGTGAAAAAACCGAGAGTTTTTATCCCCTTCTTTCAGCCATAGTTGTCTCGATTTTTGCCTCCACAAAGTCTCTTCCATGCTTGTCCACTTGTTGAAATCCTCCATAGCCCTTCTTCTAGCCTTGGACTCTTTAGGGGAAAGACCCAAATCTCTGTCTCTAGCATCCTAGTAACCAATCTGGGAAAGGGCAGATTCTTCGTTGGAGGAAACATTCCCAATCACCTCTCTGTTCCACTTTTTGAGATCCTGCTTCAACACCTTTAGCTTGCAAGCTAAGATGTGGCTAAACAAGCCACTGAAAGTATAACCGGTCAACCATCTCCTAACCAGATCTTTGAACCCTTCCACTCTCAGCCACATATTCTCAAAACGGAAAGGAGTTTTGCCACTTTTGATCTCACCCCCATCTAGAAGAATAGGAGCATGGTTAGAAGTGGGTTTGGGTAGCAACTTCTGAGAAAGACCATTAAAGTGGCTCTCCCACTCTTCTGAGACCAAGAAATGATCTAGCCTAGAAGAGGATCTATTATTCATGCCCCCACACCAAGTAAAGCAGCCCCTTGTGAGAGGTAAATCCCTTAGTTGAAACTATTAGAGAAATGATATATATTAATTTGTTCCATAAAAAATTAAAAAATCCTTATATGTAATACAATTTTAAGATAATATTACAATATACTATAATTTGATATACATGTTAATTAAAATATAACATAATAGTGATCTCATAAATTATTAATATTATTTATAAACGAATAAAATGTCATGCATTAGAAAATAGGTTGGCTAGTGATTTCCAAATGATACTCACTATGAAAGTAACTCCGTGGTTTGTCTAAATACCAAATGGTGGTTCACCACACATCAAGCATATGTTCTCATTTATTATTTTATTATATGCATATATGTGCAATTTACATGGTTTAAAACTGTTAGCATTTTCTTCAGTGTGGATGTATTTATTTATTTAAATCAGCCGTAAACAGAAACATATGAATGAAAGAAATGAGGAACATAAGAGAAGGATAGTAGATCCCCCAAGAAAACAAAAACAAGGAACATATGGATTGCACCTGTAAAGAATTCTTAAAAAAACATCAGCATGGGTGATCCTAAAATCCTGTAAAAAATTAGCCCCTTGTTCTGACCTGTTGCCTTCTTATTAGCTCCCATCCACTATAGAACTACCTGCCTGGAGGTTGCTCATAGGTCAAGCACCTTGGCATAAGGTATATATGATAGTCCCAGAGCAACAAACTAAGGCTCTCTAGTCTCTATAAGAGCCAACAACTCCACTATGATATGTCTCACCTTCAAAGGTAGGCTTTCCACATGATCTCTGTAGACAGTGGAACTGATCTGAGCTGCCAGGGAGCCAGAGCAGCCATTAGAGACGAATTTAACTTTATCCTTAGGAGGAAGCAGACACATGCTCCCGGCTCTGCAATTGGACCTTGTGGAAGAGGAAATGGATGGATAATTAAATAAAAAATCATGTGTAAAGGAATTAATCAAATGAAATTCCAGCCCAATTTTCCCCATTGAAATGATGGCTTTCTGCTTTTGTTATTATTTAAAAAAAAAATGAGGAGAAAGTGACTGGAATTATGCCTTATTATTTATTTATTTAATATGAAGCAACAATTTCATCGCAATGAAATATTAAGTACAAAGAAGGATGAGAAATCTTTCCAAAATCCTATATATAAAGTCTGATAAAAAAATGTGGATAAGTATATGCTAGTTCAAAAAGACAAATCTAGCTACAATTTACAAAGATACAATATCTCCTACATAGGAAACCGTATGTCTAGCTTCATGTTTTGCTAATGCATCTGCCACACAATCGCCTAAGCTTGGAAGAGAAGATGCTAGTGTGGATTGGTATAATTTAGCAAAATCCAACCATGTGAAGGCATTTTAATGTGGTGATTTTTTTTTTTTTTTGATAGGTAATAGCAATTGTATTAAAAGCATCTAAAACATGCCTAAAGTATACATGATGTATACAAGGCCAAAAAAGGGGAGGGATTCACAAAAACAACACCCTCACCTCGCTTATAACCCCACCAATCAATAAAGTCAAATAAAGACAAAGTGCTAGACCCCAAATGTACCCTAACCCACTCCAAAAACATATACATGAAGGAGCGTAAAATAGCATGGTCTATCAAGTCTGAATCTTCAAAGGCTCTTCGATTTCTCTCCTTCCAAAGGGGTCCAAAATAATCATTTTGGTGTGGTGAATTTGATGATTGTACTCAAAGGGCTGACTCCTCCCAGGGCATCCTGATAAAGAAAAGAGAGAAATATGCTGGTCGAGATGCCATTCTTCATGCTCTTGAACTTGAGATGCAACAGCTGGTGCAGAAATAGGGGAAATTAGAGGCTGTCATACCTGCAAAAGCTTTTGCAAAATCTGAAGTGCAAGGGGAAGATGGAGGCATGAGCCGTGAGGAGCCAGGTGAGTCTGCAGTTACTGGTGCTTTGTCTCACCTGCATCCTCATGACCCTGTTTCTACTACTGTGGGGGTTTCCAATGGCAACTGAAAAGGGAAGAGGAACATGCACATCTCACTAAAAGAAATTGATGGAAAAGGTTCAAATGGAGCCATTCATAAACCATATCTGGAGGAAAATGGAAGCACAATTAACCTAAGGACTTTGGGGCAGAGTATGATGTTCCATCATAGCAGCAAAGACGTGGTCTTCTGTTCCACCTCTAGGGTTAGGGTTAGGGTTGGGGTTTTACTTTTCTTTGAGATTTGGAGGCTTTTTTCTTTTTGTTTTCTTGGCATCCAGTGTTGTTTGTAGATGTATGGTGTTTTTTTTACTTTGAAGCCAATTAGCAGAGCAAGGGCGTCGAATAAAAGAGAAATGACGCAATTTGCCTTGAAGGTTGGCGATAAGGAAAAATGGCGATTCTCCGTGCCTGTCAATCATTCTTATTTTGATCATGGCCTCGAACAAGTCGCTACATTCTATTTTCACTTCTCCACTTTTCCAATCAAAAAAATCATAGCAGCAAAGATTTTGACAATGGTTTTCATGCGGCTGATTTAATTGAAAAGGACTTTGGAACCCCAGTGGATGGGTTGGACAGCAGAGGATGCTTATTAACATCAAAAACTGCACCTAGAACTTGAAATATGATTAATTGAGAGGACTTAGCTTGGGAAGATCAGCCTGCTTTGTAAGGAAACTGGGAGGACACAGGCAAGTGCTTTGATCCCATATTTGTTGGCCATCATAACCCTGCTGGTAGGATGAAAAACAATGGTGGGTGTGGATTTTGGGGGTTCAAACAAATTATCAAGAGGAGCATGTCCCTATTATTTCCTTAATGAGTCAGTTAAATGGAAAGGTAATAGTAGGGGCATCCAATCCAAATGGAAGCATTGGAAGATGGTTCATCTCAATGCATCTTTCTTCAAATGATGACTTGGGCAATGATGCATTTGATAACAACAAAAAAATAGAGCACTTCCACCAGGTTGGAGAACTGCTAGAAGGACAACCAATTTCCATGTAGCCCAGCCCCATCCATCATCAGCACTGGATGGTGACAAAGCTTTGATAGATCTCCCTTTTGGGGATCAAGGAAGAAAGGCATCATATAAGTAATCAAGTGCAGGTGTTCTGCTCAAAAAGCAAGCATGATGAGGAAAAGCCTCCCTTACATTGCCTGGCCTCTAACAGACCAGAAGTTCCCTAGAAGGATGCCAAAGATGGTAAGCTTATCTTCTAGCCAAAAAAACAAGGACTATCTTCGATTGCCATTTAACAGAAACACAGTAACAAGCGAAAACATGAGTTTTGTGGGCCCACTGTAAGAGCTTGCATTCCTGTCCAACTAGTATTTAGTAGGTTAAATGAGTCAGTCTGTAGACTGACGTCAAGAGCAGCTAGTAATGTGGTTTCAGTGAATGGTGATCTGGAGAAAAATCTATAAAAAAAAAAATCAATTGTTGTTCCATTTTCCCCAACTAAAAAAATCTTTCAAAGCATCCATTGTTGCTATTTTTTTCCCCAACTAAAGAATGCCCACCCCAGCCCTTATTACTGCGCCAGCATCATGAGGGTGAAAATTTCTGTCTGCCTTGAATAATCTGATGAAAAACAAGTAACAAGAGAAAACATATATGCAGTGAACTTGGGTTAAGATGAAGCTCTTTAGGATCCGCCAAGTCACTGACCCAGCAACACTGCAGTTAGTGGGTTTCTAAGGAAAGCAGAGCAGATGAAAATAGGAAATTGTTTATTAGCCAGAAAAATAGAAAAATAGGTAACTTGAAATTCACATCAATGAATGCATGTTGTTCCGTTTTCATTTTCATATAGGCATGTGGCCTTATGCCTGAATATTTAGAGAGGTGCTTCACACACTTTTCTAGTGCATTTCCAATTATAAAGTTGAAATATTTTTTTTATCTGGAATACATTTTCTTTCAGGATCCTTGGAGCATGTAGCAGGTGCCAGTTGTATACTCTTTTTCTTGACTTCTTACATTCTCCTGTGTTATATTGTTTTTGGTTGTTTGCTTGAATGGATCTAATTAGTTTTGTTGCTAGTATATTACTTGAAGTTGTTCAAATTAGGTGGAAAACTTGGACCTGCAAGTCTGTGTAACAATCTTACTCGAGCTCCACTAGCTTCCTCGGGCAAAGCTACCTAAGAAGCTTCATTTTTAATTAATTTTTTAGGATAAAATTCATGTTTAGTTAGTTTTTTGTCCCAATGGGACTTGAACCTAGAACCTCCCACAAACCCTTCCCAACCCTTTACGACTTGAGCCAAGCCTCAAGGGCATGTTTATTACATGTAGTATTTTCAAGTTCAGTTCCACTTAATGGAATAGATGTAAGGCATAAAGCTTTTAAGAAGTTGCCGTTTAGTTGGGTTTGAACTTGCCTGTTATTTTGACTTGGAGTTGTGAAACAGAAATATTACTAGCTTGCTTATGTTATCCATTTCTAGGGCTAGCTTTAATGTCTTATTTCCCCTTGCAGATGTGAATCTTGTCATGGTCAGGCTGAAAGGCTTCTTGATTCTGCCAGAGAAATGGAAGATTCAATTGCTGTTAATTTAAGGTTTGGATGATAACTGATGGTGTCAATATATAGCGTACGTTTGTTTTGATGGATTTTCAAATGAATTAATATATTCATGAAATAAACAGGATAGCCCACCAAATAAGTAAACCTCTTTCCCTCACACTCAGCTTAAGTTACAAGATCCTTGGCTTTTGTTTTTGAGCAAGATGAAATCTTGTAAAAGCAGCCTCCCAAAGTATTCTTATTTAACTAAAAAGGAAAAGAAAAGGAATTGGTCTCCATTTTGAAGTGTTACTAGAGAAGTATTGATCTTATTGTGCCACAAGCTGTCTCAAAATCCACCGACCTAAGGTTTTGTATTTGTGCAAATAGTGTGAATTTGCATTGGGAAAGAGGATATTACCCATGTCTTTTTTCTTTTATGAAAATATTATTAATCAAACAGAAAATAATAATAATAATAATAAAGAAGAAGAAGAAGAATGAGATGCCTGTCAAGAAGTGAGGGTGGAACTCAACAAAATAAATGATAAACACAAATAACTTGAGTGCATAGAAATGGGTAGACTTGGATAATCTGTGTACTGATTGTGGGGAATCCATACTAATGATTCCAAATTCATGAATTCATGATTCCCAAATATAACAAGGTTGGAAATTCTTAGGGTTTCACGCCCTCCTTTCTTTCTTTCTTTCATTCTTTTCTTTTCTTTTTTCTTAAGAAAAAAGAAAAGAAGACAAAGAAGAAACTGTTTTTTTTTTAATACTGGCCCTAAATTTAATTTAATATTTGTAATTGTATCATCATTGTGAAAATATATACACACAAGATACCATTACCCTCCAGACATTCCTGCCTAATAAAACTTTTAACATTAGGTGGACTCCTGCTTCTGCTTCATTTTTTCTCACTACTCCATCGTGGGGAGTCAACTTTGGCTGCAACTTGGGTTGGGCCAGGCTGATCACTGAATTCCATGGCAATGTGCTGGCCTGAGTCTGGCCAACAGGGGTTCACCTAGATAGTGTCAAGCCAGACTAAAGAGTCTGAACTAAACCTAGGCCTGACCTTATTTATGGTAACGGAAAAATCTCGTGCATATAAAATAATTTAGAATATCAGCAGTAATCATGCATTATCAAACAAGACCAAATTTGTATTTCTAGTTCCCATATGAAAATTATGCTTACCTCTGACATATGGGATAAACTGACACTTTGGGTAATCAAGTGTTGTTACCTTAGGCAATGACAATTGTTAGTCCAATAGTGAATTTCAACTCTTTTTCCTTATCAGCTCTCGGAGGCTTGAGGTAAGCAGAGTGGAATTGCTTCTTCAGGTAGGGACATTTTGTATAGCAGTTGGCGCACTGGTTGCAGGTATTTCCTTCACAAGAAATAAATTAGAACTGAATTGCGTATTAGTTATTTCATGTGGGAATATTTGAAGTGTAAACATCCCGTAGATACGATACTACTCCATTTTGTTTTCCATTTAATAAGAAGATTGACACTTTTTTTGGAGGCATGTGATCATACTAAACATAAATTCGTGAGTTCTTGGCGTCCTAAGGATGACCCTATACATTTTTTTAATTATAAAGATCCTATATGTCATATGCTTTCTCCGACTCAATAAATACGCTTTCAAATTCTCTCCTCCAAAGTCAGTTATTCTGATTCATCATCCTGCTCAAGCCCATGTCAAGGCCTTGTTCTTTTCTTGTTACAGGTATATTTGGCATGAACTTGAAGTCCTATCTCGAAGAACATGCGGTATGTTAAGTCTTTAATATTGTTCCTTCCTTACCTGTTCTGCTAACTTCTCAATCTTGTTGCCATGACCGTCAGAGAGGTTATATCACTGTTATTAATATATTTTTACCCTCTTGTTTGGATTGATGCAGTTTGCCTTTTGGCTAACAACAGCTGGGATAATTGTTGGTGCTGTTGTGGCATTTTTTCTTATGTACTCGTATCTTAGGGCAAGGAAGATATTATAAATTTCAAAGATTCAAGTGCAGGCAAGTTCTATTGCCTTTGTACAAGTATTGCTACCACATAGATTTGAGTTCATGATAAGAAGCTCTAGAGATCTCCAAAGATAAAGCACAAATCCTGAAAGTTGAACAGATGTAATGAAGGCCCCTTTAAGTAGCAAATTCCAACTAATTTAGCAGTTTTTCTGCTCTTCATGGCAGACTTGAGTTGAAGAGATCTGATATTACACTTATTCTTATGAATTCTCAGAATCTAATGTTATATCCCATTCATTTACAGATAATATCAAACATTCAGCTCCCACTCAACCAGATGACTGACAAGGTACCTGGAAATGTTTTACCAGTATGATTTTGGTTGCTGTTGGTAGCCTACTATTTGTACTAAAAAAACTCCATGCTTTAAGATTGTATTGGAAGCTATCAGCATCCATCAAAACCACCAGGTAGGTGTTCCATTACTGGTTGCAGTTTGAATGCTTTTACTGTTGCAGAGACCAAGCAGGCCCTGCAAATTCTCTCAATCATGCCTCCCCGCTTGGAGTGTATATCCCTGAAGGGAGGGCAGTGAATAAGCACTCTGAGAGTGACGCAATTATTTTGTAAACAAATATGATTTTGAATTGAGATGGGGACGGGCATATTCTAGTATGTGTAACGAATTCCACATCATCCAAACAGAATTGCCTTTTGAGATTGTCCCCGTTTAGTAATATTTGGTAATTTATTCTTTCTTTTTTTTAATTTCCGAAAGTTTTGAGGGCCACGAAAATCCTCCAAGTAAATATTTGGAAGTTTGGGAAAGGAGGTCTTAGCCAAACGGTTATTTTGTTTAGCATTATCATAGAGACCACCTATTTGTTTGTTTAGCAGGCTCTTCACTGAACCATGAATAAACTCTACCAAGGATTGCCAAGCACTTGGTACTGGGCTTTTCACCTTTAAACCCTTCTGTTAAAAAATGAACCAAAACTAGGAGGGGAGAGAGAGAGCAGCATAAACAAATATGGAATTGGATTCATGAATGAGAAATACAAGTTTCACATGTGAAAATTTATGGTGACCTGTGTATTTTTCAATTACCTGTGAAAATTTATGGTCACCTGTGACTGATTCTGCTAGTTTCCAAGACTTCGGAAGGTTTATAAGCAATATATGGTAGGATTAAGAGGGCATCTAGGATTCTAATCAACATTCCAATAGCAGAACTCCAGAATTGGAAACATGTCTCAATAACCATGGAACCAAATACAAGGATTCCACTTCTGGAATCCTCGCTGCTGTAATTTACCATTTCCGGTGGGCACAGTCAGCAATCAGCATGGGGGTATATCTCCCCATGGTACCCAACAACTTTTCCAACATAATGATCGCGTAGCAAACGGTCTTCGATGCATATTACAATTACAGAGGGGCCCCAATCCTACAAGAAAATTGTGTAAGTTCTGAAGCAGGAAGGGCGAATCGCCACTAGAGTGTTACATCTTATAAGCGAGCAGAGTGGCCAAAAAAAAAAAAAACTCAAAATCAAATATACACTTTTCATCCAACAAATGTATTATAAAAATTAAAAAAAAAAAAAAAAAGGCTGATGTAAGGGTTTGATACAGGAATCATCACCCAGCACAATCAATCATACATTGTACAAAAAAATACAGAATTGGATCCGTTGAACGCGGAGGGAAGCTTTGACAAAGGCATCTTCAGGTTAGAAAATGCCTGACAAGGGTACTCTTATGTAACTGATGAAGCCACTAACCTTCTCACCCACACTAAAGACCAAATACTTCGAGGTCATCTCACATGGTCTCCAATCGGATATCAAGAGAGAAAACATTCCTTACTAAAAACTTCTAGCTCTGTTTCTGTAGTTTTTGTATAGATTGGGGTTCTTTGTCTGACTTCGAAGGTCCATCAATAGCTATATTCCCCACTCCAACCTCCATGGCCTCCCTCTCATCCCTCTCCCTCTTCTCAGAAACACCACCATCTGTGGCCTTGGGAAGGCTAGCAATGGAGGGCTCACGAAGTCGAGGGCCAGCATTAATCCATGGATGGGTAAGGCACTGAGCCGCAGTTGGTCTCTTTTCAGGGACAAAATCAAGTATGGGAACAAGGAAGTCAGCAATATCATTTGCATCTTGCTCGCTGAATTCATACTTTTCTGTAAGAACCTTATTAAGAGGCCAAAATCGCAGCCGACGGATGTGCCTTAAATCCCCATATCTGTTGAAGAAGTCCCTGGAATAGCGACCACCTAATGCAATCTGAGGGAAATATTGTTCAGCACTTGCAGCAATATAATAAAGGTGTTATATAGTTGGTTTTGGTGTAAAGCATGATAAGGTTATCTAAATCTGTTAGATAGAGTTAGGTGTGAAGAAAGTGAGCAAAACCAAATTGATTTGTTTAAGCGATGCATATGCCATGGTCTTACCTTGCGCGGCATCATTCCAAGAAGCTCCATCATCAGCGCCAAGTGATCCTATAGATAGGGAAAAGTAAAAGAAATACTAAGTCACGAAGTAAAAATCAATTCAAAATTCTGATATCTACTGGTATCAACTTGATTAAAATAAATAAATAAAAATGACAATCCGAAAATTCCCAAAAGCTAAGAAGCAAAACTGAACCTGACCCTGTATTGCCTAGGTACTGGCAAAAGAAACTAATTTTGAAACAAAAAGGCACGTACATCTCTTTGGGAAAAGGAATATCACTTATGAAAATAGTTTCAATACATACCCCATATCTATCACAGGAAAAGCAGCATGATAAAAGAATCATAGAGAAACATTATCCATTAAGGAAAATCATTAGCGTCAAACAAGATAAAAAGAACATTTATAGGCAACATCCATGGATTAAGGAGACATTAACAGTCTGTCAAAATAAAAGGGTTGGGGAGGGCTTGTGGGAAGCTCCAAGTTCAAGTCCCAAAGGAGAATAGGCATCATAACCTTTCTTGAGGCTTCTAGAACAAACAAACCTTCTTTTTAAGTCTTGAACTAGCAACTTTTTCTTTCTTTAGCTCCTCATGTCTGGGATGGGTAGGTAGTTTGTGCGTGTATGTTGGGTGGAGGGAGAAGAGGAAGGAGGATGATGTGGGTGTTAAGAACAGACTGTTATTCATAATCCCTCTCTTTTGTAAAAAGTCACAAGTAATGTCCCCAAACTTCTTCTGATCTAAAATGTTGAATAATTTACATCCAAGTCAATCCAAACAATTCATAGTTTCCAAGCGTGTAATGTGCTACTGAAAGGAAGTCTTTATGGAACAAATCTTAATGGGGAAGTTCGGAGAGGAGGAAGGGGGGTGATGTTCAAGAGGGGTGAGAGAAGGATATGGAATGGGTGTGGAAAGCCATCAAAAATGAATGGGAGGAATATAAAAAACAGGTCTTGCTATTCAGTTGAGAATAGGAGAAGGTTAAATTCTGAAAAGACTTATGGTGCAAGGATTTAACCTTAGAAGAAGCCTTCCCGAACTTATGTTGTATTGCATCTAACAAAGATAGATGGGTAGCAAAGGCATGGGAGAAGGTTGGGGAAGGGGATGGTTGGAGTCCCACTTTTTAAGGCAATTTAATGATTAGGAGCTTGATGAAGTGGAGATTTTCTTATGGAAATTACAATCTTTTTATTTTTATTTTTGATAAGTTCTTGTGGAAATTATAATCTTTGTCAATTAAAAGGGAAGTGGAGGACAAATTGAGATGGGATGAGCCCAAGAGTGGCATTTTTTCGGTTAGATCCCTCTATTCATCCTTCTCCAAGGGAGATAGAGAACCCTTCCGGCAAGGATAATGTGGAGCACATGGCACCGACAAAGTTTGGTTTCTTTGCTTGGGAAGCGTCTTAGGTCAGAATTCTAACTCTTAAACCAACCCAAAAGGGGGGAGTAGACTTTGTTGAATAGGTGTTATTTGTGCATTGGTGAGGAGGAAATGATGAATCATTTGCTTCTGCATTGTTCCAAAGCAAGTATGATATGGCAATTGATATTCTCTCTTTAGAGTGCTTTGGGTGATGCACTCTTCAATTAGAAAGAACCTTTTGCGCTAGCATGGCTCCTTCGTGGAGAAGAAATTAAAAAAAAAAAAAAAAAATCCTAGAGGACCACTCTCTTGTACTTGTTTTGAATTCCCCTGAAAAGAAGGAAAGGAATAGGAGGTCTTTTAATGATGTTGAGCAATCAAACTAAACAATTAAATCCAATTTTATGTTTACTTTTGTGAATTGGGTCAACGTGTACATAGAGGATCACGTAGTGACTTCAATAAATTTTTTTGTTTATGTCCTTCTTGCCTACATTATTTTTTATAAGCAAAAAAGGTATATAATATAAAGAGCGCCTCAAGAACACGTCAAAGTACACGAGACGTACACAAAAAAATGCCTAAAAGCACACCGAACAAGAGAGAACACAAAAAAGCAACACCTTTCTTAACAAGAACCCGACCACTCAACCCGCCAGGTTAGCCCAGTTGGTCAGGGCGAACATTGGTAAGTGTGATCCTAGTAAGTGGCAAAAGGTCTTGGGTTCGAATCTTATCACTGATGATACCCTAAATTTTCCTGATGCTTGTTGTTGTGAGGCAATCAGCACCCCAATGTTTAGGTCCCCATGGAGAGTCTTAAGGGCTTGGCCATGAAAGGTTCCTCGGTTATATATATAAAAGACATAGAATTCATTTCTATGTACATCTTTACCCAAGAAAACAAATTACTACGAAAGGAATTCTTCAAATAAAAATTTGAATGCTCCTCATTATCAAATAGTTTGTGATTTCTTTCCTTCCAAACAATTCAAAAAATACACAAAGGAGCCTACTTTAGGCATCTATTATATTCATCATTTATTGTGTTCAACCTCCTCTTAGGCGCTTTTAATATATTTTCTCATTTGCTCATCAAAAAAAAAAAAAAATTATAATGTGATGCTACATTAAAATCTCAAAGAGGATCAATAATTTGTGGAAATCTCAAGAAAGCCAAGCAATATTTTCATAACCTCACGGCTAATTTGTATTTTTTGATACAAAATGAAAAGATTCATTACTAACTCATTCAACAAATAACAAGGATTAACTATCTTTTAAAAAGATCAGAAAGAGAGATACATGAAGAATGCTCTAAGAGGCACTTAGCTGTAGGATAATATGAAATTCCTAATAAAAACTTCTAGCATAGAGGCACTTAGCCAACCGATTTGCAACTTGATTAGCTAACCTTGGAATTCACAAGGAGCAACTCAAATCTCAAGAGGTCAACTATTTTGCAAAGCCACCTCAATTTAATATATTTATGCTAATAATAAAATGACTACTCAAATCATATGAAGTATTAGGTTATCAAGTACTTGCTTCACGAATGCTAGCAAGAAGGCCATAGTTGTCCCAAGGAATTTTCATGTAATAGCATGCATGTCAATATCTCCTAAGCTAATACATTGCATCAAAATAAATATGCTATGCCCTAATCTTAGAGGGCAGTTCCCGTGTGCCTATTTTAGATGCTTTGGATGGAAAGAAACAAAAGAACCTTTGAATATTTGGAAAAGACAAAACAAAAGAGCCTTTGAAGATTTGGAAAAGAAAAAACAAAAAATTAAATTAATGTTTATGAATGAAGAGACTATAGACCACCTTCTTATTCATTGTGCTAAAACAAGGGTCTTGTGGGAGATATTTTTTTCTTTGGTCAGGGTGTTTTGGGTGCTTCCTTTGTCGATCAAAGAGACTCTTCTCAATTGGCATGGTTTGTTTGTGGGCAAAAAGCACAAGAAGGTTTGGAGAGCAGCTCCTTTACACATCTTTTGGACAGTATGAAAAGCGACGAATCGAATGGCCTTCGATGATAACATGCTTTCGACCCAAAAACTAAAATATTCGTTTGCTTACTCCCTTTGGTCAGAGACAAAGTTGTTTATCGATGATTATCCTCTAACTTTAGTTAATTTTATTGATTGATTAGGCTCCTATTGAGGTTGTTTTAATCCCATTTGTTTAGTTGATTTCCTTTCCTCTTTTGGCCATTTTGGCAATAGGTGTATAGGTATTGTATACCTTGATTCACTCTTTAGGCACCTCTTTTTTAATAAATATATTACTTTACCTATTAAAAAAAAAAAGAATACTTTTATGAAATGGGTTGAATTGTATGTTGATGTTAATCCCATGTCCATGATAGGCTTTGTAAGATCATATTAATTCTAAGTAAGGAATAGGAGTGGGAGGAGAGTTGTTTTTTGTTCATTTCCAACTTCCGCTTTCTTCTTACCTATTTTTCAATGCCATTTGTACACTTTGCGTGTACTTTGTTGCAGCCCTACTGTAGGAGTTGTACTTATTGCTCTCTCTATCTCTCTCTCTCTCTCTCTCTCTCTCTCTCTCTCTCTCTCTATATATATATATATATATATATATATATATTCTTTCTTGTTGCCTATCAAAATAAAAAATAAAACAATCTTTTGATTTGTGTAACTAGGGAGTTCTTATGGGTTCTTTTTTTTTTACCTCTCTTCTTCTTCTTCTGATAGGCAAACATAAAATATATTAATAATGCCTAACAGAAAAGCACACCAAAGTAGTCAAGACGTATACAAAGGATGCTAGAGGCAATGCTTGGGAGTTCCTTTTAGCATTTGTTTCTAGTATAGCATCAATTTGTTAGCCTTTTTCTATTAGAATATTTAGCCATCTCTTATTTTGTATCCTATGCTTTCTACCCTTCCTCCTTTAAAAGGAGGAAGAGTATAAAACAAATATGAGATATCTTTCCAATAGAATGGATATGAAACTATTCCCGCTTCTTGTCAAAAATTATAATTAGAAAAAAACAAAAAAGTTCTTTGTGTTGCAAGATCCTTCCTTTGAGTTTTAAAGCATAATTAAAGTCACTCCTCAAAGAGGAAACTATGGAACCGTCATAAATAAAAACAATGGTTCCCATATCATAAAATTTTTGCCAACCTACTACAATTTGCATGAAAAAACAAAAGATCCTCATAAGCAACAAAAAAGGACACACACAAAATATTTCATGTTAGTCTAATATACATTGACAGTCGTATCTAAATAGCTTAAATTTTCAGAAAAATTGGTAGCCTAAAATAGTACCAAAGTTATGTTAACTAGAGGTCTCAGGTTTGAATCTCTCCTAATCATGTTCTACTCTCTTCTCTCCTATTGTTGATTCCCCTAGCTATTTATATATAGTTCATAATTGCTACTGCTTTGTCTATGTAGAGATATGGGCATACATATGAGGAGGGGAGTTAGCATGATACACATAGCGGATCAATATCCTAACAGCTTAAGCTTTTAAGAAAGTTGGTAGCTTAATACTCCGAAATTACTAGGCAAAATTGGTGGTCACCAAATTTTCCGGCAATATTTGGCAGTTTCCTTAGAAAACTTGTAATTAAGTATCAACTTAGGTGAAAATTTTAGGAGCAAACCCTTCACATATCATCATTTCTAATAAAAGAAACACTATGAATGAGTTATATCCAAACCTCCATGTATATTTCTTATAAAAGAAACACTATGAATGTGTTATATCCAAACCTCCATGTATCTATTTCAAATCAATGGACTGAAAATTTTCATAGGAATCTATTTTATTTTTCTAATTAAGACAGTTTGAATGTCAAAAGCATGAAAATTTGATCAATGCTCCTCATTCATTCTCTTTTTGTCAAAAAAGCATCACACACTCACATAGGTATATATTTTTTAACTATTTTCATTTGTTATGATTTTTTAACTTTGTTTTCTTTTAGTATCCTGCAGATTCTGTATTATCTCTAGATCACTCATCTGATCTTTTTTTTTAACGGGTCACTTGTTTGGTCATGTAATTAACTTTGATTAGATTATTAGCCAGTCAAGAACATACTTACAATGAAATACTCATTAACAGTATTATTATTTATGAAACAAACTTAAATGTGGATAAACTTAGGCAAATGAATGCCAAAAAGGCTGCAGAGTTCACAGTAAGTATACGCCCCAAGTTACCTAATTAGTTGGAGTTAAATAAAACTAATAACATAAAGATGCATTCTATTGAGAGGATTTTTTAACATGTAGCCATCTGAAGGTCATTAGATTCCCAATGGATAGGACATAGATGCATTATACTGTAATGTTTATATTTAGCAAGTGGACAAATACAGATGGGACCTTGCATCATACATCCACTATCACAAACATGCAAATGCACAAATGGTTGTGGAGGTTTGTTGGAGACAACTATAAGTTAGGGAGAAAATGATGGTTGACAAGTATGAAGATATGAACCAATGGTGTTCTAGGAAGGGAAAGGAAATCATGGGAGTGGGTCTTTGGAAAGCAATTAGAAGGTGAAGGATGTATTGAACATTTGGACTTGTATCTCTGTGGGGAATAGAGGAGGAACAAATTCCAGAGTGATATTTGGTATGGGAGAACACTATGAAGACCTACTTCCCAGAGCTATCATCTTCTCACAACAAATAGAGAGGCCATCACCAATTATTGGTGTAGGGAGTGTGGAAGTGGTTCATTGAAATATGAGATGTCTCAGAGCTTTCATAATTTTGAGCTGGAGATAGGGGAGAGTTTCACGGCTTGCATTTACCAGATTAGTGTTAGAGAGGAGAAATAAGATGTTTTAATACGGAAGGTCTCTAAAAGGAATTGTTTTAAATCAAATCCTTTTTTCAGTGAATTTTATCCTGCCCAAATATCTCTTTTCCATCTTCAGTGTTGGGGTTGAATGCCATGTCAGATTAGCATTTTGTGCAGGAACCTTACTATAGTTCAGCTGATGCCACAGGAGAGAATCTTGGTAAATTGATGTAGTTTTTGCAGACATTAAAAGGAATTGGGAAATCAAATTCTTATCTACTATCAGTTTGCTTAGTATTTCTAGGTTTTATTGTTTCCTGCCCTTGGTGTCTTAGCTACTACCTTAGTAAAGGATACACTAACAAGCTGGCATGGTGGCTTACAGAGAAGAGGAGGAAGGTATAGGAATCTGATTTTAAAAATGTTGTTCATTCCTATGCATCTAAAAGGAGTGGAAATTGAAGAAGCGCTAAATGGGTGGAGTTGTTAAGAGATGAAGTTAAGGACTGGTTCTCGAAATCATAATTTTCTTGGTCCAAGGAGGAACTCTCTTAGGGAAGGAAACTTGTCATTTCTAGATTTTAATTATATGGAGGCTGTGGTCTGAACCCCCTTGTGGTGGACCTTCACATTTCCCCTATTTGTTGCTTCATTAGGTGCTTCATGTATACATTCTGTGTGCAAGGTTGTGCCCTCTTTTAAGGGGTTTCTAATATATTTTTGTTTTAATTTAACCAAATAGCTTATCATTTCCATGAGACAAATTCATCCCTGGTCAACACCCATTTATATGTAAATCCCAACAGCACAACAGGATAAAAGCAAGCTTCAATGCACAAACATTAGAAAGAAGACTAAAGTGCATGATATGAACAATAGCACTGAGAAATGACAATAATCTTGATTAAAGATGATGATGTTATTAGCTCTTGGAAATAGTATTCAAGAAATAGAAGTAACTAAATTAAATAGTCCGAGTAGTCAAACAAAGAAAGGACCCTCATCAGATTGGTTCAATCTTTTTATTCAAGTCATTATAAAATCTAGTTCAAACCAGTTAGAACTGGATGACTTTAGCCAACATTATATAAACTGAACAAGTCAACTGAAGCAGACTAATATCAAAACATTCAATAGAATCTAATAGAATGAACTAAAAACGAACAATCCTCACATGCAAAATATAGCAATAAGTGGTAAAAAGATGTTAGAAAGTCAGTTCTATGGACACTAAAAATAGGCATTCCAAGGTCCACAAGCAAAAATTAAGGATCTCTACATACCTCATCCCTATCATAGTTGTCACCACTGTGAGGATCAAAAAGAACATCTCCAGTTACCAGCTCAAAACAAATGCAAGCAAAGGACCATAGATCAGCTGAAGTTGAATATTTAGATCCAAGGATAACCTCTGGACACCTATATTGCCTTGTCTGAATATCATTTGTAAATTGTTTATACGTCCAACAAGCATTCCCAAAGTCAACCAATTTGCACTTCAGATCAACCTCAGCCAACAGCTTCTGCCTAGTGGAACGGCTCCCTCTCCTACGACCCTGATTTTCTCGTCGGACATCCTTTACATCATCAGTGTTCACTGAGCTACTCTTTATCACAGAACTATTTTGTTGCTCCTCAACAGAATCCCCATTTGAGTTTGCATCATTATTTGAATCTTCTGAATCAGGAGCTTTGGCATCTAGCTCAGGATCGTCAGAAGCTTCTTTTCCCATGCAACCTTGAGCCGCCCGCTTAGCCTTTCGCCTGATTTTCTTTTTCTGGTTCTTTGTTAAATCCCCATTCATATTCTTAGTATCTTTTGAAGCTGCAGGCTCAGATACAATTTTATCCCTGCTAGTTGGAAGGATAAGAGAAGCACCCGATTTTCTTGGGTCTTTTGATGGATCAATCATGGATAAAAGTAATACATTCTCTGGTTTCAAATCAGTGTGTATAATTGAAAGCTGGTGATGCAAGTAATCCAGGCCTACTAAAATATGAAAACAAATTTCTTTAACCATGTGTAGGGGAGTTCCTCGGTAATCAGCATACTTGATAAGGGTCAAAAGATTATCCCCCAAGTACTCAAAAACCATACACACATGTTGCCCATTTGGCCCAGAATGCTTAAAATGATCCAAAAGTTTCACAACACATCTCTTGTCATCTGGGTCTCCCTCAGCAATCTGTTTCAGTATGGTTATCTCATCCATGGCTGCCTCAGTATAATGCTTAGCACTCTTTTGAACTTTCAAAGCGACGTATTTCTACAGAATTAGGGTTTTGCATTATCAAAACGATGAACAGTTAAAAATGGAAACATATGGAAATACATAATCTAGTGCTTGACATATGGAAAAAAGGAACAAACTGGAAATAAAACAACTTAAAGTCTAAATATGAAAAAGGAAAAGAAATGGATAAAAACAGCTTCTATTTGTATGTATTACCCACAAAAGCAACAAGAACCATGAATAATAGTGAGGAAACTATACAGCTTAGAAGAAAGAGTTTCATTTCTATAAAAACTTAATCAACATATATGATGATTATCAAAAACAAAAACAATTTTCATTTTAGTTTAATTTCATCAGCTCTCTCAGAAGGAAAACAGAGGAGAAAAGAAATGGAAAATGCAAATCTGAATCTTACGGCTTGTTTGGGAGCCCATTTGGGAGCATTTTTTGAAAATTGTTCTCAAAATATAATTTTCAAGAAAATTCTTAAAACAGTTCTCAATTGTTTTCAATAACAAAATTTGTTTGGGAACTCAAATATAAAAAAACAATTTTCTTGGGAGTATCACCACTTACGTACAATGCACAAGTTTCCAAAATATTTTTTCATATTTTCAATTGTTATTTAGAATATTCGACAAAAAAATTTTGATAGGTAAACTAAAAGAGTATATATAAAAAGGAGGTGCCAAATGTGCATCCCAAAGTATACAGGAAGTATACACCGGTCACCAAAAGGTTGAACCAAGAGAAAAGAGAGGCTACCAAAAAACAACACCCACAAACCCAACAATCAATAAAGTTGATTAAAGGCAAAAAACCGTCATCTATAAACACCTTAGTCCATGAGCACAAAATACAAACAAAAATGTTTTTTAGCCTTTGGTTTGAAAGCTCTTCGTTTTGAAAATCAATTTTGTTTTTTTCCATCCAAACTGTCTAAAAGATAAATAAAGGGGTTCAGGGTTGTGTTCCAAGCCTTTTTGTGTTTTTTGCCCATGAAAGAATCGTGCCAATGAAGAAGGGTCTCTCTAACCGGTGGGGAAAGAACCCCATGCCAAACAAGAAGGCTCCCTCCAACCTTAAAGGTAACCTAAGACCCACCAAAGAGAGCAAACTACAAAAAAGAATAACAGAAAGCACCTAAAATTTATTTTTAAAAACTACTTGTTTTTAGAGCAAATTATCAAAAAATTATTTCCTGTCAAATTTGCCAAATGTGTTATCTGATTTAGAAAACTGACGAGTATAAAACTGATTTCAAGATTAGTTTCCAAATAGGCTTTAGCCTTCTTATTTTTTGGGACCTCAACTAAGGCTAAAATCTTTGCAGCTGCTAACCCAAATATTTTGGCAACCAAAATTTTTAATTCTTAAACTTCCTTATTGCTTGCGACCTGAGAAACCAAAAACCACCTCCCACCTCCCATCCCATAAGTCTCTAATTCAACTATTTTGACATTGTTTTCCCTTTCTTTGAGAAACCAAAACAGCATAAACAAAACAAGATTCAGAACTTGATTCTTTTGTTTCCTTTTCCCCAGTTCCTCAAAAACCAAGCTGAACCACTCAGCGAACACGAAAAGGCAGACTCTCATGTGTCCCAAAGAAACCCAGCCCAATGCAAATCTTTGTCTCAGTTAAAGCAATCATTCCATTTATTTGGTAAAACTAAATAAACAGTTTTAAAAAATGCAAAATTTTCTTTGTTCTCCTCATTTCTTTTCTCTCTTCTTTCGCTCAGTTTTCTCATCAACCAAGCAGAAGAAATGAAGCAGCCTGGCATAATTTATGTGAGTTTGCATCTATTTAAAAGAACAAGACATTCAAAAAAACATAGAGATCCAAAATTTTCTCTTTTTTTTTTTCCTTCCCTTCCAACTTTTTCTCTTCGACGAAACAGGAGGGGAGTAGAAACATACGGATTTTTGAGTATCCCAAGCGAGCCACACGGTTGAGAAATGTCCCCAACCGAGCTTGGCCTGCACCACATAGCGCCCATTCTTGAAGGTATCCCCGATCCGAACCGCATGGTACCCTCCTCGCCTGTAATCTTCCGTTCCTTCGTCTTCCGACGTATAGTCACTGGCCTCGCTCAGATCACCGTTCCGATCCTCCGCCATTGACGATCCTGTGGCCAAACAAAAAACGACGTCGTATTGTACGGTCAATATGGAGTCTCTGGTTGCAGCGAATAAAATTAGGGTTTCAGTGCCGATGGAGGAGCGCAATGATTCGAGAGTCTATCTCGCCGGGGAATAAAAGGGTGTGTGATAAAGACAGCCTGGCCGAGCGGAGGCGGTGCTAACAACGCGCCAAGATGGGCGTGGACATGGCGATTGGGTCCACGATGGCGGTTCGAGTGCCTCCCACCTGTCTACTTGGGACAGCGGCTGCTGCGCTTGATGACGTGGACAGGCGTGCTTGGAGTGCCCGTTACCTTCCACCTTCGCTCCTCTATTCTTTCTAGGATTGAGTTTGGTGAATTGGATTGAGCGAAAAGATTTTACTTTTCCATAACTTCCGTAATTTTATTCCTCATCGCAACATTTTTTGAAAAATTACACTTATAATTAAAATAAATAAAATAAAATAAAAACTGTTAATTTTTATTTATTTATGCAATAATCTACACCTTTGGTCAACCTAAGTTGCTTATCTATAATGTTTTATTTATTATAATTACTTAAAATTTAATAACAATACTTTTAAAGCTTTTGATAGTGTGCACTAAATAAAGAATCGATACTTCAATCCGAAGATACCCCCTAGGGAAATAGGCAAGCTTAAATTTCCCATCATATTATCTTAGATTGCCCAAAGAAAAAAAATGACTTAAAAGAGCTAAGAATCAATTGGATGAAAGAATTTTTTGAAGTTTTTGACTTATAAAATGATGGTAAGAAAGACTACCAAAGAAACCTCATTTTACTCGTGCTTTTGGAATGGAAGTAATCATCCTCTTTAAGATCCAAAATGCCTACTCCAATATAGAATTGATGGAGGAAGCAAGATGTGTAAGTGACATCTTCTATGCTCTAAATTTAGCATAAGAAAAATGTGAGGAGATAATGATAAAAGACAATGTCTTATCCCCTAACTATTACACAAGAATATGACAAAAAATTAGGACTTAAAGGTAAAATCTTAAAGATCGAGAACTTGGTACTATAATGGATTTTCAACAACACAGAGATTCAGAAAATGGAAAGTTAGAGCCAAATTATGAAGGTCTTTATCAAATTTGAGAAGAAGTATAATAAAGTAAATTTGCATTAAAAATGTAAAATAATATCAAACATAAGAATATTAACAATGTGCAAAATCCTTCTAAATATAACAAAAAAATGAAAATTTAAAATAAAAATAAACTTATTTGAATTAAAAAGAAAATTGTCAAGAACTCAAAATAAGGTTAATTTACAAAAATGTAAGTAAAAAATGTAGTACTTACTAAATTCATTGGCATATTAAAATGTGATTCTCTAATTTCTTCAAAATGTTAAGCATTGTTTCATAGCAACTCTAGTCAATAAAAATACAGAAGTAAAGCTATTATGATTTTTATAGTACTAGGAGTATCATTCTCAATGATTGTCGTATGAAAGTTATGAATGCTAGGGTAAGATGTTTGTACCTAATTCTAAATTAAAACAATAATCAAATTAATTTTAATGAATTATGATTAATTCAAATAAAAACTAATTAGCTAACAAATTGATTAGTGATTTTTACCTTAATTGATTCAAGTCTATGAGTTTCACAATCCAATTGCAAGAATAGAAATTGGAGTGAACAAAGGATTCCTAATTTCATTGTAGTAATCTTAGTGTTTTTAAGATCCTTGGTCAATTGAGATATCCTAAGTTTTATAACTGAAAGTTGCATTTGAATTCTAAACGTTCCTTTTAAATCCTTATATCTAATTGTTATCTTTGTAAATGAAAATTATTCAAATTCAAGTATTGGCTTTTCAATCCTTACTACCCTTGTAGATTTGTTTTAGGATAGACAGTAATAAATATATATAACATCGATAACTAGGGGGTAAGGGGTGCCAAGAATTTGTAGTATCTAATTGTTAGGAAGTATCCCAAATTCCTAATTAGTATAGATTCATTTTTTTGTAAAGAATATTATATAGAATATTTCTAGGTTGATGTATCATTGTAATATTAAACTTTCTTATAGAATAAGGAAGGTTGTTGAAAATATCTCTATAAATATTATAGGTCAAGAGGAAAAAGTTATGAGATGGAGATGAACCTTTAGAGACTATACGAGGTGGATAGAGATGTAAGGAAGAATATGAGGTACTCGGTCGAGCTAGAGGACTCGTAGTAAGGTATGTATACAAAGAGTGGGGAAACATGGGATGTTTTGGGAACCCAATAGTTGTATCTGATTTTATCCTCTATAATATTCTTTATTGTATAGTGCAATCATTCTCTCTCATCTGTGGACGTAGGCATGGTTTGTCGAACCACGTTAAAATCTCATGTACCATTTGTGTTGATTGTTTTATCTTTGTGTTATTGAACTAACATTGTTGGCATCAAAGCTTTCGCTATTATAACACTAGTGGTGTTCTATCATAACATCTTCTAATTCAAACTAATAGAAAAGCATTTTAGTCTTATTAGTTTTGCTTTAAACCATTTATCAAATCTATTACTAATCTTGTTTTTCAATTGTCCTCCTAGTTTCTAACTCGGGTTTTCAAATTTCATACCTCAAGATAGCTTCTAACCTCTCAAAGAGATATTAACACAAACATAGTCCCATGAAAGAATGAAAGAACATTGAGGTTGAATCATAAGAAACTAGCAACAAAAATCAATTCAAAAGCATTAATACCAAACCTAATCAATCTTCAATATATTCTCCAAAAGAAAATATAGAGTTCTTAATCAAAGATTAAATGAATGGACTAAGCTCCTAAACCCCTAAAAAAATTGAGTTTAAATAGTTGAAACACAACTTGTCATATGACATAGCTACAATTGGCAAAAAAATTGTAAAACTACACAAAATCCCATAAAACCATCATATTTTCTAATTCCAAACCATTTGGACTCTTCTTAGCCTTAGTTGATGTTTGGAAGACCCCAAAATCAAGGTTTGGTAACTTAGAATTGTGTGGTTCAAAGATGGAAAAGTGGTTTGAAATCAACTTGAGTAGTTCAAAATTCTCAAACTGCATTTTTTGTGTTCTCGTAGTAGATTGAAATCAATTCAAATTTCAAATGGATTTTGAATTCAACTTCTACCATATTTTTGTGCTCCCCTTGTTTGGTTTGAGATGGAGTTCAAAATCCATTATGATCTTCCTCTTTTCTCATTGTTGACTTTCGAATCAAATTCTCAAATTTTGAAAATTTTTAAATTGGACTTTGCATTTTACGTTACTTTGCTTTAAATGATTATATCTATCATGTTTCAACTCTTATTCATGCAAAGTTTGTAGTGTTGAATTTCTAACTTCTTAAGTTTCCAAACTATAATTGGAAACCACCAAAACAACTCACAATAGATAGTCCACGATTTAGTTCAAAGTTAAGGTAGATATAGTTTGAGTTCTAATCCCCTTTTGAAGTTAAACAATGGCTCCAAACTTTCTCCCTCATGGTTTCTCACTCTCTAAACATCTCCATAACCTTCATTCACTCCTCTTTCATGCTCATACCTTACTTTTCTTGCCCTTATTTAAATTCTCGACATTTTCTGCAAGTTTCAAATCTCTCTTGAATGTTCAATTTTTTCTTTTTTCTATTTTGGTTGAAAATGACTTGCTCACTTTGCATTCTTTTTAGCTCTTTATATTGAAATTAAACTCCAAATACGCATTAGATATATAGCTAGGGTACTAGCACAAATTCAAGTTAACATGGGTGATTTAAGCCTTGTTTTGCATTTAATTCATATTGTTAATATGTTAGTAAACCACATATTTATGCTTTACTCATATTTATGAAAGGTTTAGGTTAATTAAAAACATTATTCTTATAGGATGTTTTACAAAATATCACTATGGTTTTAAGAAAACATTAAGGAAAAATATATTAAAAAAAAAGATTTTTTAATGTTTAGTTTTATTATAAAAAAAATATAATTAAAATTAGTTAAAAAGTTTATGCATTTAAATTTGTTTCTTATTTTCTTTTATTTGTTCTACTTTTCCTCCTCATTTTTTTCCTTCACATTTTCTCTCAAATTTTACATAAATTAAAATTTTAAAAATAAATAAATTCAACTCATAACAATATATATATATATATATATATATATATACACAAGATATTTTTCATCAAGAGCATATTTAAAAAATAAAAAATATATTAAATTAAATATTCAATATTTTCCAAGAAAAAAAGAAAAGTGATAAAAGAAAAATTTATCACTCATGTAAATAAAAGAAATTTTTTGGGTTACCTTCAAAGATGTTCAAGAATTTTAATTTGATTGTTTCATTGATAAATTTTATGCTCTAAATTGTGAATGCAACTATGAATACAAAAATGTTCAAAAATTTCATAAAGAAATGATTGAGTTTTATATGAAAATAGTAAAAGAAATTATCATAATATAAAGTGATGGATATAATAATATCAATTAATAAATATCGAACCATCGGTATAGGCTTATAGCAGAGGTTGATGACAGGAAATCAGCCCACTCACAAGCACAATCGAATTGTTCAAAAACTGGGTTGGCCCAGGCTCGGCCCATTATCATATACTTATGTGATGTCCCACATCGAATAGGGGAGAATGTTCCTAGCGCTATATATGTAGAGGCTCCTCTTAACCAAGTAGACGCGTTTTAAAGTCGTGAGGACCCCTTTGGGTCCAAAACGGACAATATCTACACAGTTGGAAGTGGGTCGTTACAAATGGTATCAGAGCACTAAGGGCACTAGGTTTTGATCTTGTTGGGAACTTGAATCGGTTTAGATTGGGGATAGATGAGTGACGCATTAGTTTAAGTTTTGGTTTCATTTAATCTAAGTTATAATGTTTGGAGGTTGTCTCGTGATGATTCGTTATAAAAAGATGTCAATTGACTTAGGTCTCCCTAATCTTCAATATTTTGATGACATATTTGTTAGCTTCCTGATATGTCTATGTTGATTGTTTTATGAAAAGTGTGACTTTCCACATTTCTGGTAAGGTTGGGTTTAGTTTTGAGAGAAAACATGTGATTAGACCATTGTGTATGATCTTAGCTTTATGAGCTAGTTCCTTGCTTGGGAAAGGTTGTTAAGGGTTTTATGCCTATGTGGTGCGAGATGGAAAACATATTATGTTCTATTGATAAAGGTATAGTGAAGCAATTTTAGTATTTGAGAGGTCACTTATGAAGTAGATGAAGAGATAAGAGAAAAACATTTTCATTTATTTCAAGACTCATGTATGTCAAGTTTAGAGGACTAAACTTCTGTTAAGGAGGGGAGAATGTAATGCCCCAAACCCAATTTAGGGGTAAAATCGTAATTTATAAATTATTAATTAATTAAAGTGATTTAATAAGGATAAAAAGGTTTTTTCATATTTAAAACCCCTATATGTAAATTAGATCTTTCATATATTCTCTATTCAGAAAACCCTTTCACATAGAGTTCAGAAAGATCAAAGAGCATAGGGCTGAAGGTTTGAAAGTTTAGGGTTTGAAGATCAATTTTTTAGGTAAGATTTTTAATCCTTAAATTAATATTTTATATTCGTTAATTAGTTTTGAATACTTTACATATTTTTTTGAATATCTCAATTTTGATTAGAGTTTGTTTAATTAACTTTTAGGTCAAAAAGATTAAAAATTTATGAACATAGTTTGATTTATTAATGGAGATCGATAAATTTTGATTACTCAAATTAAATAGATCTAGATAAATATATATATATATAGTTTCGGATGTGAAAATTACATAAAATTGTGAGTATGGAGGTTAAAAGTTTTGACTTTAGAGATGAAAAAAAAAATGATGAAAGATGCGTAGGAAGGATTTGGCATGTTGAAAAAAAAAAAAAAAAGAATTGCATGGGGTATTTGTTAAATTTCGGTAGGAGATTTAAATAATAGTAATAATAGTTTAATGCAAATAAATATTCTTAAAAGATTTATTTTAGATAAGTTAGAAAAAAGGAAATAAATTATTGTTTAGGAAGTTGAAAATAATATTGGATGGTAATAATATTAATATGAGAAATTAATTAGGATCCCTAATACTAAATAAAATATTTTTAGGATTTTCAAATTTATATATTTGGATAAATAATCAACAATCAATATTGTGTATGATATTATGTTAGGTGAGAAGGAAATTTTTCAGAGTTAAATACTTCAAGATTTTGAGTGTTTTTTCAAGGTAAGGGAAATTAATGCAGATTTTTATAAAAGAAAATAATTTTCTTTTTATATTGTATTTTGAAATGTGTAAAAATATCATTTTTATCTTTTCACATAGATCAAATATGTGTTTTGTATGGAAATTATATTTGAAAATCTTCTTTGTTTATGAAAAATGAAAAGTTTGGAGATATGATATTTTGATTTATAAGTTTGAATTAATGAAATAAAGTGTTTGACTCTGGTTCCTATGACCCAATCGACGGGTTATAATTATTAACATTTCTATGGTCCTAATCAAAGGATTATAATAGTTGATATTATATGGCCTTAGTCAACGAGTTATAATAGTTGACCTTATGGCCCCTAGTCAACGAGTTTGTTGACTTTTGATTTTGTTCACCTTAAATAGAACAAATTTGAATCTAGTCACTCATTTGTGAAGTCCCACCTAATTGGGCACAATTTGTTATTTGATAACTAGAGTAAGATATTTTGAATGCATTTGATTTGATTTTGATAATAAATTGTTTTGAAATGGATATGAGAAAGTTTGTTGAAAAGTTTGAATATATTAATATTTCGAACTCAAAAGTTTTTTATATGAGAATAAGTATATGTTATATCTCCTATTTGCAAGCATGATTGAAAATGTTTGATCCATAAAACTGCATTGATGTTCCTTATTAAGCTTTAAGCTCATGCCCATTTGTTGATAATTTTTCAGGTACTTTCAGTTCGGGCGAGGAGTGTTGGCTAGGCTTGAGAATTTTTCTTTATTAGGATTTTGGTTCAAACTTATTTTGGACATTGTTTAGATGTTAAAATTTATTTTTCGTTTAAATTATTTGAATTTTGATTTATTTGGACAATAACACTCTAGTTGATGTGTTAGTTTTTTTAAAAAAAGTTGATGCAAACAAACCCCCACACCGGGGTCGGGGATCGACTTTGATACCATTCTGTCACGCCTCAAAACCCACTCCAAGGGCATGACGATCATTTCATACCTCAAACCCAAAGGCTCAAAGTGGAAACGACACAAACATTCGTATTGTAACTGGAAAGAAATTTACCAATTATCAAATTCATATTTAGAGTAGTAGGACAAAATCCTAGAGTCTCTGAGCATAAACTTTTTTTAAAAAAACTAACACATCAACTAGAGTGTTATTGTCCAAATAACTCAAAATTCAAATAATTTAAACGAAAAATAAATTTTAACATCTAAACAATGTCCAAAATAAGTTTGAACCAAAATCCTAACAAAGAAAAATTCTCAAGCCTAGCCAACACTCTTCGCCTGAACTAAAAGTACCTGAAAAATTATCAACAAATGGGCATGAGCTTAAAGCTCAATAAGGAACATCAATGCAGTTTTATGGATCAAACATTTTCAATTATGCTTGCAAATAGGAGATATAACATATACTTATTTTCATAAAAAACTTTAGAGTTTGGAATACTAATATATTCAAACTTTTCAACGAACTTTCTCATATCCATTTCAAAACAATTTCTTATCAAAACTAAATCAAATGCATTCAAAATATCTTACTCTGGTTATCAAATAACAAATGATGCTCAATTAGGTGAGACTTCACAAATGAGTGACTAATTTCAAATTTGTTCCATTTAAGGTGAACAAAACCAAAAGTTAACAATTATAACCCGTTGACTAGGGGTCATAAGGTCAACTATTATAACTCGTTGACTAGAGTCATATAATATCAACTATTATAACCTGTTGATTAAGGTCATAGAAATGTCAACAATTATAACCCATTAACTAAGGTCATAGGAACTAGAGTCAAACACTTTATTTCATTAATTCAAACTTACAAAATAAAATATCATATCTCCAAAAATTTTCACTTTTCATAAATAAACAAAGAAGATTCTCAAATATACTTTCCATACAAAATACATGTTTGATACATGCAAAAAGATAAAAATAATATTTTTATACTTTTTAAAATACAATATAAAAAGAAAATTATTTTCTTTTGTAAAAATCTGCATTAATTTCCCTTACCTTGAAAAAACACTCAAAATCTTGAAGTATTTAACTCTGAAGAATTTATTCATCACCTAATATAATATCATACACAATATTGATTATTGATTATTTATCCAAATATATAAATTTGAAAATCCTAAAAATATTTTATTTAGTATCAGGAATCCTAATTAATTTATCATATTAATATTATTACCATCCAATATTATTTTCAACTTCTTAAACAATAATTTATTTATTTTTTCCTAACTTATCTAAACTAAATCTTTTAAGAATATTTATTTGCATTAAACTATTATTTAAATCTCCTACCGAAATTTAACAAATACCCCATGCAATTTTTATTTTTTTTTTTCAACATGCCAAATCCTTCCTATGCATCTTTCATAATAATTTTTTTTTCATCTCTAAAGTCAAAACTTTTAACCTCCATACTCACAATTTTATGTAATTTTCACATCCAAAACTATATATATATATATATATATATATATATATATATATATATATATATATATATATTTATCTAGATCTATTCATTTGAGTAATCAAAATTTATCGATCTCCATTAATAAATCAAACTATGTTAATAAATTTTTAATATTTTTGACCTAAAAGTTAATTAAATGAACTATAATCAAAATTGAGATATTTTAAAGAATATCTAAAGTATTCAAAATTAATTAACGAATATAAAATATTAATTTAAGGATTAAAAATCTTACCTGAAAAATTGATCTTCAAACCCTAAACCTTCAAATCTTCAACTATATGTAAAAGGGTTTTCTCGTATGTAAGAAAGATCTAATTTATATATAGGAGTTTTAAATACGAAAAGACATTTTTATCCTTATTAAATTATTTTAATTAATTAATAATTTTTAAATTACGATTTTACCCGTTGGGTTTGGGCATTACAACTTAGGTTGTACCTTGTAGTTCATGGCTTTAGGGTTAGCTCGCAGCACAAGAAGTCGCGATCTCTGTTTACCCTTCTTCTTCTCCAAACGCTGAGATTGGATCGATTCTGGGTTCAAGGTACTGCTCCTCTCTATTCCCAAGCCAATCAATCGACCCCTAGGTTAGATTATTTTGTTTGGATACCGAGAAAATGCCTCTAGGATGCTGAGAAAATTATGGGATAATGAAAGAAATTTTTGAATAGTAAATTTTTCACCATCTAGGGCTTGGGAATGCAGAAACCGGAACTTTACAAAAAAACCTACGACTTTTGGTCTTATTCCATCTCAGTTTTATTTATTTATTTATTTATTTTAATTTTTCGTAGTTTTGGATTTTCTTGGCAGTAAAGAAAGTGAGAGAGATAATATTGGAGTCAAAATATGGTTTTTTTTTTTTTTTGGTCATTTTCTTGGTGACCAAACAGATGGTTGGATTCACTCTGTGCTTTATAATTTGGAAAATATATTTCTAGAAGTATTGAATTCTACGGTTTCTCTTTAAGAGGCCGTGAAAATATTGCAAGTTTGGATCACAGCTCCTGAAAATTTTGTTTTCATCCATAAAAATAGATTTACGCAGAAGTCAGTAAAGGAAAAGAAAATGTTGAGGAACGACGAGGAAAATAAGTGAAATGAGTTTGAAACATTTAAATAGAGCTTATTAACTTTTTTTTTTAGGCAGGAACTTATTAACTTTAAATCTATTGTTTTTTTCCCTCTTTTCATTTTCTTTCATTTTCTCTTTATTTTCTTTCCCTGGCATTTTCCCTCAAATTTTCCAAGAACCAAACATGGGGTTAGTTTAGATGCAGAGAAAATATGAAAAAAAGTAATTAAAATTTTGAATTGTAAAATTTTCACCATTGATGATGAACTGGGTGTACAGAAAAATGTCAAAACTTACACCGACTGTTCTGCTTAGTTGACCCGAGGGTTTTTTATTTTTATTTTAAAACTTTTTTTTGGAAGTAAAGGATGTAAGATAACATAAGAATGAAAGAGTTTTCTTTTATTTGCTCTATTTTCTTGGAAACAGAAGAGAGGGCCAGGGTTTCTCTTTCAATGCAAAATTGTCAATGCTATTATCGAAAATTTTTTAATTATAGAATTTCATTTTTGGACCACAGCTCAAGCTGGAACTTTTATAAGATTAACTATCATGGAACATTATCTTGTAAAATTGTATGTATGAAAAACGTATTTGATTTGAATTATAAATTTCATTAATTTTATTATGAAAACATAAATTGTACTTACCATGCTACCAATGAATCCCAGATGTAAATGGAAAAAAAAGGAAAGCAACAGAAAAGAATAAGTAAAACTTGCATATTAATTATTAAAAGAAGAGAAGGAAGAACTTTAAAATAAAAAATAATTAAAATAAATTCAATTTTATCATTTATAACCATTAAATAATGAGAAGGTGAATTTATCATGATTGTTACAGTTAAATAATAAAGATGTGCAGTATGAGGATGATAAAGATGTGCAATATGAGGGGAAATAAGCGATATGAAAGGGATACTTTGGGAAGAAAAAAGTCTAAACTCAAAGAAAAACGTCTACAAACTCTTCGGACTAATATATATATATATATATATATATATATATATATATATATATATATATTAATATTTTTGTTATGTTCTTATTGATGGAAGCTTGTAAAAATGCTTTCCTTGATATCTCAACTGCTTGGATTTGGAATATAAGTTTTTAACTTTCCAATCCTAAATATTGGAATTGCATTTACTGTTTGAGTTTGATTTCTAATTAGAAGAATGAATAGTGGTTCCTTGGATGATTGTTACTTTTCTTTCTTTTTATGGATAAGATAGGAACTTGAGACCTTGGTATTGAAATATTGAATAAGTTGAGTATGTTGCTAATTTTGTGCTTAATGTTAAGACCTATTAGATTTTATGCTATAAAGAGAAAACTGTGGACCAATTACAAGTACTTTGTTATTGGGTTTGGATCTAAAATTTAAATGTTGTGAATAAAGAACTAGTGATGGACTATGAATGCTATTTTGTTGGGTTTCCTTCCAATTGGAACGTTTTGAAACCTTCAAAGTGTGGCCATAGTGCAACATAGTTTTTTTTCATCTTCGTATTCGTGTCTTGGAGGTAAATGTATGTCCAAAATGAAAAATCCACTGGTACACCAATTATTTTCTAAACAATTCTATTTCATTGCTTTTATCAATTTTATGTTTTTTAGTTGATGGTTTACGTCCAATTGATGAATAAAATAAAATAAATAGACTTTTGAGGATAAGAAAACAAGTAGTTTTCATAAAGCAAATAGAAAACTTACTAGAGGACAATGTTTTGGCTCTCAATTTTAATGTTTAAAGAAAAATTAATTCAAAATCATTTATTATTTTATGTTTATCGGGTTTTTTAGGGACTAAAAAAAATTAAGAATATATATGTATTTTTTATGTTTCTAGGATAAAAAATATTAAATTTTTTTTTTTTTTTATGTTTCATGTCCTATTTATTAAAAATTCAATAAAAAAAATTCCATCAAAAGAAATAATTCTACTTCTAGACATTAAATTTTATTTGTAAAAAATAACTAAATATGTATGTATTTTTAGATTTATTGGTTTTTTTAGAAATTGGAGAAATGATTTTTTTTATATGATGTTCATTTACTAAGAACATAAATAAAAGTTAAAAAAATTCATGTTATTTAAATTGAATAATTATTTAACTCTTTGATAATTTGGTTTGTATGCAAACGTAAATTTAGAGATTATGTGTCATTAACTTGTAAAAAGGATAGGAGATGTCCCATCCTCCTATGCATTGGAGAGGAGCCAAACTCAATTGCACTTCCAATGACAAATTTTGGCTTCATAAATAAGATATTTTGTTGCATGTTGTCACTTGCTATATGCATTGTTGAATGGCTAGATTTTAAAACATTATGATCTTCACAAACAAAATTCACAACAAATAAGCTTGTCTTATATTGAATTTGTTGACACTTGTATTATAAGTTACAATTAAAGATGGAAAATAAGTTGGGTTCCCATAGTCTAGCCCGTCGAAGGAGTGACCATCATGGTTATTGTGCATGCTGGATCAGGTTGCACTTGGCAGCTAGGCTTGGCTAGCCTGGTGTGCCAATGACTAATCTTGACTTTTAACTCTTTTTTTTATTATTATTCAAACACATCCAAAAATCTAAAATATTTGTTTTAACAACTATACAATGGCTGGTTTGGGTGCTAAATGTGTAAATTGGTCACTCAAAGATTTACATCATTATATATTTACCCTCAAATTAGTTGCCATATCACTTTTGGAAGGGGTTTTTTGGATGAAAGAAATGTGCAAGAAGGTAAAGCTTTAATGACATGATTTTTAATGTAGTTTTTTTTTTGTTGAAATATTGAATAACATGTTATATTTTATCTGTTTCATTTTTCATTCCAAAATTTTATATATTTTAACCTTTTTGTCAACATTTTGAATTTATTTTCAATGGTATGCCTGGCTGTTGTCAAGTTGGGGATATTACTTGGGTGGGTTGACCTAGTTGGGCCATTGAACCCATTAAAAAGTGGGTTGGCCTGAGCTGGACCATTTGATACTTCTAGTTATAATGACAATTTGATCAATGGAATTCATTTTTATGTGCATACGAGGGTAAAATGGCATCAATTTTATTGCAACCAAATTGCTCCACCAACATTGGCTTGACCGCCAATGTAATTTGACACCCCAAGTTATAATGACAATGTTGATCAATGACATGCAATTTTATATGCATATGAGGTTAAAGTGGCATCAATTTGATTGTTGTCAAATTGCTCCACCATCTTTGACATTACCCATCATATGTGACACCTCCAATTATAATGGCAAATTTGATCAATGATATGCATTTTATATGCATGAGGGTAAAATGGTATCGATTTGATTGCAATCAATTCGCTCCACACCACTATCACCCAACTGTTTTGTCATTATCACTAATTTGTGAACTCTGAAACCATTGTTGGTATTGGTATACCTCATTGACCTCCTCCTACAACCTTACCATTGTCATCAATATTACCACACTGCTAATTCATGTAAGTGCTATCACTATTGTTGTTGTTTGTACTATTATTATGTGTTTTATTGTAAAATTGATGTCGTACTATGCACACGCATGGCGTGTGCCTTGTCTGCTAGTTCCATTTTGATTATACTTATATTGTATGTTAATATATAATATATAGTATAAAACACTTTTATTTTTTATTTATTTATTATAAACTAGTGGAAGGGGCATGTGCTATGCGTGTGTGTAGTATGGTGACAGTTTTGGTGATAAAGAAGGCATAATGATAGTGGAAGTGTGATTGTGGTGATGATAGCAGTGCAGGTTGGCAGCATGATGGTACTGATGATAGTAGTGGGGTGGCAGGGTGTTGGTGGGGATACAGTTGTGGTGTTATATGCCAATGACCATGACACTCAAGGTGATTGAAGGCAGTGTGCCATAATGGTGTCAGTGGTGCTTGGTTGGGCTGTGTCATCATGCTAGCAGAAGTTGTGGCAATGGCATGCTGTTGTGGTGGTTGTGGCATTAAGTAGGGAATATTCAAGTAGGCAACTATATAATAATAAAGTATGGCTTTAACCTTTTTTAGATTAGGTTCTTAATTTTTTTTTTATGCACGGCTTTGTTTTTAGCATATCAAAAACATCTTTAAGAATTCAGGTACTATTGGAAAAAAGTTTGTCCAAAATTTTAAGGTATAAAAAGCCCATATGTAGTTAGTTTTTTCAAAAAATACTCTTATTAATTAAAATGGATGCTAAAAATAATAAAAGGCAGGCCTCTTTTTTTTTTTTTTTTGCAATCTTATGTGGATAATAATAAAGTTGAGTATATGCATTTTTCTTTTGATGGTGTAAGTATGGTTATAATTATGCTGTATAGTACTTTTCTTATTAAAATCATGTTATTCTACCAAGGCCTGTGAGTGACATGTACTATTGGGTGTTTTATTTTGCTCCAATTGGTTTGTCTTAACCATGCATCATGTCACTAACATGCTATTTCTGGACAAACTAGTGCATCAAGCATATGCTTCCTTTCTTGTTGAAATAACTTTGCCCTTTTAAGTACAATTTATTCAGATGCTTTGATTTTTTGTATTGTAATGGCTTGAAGTCTATTTCCATTTTTAGAGCAAGTTGATGAAGTAACACTAGAATGGACATGGATATACTTACATGTTAGGTTTTTCCAAAATGACATAAGAATTTGATTCTAGATTGCCTTATTTCTTATTTGGAAGCTTATGTCTATGGTTATGAGAAATGTGAATTTAGCTCATTGCCAAGTCTTAGGTATGAAAGTTGGATTTCAAATTTGGCTCAGAATTAGATTAGTTTTGGTTTATTTTCATGGACAAGCATATACACACATTCTATATAATGTACTTGTTCATTAGGCTTTGAGTTGGTAATGAGTAAGCTTTTGAGTTGAAAACTATCTTCACTAGCATTAAACATAAACATGTTTAGCCTAAAACCATTTGAATAATTAAAAACTGCAAAATGGCTTATGCATGTAGAAGAATGGCATGGCTAAATTAGAGTGAATAGCTCTTACATGATGTAGAAATTAAGAGACAGAGACAGAGAGAGGGGGGTGGGTTTAAATGCATTCTCGTAGTCTTCTTTCTAGGTCAGGGGATCAAAGACCTGGTATCAGTGGGATGTCCTTCATTCCATTGGAGAGTGAAGATTAAGGGGGATTGGAGGTTCCTTTTCTAGAGGACGCAGTTTTCTCCACTATTTCCAGTTTGTGTGGGGGCAAAGCTCCCGAATCGAAGGGGCTCAGTGTGGCTTTTTAGCAACATTGCTTGGACTTTGTGAAGAATGAACTGATACGCTTCTTTGGTAAGTTCAATCGGCAAGCTCATTTGAAAGAAGTCTAAATGCCATTAGCTTGATGGGTGGATTGAATATGCTTATAGCAAAAGCTGTTAGTCAATAGACTTGGAAAAGTTGTGGAAGAGTAGCATACAACTATCAACATGCTTTGTACGGGGTAGACAACAAATTTTGGGGACACTTCTTATTGTAAATGAGCCATAGATGCAAGGCTGAAGAGCTTTACTAGCAGTGTTATTTGTAAGCTTTGACATTGAGAAGGCAAACGACGATGACATTTGGGGGTTCTTACTTGTAGTCATGGAAAAATGGATTTTGGCTAGGAGTGGATTGACTTTTTTTTCATAGGTAAATTAAGAGAAGACGTTAAAAGCACTTGGAAAAGGTGCATCAAAATACAAATAGCTCCAAAAGCAACATCCTAAACTCACAGAATACTAGACTGCCCCCAGCTGGTCCTCTTGACACCCACAATTCCCAAAACCAATAAACATCCCAAACCTAGACTTCTCACCATCAAGACTGGCATGAAGCACCTTTAAATCTTGGAAGTGAACTTGTTCTGCCCCCTGAGCAATTTTGTGACAAAAGTCCCTCAACCAATCTAAGAGCAGAGTTAAAGATCCCCAATACTCCTACCCCTTTCTGTGAGGGCCTAACTGTCAGAGGAGAGTTATTGTTACTTAACTGACTATTCCAGTCTTTAAGGTGGTGTTTGTTTTTTTACTTAATTCTAAATAGAACCTTAATGCTTAATAATGTTAAATATTATGTTGTTTGATTTTGTAGTATTTTATTTCTATTAAATATTAAAAAGTAAAGAAAAACCAATATGTTATTTTTTTCTATTTAGAAAAAACTATATATTTTGGCTTTTTCTATTTAGTAAAAAATTTATAATAAGTTATGAAAAAGTAGAAAAACAAACAACCTAAATTCTGAAAACAAATTGCTTTCAGCAAAAAGCCAAAAAAACAAACACCACCTAAGTCTCCCTCTCAAAACGAGATGACAAGTTTGGTTTCCTCTTCCCCCCCCACTGAGGCCTTAACACCACGCTCTTTTCTTGCCTCTATTTTCCTCAAAAGGGAGATAATCTCCTTTTCAAAACCCCACCCATAACTAGCATCCCCACAAAGCTATTGAAGTTGGCCAGCAAACTGAAGAGGCCATCTGAACAATGCTCCTACCCCATCAAACTGCAACTAGAATTACTGACTTAGAGGACTCCATTTCCTCATACCTGACCCCAATCTCCTTAAATATAGGACCTTTCACAGCATTCCTTGGAAATTCCCACAACCTGCCATCTTGAAGCATCATCCTAAGTGGTCCATTTCCAGATCCAAAAGACCAAAATGAAAGTCCCACCATCAACGAAGATTCGATCTCCTAGCCATGATTGTGTCCCTAATGTTGATTCACTGGCCCACTGCTATTGACAGGCATCCCAACTGGAGAATCAAAAGGGAAAGAAAGGGAAGATGATGGCCTACCTTCAAAGCCTGCTGCTTCTGCCAAAAGAGCATCATTAATTGCCAAAACCCACCCCACTGGACCTTGAGACATCTCCTTCAAAAGGGGGTCAGCAAAGATCTCCACACAATTGACACACTCCTCTTAAAGGAGAGCTCTGGTGGCCCACTTTGGCAGTCTTGCTCCAAGCCCCTTTAATGGGTTTGAAAAATAAAGCCTTTGAACTTGTCCTCAAAGGGCGGTGTCCCTTCTTATCCAGTCCACTAGAGCTCCCTTCAAAAGAGCTGATTTTTGTTGCTTTGGGCTGGTCCAATAAATGACTCAAGTTTTCAAAGGCAAATGAAAATCTCAGGAAATACATAAAGTGTATCCAATAATGTTTGAAAGAAAATTGCCACCCTAAATTAGCTAATCTAGCTCCTTAACAGTTTCCTGTGGGAAATATAAAGAAATCAAATATAGTGACAACTATTCAAAATTTTATACCTTTTTAAAATCTTCGTTCTTTATAGAAGAGGAAAGAAAAGAAATAAATTCTTTGAGAAAATCTTCTGGGTTTAAACCAAATTTTAGTTTCCTTTCACTTTTTCTTTCTATTTTTCTCTCTAGTTTCTGTTCTTAGTACTTCCCTCAAACTTACTAACATTTAAACCAAGCCTAAGTGGATGACTACGAGTCCTGAAACTTAGGAATCATGATGATTCGTATAGATATCTTCCATCCCTTATTATGAAGGTGATGAGCATCATATGTATATTACATTTTGTTCCCCTTCCTTGATAGGTTTTCTACTCGTTGGCTTTATTTGTCCTGACTTTTGGGATAATATATATTTTGCTTTACTCTAATTTTGCAAGTGAATTTTGAGCAAATTTCATACATTGCTTATGGTGCAGTAATATTGTTATTATAAAAATTGAAGGAATGAATATCGCTGTTGCATAGAGTTATTTATTGTTTGCTTTTTCTTACAAATGGAATTTCAACATTTCCAAACTGACATATTATTAGATATATTTTCGGACATGTTTTGAGCTAGCAAATTGAGGACTTTTCACCTGGTTATCTGGTTTAATAGTGTGCAAGTTCTTGAATCAAGCATAGGTCTGCATTTTAAAGTCTTTCAAATGACACCCATGTTTACATAGACCACTAATATGGGCAGGCTATATCTTGATGGAGCTTGTAAAACTTGTAAGGAGGGCTGGTTCTGATTTCATTTGAGACATTCATTCTATTCATGCATGCGGATTGGTTTTAGTTTGTTTGTCTTTGAAAAAAAATTACTGGAAAATGGGTGTTGGAGGCTGAAGCTTCAACCTCAGTATAGATTTGAGTCCTCTCTTTGAAAATGCTCCGATCATTTATGATATTAGGCAAGTTATTTTTATCCGACGTTTTCAATAGGGTTGACCAGGATGGTAGTTCTAATGTGAAAATCCCACATGGGTTTTTCCTCTTTTTTCTTTTCCCACAAGTCTTGCTCTTCTAGGCTATGGTGGTGATGAGACTTTTGGGTATTACCATTTACCTCTAGAGTTGGTTGATATGTCTTCATGTATTTCTTTTTCATTTCAGGATGTTACTATATTGGAATATTGATGTAAACTTCATCTTGCTTGTATTGATTGGTTTAGGATATCTTTCAGAAAATAAAAGCTTGATCAGGTTATGTCATACATAGGATATGAGGGCTCCATGAGCTCTTCCCTAGCATTGTCTCAGCTTAGGAGAGCAAACATGGAAGTATTCTGTCCCATTAAGGAAAGTATCTTCAAAACCCAAACCTCACTATGCTAGTTCCATTTTATGAAATATCAGACATACTTTGAAGAAAAATTTCCAATCTTGAAAGTTGATCACAACTTAGGAAAATATTTTAAAAAATTCTGGAAAAAAATAAATAAAACAAACTTCTAGAAATGGTACAAAAATTTTGGCAGTTGGTTTTAAGAAAATTAATAGTTGAAATATATTGTATTTATAAAGTTATTTAAATTTTGTCCACATAAAGATCTATATTAAGACTCTTAGCTTGAAAGTGTTGTAATAATACTAAAATTACTCAAATTTTTGTTAATCAACTTATACTTAAGTTTCACTAAAGTTATCTTAAATTGTTTTAATCTATTTAAATATTTTTATTTTAAAAAATGAAATTTCTTTTATATTTAACTATATCCACAATTAAAATATTTAAATTTTAGAAATATTTTTTTTATATCATATTATTTTATAAATATTTTTTAGCTTTTTTAACCACAAATTAAACTTTATCATAAAATAAATAATATGAAAATTTAAAATTTTGATTTAAAAAAAAAACAATTATAATACATGGAATTATATATTAATTTAGGATTAACATATCCTATATATAAATGAGGGATTTAAAAGAGATGATGGATGATATATCTAATTGCTCATCCTATCTCATGGTTGATTCAATTTAAATAATTTAAATAAGACAAGTGGTGGGATAACTTATTGTATCCATCATGAATTAAGCATGGTTGAAATGTATTCCTAAATTTTGTTGTCGGTTCGTAAGTTGTCCCAAAAGAAAAGAAAATAAAAGGAAATTCAAGGGATTTCCACGATAATCTTCAAAAAAAAAAAAAAGTCAAAGAAATTTTTTTTGGCTACTTTTGCAAATTATAATCAATAATTATAACTTTGCTTTTTTATATTTAATATATTTCTTATTTAATTTTTAAAAAATTACAAAAAAATACCTGATAATTTTCAATTATTTTAATTTTTTTCTTCAATTATACAACACACTTCGTAATTTTTACTTTATTTGAATTTTCTTTATCATATATTTCATTTTTATTTTATTTTAAATTGTAAAAATTACCCAAAAAAAACATAAAAATTATTACACTAATATTTATTTTTTAACATATTTATCACTTCAATTTTTATTTTTAAAATTTACAAAGATAAAAATTGTGTAAAATTGCAACATTTAAAATATTAAAATCGTTATAAAAAAATAAGCTTTTTAATATTTTATAAAATATAAATTTTAAATAAAATTAGTTTGATGAAAAGAATTATAAATATAAGTTTACTAAACACATTTTTAATAATGTCTTTTATGAAGAAGTTCACGTAAAAAATAATTGAAAACTTTGAATGATTTAATTTTATTTTTTATTTTGGAAAAAGTGTGTTTTTAGGTACTTGTATGAAAACATCCATAAATTTGGAATCTAAGTTTCTAAAATAATTTAAATTGTGTATATTTCTTGGTCAAATATACTACTTTTAACCATTCAAATGGTACATTTTAATAATATACATATTATCTTTAATTACCTTAAAAACTACATTTCACCCATAAATGCATAAAACTTTGAATTTATTTTATAGTTTTTAACATGAATGTGTGGAAACACACTTTCCCGATATACATTTAGCATTTGAATTCAAAATAATCAATTTTTTCAATGCATATTATATGGAAAACATCAATGATCATATGATCATTCTCATTTCTTATAATCATTTTGAAAATTTATCTAATTTAACTTTGATGTTCCCAAGTGAATCGTGTATGGGATATTTCTCAATTCATGAATTTATTAATATCTATCATCTTTGCTTGTAAGGGTAGCTTTGACAAGAAAATCATATCTTATGATTTTCAATCACATATTTTTATAAAAATTTCATTGCTACAATAATTTAATTTCATTAATCCATTTGATGATTGGGAAAGTTTTGATGAGATTGGTCCTAATTTAAATTTTGTTTTGGGAAAATAGTTTTGAGGGTCAAAAACACTTTTTAACCGTCCAAAACCATAAATTTGTTAATCATATATCAACCTACGCTTCTTCTTAATCAACTCTGAAATCCGATTAAGCCAATCAAATTTGATCAAATCGTAAATAATTAAAATCAATTTAGCTATTGAACCAAGTTTACCTGTTTTAATTGAACATAAAAAAGATTTTAGATAGATATTTCATATTCATTAACTGAAAAATCGATTACTATTAAGGGAAAAGTATAAAAGGCCAAGAGAGGTGGGCTAGAATTAGACCTTTAAGGGCGAAAAACCCTGATGCAATTCATGGTGCCAAATCCATAAATTAAAATTTTCAGCGAATAAAATTAAAAATTTGAAAAGGCCATCTTTTACGAGTGGGGTTGGTAAATTAAATAATAATAATAATAAAAAAAATCCCTTCAATTGCCAATCTCAAATATGAATGGACTGTAGCTACCTCTGAATTTCTTTTCTTTTTTTAGGAGCCATCCTCTCCTGAGTCTCCTGTGTTCTTTTCTTTCTTCAAGGTTCAAAGTACTGAGAGGCCATTTTTCTTAACCATTTATAGGACACTTTTTCTTTTTCTTTTTCTATTTTTAGTACAAGAGCTGCAGTAGCTCTTTAGAATGGTTAAAATTACATCAAGGCAAGACAAGAAAAATGAAGGCAAGTGTAATGCACAATTTTGACATTTTTAAAGCAATACTTGCATTAAAGGAAAATATATTAAATAATTTAATGCTTTTATTTATTTATTTATTTATTTATTTATTTATTATTTATTTATTTTTTTTGCAAAAGTCAAGTAAAATTAGTTATTTCTTTCTTATTCTCATGTTGGTATTTTAAATTCTATTAATTAATTGTTACATGAATATCTTCAATGTTGCAATACCCTTATATTTAATGAAAAAACATTTCCAATAAATATTAAAAGATTAAGGTTATGTTTGGTTCTTATAAAATACTAAGAAAGAAAAATGTTAAAAAAAATTATTTTTCCATGTTAATTTTCAACAAAATCAAATATAATTAAAATTAGATTGAAATTTATGTATTTTTAAAATTATTTAATTTTTCATAAAAAAGAAAAATAAGTGAAATGGTTTGAAGTAGTTGTAAAAAAATTTATTGATTTTGAATCTATTTTTTATTTTCTTTCATTTTTTTATTTCCTTATACTCCTCTCATTATTTTTTTTCTTGGCATTTTCCCACATATTTTTCAAAAACCAAATATAACTAAAAAGAAAGCTTCTCAAAACAAAATAAAATGTCAATATTTTTTTTAACTATGACATTCCTAGACTCCTAGTTATAGAAAGTTGTAAATATCCCTTCTTTTTATGGTCCTTTAGTTTTAATAAGAACAGTTAATAAAAAAAAAATGAAAGAAGGAGAAATAAGTTAACCTCATTTAAAAAAAAAATGAAAAAGAAAAAAAAAAGAGTAAGAAAAATTTTATAAGATTTTGTAGACCCCCTTGTTGGCTGGAGAGGGATGAAGAAAATATTGTTTTTTTTTAGAGGAGTGGGTGAGATTGGAAATGATGGAGAGGACGGGAGCAGTTGGGAGATTGGAGGGGGGAAAAGAAAATGATAAGAGAAGGGAAGTGGCAGCAGCAGAAGAGGGGGGGTTTTTGGGTAGGAAAAAAAATCTGGGAAAGAAAATCTTGAAGAGAGAAAATGGGCAGCAGCTAGGGGAGAAGAAGGAAACCGGGTAGCAGCTGCATTGGAGAGGAAAACCGGGCAGCAGCTAGGAGAGAAGAAGGAAACAGGGTAGCAGCTGCATTGGAGAGGAAAACCGGGCAGCAGCTAGGGGAGAAGAAAAAAACCGGGCAGCACATGCATTGGAGAGGAAAACCGGGCAGCACATGCATTGAAGGAAGAAAAAAAAATCTGGGGATAAGAGAGGAAACCGGACACCAAATAGACCTTTCTTCAACCTCTTGTCCTCTCTCTTTGTTTTCCATCTCCGAGTACTTTCTTTTCTCCACTTCATGCTTGTTTTTTTTTTAACTTCTTTTCTAAGCTCATTGATGAACATATAGGGTGAGGACGATATGAGTTTATTTAGGTTCTTATATTTGGAGCTTTGTTCTACCATCTTCACCGCCAACCTGCCACCACCGATCTTCAACTCGGAATTTTTTTTTTAAAAAAAAGAGTGAAACCATCTTTTGATCTTTGGGTGGATATTTTAGGCAGTGGGTTTTGTTGGTAGGCTCCTAAGGTATTGACTTGTGGACATAAGTAGGTTCATGTGGGCCTTAAGCCCTTTTTTTAGTTTGGGCCGGATGGGTAATGTTTGTTTGGGCCTCCTAGGATGGGCTTGATGGAGATGGAGCCCAAGGCTCTTTTAATGAATGGAGCCCAAGGCTCTTTTAATGAATGAACTTGGGCTCATAGACTTGGGCTTGTGATGGGGATGGAACCCAAAACACTTTCAAAATCTTATTATTATTATTCTTATTATCATTATTATTATTAATTCAACTTTCCAAATCTTATTATTATTATTAATTCAAACTTTCAAAATCTTATTATTATTATTATTATTATTAATTCAACTTTCCAAATCTTATTATTATTATTAATCTTATTACTATTATTATTATTATTAATTCAAACTTTCAAAATCTTATTATTATTATTATTATTATTATTATTATTATTATTAATTCAAACTTTCAAAATCTTATTATTATTATTATTATTATCAATTCAAACTTTCAAAATCTTATTATCATTATTATTACAAATTCAATTTTCAAAAGTCTATGTTCTCGCAGTTCAATTTCCTAAAGTCCATTTCTCATTTTCTTTAACAAATTTTAATTTAATTATCGGAGCTCTAATCTTTTAAATTTAATTCCAAATACTCCAATTTTCAAATAAACTCCAAGAATCCAGTTTTCACTCGAATAGTTTTAATCCCATTTCAGTTCCTAAATAATCTTCTGATCTTCTTGATTTTACATAAGCAATAATGATTCCTTCATAATTCTAAAACACGAGATTTGTGAGATTAGCTCATGAACAATAAATTGGGCTTTGTTGGGGGTCCTATGTTTGATCCCTTTTGATTGTCAATTGTCGTGCTTAATATATTTTGCTTGAGCTTCGTTTTGCACTCCAATATGCATGGGCTATACTTTGTATTCATTAATTGTGCACTAATCTCGTTTCTTGATAGCGCATTGTGGCTCGTGGCCGAGGTACGCATCCACTCTCATTCTAGTCAATCTCTATTGCGTGTTTTGATTATCATATTATGCATGATTTAGGTGAGTATCCATTGACTTTCTCGTTGATTGTCGCGTCAGTTTCATTTTATTAGTAGAGACCCACTTTAGGGACTTAGAGGGGTGTTACGGTCCTTATCGTACCTTCCTGATAAGTAACCTGACCCCCGAACCTGATCCGGTTTTTCGCAAACCACCTTTTCCAAAATAAGGAGTCACACTTAGGGTTTTCTTTCTTATTTTGTTTGCCCTTTAAAAATAAAACAAAAATAAGTGGCGACTCCAAGTCATTTTTCATAATCAATAAAATCATTTTTCAAATAAAAATCGAGTTCGTCATCGAGTGGGAAACGCATGAACCGAAATGCGGGGTCCATAGATTTATTTCCCATTAATGTAAATTTAATTAATTACCAAAATTTAGAAAATATTTTTAAAATATTAAAAAATTATTTATAGTGATTCTTGAAGAAACTAGTGATAAATAATTTTTTAAAAATATTTCAATTAAAAATCATTCAAATATAAATAATATACAATACCTCTATAGTAACCATACCTTTAAAATTGCAAAAAAAAATATATATATATATTTAAAAATTATCTCTATAATTGAAAATTAATATTGGACATAAAAGCTTTTTTAGTTAAGTATTATCTCTAGAAGTAAGCACTATGAGTTAATTTTCAAAATATTTTATACTTCTCAAAACAAAATATTATAAGTGATTTTTTAAAGTTTTAAAATTATTTTAAATATTTCAAAAACGTGTTGTTTAAAATACAGCCAAACAACTCTAAAAGCGTGGACTGACAGTAGACCGTGAAAAGGAGACTTGGGTGGCTAAAAAGGAAACCTTCCGACGGAAGTAAATGAAAGCAGTTGGGCCAAGGGGCCTCTTCTTCTTCCCGTCTACTCATTCCCACCTTCCTTCTTCCCTGTGTTGGTCAATACTCTTATCCTTTACTTCCTCGCCTTCCTCCTCCTTTCCTATTTGTCTCATTCATCATCCCACAATCACCCCATCCCTCTCTCTCTCTCCTTCCCTCCCTCCTTCCCTTCCCTCTTTGAAATTAGTGATGTCGCTTTTTCATGGGATATCACACTTTACAACACTTTATGATGTGTGTTTTGTCATACCGAAACAAGCATGGATTAATTAAAATTCTCTCTCCCTCTCCCTCTCTCTCCCTCCCTCCCTCCCTCTTTGATATCATACTTTACACTTTATGATGTGTGTTTTGGCATACGGAAACAAGCATGGATTAATTAAATCTCTCTCTCTCTCTCTCCCTCCTTCCCTCCCTCCCTATTTGGGAAACAAGCATGGATTAATTAAAATTAAATTTGCAGCCTTTTGCTCAGCATATTTCTTTTGCATAGTTGTCCATGATTTTAAAAATATTCTCTAAGAAAAAAATAATAATAACTTGCCTGCTAAGTAAAAGTGAGAATGAGGACATAAATTTTCCTGTGAATTATCATTGAATCTAAATTATTAGCATAATTTAATTTAGATTGGTTCTTAATCAATTTGAGAACTCCAAATTTATTTTGAGGAAATAAAATTAGAAAAAAAAAAAAAAAGGAAAAGGAGAAGAAGGGAAATTAAGGTGTGAATTCACAAGTAAATGGGAAACATATGGATTTTTATGAACCTAATTTTTATTTAGATGTGATGAATTCAAATCTTAATATATATCTATTTTCTTAATTTATTGAGTTCACATATAAATTTGTACATCGTCATAATTTATCAGTTTACACACTTGTTTCTCTCCAAATAAAAGCATGAATCTAAATATCAGAGGGTATTATAAAGCATAATATGTATTATAAATCAAAACATTAATAATTTAGGTCAAATATTAAGAAAAAATTATTATAAGAAACTATTTTCTTATATTTAACTTTTCTATGAAAAATATGAAATAAGATTAAAATTAGTTAAAAGATTATATATTTTAAAATTATATAATTCTTATATAGAAATGAAAAAAATAAATTAAATAATTTATAGATTTTATTTTTATTTTCATTCATGTTTTATTTCCTTGTATTTTATTTTATTTATTTTGACTTTTCCTCATATTTATTGGAATTTGAATATAATCTTAAGTAATGTTTGACTTTAGAAAGTTTGAAAGAGAATGTGAATGCAATAAAATAGAAATAAAAAAAGTAAGATAAAGAAAATAAATAAAGATATATAAAATAGGTTTAAAATTAGTAAATTAATTTTGTATGTTATTTAAGAAAAATTCCACTTATCCAATTCTTCTATGTAAAAAAATTAAATAATTTTAATCATATTTGATTTTCTTTTACATTTCTCATAACAAAACAAAATATTGAAAAATTGTTTGTATGATACTTTTTTAAAAAAATTTTGGAATCAAACATAAAATTAAAACTTTTTTAAAAAATAATTAATTAACTAGTTTTAAATTATTTTATTTTCACTTTTTCTTGGGCGCCTTCCCGAATATTGAATACGTGGCTTGAAGTAAAAGTATTTGACGTGATTGGTGCTTTTGTAAGGGAAAAAATCTGGGTTGATATATGATAAGATTAGTTTGGTAATAAAAAAAGGCCTCAATTCCCAATCACTAACTACTTTTGAATGCTATTCCTTTCTTTCCTCCTCGACCCAATGAAAAGCTCATTTTCACCCCTAGACAAAACGTTTTTAATGATGTTTTTTTCTTTTCCTTTTTCTTTTTCTTTTTCTCTTTCTCTTTCCACTATATATAAGAACAATGGGACCACAAAGCCATAGACTTGGGTTTAATTGGGTGTCATATGCAAGGAAAACCTCACAACGAAGGAAAGGAAGAGCAATTTGGTTTTATTCCTCATATGATCTTATCTACTAATCCCTTTCTTTTTTCTTTTGTACATTAATTAAAATAAAATTTGCCACCTTTATTGAGCATCTTTCTTTAGAAAAGTTGTTCCATATTCTAAAATTATTCTTACTTATATAAACTCACAAACCTAATTTAATTTGAAATATTTGTAATAACCTTTACATTTGTGGTAAGTAAAAATTAGTAAAATAATAATATTTTGTTAAAAGAAATTATGATTTTAATTTTATTCTTAATTATAAATATAAATAAAGTAAAAAAAAAACAATAGATTATTTGCAAGATTTTTTATTTATTTATTTTTTTGTGGCTTAAGAAGCAAGCTAGCAGGGAAGGGAGACATCTCAAGGCTGAAGTCTCCTAAGTGGGTCCCCTGTTTTGGCTTTTTGAAAAAAAGAAGAATGATGGCCCCATTTTGAATGCTTGGAAGGCTTACGCCTTTCACATTCCATAAACTACTAATTTGACTTGTCAACAGTACTTGCGAGAGAGAAATGTAAAACATTAAAGAACAAGACCTGAAAGCCTGAAACTCAATGCTTATAAAGGTTAAGATGAGAGAGAGAGAGAGAGGGAGAGAGATGCTGATGCCCACTTTGTCTCAGACTCTGTCATATTTAAGGTATCGTTATCACTCACTCTTTAATGATTCTTGTGAAAGCTACGTTTACGCGTTTATAATTATGAACTTTTTTTTTTCTTTTAATATTCGCACCCAAAGGTGAAAATAATTCTCTATGCCTCTTCTTACAAAATTGGACAATATTACTCCCCAAATTTATAATTGATTACTAAGAAATTTATACACTTTATATGCTCTATGGCTTCAAGAAAAGTATCGCATTTGATACTAAGGTCATATTAACACAAGAATATTATAATTTCATGCCCCGCTGGCGAATATTAAAAAATTTAAAAGGAACAAAGAGTTGTTACACTTCGGACTTTTTTTTAAGTGCAAATGACCACAGAGGACAATCGTACGGAACATGACGTTCCAATTTGATGATCGGGTATGGTGGGATCCACAGAAACTACTAATTGCCCATGTACTAGGAAGCATCGCCTTCCTTTTATTACGTCTCGATTTTCTGGGAACGCGCCGCCTGTAACTGATGTTGGCGATCCACCATTTTTCTGTCGTTACCAGACAGAGAGTATCACTCTCTCGAGTGCAAGACTCGGTTTACTCCACGTAAAGGAATCGAAACGAGTCACGAGCTCTTGCTCTTTGTGAGTTGCGCGAGTAGGCTGGTTTGCGCGAGTGGCGAAATTAATAAATGAATGAGAGCAGGTGGGGAATGGTTGGCGACCTTTTTTCTTTGACAGTTTTGCCCCTCGGTTAATTAATGGTGGGGAAAGGAATGTCTGCAAAAATAATAGTGTTGTAGGTTTGTAGCTTATAATTTATTTCTCGGGCATTTCTTTATTTTATTTATTTTTAATAAAAAAAAGACGAATTCCTTGTAGGTAATTTTTCGTAAAATACAATGTTTTTTTATGATTTAGCAAGGGTTGAGGTTGTCCATGGGGATTTAGGTCATTAAGAAATTTTAAATTGTTTCCTTATTTGTACTTAGAATTGGTTTGACAACGATTTTATAAAGCGTTTTCAATTTAAAAAATATTTTTTTAAAAAATAGATATTTTACAAAATTTAAAGAATTCTTTTAAAAATATGAAAAATTAATTTTAATATTAAAAAACACTTTTTTTTAATGAAACACTTAATAAATAATTCTCTTAAAGACATTTAAAAAGTAAAAAACAACTTTATATTAATCTGATAAGTCTCACCTACATTCATACTTCTAAACTTTCTTTATATTTTTGAGGTAAAAAACTTAAATGAATAGACTTGATTTTCTTGAGGACTTCTACAAATTCTTTGTATTGTCCTCATATTTTTACAAGTTTTAACAAAAACTTTCATGATATTTTCGTTACATTTCATAAACTTGAAATTGAAAAATAAAATCAAATCAAATGTAATTCTCATTTAGAGTAAATATACAAGTAAAAAGGATTTTAGAACTTGAGTGCAATAAAAAGGTATATAAGTAAAGATTTTATAATCAAAGAGTATATGAGTTGGATTTTATGCATAGTAAATACTCAAAACATGCTAATACTTAGAGTAATAACGGTTTTCAAATTATAAAATTATCATAAATTAGTTAAAATGATCACACTTATATTATTTTGTAGAAAACCAGTGACTTAATCGATCGATCAACTTATTGATTACTTACTAGTTATTAACATTCGTAGGCGATTATCAAGACTTAATTAATCAACCATTGCACAATTAATTAACAAGTTAATCAACTAATTGACTAAAAAATCTACTAATTTCTTAAGTTACTATGCATGGTTTGTACCTTTAAAAAAAATCGATCACTTTTTAAGCTTTTATAAAAATCATCAATAATGCATAAAATGAGTTGTTTTAATTTTTTTTTAAAGGAATTGTTTGCTTTTAGAGAAGCTTAAATTTTAAATGTCACATATTAATCTTTATTTGATTGCATAAGTACTATTTTAATAAGCCTTAATTATCAACATTTAATCTATGTCATCAAAAAATCTTCATTTGCTTTTACTAGGACGGTTTAAACCATTAATTTTTTTACATAATACTCTTAGATTAGAATCTTCATTAGTCCTAATTGATTCTAAAAGTAAAATTTTTTTCTAAAAATGTCCCACAAAAGCTATATTTGAATTACCCCATTTATTGCACGCCAAGTTGACATTTACTAGACCTCCAAAAATGATACTTTGGATGTACTAAAATGCACCCAAATTAAGGCTCTCAACCTACAAATATCAATCAAATGTAGCCTAATATATTTAGGTATTTGAATTTATAATTTTACTTAATATTCTCATTTTTTTTATCATCTATTATTCTTAATTAAACAGATGATTAGATAATACAATTTTCCTAAAATACCCTTTTACCATAATAAAAAAAGGGGGCAAAAAATCTATCGCCCAATCTTCTAAAATGATTTAAAATTTTGTTTTCTCCAAGTAAAGGAGAAATGCATTGAATTGTGTTCGGCAGCGGAAACAACAAAATTATAAAGGCAATAAATGAGTTGCCATAATTATTTGTTACGGATTTGAGATAATGTGCCCTCTAGCCTCTAGATTAGCGAGTGGAGGACAAGTCCGACTCATTAACGACTCGGTTGATGGTGGGGAGCGGTAGAGTCGGCGTTTGTTTTTTGTGGTGTGTCACGACTCTCACTCTTTGGGGTAAATATGGGAGAGTGGGGTGAAGGCAGGAGGGTAAAATCGTCAATTTTGGTGCTACCACTTTTACTGTAACGTATAAGCTCTTCTTCGCCCCCTATATAAATCAGTTGCTCTGCTCAGTGCCCCTTCTCTCTGTGAGAGTTTGTTTTTGATTCTCTGAATTTTTTCACTCTCCAGTAAGATTTGCGTTTTTTCTACCTCAACTGATCGACAGAAATGTCTCGCCGTGGTGGTGGTGGTGGGCGGAGATCGGATTCTCGCCGCGATCAGACGTCTCAAGCTCCTGGTCCATCGTTTAACAGAGGCGGGGAAGGAGGGAGAGGCGGGGAAGGAGGGAGAGGCGGGGAAGGAGGGAGGGGCGGGGGAGGAGGGAGGGGCGGGGGAGGAGGGAGAGGTGGGGGAGGAGGGAGAGGCAGGGGTTATGGCGCCGCTGCTGCCGGTGGTTCAAGACCTGCTTCGGAGCCTCACTCGCCGGCGGCTTTTCCGCCATTGGCTTCTCCATCGCCGTCTGCTTCAACCTCTACAGCGTCTCTGAGCCAAAAGTTCGATCAGAGTCTCACATTGCAGTCTCCGGCTCCGGTTCGCCGTCAGCCTTCTGATCCTGTTCGACCTCAGCCTCAGCCTCATCCTCAGCCTCCCCCTCCGGTTCAGGCTCAGCCTACGCCTCCTGTTCCGACTCAGCCTCAGGCTTCGTCTTCATCTCAGGCAACAGGGGTTGAGGTGCCGCCTTCGACGTCGAAGGCCATTACGTTCCCAAGGAGGCCGGGATATGGAACAGTAGGAAGAAAATGTACGGTTCGAGCAAATCATTTTCAAGTACAAGTGGATGATAGAGAATTCTGTCATTATGATGTGAGTTTTCGCTTCACATTATTCTATTTCATTGTTTTGTTTTGATTTAGTCTGTATATTTTTCTTAATGCTGTTGTGGTTAGGGCAATTAATTGGTAAATTGATTTTTGTTTGTGTCTTTTCTTTGGTTTGCTTGGTTATTGCACTTTCCTTTTCGTTTGTTGTGTACATTTTTTCTTTACGAGTTATTGGGAAAATTGTTGCAAATGGGTTTCTCTTTTTTTCTTTTTCTTTGTCTTTTTTATGATTACGATGATGCTCTTTTTGGTAGGTTTCTATTGGTTTACATTGTATCACGATGAAGTTATCTCTCTTGATCAATCTGTAAAGTAAAACAGATCATCTATAGGGGTATTTTTTGTTCTAACTCTTTCATTGTTCTAAATTTAAAAAAGATAGCCTAAACGCTATGTTTGTTTCCTGAAATTACTCGGGAAAGGAAAAAAATGACAAGGGTAATTATTTTCTCATCTTCGGTTTTATCATGGAAAAAATTCAAATATAATTAAAATTAGTTTCTCGTCTCTCTTGATCAATCTGTAAAGTAAAACAGATCATCTATAGGGGTTTTCTTTGTTCTAACTCTTTCATTGCTCTAGATTTGAAAAAGATTTCCATGAAATTACTATGGAAAGAAAAAAATAGCAAAGAAAATTATTTCTCTTGGTCATGGAAAAAAATTCAAATATGATTAAAATTAGTTAGAAACTATACATCTTCAAATTATTTGCTATACATTTTAAAATTATTTAATGAAGAGTTATGATAAGTGAAACGAGTTTGATGGATCATATAAAAATAAATTTATTGATTTTAAATCTATGTTTTATTTTTCTTTCATTTTATTTTTCATCTTTGTTTTTATTTCCCTTGCATTTTCCTTCAAAATTTTCTCGAACTGGACATAGCCTAAATTTTCCAGTAGGGAGATGTTTGTTGTTTAGTGTCTATTGATTAGTGTTGCATGGTGTGTGAATTGGACACTACCTGTGTGTGCAGAAACTGAAGGTGAAATTTACTTATTGTGCTCTATTGTTGAGAATGTAGCATGAGCTTTGAATCTAGTATCAAAGAATGTATGCATTCTCAGCATGTACTTTGTTTTTATGATTATATTATTATTATTATGTTGCTTCTGAACTTTGGATGAATGCAACCATCTCTAGCTGTTTTCCTGTGTCAGAAAGTTATAACCCCTTTATTTTTGGTTAAGAGAGGCAAAATTTGCAGCCAATGTTTACTATTGGTTTGATTCTGTGAAAGAAAGAAAGAGTCAGCATAAGTTTTTGATAATCATAATATGTTCTGACTTCAGTTCTAAACAACATAGAAAACATATCTATTTTTATATAGCTTTTGTGGCAAAAAATGTTTTTGAATTCCACACCCTAAGGGACCATGTGAATAATCTTTATGCAGTGGCTGATTGATGTGCGCTCAACTCTTACCCTATTTAGCCTGCTAATATTTAGATTTTATATCTTGCTTGAATTCCTTTTGAGCAGTAATTTTTTTCTTGTCACCTTATTATGGTGTTATTAGTCACATTGGAATTTTGCTGTTGGCTTCTCAGGGCTTAAAGTTGTTCAATTTTTGATGTAGGTTACAATAACTCCTGAGGTAATGTCAAAGACTCTAAACCGGGAAATAATAAAGCAACTTGTTGACTTATACAAGGTGTCACATTTGGGTAAACGTAGTCCGGCATATGATGGCAGTAAGAGCCTGTATACAGCAGGTCCATTGCCCTTTACTTCAAAAGAGTTTGTGGTTAAGCTAGTTAAAACAGATGATGGGGCTGGTCCAAGGTTTTTTCTCCTCTTTTCCTAATTTACTTTGCTCCCACATTACTATTATCTCATCTTCGCTGATGTTGAAAGTTGATGCCTGACATGCAGAAGGGAGCGTGAATTTAAGGTGGCTATTAAATTGGCTTCCAAGGGTGATTTATATCAGCTACAACAGTTTTTGTGTGGCAGACAACTCAATGCTCCCCAAGAGACCATACAAATTCTTGATGTGGTTCTTAGAGCATCACCATCCGAAAAGTAATTTTATTTCATTTTGTAAAACTAGTTTTTTTCTTATTTTTTTTGTTGATGACTCAAGCTTATGTGAGTTCATAGACAAGAACTCATACGAGTTCATACATAAGAAACCATACATGTTGATATATCTAATAACCTAGTTAAATGTTACTGTAGTTATACTGTTGTGGGGCGGTCATTTTTCTCTACTCAATTGGGGAGAAAAGGTGAGCTTGGTGATGGCTTAGAGTATTGGAGAGGCTACTATCAAAGTCTTCGCCCAACCCAAATGGGACTCTCCTTTAATATTGGTACTTCTTCCATTTTTTGTTCTTTATTGGTGATATATGAAGTAATCTATTATCTTGTTCCAATTTTATCAATTTGACTTGTGCTAAACAAGTAATTTTAATGTTACAGATGTGTCAGCGAGATCTTTCTATGAGTCTATTCTTGTGACTGACTTTGTTGCAAAACATTTGAAGCTTAGAGATGTATCAAGACCTCTGTCTGATCAGGACCGTATTAAGGTATTATCTACCACTATGGTCATGATGCTGATTTCTATCTTTCAATCCCATACATGAATTACTATTAGCAGAGGTTCAAGCTAGGGTAAAGCTTAATGGGCTTGGAAGAAAGGACAGAAGAATTGTTTGCTAGCTGGATTTTGTATAAAAACAGTAAAGTTGTATCACTAGTTTCTGAACATTAGAACAATAAAAGAGGGGTTTCAAAAGCTTTCATTTGTCATCTATTGCCATCTAGTTGGACAATTTTCTATGCTTCATTGATTTTCATTAGTTTCCTCTGAGAAACAGCTGAATAGTTACACCAATTACTAATAGTATTTAAGCTATTAAAGTTTGAGCTTTTAGGACTGTGATTTTTTTGGTCAAAACAAGGTCAATACATGGTGAACTTGAACATTTTTTTCTTTTGCGAGTTGACTTTGTCTTGTTTCTCCGTTTGTGATTTCTAGGTAAAGAAAGCCTTGAAGGGAGTTAAGGTACAACTCACTCATAGGGAGTTTGCTAAACGTTACAAAATTGCTGGTGTCTCAAGTCAACCAACGAACCAATTGATGTGAGTTGTGTTACTCTTTCATCTATGTTTGTGTTTAGGGGTTTGTTTAATTTGTTGTAATATATATCTGTAAGAGCAAGAAGATAAGCAGTGATAGAGTTCTTGTCCTCCTATGATGGTATAAGTTTAAATCCTATGAATGTAGTTAGCATAAAACCATAAAAATAATGGAACACACAAGGACATATAGAGAATATTTCAAAGGGCACTTTATGTTCAAGTTTGACATCTAATACTGAAATTTATGTTTAATTTAATTTAATTTTTCAAAATGTTAATTTGTTTTTAAGCAAAAACTATTAATTGATTGGGGCATGTTCTTCAGTCATCCATATATTTTATAGACTTGTGTTACATGCATGTGAATCTTGATTCCATCTATTGATCTTGACCATGGTTATAAAAGGTACTTTATGTTCAAAGTTGAAGTTTAATACTGAAATTTATGTTTACTTTTATTTCGTGGTTTTACAAATTTTGTTTTTGGATGAAAATTATTAATTGATTGGGGCAAGTTCTGTGATCCATTTATATTGTAGACTTTACATGCATGAGTCTTTGTTCAATGTATTGGTCTTGGCCATGGTTTTTGTGAGCCTATCCCTTGGTATTTTTCGTACCTTCTGATATGCAAGAATAATGTATGGAAAATACAATAGAATCTTGAAAAATGTTGAATAACTTAAATCCACTTGATAATTTAGTTAAATAATCCATTTAGCTTTTTAAAAGGCTTTCAAGACTCATGCCTTGAGGCCCTTAGTATAAGGCAATCGAGGCTTGTAGCCTTGAGGCTATTGAGGCTTAAGCGGCAAATGCTGTAAGGATTTTAATGGTTTTAGGCCATTTTTGGGCCTTTTATATGTATTTTAGAAGATGTTTAAGCCTCGATGTTCAATGGTTTTAATGAATTGTGTTTTTGTGAGGTTTTCTGTATAGATTTATGAGTCTGGTCTCGATTTAAGACTAGGGTTAAACCCTTTACAAAGGGCTTGGTTGGCTACCAATTAATCTCGTTAAATGGATAGCAAAAAAAAAAAAAAAAAAAAAGATTAAGAAGTGAAGGAGTTGTTTAATGGTGGAACTCTTATATAATTAATTTCATTTTATTCATAGATACAATAATAGATGGATGAAGAATATGTAGACATTAACATAGATTTGGAGGATAATAGAGTAATTGGATATGATTATGACTCTTTGGAGGATCCTACTAGTAATAGTGATGGCAGTGCTGAAGATGATTTGATGAAGCTGTGAGAGTTGAATTTAAAGAGACAGGAAGAGGAACTAAATTAGATACTATTGATAATGATAAACAATTTGGTTGTTATGAATTATATAATTTTCTTATTATTCAAGTTTCATGTGATTTTGTTAGTACTTTTAAAAAAAAAATTCTTAGAGGTTTTTTTTTTAATTTTTTTAAAATTATTTATTTTTGTTTAAGTTGAGGCTTATGCCTTGTTCCACCTCGAGGTTTATGATACCTCATTTGGACAAATACCTCAAAACCAGCTTTAGCCTTTTGAACCACTACAACAATTTTTACATTTATTTTTTTAAAGTTTGTTATTATATAATTTTTTTTTTCCTAATGTTGGTTTCTCTCAGGTTTACCCTTGATGACCAGGCAACAAGAGTGTCAGTTGTTCAATACTTCCGCCAAAAGTACAATATTGTACTCAAATACCCCTCTTGGCCTTCTCTCCAAGCTGGGAGTGACTCGAAACCTATTTATTTACCCATGGAGGTCTTATACTTTGTCTTTGTTATTCTTTGTTGTAATAAAGGCTTCTACTCCTGGCTTTGCTAATGAAGGATTTCTTTTTCAATTTCAGGTCTGCAAGATTGTTGAGGGCCAAAGATATACAAGGAAATTGAATGAAAGGCAGGTAACTGCTCTGTTAAGAGCAACATGTCAGCGTCCTAGTGAGAGGGAAGGAAACATTCAAGAGGTATGAAAACATAGAAATCATATTTAGTTGCCTTTTTATGATTTTATCCTCAGAGATCCGTGTTTGGAATTAGCTGAGCTGTTTTCACTTATATTTCTGTCTATATCATTCTTATGGGCCTCATTTGTTCTTGCAGATGGTCAGAAAAAATAATTTCAGCACAGATAGAGTTGTAAGGGACGAATTTGGCATTCGTATAAATGAGGAACCTACATTGGTTGATGCCCGTGTTTTGCCGCCTCCAATGGTCATTCCTATCTTATATTTTGTTTATTTTCTTTAATTTTTCTATGCCATGTTTACCTTCAATTTCTATTTAACAAACTTCCAATTGACTTTGGTTGTCCAGCTTAAGTATCATGACAGTGGGCGAGAAGCAAAGGTTGATCCACGGGTGGGGCAGTGGAACATGATAGACAAGGTAAAATATCCGATATTTGTTTGCATGTTCAAATACAAGGTGGCTAGGAAGAGTGCAGATTTCCATGTGTGTTTTAATTATTTCATTCCTTATGGATCATTGGATATCAAAAAGCATAAGGATTACTTGGGAAGTGATCTTGTGCTGCTTCTCCCAAAATCATATCCCATCATTAGGGTTGATTGTGTTTCTAACATGCATAGCAGCCAAGGATTGAAAATTGTTCATATTTTTGTGCCTGCTGAAAATTCACATTTAGTTGGTATAACTTTATTCTTTGTCATTTTGTTTTTCTGATGTGTACATTATGGATAATGCCACTGGTTGTGTAGATCTTTACAATTGGATGACCCTGTATAATTTTAAATGTGTAGAAAATGGTAAACGGTGGAACAGTGCAATTCTGGACATGTTTGAACTTCTCTTTTAGAGTACAGCAAGATTTGCCATCTGGATTCTGTCGTGAATTGGTCAATATGTGTGTCAGCAAAGGAATGGTATGACTTCTTGATTCCTTTGTGTTGTCCATATCCTTGCATTGAAAAAGTTATCTTTAATCTCTTCTTTTGGATTTTGAATTTTTTCCAGGTATTCAACCCCAATCCTTTACTTCCAATACAATCTGCTCACCCTAATCAAATTGAGAAGGCTCTAGTAGACGTTCACAAGCAGTCTACGGCAAAACTTGCAAGCATGGGACAAAATGGGAAACAACTCCAGCTGCTGATAATTATTCTACCTGATGTAACTGGGTCATATGGTGAGTGGTTAACTCATTTGACTTGTCATAAAAAATAAATCAGTTGCATTTTCCTAAATGAAATTGCCTTTGTTGCAGGTAAAATCAAACGAATATGTGAAACGGAGTTGGGAATTGTTTCGCAATGCTGTCAGCCTAGCCAAGCTTCAAAACTTAATAAGCAGTATTTTGAAAATGTTGCACTGAAGATAAATGTGAAGGTTTGTTATATCTGCCATTTGAGTTTAAATGCTTTTTTCATTATTTTTAATCTTAACAATTTAAATAAATTGAAATAATATTTTGTTAGGTTGGGGGCCGGAACACTGTACTTTTTGATGCAATTCAAAGGAGAATTCCTCTGGTGAGTGATCTTCCGACAATAATCTTTGGTGCCGATGTTACCCACCCTCAACCAGGGGAAGATTCTAGCCCATCAATAGCTGCGGTATGTTCCCAGTTAAATGATATTTTCACTTCTTTGACTCCTTTTATGTGGTGTTGTGCTAAATGGTTGAATAAACTGATGCAGGTGGTGGCTTCAATGGATTGGCCTGAAGTTACCAAGTACAGGGGGCTGGTGTCTGCTCAGCACCACCGCGAAGAAATTATTCAGGATCTCTATAAAACAACTGCAGATCCTCATAAAGGTGTAACTCATGGAGGCATGATTAGGTAGGGTTGTCAACATGTTTCCTTTTCATGGTGTATGATGTTTGTTGAGGTTTTTTTTTTTTGTTTTTTCATAATCGTTTCTCTCTCTTATATCATTGTATGTTTTCTTTTCTGCAGGGAATTGCTAATTGCCTTTCGCAGATCCACTGGCTATAAGCCCAGTAGAATCATATTCTACAGGTAAAATTTGGTTTTTTTGTAGAATGCAAATCATCATGAGACTAATGTATCTTTGTTTTCAGGCATTTATGATATTGTTTGTCTATAAATGCAGAGATGGTGTCAGTGAAGGTCAATTCAGTCAGGTTTTGCTGCATGAAATGGATTCTATAAGAAAGGTAATTTTTAATGAGGTTCTTTGTCTAGGATTAGGAGGTCATGTTACTTGGACGTGGTTGGCAACTTGGCACAATTACCTTCAAAATTCAGAATGAATATGCTGGAGTACTCTGAAGTTAAATTTTCTGTTGTAAAATTGAATCCTATTCTCACTTCAAACTCAAAATAAATCTTCTAATAGAAAAATAAACAAAATAAAAGATAAAAGAGATAGGCAGTCATGTAAACTCTGATACTTTAAATATCGGAAATTTCATCTTGAGCACACACAAACTGTGAAAATAAAATTGATTGTCATGTTGGATTTGATTCAGATTAAATTTATTGGTAACCTGGTTTGTTTATATGATTTTGGTTTATTCATGCTCCCTGTTTTCTCTTGCCCTCACCAGGCCTGTGCATCACTGGAGGAGGGGTATCTACCACCAGTTACATTTGTTGTGGTGCAGAAAAGGCACCATACGCGCTTTTTCCCTTCAGATCATAGAAGTCGTGATTTGACAGATAGGAGTGGCAACATTTTACCAGGTTCTCAACTTTGCTTGCCCACTTAATTGTTGATGTTTTGGTTCCTTTTCTTGTCCTCAAATCCCCTTTGATCAGGTACGGTTGTTGATACCAAGATCTGCCACCCTACCGAGTTTGATTTTTACCTCAATAGCCATGCTGGAATTCAGGTGAATCCTGGGTAACCCTTGTGATGTAAAAAAATAATTTCTTTGAAGGTAAGATGGACAATTTGAATTTATTTTGTACTATGCATGCAGGGCACCAGCAGGCCAACACATTATCATGTGTTATATGATGAGAACAAGTTCACGGCAGATATCTTGCAAATTCTTACAAATAATTTGTGTTACACGTAAGATTTTCCTGCCCTTTCCTTTGTTTTACAGATCATGAAACGGAAATTTTTTTTGTCTTTTTAGATTAAGGTTGCAATTCCATCTGTGACCTTTTTCAGGTATGCAAGGTGCACCCGCTCTGTCTCCATAGGTCAGTTCCCACCATTCATCTGGATTTTATGTTTTACTTGTATTATTTTAATTTTACAATTACTCATGCTTGCTGATTAGACCACTATTTGATATTAATGTTGATTGCTGCATTATTTTGCAGTTCCCCCTGCTTATTATGCCCATTTAGCAGCCTTCCGGGCTCGATATTATATTGAGGGTGATACATCTGATTCTGGATCTGGAAGTGGGGACAGGAGTACAAGGGAGAGGAACCTGGAGGTTCGGCTCCTGCCTGCAGTCAAAGAAAATGTTAAAGACGTGATGTTTTACTGCTGAGTTTAATCAGGTCTTGCATTTTGTGGATTGATTACTTTTGGGATGATTTTGCACAAATTATTCCCCTTTTGAATCAACTTTTTATGAAATGTATGCCCACCACCTTCCAAGTGGTTCTTGCTCGGTTGGAACAGCAACACAGAATTGCTGCCCTTCTTTTTTTTGAATAGCAACACACGGCTGTAGCCTTCTTTTTGGAACAGTAACGCTGATATATATAGTTTGTGCATATTATTTTTCTCAGAACCCCTTCAATGATTATTACTGTTTGTTTCCCTCGATGCAAATGTGAATGGTGACAGTTTGAGTGATTGTGCCCACGGGTGTCTCGCCAATGTGAATTGTTGTGAGAAAAATACGGGAGGTGAATAATTTTCAAAACTCAAAAATACATTTTGGGTGGAGCTAAGGCAAAACCAACTACTCATTCTTCCTAGCAAGCCCATTACACTCTTTTAATGCAATTGATGCTTCTTTACAACCTTTTTTATAATTTCTGAAGTGTATTCGCTATCCCTGATTCATCAAAGCTTAGCTTATACTCTCCGTTAATAGGACAACTCTATTAAATTCATTCTTCAACCACTCAAAGGCAATAATACGTCCTTCATTTTGAAGAAAAAAGTTGCTTATGAATATTTTGCAAGTTTTGAAAAGAGTATTTTGAAGGTTTAGGGTAGCTTTCTTGAAAGTTTGGCATGGATCGTGTTTCATATTATTTGATTTTTATTAACCCATATATTTCATATGATAATAGCAATGATGAATATTTTCAATAGTTTGGCGACATGAATGACAATTAGCATAGATGTAGGAGAGAGGGCTTCTATACTGACCAACCATAAGACATCTTTTTATTGTCTTTGGTTCTAGTCGAGTACTAAAAAGGAAATAAAGGGTTTTATTTCCTCTTTAGTACTATCAGCCTATGCCATGTAGAGTTTCATCTTCATGAACAAATCTTGGTGGATGCCTAGATTTTAAAATTTGTTTAAATTTTTGAGCCATTTTCATTCTTTTTTTTTTTGGGAAAAATAGCTTAATATTAGGATGAAATATGTTTTTCATTCTAATCTTTGTTCTTTTAACAAACTAAATGTTAGTACGAAATAACTTATCTCAACGAAGATATGAATATTATGGAACCAATCAACCGTAACCTATAGATTTTCTTCCTCTCATAGATTGCCCCTCCCCCACTCCATCATTTCCGCCACATATTATCTCCTCTACTCTACCAAGAAAAACTCTTTTTTTTTTTTCCTCAAACATCCTTCATCCATGGTTATTTTCATTGGCATGAGCCGTCAAAATTCAATTTGATATATTTGGCAATTTAATTTGATTAGTTTTCTGCATTCCAACATGAAGAATCAAAACCTTCAATAATCAACTCAGGTTTTTTTATCAATTTTTTTATAATTTATGTGAGTGTTTAGCTTAGTTAGCAATTTCGAATCCTGAGTATCTCCTAACTCGGTTTTTCTAATTCTTCTTCGGACTACTTGCCTAATGAAGATCAAGTTGTTGAATTTGTCAAGAGACCAAGGTTTGTAGTTGAGGTTGGAGTTGGATGAAATTGAATCAACCATATTTTTTAAGGAGTTAGGAAGGCTTGGGAAGCATTTTTTATTAAGTGTTCAAAATGCCCTGTTTTAGGATCGATCTAGCTTTAGGTCAAATTGATTTAGGTTGCACTTTCTTGATGGTATCTCATTCTTTGGATCAAAGATTTTTTCATTAAAAAAACCCTAAAATTGCTTCTTGTTCTATAGAGAGATACAACAGTAGCCATCCCCTTTGGTTCTTTTCTCCTTTCATGATTTGGGTGTTTGGTTGTTATTTTCTATTGTTTTCCAAACTGTTTTTAATGGATTTTTTTGAGAAAAAAATGGATTGATTCCTTCATTCATTCATCTCTCAATTTCAAAACTATTGAATTTGGGTAAAAACTCATTTTCTTTTTATGTGGATTCAAGAAGAGGGTGAAATTGAATTTGGTGTGAACTCCAAGTGTGTTTCAGAAAAAAAGGTAAGAAGTTGAAAGGGAAAGGTCCTAATCAAGTAGTTCGGGGAAGATTGATAGGCTTAAACTAGGTAAAACCTTGTATTAAGTATTTATTCTTCATAATAGACATTTTTAATCGTCGTAGACCTGTGGTTTTTTATCTTTTCGGAGGTTTTCCATATAAATTTTGGTGTCAGTGTTGCTCTCTCTCTTTTCTCTTTGATTTATTTTCAGTCTTGTTTTGTTATTTAATGCTTATGGTTTTACAAATCATACTTTTACAAAATGAATCATATTTTCCTATAACAAGAGGTATAGAAAACGTTAATAATGACTAATATCAATGCAGGGGTTGAGCCGGACTAACAATTCTGGTTCTCCCTTTCAAACTTCGGATTTGGGCAAAAGGCTACACAAATCAGACTACAAAGGCCCATTGGTATGGCATTTTATGCCAAAAATATCACAAATCTATTTAGATTTTTTTTTTTTTTATAATTGATTTTAATTTTAATAAAATAAAAAATTATATGTATAAAAATTAAGAGATATTATAAAGATGGAGTCCTTTCCTTCTATAAATAGAATTATATCATATATCTTAATAATACCCTTAACTCTTAATTTAAATGAAATTTAAGTATTTAAGAATTCTAATTCACTTGATAAATAATTTCTATCAACTTAGATTAACTTCAATATATATATATATATATATATATATATATATATATATATACATATGTTAGGAAAATATTTATAGGAAATAACAACTTGAAATAACCTTTCATACATCAAAAATGAAATTGGATTATTTGGATTACGTTGGCTTAAAAAATTAGGAGATTTTAATATGTGATACCCCTAATTCATAATTTAAACAAATTAAATATTTAAAAATTCTATTTTTGGTTTTTTTGTTTTCATTTTTTAAATAAAAGGGCATATGAAAACTCAATAGGGGTAATGTTATTCTTCTTTGATGTAAATATTATGATTTTTATTTTTTTGAAAGTAAGGTTAAAAAAATTCTACCAAGATATATCTTGGAGGGTGGAATATTTGAAGTTTATTTTTTTAAATTAATGAAATTTTTGTTATTGGTAACTTCACTAGTCCAACAGGCCGGGCATGCCCTCTATTATTTCTTTTTTATTTTTTTATTTTTTGCATTAAAATTTTTTGGAAGAAAATGAAAAGGAAGGAAGAGAACGAAAGAAAGAGATGAAATGAGAGAAAAGGGAGAAGAAATAATATTATGATTTTGGATAAATGAGTGTGAAGAGGTCGAAGAAAAGATATTTTGGATACTTCACATATATAGATATAAAAAGAGTTTAGATGTATATATTTAACAATTTTGACTAAAATTTTATATTGCATTGAACCCACCATTGGGATTATTTAAATCTATTCACATTTTTGTCTTAAACCCATAATAGGATGGGTCAGGATTTTTCCATATGGGTCTAGTTCACCCTTTTATTTATTTATTTTTAAAAATTAATTAAATAAGATATGTTAATATCAATGAAAACTAATTGGTAATGAGGTCAAACTTTAAATGGTTGGATGTCACATTCATCCACGCCCATTATGTAAATATTTTGATTTTTATTTTGGAAAGTAAGATTAATTTTTTTTTATCAATATATATTAGTTGAGTTGTTTGAATCAAGGCATTTAAATTCAATTAAAAAAGTCAAGAAGTGAAAGAAAAAGTTTATTGTTTCAAAACAAAACTTAAAAGAATAATTATAAAATTATCAAATAAAAATATTAAGATGATATTTCATTTTTTTGAATTGATTTTTTTTATTTAGGTAAAAACAATTTATTGATATCAATAACATAACTCAATTAAATCTATTAATAATAAATTTATTTTAATTATATTGATTAATATCGATAATGCAACTAGCCCTCCTATAATCTTATTAACATTTTAAGGAGCCACCTAGGCTGTCAGCTCAGCGAGTTGGAACTCTAATGTACCAGCTTTTATCCCTGACAAATAGCCTAGTTCCATTTCTAACTGCTCGGTAGAAGCAATAAGGAGAACTGCACCCCTGATACTTCATTGTCGTAAGTTGGCGTCTCGTTTAGTTGCGTCAAGATCCCCATGCGACGGTCGAAATGATCTTTCTGTCTGTTCCAGACATTCCTGTAACTACTATAACATCGATTACTCCCATTCTAACATAGGACTCAAAAAAACGTGTCCTTTCTCTTTTATCGGCTTTCGTACTTATACCCTCTTAGATGCTTGTACGGCTAACAATATCAATAATTTACACAGATTTTGACTTGCGGCCGGCCCCCATAACATGCAGACTTTCGTTTTCATTTTTCTTTTTCTTGTTTCTTTGACAATTAAGATGGTCCATCATTTTCAAAGTTGGCGGATTGGGTGACATATTCAAAGTCAATAGTTGTTTACAATGAATTACATGGTGTATTTAACAATTTTCTTGGGATCTCAAACCTTGCCAACTCAAATCTTGAGGTATTGACCGTCCCGTAATAACCTGGCAACATGATATATTATATATATATATATATATATATTTTTTTTTTTTTTTTCAAAATTTTCTTGAGAACTCAAATCTTACTTTTTTTTTTCAAAGTTTAAAACTAAAAAATAAAGTGTAATAACATCAAACATATTTATTATTTATAAATATTTTAAATTTAATTAAAAAGCTATTTATTTTTCCTTTTTTTAAAAATGGGTCAAACCACAAATTTCACTCCGTCTTCCCCACGATATCATATGTTATGCTTGGGGGACACATGGAAAAAAAAAATCATCAGAAAGAGGCTTCCAGATGATAGAAAAGGCAACCATGAATGTTTTCAATAGTATCTGGTATACCTTTTGCAAGTGAACAAGAATGCTCTCATGGAGAAAGAGCAGAGCTGGAGGAGGAACTCCAAAACACATCACAGAAGTGTTTATTCCCTCTTTATATATTTGTGCAAGAAATTCAAGCTTTAGGGAAGGAAGAAGTGTATATAACAGCAATAAAGAGAGAGAAAGAAAAAGAAATATATATTATAGCAACTAAGTAATTGAATTTGTTACAAATATACCAAGAAAGGCCTTCCAACCAAGTTAACTCTGCTGATGAACCAAATAACAGTTACCAGTGTGTTATACAAATGATGCCTATACAGCATACATCATCTCTCTATTGTATCAAACTATACCTGGATCTGCGTGATATCAATTCTTTTCCTCCTTTTTGTTGGGGGGTTGGAGTAATTTTACAAAGCCATGAACCCTATTGCACACTGGGCAGCTCCTACCAGCTGCAGTCCAAATAATAACACACAGGTCTGCCGGTTGCGATAAATAAAAACCGGCAAGGATGTACAGTGTAAGAAAGAATGCGAGTCCAAGCCTTTCCTGCTAGGTGTTATAAAAACAGGGAAGTGTACAACAATGATAGATGCACCAGCAAAGCCATAATGCTGCCTGGTATTAGCTTGTTGTAAAACACAGTCCTTGGTGAACTACTCTCACTCAGCTGTCCTGCGTTGACAAATTCGCTTTTTCCAGTACTACTCCTTGTGGACACATTCACAGACATTGAACCTAGTAATGTAAATTCAATTACTAACTGTTAGTTTTCATCATGATTGTTAACTCATTGTTAAGCTCCTCTGAAGCAGGATTGTTGAAACTTACAGTCATAGTTAGCCCATCCAATCCGTTGACCAGCTAAATCATAAACAAAGATTTTGTCTTTTAGAACAAGATCTGCAAAAAAGAAAACGATGTTTTCACTTTGAGTCGAACACATGATGACACCATGAGCATGCTATAGTATAGGACAAGATTCGAGTTTTTAGTCAGGTTTTTACTAATTCTCTGGAAGGGGCTAAACTTGGCTCGAGGGATTAAGACAAGCTCTAAAAGATTGATTAAATGCATTATTTAACATCAATAAGTTGGAGCTATATTTGCAGTCAAGTTCCCTAGGTGTGTGAAAAAACCAATGAAGAGGTGAACCAAAAGACAAAGACAAGGACAAAGCAAGCCATACTTTACAATAATAGGTGCCTTTTTTGTTTAGCACTAGAGAGAAATATTGTTTAACCATTAAAGAATACCTAAAATGAGGATGATGCGGTGTAAAACTAGAAAGACAAGGAATGATAATAATAATATTTGCAGAACTAATTATATCCCCAGAAAGCGACAAAATAAGGGAAAGCTAGAAGAGATTGTTAGGTAGCGCTCATAGATGATCTATGACAAAAAACATTGAAACTGAGCACATTGTGAAGGTGGAAGGTTCTGAAAACAAGGGTTGTAAACTTGATTTTTGATTTGCAGTTTGGTCGGAGTTACTGGAGTTGAACTCATCAGTAAGCAGAATAGAACCAAAATGCTATGCATGTAACTTTTCGTTCAAAACTTCGGCTTCAAGCTATATTAATCCTTTCTAGTATTGATCCTAACACATTCAACTTTATTGATATATGAGATGCCATAAAAAATCCTAAAAAATCACAAAATACCAAAATAAAATAGAAGAATTCAGTTCAGTCTCCATACCTCCTAAAATTGTTATTCCTTGACCTTGAATTTTTTGAAAGCCAATGCACCACACTGCAGCATCACCCTGTAATGATAAATTTATCTTGACTAGTTAAAATTAATAGGAAACACGGTACTTCACAATTTGACCAGATAAAAAGGAGGTACATGTTGTACCACCTAAAAGATTTACAACATGTTTTGACAAGTTTCCACTTTGAAAAAGAAACCATAGCTCAGGAATTGAGAGAATGGACAAAGAGCAGCAATGGGATGCATAACATCTAAAGCAGAGAGTAGTATTGGACAATTTACCACCACTGATGGCCTGGCCCGAACTTTTTCTTATAGAATAACATTAGGTTTATATTGAAGGAAATTAAAGTTACAAATGTCTGGGATTTCAGGGGGAACATTGCTGCTGTTGGTACAGCTAATCTGAATTATGATTAAGTAAGAGAAAAAATCTGGACAGGCCTTTAAAAGATCACTATTAGAGAATATCAGTACAATAGCATTGCCGAGATGTGGATGCATTAGGAAATACTAGCAGTATTTATAACTGAGGTTTTTTCCCATTCCACTTAAGAAAGGAGTGCATGAAAAATGATAAAATTCACTTTTACAAATAGAAATGCAAAATGGAAAGAAGATCATAAGTAGTGAAATGCATGGAATTGATGTCAAAAGGCTAAAAAAACTGGATGTAAACCCATCTCCTCCCAAGCTCAGCTCTTAATTTCTATACAAACAAAAGATATCCAAATGAACTCTTAACGGTTAAAGAGAAGAAAAAATTCAAGTTAAACATCTCACAATGGAATTCTGCTGTAGAAGGTAGTCCTCAGGTTTTAGATTCATAGATACACCACCAGCAAAGTTCAAACTGACTGTAGGAAATATGCCCTTGACACTGAATACAGAATAGACATACATTTTGGATGTTAAGAAAATTAGTCTGCAAAAGATAATAACTATGCAGGGCTGAGCGGTCAACCAGATAAGAACTGAAAATCATAAATCTAGAAAGAGGACCTTGATGTGATTAGATAACACTGGGTTCCTTTGGAGAGAAGAGGGCGTACAGATTGCGATACAGCTTCTGTGATCTGCACAAAGGAGAAAATAATAAATTCCACATTGCATTAACAATGATTGACCATGTTTTATGACCATAATTGACATATGAAAAATATCCTCTTTTCCAAGCGATGCTTGTGAAGCACCCTAACATTGTTGTAAACAAATTAAATATAAATGAACAAACTGAGAAATTGCTAGACTGGAACTTACTGCACTGACAAAAGGATCATAAGCTTCTTCTGCAAGGTATGCCAAAGTTGTCCCAGAATCAACAATGGTTCCTCGGTTGGTTGATGTTGCAAACACCTCTGGATCAATGGCTAACGATTTCCCATTGACAGAGATGCTCTGCAAATTCAAATTATAATGGGGCCTGCAAGTTTGGTTGCACAAGCCATCACAGTCAATTTAATGCTGTCAGGGTTTACATATTTCAAATCTTCAAACTTTTATTTCAAATATTGAACATATCTAATCAGAAAAGTAATGCATTCTACTTTAACTGCCAACCCGGATTTGGTGATGTTCAAGCTTGGCCTATAAGTGATCAAGCTTGAAGGCTAAAATTGGAAGTTATTTTGTTTAGGCTTGGTGCAGGGGCCAAACAAGCTAGACAACAAGATGAGTTTAAGCTAATTAGAATAGCCTGTTTGATTGTCCTCCCTGAGCCCAGTTTACAAGCCTCATTAAACTACACTTGGGGAATTTCAACCTTTGCTCATTAAGAAGACGAGCTTAGGATCTATGAAAAAGTTCAAATCATTGGTGTGCGCACTTGATCCAGCCTCTTAGAAAATGATGCCCAAGCTGCACATGAGCAGCTTGGCTTTTTACAAGTCATCGGTAGATGGATATCCAATTTGATTTAAAAAAAAAAAACTTGAACCTACCATAGGAGCTTAACTAGCGAGAATTGCCCCACATTTTTGAGCCTTCTTTCAAAGCATCAAGAACATCTTTGGCTGATATTAATAGCCATAGCAAACATCCAATCAGCACTAAAGAGCTATCAAATGACTGCAATCCTATACAAGTTCTAATATAATGCTTATGTGTATAAAATGGCACCAACAAAGCTTTTCAGACTTTCTATTTTTAAAAAAGTTAGATTATTGCTTAAAAAAAATTCTCTTTTAAGATTAGAAGACAGTCAAGAGGTTACAATATATGGGGGTATGAAATCAATGACAAACTACTACTTTTAAACTCAGTGGTTGAGTTGTTCAAAACCAGAATTTTGGAGATGGGTTGAATGTAACTATTCTTTGGTGCCATGATCCTGCTAGAGGCAGGATTCTAAGAACAGAGGTGCCTCACAACCAGATTATTTTGTAGGGTAGTTTCTTTATCCTCTCTTTAAGGGCAGACAATTCCATATCTATGATCAAGAGCTGTTGACTCTGGATTTCGGTACACAAATTCCAAATGTACTATTAACAATCAAAAAGGTCAAATTTTACTGAGGACATGAAACCTAAAATAAGACTTGCATTTTCATTCTAAAGAGAAAAAAAACTTACTGTGAAGGCACAAGTGGACTATAAACTATATCTTCCTCCACAATCTCGCCAAGAACTAATATACCACCGCCACCACCATCTCCTTTCAAGCAATGTGAAAACACTTTTGGTGTTATTCCCTGTGAAGACAATTGTGAGATAACAGACATATCCTGTTGACCAAACCCAAAAATCCCATCAACTGCCCGGTCTGACTTTGTCAAGTCCCCAGTCTGTGAGATGCTACACCTGTCTCATAACCCATCACCCAAATCAATGAGTTCCAAACAAGAAGAGCAAAAGGCCAAAATAACATAACTGCCATCTAAACTCTCAGAGGTTTGACAGATTCATGGTAGCTCACCCAAAGACAATTGAAGCTGAAGAATTAGTCACAGATGATCCAACAATCGCATCAAAATTCAACAAATCTGATACATAATAGCCTGATGTCCCACTGCCATCCCCGTACTGAAACGTGTAAATGCACTGATTGCCCTGACTTGAACAGCCAGCATCTGAAGACTGTACTCCTAGACTGCATCTTTGGTCTGAACATGATATCAGTGAAGCTGTTGATGAACTCCCAGGATCAAAGAAATTAAGCGGAATCTGCATTAATGAAACTCTAATTATTCCTTTTTTGGAGTAAATTGAATCCATTTTTCTGCAGATTCAAAAAATTGAAACCAAAGAGAAGGAAGTCTAGACGAAGAAAATTGATTTACATGGAGTCCACTGGATTGTGGGCAGCCGTTGCAAGAACCGCAACTGACCCACAATACATCGCTTCCCGTGTCAATCTGAACATAGAATTCTTTTGGAGGAGAACCCAAAAGCACTCTTGTAAAATAAAGCCTATACCAAAACCAAAAATTAAACATTACAATCAAAACATTAACTGTAATTAATCAAACACAGAGGAGATATATACCCATCAATCCCATAAAGAAACTACAGAGCTGCAGGAAAAACCCATCAATTCATTGACCAAAACTAAAGAAGACATCATAACCAAAGAGAAATGAGAACAAACCCATATAGAAAACCATTCCCACAAATTGAGAGACAAAAAGAACCAAAACCAACAACACAAAAGAAGCAGAGAGATAAAGAACGAGCATGGAACCCAAAAAACCAACCCAATTCAGAAATAAATACCCACAAAAGAAAACAAGCTTAAAAATAAATCAGTCAATCCAAAAACGAAAACCCATAATCCAAAACACAAATCCCAACCCGAAACATCCAAAATCACACAATTCTTTATACATCAAAAGAAAACAACAAAAGAAAACAAAAAATAAGAAATTCAAACCCATAAAAAAAGAGATTGACAACAGTATAATTACCCAACACGATACGGATCGTAGGTGCCCTCAACCGGAAAATCCACGACACCCACTGAAGACTGCAAAAACCTGCCATGCCGGACCCTGTCCCGAGCTTTGAGCTCATCCAATTCAACCCGCTGGTTCAACGGAAAAGCCCTCTCAAGGGTCAGCGTCGCCGGAAACCCAGAAGCCACCGCAGGCGGAGGCAAGAACATGGTGACCAACGCCACCGCCAGAATTCCGGCGGCCAACGCCGGCATTCTTGGCTTCTGCTGTTTGTTTCTCTCTTCCAAACTCTCTCCCCCTCCCCCCTCCCCTCTCTCTCCAAGTGATATAATATCAGAAGATGGAGAGAAAGAGGCTACAACACAGAGAATTTGGAAGCAAGATGGAGGCGAATTCTCTGGTTTTGTGGAGAAAGAAAGAGAGAGAAGGTTGGTAAATGGGTTACGTGAAAATTTATATTACTTATTATTATGAATCTATGATCCATTTGAACTTTGCCCTTTATGACCTTCCTTGCGCCTTCCTATTTGGTAAAACCTCCTCTCTATCCCCTCCGATGTCTCCATGTGCGTTTTTCCCACGCTCCTTCCCTCTCTCTTTTCTTTTTTTCTCATATTTCCACACACATTTCCTATTGTTGAACAAAATCAAAAATAATTTTCATCCCACATTAATCTTTCCAAAAAAACTGAGAAAACCCAAAAAAAGAAAAAAAACAAAGAAAAAAAATAAGGGGAAGTTTCTTTTTTATATTATTAGTGTGCGTTTGGAATATAGAGTAAAAAATGAGAATACAAAATCAATTTCTTTCTAGTTATTATTGCCTTTAAATTATCTTTTTAGAATTGGAATTGTGATCCATTTTTATTTTCTTTCAATTTTTATTATCACATATCAAATACGTGTTGTATTTTTTCTCTATGATTACCCAAAAAAAAAATAAATGATATAAATGAAACATAAAAAAAAATGTCTTTCTTTAATAGATTGAGAACAAATCTGAGTTAATTTTTCATTTTGAATAAAGTATGTATCTTCTAAGACTGTAGAGGGGAAATCATCGTTTTTGTAATATCTCTGACGATAGGAAACGGGAGAGAACGTTTTTTGTCTATTCAAAATTATTCAATAGACACCAATCTTATATCCTCTATTTTTTAGGGATCATTTCCTTTGAATATTAGGTTATATGTGTCTTAAGCCAATTATTTGAGACATATATGGAATCGGACTCCACATGAGGTGACTTATGCTTTAGAACAGATATAAAATAAATACGTGAATGCGAATAACTTAATCATAAACCATAGTCCATATGTGAGTCCAGAGTTATTTTAATAATACGTTCTTCTATTTGATACATTAAAGTTGAGAATAAAAATGAAAATAGAATCGACGTTAAAGGGTAAGCATGATATTGGTTGAAAATATTGCTTTGACGTTGCTTTTATTATTTACTACTTGTAATATCAGATTTTTATAGTGACTCTATTAGAAGCCAAAAATATCAATCTCGATGATCAAAATCTCTAACTTTTGTTTAGATAGAGTTTGGAAATGCATTTAATTTTGTGCCAAAGTAAAAGGCAAGACATGGAAAAATTTCTCATCTTTTGATGCAACACAAGATGCTCTGACCTTGCTTTTATGGCTTGTAGTTGTGAGCAACAGTTAATCTTGTGATTCTTCTCCTAAGTACAGCCCTAAAAGTGTGAATTATGAATTGTCTTAGATTCTTAATTGATGGCATCCATTGTTATGATTCTTTCTTTCTTTCTTTTTTATTTATTTTTAATAGCCATTAGTTTTACTCTTAGATAATGCTAAAAATTTATTTTAGAAAAGCACTTTCAATAATAACAAGTTTAAATGCTTAACAAATTTGGATGCTTACTCCTCTTTTCTTATCCTTATCTTCTCCTAAGCTAAGGGAAATGCTTTTGGGGTTCGTACAAATTATCTTTCATGTCATTAGATTTATCGAAAAAGCATCTTAAATCGTTTTTTTAATTAAAAAACAATTTTTTTTTTAAATCTTTGTTTCTAATAATATATTTGAATTTATTTTTAAAAATCATTATTGAAGCATATAAAAGCTATTTTAAAAAAATATAAAAAATAAATTCAAAATATTATAAGTTCTGAAATAAATAAATTTTTATTTAAAATATTATTTTTGAAAATTATTCTAATTTTTTTTAGAATTGTTTTAAAAAATATTCCAAAATAGTCCTATTATTTAAAAAAAATGAAAAATTGGATATACATAAAATCATATTAAATGTAACTACATCTATATGAAAAGAAATTATATATCTTAATTTCAATGTTAACTTATTAACTTAAAGTGGAACGTGACAAATAAACTTTTTGTTTAGAAAATCTTGGTGGGCCCATGCCCATCTACGAAAAATAAAAGCTTTTGAGATGGGGTGGGCAACGTTGGGTTGGGACTAAAACAGTAAAGCTTTCAAAATCATGCTAGGGTTCAGAGTACCAAAACTTTAAGGAGACTCCACCTCAATTATTTTTTTTTTAATTTTTTTTTAATTTTTAACTTTATATTTGGTCGGTTTTTAAAAGATATAAAACAAATGGCCACGCCACCTCGCTGTCTTTTGCTTTTTCGAGCCACTGTGAAGGCGAGGAGGTGGTTTTCCTTTTTCAAAATGACAAATATGCCCCCGTTCTTTCCGCAATGGCTCGTTCTTCGAAGCAAATTTGATGGGGATATAGTTGGCATGGGGCCTGTTCATCTTTGATGATGAAGGGGTTGGAAGAAGAAAAGGATGACTAGAAGTTGTGTTCTCATTTTCCTAGGCGGCGACTTTTTCACTTTTAAATTTTTTTTATGAGCTAGGAGACGACGGCCCTCACCGATGGACACAAGAGGAATAGATGTGTACGGCAACAGTTCTCTATAGAGGAGTACAATTATAGTGCAAAATCGGTACATGCCGAACAAATCGGTACATGCCGAACAAATCGGTACATACCGAACAAATCGGTACATATGAAAGGGTTCAACCTCTACATGTATTTTTTTCTTATTATTCTTTTCGATATTACCGGAAGATATTTGTCATATATATACTTTTAGATTTTATAATTTGTTATCTAATTTCATTTATTTATATTTTTATATATTTATTTTATTCATTTTTTACTCACACTTTAACGTCTCATACCTCATTTTAGATATTCAATAGTTTGGATATTTTATATTAGGAATGACAATGGGACGAGTCGATCTCATCCCAATCCTACTCCGTTTATTTGAAACAATTTTCATCTTCGTCTTATTTACAAAATTAAACGGGATGGGGTGGGGTGGAACGGTCTGGTATGATAAATTCTCATACTGTCCGTTTAACTTTTTTTTGAATTTTAATTATTATTTTTTAAAAATTATTTAAATTTTTTTTAATTATATTAAAATAAATATATTTTATAAATGATTAAATTATTATATTTTTTTATAACTTATTTTATTAAAAATATTTTATTATTATCTATATATTAAAATAATAAAATAAAATTTAAATTAAATTTAATTAAAAAATTAATTTTATATATAATCGTGGCGAGGTGGGACGGGGCAATACCCGAACCCGCCATGGGTTTAAAAAAAAATCCCCAAACCCATTCCAAACCCGTTTATTAAAATTAAACCTCGTACCATTAGTGGCAGGGCGAGACGAATATCCGAAAAGACTTGTCCCATTGCTATTCCTATTTTATATCCATCAAATTATTTTATGTTATGTTTAGGGTGACTTTTTTTTTAAACTCAAAATTGAAATTAAAATTAAATTCACAATTTTAAAGGTTAATATTATAACATGTTTCACGGTGTGATTTATTTATTTATTTTTTTTTTTAAAAATAAATACTATTTTTAAAAATTCTAAACACTAATTTTGATCGTTGTTTTCTGAAAACAAATTTTAAAAATAAAATAAAATAGAGAATTGTTTTAAAAAAAAATAAATAGAAGTTGTTTTCACTTATTTTTAAATTTAATTTACATTATATAAATTGAATTTGTAATGTTTTTATAAAATAAAAAAAATAAAAAACTTATTTTTAAAAACAACTTAACAAAACAAGGTTTTTTTTTTTTTGAATTGTTTTTAAAATCAATTTGCCGAATACCTTTATTTTTATAATTTAAAAATAGAATTATAAAAGGAAAAAAAGTTTTTATTTCTTATTTTTCAAGGAAAGTTTATTTTTCCTGACCTTATGCAAATATGTAACACAAAATATTGTTACCGCTTTTGCAGCTCACCATTACCATTTATTATTATTTTAATAATAATAAGTATTATATAATGTATTGTTCTTAAATTTATTTTTATTATAATAAATATAATACTTTGAATATATTATTTTGTTATTTTTTGTCCAATTATTGTTTTTAAATATCCTATATTAATTATATTCATAACAATAATAATAAAATAAATGTTATAGTATGATTTAAACTATTTAAATATATGATAAAATTTGAACCATTAATTTCATTTAATTTTTTAAAAGTTTTATCTTAATTCATATTTTGATGGAATTTCAAACCAACGAATTCATATGTATTTAGTGCAAAGATACGTGAAATTGATAAAAAAAAATTTAATGATATAAGGATGATATAAATGTATGAGATTAAAATAGAAAAAAAAATATATGAAGGTATAAGAAAATAAAACTTAGGTAAAAAGTAATAAGATAATTTTTTTATATATAGACATGATGTTTTCTCATAAAAGGCCATTTTGGGTAATTTCAAGTGGGACAGAGTGAATGGGTTGAAATGGTGCCACGTGGCATTGGAATATGTCACACATAGTCATCACCACATGCATCATCCCATATCTTATCGTTTACCAACCATCATGTAGAAATAAATATAAGAATAAGATGCATATTCTTCAATACTATAATAAACAATATTATAAACTCGTGACTTTTAGCCCCTTTGATTCCTGTTCTCATTTTGGGTAGCAACTGGCCTACTTGGGAGTTGGAATTGAGTGGAATGGAATGGAAATGCTTCTAATTACTATTGTTTATCAATATATAAATACTATTATAGGTCATGTTGAGTAGTGGGCTATTCAATGCTCCTAACAAGTTTATAATAATCCTTTATAAAATTTGAGTGTTATGTTCCTAGGAAATTCTAACCCTAATTTTGTGCTTTTTCTTTTTATATTTGTTCAATTCTAATCTATGATGATGAAAGGGACAAAATATGTTAATAAAAACCGTACACACATAAGCAAAAAATTAAAAAAAACATAAGATTTTAATATGATTTAGTAATTAATGTGATCCATATGTGCACGGAGTGCATCCAGACTCAATAATTTACAAATCAAAGAAAAAAAGTACAATAATAAAGTTCTCTAAAAAAACCTTTTGATTGTGATGATATTTTTTAAAAAACAAAACCTTAAAACATAAAAATGTTGAATATATGATAGAGACCGACTCGGTCCATTCATTACACAAAAAAGAAAAAAAAAAAATCTCTAAGGGTGCTACTCCATTTAACCCCTTGAGCTAACTAAACAACTCGATCCCTGTGAAACTCAATAAGGAGTTCGACCCTTGACATCTCGAACGAAACACAATAAAACCTATTGAAGTTTCACAATCCAATAAAACACCCAAATTGATTTTACTTAACTTCATTTCATCAAATTAATCAAATCTTTTATTTAATGTGACTATGTTACACTAACATGTTGTAAACTATAATCTTCATTGACTTAGAATATGTGTAAGGTTGATTTGGCTTGAGTTGAGTTGGTGAAGGAATAAGAGTTGAGCACAAGAAATGCCCTAAGTATCCCCACACCCACACCTCCTTTTATGCTCAACTTTTCTTGCAAGTGATCTTTCCATCAATTCTTCGAGCTACCCTAAATTTTAAGATATTCAAAAAAAGAAAAGAGAAAGCCCAAAATTATACCACATAAAGGAATCCCTAACCTCATTTTTCAAATTTTTATTTATTTTAAATATAGCAGTATTATGCATCTAGTAACAATTGCAAAGGATAAAAATGTATTTCATTTATAGTATATTTGGTTAGTGAAAAATGGTAAGAAAATATTTTAAAAAAGTTAATAAAAATGAATTTATCACATTTAGACTTATTATAAAAAATATAAAAAAAAGTCAAATATAATTAATTAATTAAAAATTTATACAGGTCTAATTATTTTATCTTTATAGAAAAAAATTAAAATAGGTGAAATAAATCTAAAATAATTTATTAATTCAAAATCTATTTATTTTATTTTATTTTCTGTCATAATTTCCAAAAATCAAACAAAGTCTTACATTTTTTATTTTGAGTAATTTTTTTTTTGCACCATATTAGAATTTAGAAAAAAAATATTCATTTGTGATGGGTCCTCCTAAATTAATGTTTATTATTAAATATATAAAAATAAAATTATTCAAGTAATTTTATGGGATGAGAAATGAGAAGGGTGATGAGAGATGAATTTTTATTTATATACATAATAGACAGTACAAGTAAACGATGCCGTTTAAAATCCCAGGAATGATTTGCGGATGTTCTGCAGTTTACACCAACGGCATCTTTATTTGTCTGAGAATCAAATTATTAGAAAACACCAGACCTCCTATCGACCGTCGATCTGGGTGAAGGGCTGGAAAACTCATCATCACTGAATCATTAAAAAACTCCAAAACTCATATGACATTTACTTTGTAAAGACAAAAAGGAATAATAGAAACGAACCATCCTAAAAATAACTAGGAAAAGGCAATTATTTCTATTAAAGGAATAATAGAAATGGACGTAGCATAGGGAAGTTATCTCTGGAGAACAATTTGGAGTAATGGGAAATGAGTAGAAAAAACTTGTTAGGCATTATCACCAAATGATTAGAAAATTCCAAAAAAAAAAAAAAAAAAAAAAAAATTCAAAATCAAGAATAGGATATGGAGGGAGAGTACATCATTTTGATGAAGCGTAAAGAAAATGATTGAGAGGAACTTTCCTAAACACTTTTGAAAAGTTTGATAGTTTGTCCTATGTTGGATTTTCTTTATTTTTTAGAAATTTATATAAGGATGTATTGTGAATTATATAAAGGAAAAAAAATAATAAATATCTTAAACTTAAGGAAAATAAATATTATTTTATAAATTAAGGGAATAAAATATTATTATTATTTGACTATTCTTGATTTATGAATTCTTATCATTATTCTTGTGTTCTACTATCCTATATTTTTGTTGTCATATCTTATTCTTTATCATACATGAAAAAAATATTAAGTAAAGACTTAATAAAAATGTCAAATTATTATTATTATTTTCTTCCTATTTCAATTAGGACAATATTCTCCAAATGAAAACTTGTACATGTATTAAAAATATTTTCTTTCCTTTTTTGTTTATTATTATTATAGTGGGTGATTGTTTATATCTTTATAGAGCTTAAACGGGAATTGATAAACTTTATCTTAGTGTGAAATTGACTTTTGATGGTGCAAAGATTATTATATACGTTTTTTAAATCTCTTAAATAGAATATGACTTTTTTTATTTGGGTCATTAACATTTTTTTTTCAATTTTTTTCAATTATAATATAATTTGTCACAATTTACTCAAAATTACATGTCAGGGATTTAAACGTTTTTTAAGCTCATGTGCGATGTTTGGACAACTCGACTCATTTGACATAGTTAAGTCATCATTAGTATGATAACTTGACTCGACTTGGAAGTTAGGAACAACCAAATAAACAACACTTAGAAAGTTTGAAAGAATGAGACTTGCAACATTTAGAGAGTTTGGAAGAATGAGACTTGCATTGCCTGTTTTACAAAACTAGAAATGCTCTTTTTAAGTGCCCGGTGCTTTGATCAAATGAGGCCATCCTCTATTTATAGTGACCAATAAAACTCCCTAAAATTGCCTACACAATTTCTATGTACAATACAAAAGATATTTTCTTTTGTGTAGGCTTCTCTAGAATCTCTACAATACAAAAGATATTTTCTTTTGTCTAGGCTTCTCTAGAATCTCTACTAGTAAATGGCTTTAGGTAGTTCCATAAGCTTCTTGTTCCCTTATATAAAGTCTATACTTCTCTACAAGTGGATGACTAGTAGTTCTAAAATCTTCCTACTTCTTATATAAGTCAAATGAGTGTCATTTTTAGTAGGTAGTGACAACTTGTTCTTTAAAAGAGTTCATACCTTATATATATATATATATATCTTGTTAACATTCATTATTCAAAAAATTTATGAAATAACAAATCCGTCATCTATAATTGCAATTTAGTATAGGACAAGACTTTTGCGTTTTTTATTATCCTAAATTTATTTAATAGGCTTTTCTCCATTTAAGAGAAAATGAAGAACATTTGATTTTGTTATACTAGGAAATTTGTGATGTTTAATTTGATTAAAATCAAACTAGAAAGAAAATGATTTGTGAGCGTAGATCTAGCCTTTTATGACATTCAACTGCTTTTGGAGAAAGCTTGAGTTGGAGCCTTCTTAAGGAAACTAAATATTACTTCTTAAATTAAGAGAATAAAATATTATTAATATATGGTTACTCTTGCTTTATGAAAATATTAATGGAAATGATATCATGTGTTTTGCAATTTTTTATTCTTTCCTTTAATAAATTTATCCGCATTTCATATGATTGAAAAAAATTAAAATTAAAATTAAAAAACCCTCTCTAAACCTTCATTTGAGCATTTCATATAGGAGCGCTAAAAAAAAAAAAAGAATATTTCATATTTAAGAATATTTGGTAATAGAAAGAAAGGGTTTTTTCTTTTAATTTTCTTTATAAAATGTTTTCTTGTCAGAAGGTTAGTTTTCACATTTAAAAAAATATATAATTCCTTTAACATTTTGAAATGATTCATTGTTTTTCATTTGAAAATGACAAATATTTTTTAAAAATAGAATAATCATTTTGCTAAAAAAACTCTCTTTAACCTTTTTAATGGAATCAATCAACTACGTTTATCTCAACCACTCTTTAAATTGATCTAAAACTAGTTTGATTAATATTATAAATAAAGATTATTTTTTTGCTTTTAAAATCATAAATGAAAGTGATTTAAAATAATTTTCTAAAGTAGATAAATTTATGGTGGAAATAACAAGTATTATCTACTTTTAAAAATTCTTTTTGGTGTTCTAAAATAAATATACAACTACTTTTAACTTGTAATAATTTGCATCCGAAAAGTGCAATGAGACAAGTTTTTCGAATTATCATTCTCTTTTCATAGGTTTAAGAAAAGTTTAAAGAGATTTGGAGTTCGTTTGAAATTTTATTTAAAAACCCGGGATAAGATATAAAATTGGATTTGGGTATTATCTTGCCTCAATTACCTCAATTATGTATAATTAAATAAAAATAATTGAATTTAATTAAATTTTATTTATCTCTTTTTAGTACAAAAAAATGTATTTCTCATAAACATAAATTACAAAACTAGAACATTTATTTATAAATTATCCTTATTTTTAGTAAAAACAAAAAAAATTAAAAAAAGAAAAAGAAAAAGGAAATTAACAAGATGGGAATGGGAAATTTCCCTACCCACCTTGTCTTTTGTCTAGTCTTGTTTTGAGTATTCTCAGACGCGGGGACAAGAACTGACTCATATAATTGGGGTGGGGTCGAGACGTGATGACACACCTCCAACCCATCTCTATTTGCAATACGTAAGCCGCCATACAATAAACTCACACAAGGGCCTGAGAGTTGAGACTAGTGAATGATACTCATTCATGCTTTGCTCTTATCATTAATCTAAAAGACACTTCATGTTGTTGACTTTGATTATGGTTCCTTAATGGCTAATACTTAATTTTTTAATTTTTAATTTTCAATTTTGGGGTTCACCTTTTTCTTTGTTCCGAGGAATTGTCGGTTTAGGTAAGATAACAAAAGCTCTCATCCACTTTTATTTGTTAATTAATTGAGAAGAATATTCTAGTTTGGTTTGACCAATCCATTTGAATGTGGACCAAAAACATAATGGGAAAATATATAAAAGATTGAATTGGCTTTCTAGGTTTAGCGTGAATGCCGTGGGAGTTGAAATGTGGGTGGGTGAAGTGATGGGGCTCCCATTTCATATCAAAACACGTCTATAGTTTGAAAATTCAACGTTTCATAAGATTGTCTTATCTTCTTATAACAACTTGGCTTATTTGGTGTAGTTATATCCTTTATTTAAAAATATAATTCTTCAAAAAAATTAATTGTATCTACCTATCTATATATATATATATATATATATATATATATATATATATATATATATATATATATATATATATATATATATATAATTTAATTTTTATTTAGAAATAAAAAATTTATTTAATAATTCAATTCACCCGACAAATGCTTAATTATTGATTTATTTTTAATACGATAGAAAGTGATTTTACTTAAAACAAGAATAATTTAAAAAGTTTAAACATATTTTTTTAAAATTGTGTTTGATTTTCAGAAAATATTAAGAAAAGAAAAAAAAATATTAAAAAAATGGTTTTCTTATATTTTGTTATACGATAGAAAATACAAAAGAAAATAAAATATAATTAAAATTATTTATAAACTTATGCATTTTGAAATTATTTAATCATCTTTATATAATAAAGGAAAATAAATTAAATGAATTTGAAGAAACATTCAAAATAATTTATTAACTTTGAATCTATTTTTAATTTTTTCTTTTCTTGAAATTTTTGACTTTATTTTTCTTTTTCTTACATTTTCTCTCAATTTTACTGCCAACCAAACATAACCAAATGCAATTTTAAAGTGAAACATACATAGAAAACAAAATTAAAGGAGAGAAATACTAAAACAGGTATTGTTGGAATGAGGGCATGTATACTTGTGATGACCATGGTGAAGTAGGATTGAATTTTTTTCTTTTTAATTTTATTATTTTTACAACACAAAACATTTGAGATATCTTTTCATAACCCCTAAACACTTTTAAAAAATATATTTTCTTTAAAAATTTAAAAATATTTTCAAAATGCAATTAGTATTTAAAATTAAAATTATCTTTCAAAAGAAAATTTTTCTTAAAACATTCATAGAGTATGTAAGTAGCCAATGATGACTTGGGCGTGGTTAAATTGATTATATCTTTTGGTGTAACCAGTTATTTTTTAACTCGGGACCAAATTGGTTATTGGGTAATAAACGTGTTTGGTATCATTAAGTAATTTATTAGATAATCGAAAACAAAGGATATTAAATATTTATAATTAAAATTAAAAATATCTTTCAAAATATAATTTTAAATTAATATCTTAAGAAGTATAATTTTAAATTACCATATTTTAAAAAATATTTTTTAAAAGAATGGCATTTTTTTTTTTTTCAAAATTCCGATAGTGATGTTGGGCCCAAGGAAAAAGGCAAAATCTGGGCTTTTACTTGAATAATGCATGCCACCTATGATTGAGCCCAAACGATCCCTGACGTAGTGCTGTTATAGTCCAGTAGGGTAGGACAGCAGTGACCACAGTAGGTGATTTTGAAGAGAACAATTTGGAACGTAATCCTATTCGTTGGATGTTTGGATGAGCATGGAGAAGCCAAAGCTTCTAAAATTGGGTCATTCGATAAAGACCCATTACATGGCACGATGAGATAGGAATTTGGATCTGACACATAATATCGTACTCATATCTATCCATCCTTATGACGTCCTTATCCTCTCTAATAAAGAGGTCGTGTTTGGATGTCATTGTATAACCCATTCAATTATTATGTCAAAATGACTCATTTATAGAAAATTTTATTTGATAATAGTGTGAAAGTGTCATAGAAAAATTTATTAATTTTATATATTTTAAAATTATACAAATTTAAAATATTTTTTAATTATATATAATATATAATTAAAAGTATTAAATAACTAAGTAAAATTTTGTATATTTCGTTACAAAGATTAAAAATGTTCTATAATTAAAGTAATAAGCAAGTATAAGATTAAAATTATAATTTGCTTTCTATATTCTAAATATATTATAATTAAATTAATTAAAATTTTAAAGAACTAAAAATTAAAAATTAAAGCAAATAAAATATTTAAAATAATATATTTATAAGTGTTAAATAGATTAAATATACTATAATTGTGTTGATATATTAAAAGAATGTTAATTGATTATCATGCCGATACATATACAATTTATCACTATCACCCGCGTTTTTCATGTACGTTCTCACTCGACAACGAGTTAGAAAAGACTTTGAGTTATCACTTATTTTTGTTTTATTTTTAAAGAGAAAAACAAAATACGAAAGAAAAACTCTAAATATGACTTCTAAAGGAAAATCAAGTTTATGAAAAATCGAGTTTAAATTCAAGATTAGGGTATCTATTGGGAAGGTATGGTGGTAAACCATAACACCCCTCTAAGTTCGTATACATATGGTTTATACTAAATGAATTAAATGAATTATAACAATTAATTAATTAGTCATGATATCAATAAAAAGGAATGTGACAAATCAATATACATAAAAATAATTATGAAATCAAATTATAAGAATATGCAAGATAAATAATAAGAAAATTATGTAAAATGATTTATTGAAATAATAATAATAATAAAAAGATATTTAAAAAAATTAATTTTCAAAAAATTTTCAAGAATTTTATTAAAATTTTTTGAATTAATGATTTTAATTTGTTTTTTTTTTTTTTTTAAAAAAGAGTCAATTTATTTCAAAAAATGACTTGATTTAATTTTAATTGCATTGAATTTTCAAGAAAGTTATTTACATTTATTTTATCAAAAGAATTTAATACAAAATTTCAATTAAGTAATAAAAATGATTTTTACTTGCTTTTACTAGAAAATAATTGAATTTTTACAACTTTGTTTTAAAAAGTATTTTGATTTATTTTCATTTAAGAAAAGTAATTTATACTAATTATTTAAAAAAATATAACTTCATTTGCAAAAGAATTTTTAATAAATTTTTTTTATAGCTTTATAAACAAAAATGTTAAAATTCAATCCAATTTTATTAAGAAAGTGATTTCTACAACTTTAATTTGAAAAAAAAATAACTCTCATCATATTTCATTAAAAAAAAGAAAAAGAAAAATATTTAAATCCTCTATTTCTAAAAATTACTTTTAATCCAATTTTAATTAAGAAAAAAGAATTTATTATTTTTTTTAAAATAATAAAATTTTTGAACAATTTTATTAAAAATTAATTTTTGACACAACTTTATTTATAAAACAATTTTTGGACAATTATTATTAAAAACAATTTTCTAAATTTTCCTAAAAACACTTTTATAAATTTTTATTAAGAAAACTTACTTTTATTAAAAAGAATATTTTCTAAACTATTATCTTATTAAAACATGTTTGCTAAATTGTTCCACTTATTTAAACAATTTTTTTTATATTTAATTTTGTACACAACCAATAAATATTTTCTACACAACCAATAAATATATACTAGTGGGAAATAAAACGTGTATTCAAACAAGCTCACAACAAACTTAATATATTCCTACAACTTTTCGAGTCTCACTTTCTCCTATGAAATTCCATACTCCACGTGTCATAAATTCGTACTCAATCAAATAAAACGTGTATTCAAACATGCTCATAACAAACTTAATATCTTCCTACAACTTTTTCAGTCTTACTTTCTCCCATGAAATTTCATATTCCACGTTATCCAGCCAACAAAATTGCAGAATGAAGCAATGCAGAAAAAAAAAAAACTCAAATTTAAATATCCAAAAATTTGTAAAGTTCAAAATAAACATTCAAACTCAAATTCAAACTTCAAATTAGTCCATTAAATTTCATTAATTAAAAATGAGTCCGAATTAGTAAATATAACCAACACAAATATCTCACATGTTATAGGTTTTAGCCCAAAATTTTCAAATTAATAACCAAAATATAAACTCAATTAATTAAACTCAAAACATGATAAATTAAAATAAATTCCATTAGGTCTAAACTTAATATCCCATAATTCAAACCTAATTTAATATACAAATTTAAAATCACAACCAAAATTAACACAATTTAATATACAAACCTAAATCCACAACCAAAATTAATACAATTTAATATGCAAACTCACATATAAAATATACCACAATTGTCTCATGTGAACTCAAATTTCATTAATAACAAATGAACTCAAATTTCATATTAATTCAACAAAGTTTAAAATGTAACAAATAAAAATAAATTCAATTGGACCTAAATTTAATATTTCATACTTCAAGCCTAATTTAATATACAAACATAAATCCACAACTAAAACCAAATCAAATTTAATATGTAGAGCTCACATGTAATAAAAAAAACCAATAAATTTAATTAAGCCCAACTAAATATCCAATATGCATATCCAAATCTCAAAGTTTAAACATAAGGTTACAAATAAACATAAATGCACAAGCCCATACCCAAATCTTAAAACTCATGTATAATGGTCACAAACAAACACACAAGCCCAATTTTCAACAATAATTACTATTAAAATCAAAAGAAGGAAAAAAAAAAAAAACTTAGACGATTTCAAATTTTGGAAGGATGAGTAAGTGGCAGTGGAGAAGGTTGGGAATGGAGAATGAAAAATGAGAATAAAATGGAAGAAAAAATAAAATAAAATAAAATGGGTGAAATGAGAAAGTGAGAAAGTTGGGGAAATGGAAGAATGAGAGAGGGAAAAAGAGTCACCCGCGGGTAGTGGGTCGCCAGCGGCAGTGAGGGGTTGAGTTTTTGAAAATAATAATAATAATAAAGAAAAGAAAATAAAGAGAAAAAATAATGGAGAATGAGAGGAAGAAGTTGGCGGAAAAAAATGGGGCCGATTGGTGCGTCTCCGTGGTGAGTGGGAAAGAAAAATGGAGAAAAAATGGGGAAGAAAGGGGGGAGGGGTGGGGTTATGGGTGTTTGGACGTGGGGAGATATGGGGGTAAGTACTGGGAGAGTGAGAAAAAGGAGAGAAAAAAAGAAAATGAGAAAATGAAGAAAGGAAAAGAGGAAAATAATAAGAGTAATAATAATAATAAAATAAAAATATATAAAATAATAAAAATTAAGAATTAAAGGATGAGTGGATTAAAAATATTGTGATTTAATTTTAAGAGTAAAATTGGATTAAAAATAAAATTAGGATAAATTTTGAGGTCTACGCTATATCATCTAAAAACTAATTGATATTTAATAAGAGTAAATTAAACCTTTTATAACATTTAACTACCATCATTTGAGTGATCTATCCATGAACTTCAAAGCGGCATTGTTACACCCGACAAACACAAATACGAAAGATATGTTTGGTTGGTCAAGTATAATATGAGATAGGATAAGAGAATAAATATTATATTCTAATATATATTCCACCTTCTTGTTTTTATCCATTTACGTGGAATATATTTGTGATGTCCCATATTGGATAGGGGAGAATGTTTTTGACGCTATATATGTAGAGGCTCCTCTTAACCAGGTAGACGCGTTTTAAAGCCGTGAGGATCATCTAAAAACCAATTAATATTTAATGAGGGTAAATTAAACCTTTCATAACATTTTACTACCATCATTTGAGTGATCTATCCATGAACTTAAAAGCAGTTTTGTTACACTCGACAAGCACAAATACGAAGGATATGTTTGGTTGGTCAAGTATAATATGAGATAGGATAAGAGAACAAATATTATATTCTAACATATGTTCCACCTTCTTGTTTTTATTCATTTACATGGAATATATTTGTGATGTCCCACATCGGATAGGGGAGAATGTTTATGGCTCTATATATGTAGATGCTCCTCTTAACCAAGTAGACGCGTTTTAAAGCCGTGAGCAGGGAAAATGTTTTTGACTCTATATATGTAGAGGCTCCTCTTAACCAAGTAGAAACTAAAAAAATTATAAGCTAATATTAATATAAAATGTATAAATAGTTTTTATATATTGAATAACATAAAATAATTTTTTTATTTATAAAGATGAAATATTTTAATCATGAATGTTATATTCTAACATATGTTTCACCTTCTTGTTTTTATCCATTTACATGAAATATATTTGTGATGTCCCACATATGGGAGAATGTTCATGGCTTTATATATGTAGAGGTTCCTCTTAACCAAGTATACGCGTTTTAAAGCCGTGAGCAGGGAAAATGTTCTTGGCTCTATATATGTAGAGACTTCTCTTAACCAAGTAGCCTTTTAAAGGCTACACAGTTGGGAGTGGATCGTTATGATATGCATAACCCATTTATCATAAATTTATTTTTTTTAATTAATTTTTTGTTCTTTTATATAATCATTTTGCAAAATAATTTTTTATATTATAAATTAAATTTATGTTTAAAAAAGAAAAACTAAAAAAAATTATAAGCTAATATTAATATAAAATGTATAAATAGTTTTTATATATTGAATAACATAAAATAATTTTTTTTATTTATAAAGATGAAATATTTTAATCATGAATATTATTAAATATAAGAGAAATTTCAAAATTTTAAATAAAAAATATTGAAATATGATATAAATTTTATTTTAAACATAAAAAATAATATAAATTTCATATTTTTTTTTATTTTATAAATTAAATATAAACATAATATATCCTAATGAATATTTTATCTTAAAATATCATATTTATAGACATATGTATCCCATGATTCGATATCCTATGGATATGATATCTTAGGTAGTATTTGTTTTTTGATTAAATAAAAAAATAAAAAATATTTGACTTTTTCTATTAAGTTAAAAGTGATATGTTGACATCATCCAATATAACTAAATTGAATCTATTAATAATAAGTTTACTTTAATATAAAAAACCAAATATTTTAGTCAAAAAACAAACACCACCTTAAAATATACATGTTCTATCGTATTCTATTGTGTCCTCACTTACCAATCAAATGTGGGCTAAAAGTATCATATTATTTCTTCCTTGAAAAGGACGCGAACCACCGGTACCCATTCCAACTTTCATTCTCTCCGATTCGTCCAGAGTTCTGTCAGGCCTTCAATTTTCCCAAATCACTATAGGCCGTTACCTTATCCACCACAGTTTGCAAAATGGTCGTCAATTAAGTATACAAGGAATACAATAATAGTGCCAAAATCAAGGGCACCAACAACCCAAAATAGTCTGGTTAAAGATAACAAGAAATAAATCTAAGAATGCCATTATTACAAAAGCTGCTCTGCAAAATTTTGTCTTGAATGTGGCATTTATGATTTTGTAAAAATCCAAGGCAATTTCGACAGGCCATCTCATTTCTCTTCCAATAAAAGTGTTGTGCAAGACAGAAGTGATGCTAACTCCTCTTCTGCTGCCAACCCAAAACCTTGCCATCTTATTCTACCAAACTTGTCAACCAGGAACATATACCTGTAGAGTAAAAATGTCAAATGAGTAACAACTTTATCAGGCTATCCACGATAGAAATGAGAAAATGAAACCAGGTTTCTGTACCCAGTCAGAAGGTTCAATATTTTAAGCTCTTTTCTGAAGTAGTAATGGTCTCCAAATGAATAAACAATCTGCCTTTGGAGCACGCTCTTTCCATCAGGCTTAGATTTCTTCATTATCCGGAGAAGTAGCCGCTTAATTGGATTCAATGATAGGAACCATGAATCCACAAATGAAACCTGAAAATACAATAAGGTGTTCTTAATTTGCATCCAGTGATTTAAAAGAATACTATCAAATGACAAGAAATAGCAGTTTAATTGTATCCATGCTAAGAACCATGAATCCACAAATAGGAATAGAAATAGGAAATTCAGTAAGTTGTTTGTAATCTGCATTTAACGACAACAGCAACAAAGTTAATAAATTATTAGAAGTGCCTGAAAAGTTGGTACTTAGACTAATGCTTCCTTGGTACCATGCTGAAGTTCTAACATTGTTAACTGGCCTCAAATATAAATATTTTTAATTCAACACAACTTTCTTGTGTATATAATCAGCTCAACACAATATTACTATTAAATATATATATATATATATATATATATATATATATATATATATATTGCAATCCTCGTCAATACATATTTTTTTTCATTTGAAATGACTAATTATGGTCATAATACACACACAATGTGATGCCTTGTTCTTCAGTTCTTTCCCAATTTTTTCTATCATAGTAATGCAATTCTTGGATCTATATATAGGGCTAGCTACACAGGTGATATGATCACGAAAAACTTAATTTACAAGGAGAGCAACTTACTAGGAAGAGATGAATCTAAATATAAATCTATTATCTCACTAGAATGAACCTACCTCTATATTCACTGATGATTATGATTATTAATCTGGCACAACACAAAATGGAAATGAATTGATCAAAGGTGCCAAAAGTTATTCTACTAGCCTTCTTGGATCTAGAACTCAACAAGGGAATAAAACACTCCAACATGTATCTAATAATGATCCAAAACCATGAGTGAGAAGCTGTACAATCTTTCAAGTAAAGAGAAATTAAAGTACCTCATACAGCTGAACATTTTTTGAGTCACTGAAGGCATCAAAAAAGGGTTTGCTCCAAGAATCAATCATAGCCTGTGGAAGAAAAGAATATTATATGGTAACAGTAACTACAAGCCAAAACCTCTAACCACAAGCTCAAGTCCCTAAGACATGTAATCCATAAATTTTTTGATTTAAGACAAACACAGGTCCCAGGCAATTAACATGTGCAAAGATTCGTGAGTTTCATGTTTGCTCCATGTTCTATTATATTTTGAAAAAAAAAAACCTGAACAGAGATTAACAGTTCCTAAGTCAATCCATGGGAATATTTAAATTATTTCCTTAATTGAATTGTGGAACATAATTGCATCCTACAAAAGATATTAAATAATTTTGCAGAAAATATGCAAACCTGAAGATTAAACAAAATTGTATTTCATAGCACATCATTTGGAAGCACCCAAACAATGAAAATAACTAAACAAATACACTAAAATGACATGCTGAGTGACCAACTGGGAATTCCACACAGGAATAGAGATGCTCAGTGAACTTAAAATTGCAACTCTACCTAATGAATTAACTATTAACACTTCAAATAAATGTAGCAAGCTATCATTATATGAAGGCATCATAGGCAGATTTTTGCAGCAGCCTAGTAGCAATTAAAGGCCAATAGTAACAATTAAGATAATTATCACACAACAAATGGTTTAAGACCAATTGTAGCATATATCAGCAAACCAGGAATCATATGCAGTACTAGCAAAAAGTGGAGTGGCCATCAGCATGTTACCCATGGCTTGCAATTTACAAACTAATAGTAAATCTTTTTGACCCAATCCAACTTTGTTTAAATTTTCAAATCTACAACCAACTTTAGATGCCAAGTTTTACAATACCTTTAATTATTTGGCCCTGCTTCACAAAATTTCAACCAAATCTCTCAGCTACTTGTCTAATGTTTTGGCTAATCTTTTTCCAGCTGAAACTCACCCCAATTTCTCCTGATCTTAGGTAAATGTGCCGGACTAATAACTGAATTCTAAAAGCATCCTCCAACAAAGTACAGCTTTGGACAAGGATGATGAAAATGCACTCTTGTTACAGAAAAGCTAAACACTACCACTCAGGAAGTGGTTATTAGAGGTTTTTCTTCTAAATTCTAGAATTGATAAACATGGAATAAGATGGAAAGTATTTTAAGTAGTATCCTAAACATAAACAACCAAACAAGGCCAAAATTTCAAACCTGAGAACTAGCTCGAAATGAAAGACACAATAAAGATGCCTTAGGAATGTCCAATTTGCTGGTGCCAGCCTCATTTCCATGGGAACTAATGGGCAGCTTAAGACTTCTACCATCCGAGTAGTTCACTTCTAATGCAGGAAACTTCACAGCTGCCATAGCTGGAATTATAATTTTATTTGCCATGGCAATCTGCACAAATAGCACTAACAAATTCAAAATATAAACAAAAAAGGGACTTCAAAGTGGAGAAGTACATGCCGTAAATATCCACTAAAGACGTGATATTTCAAAATCAAGTAAAACCCATCATAGAGTCCCCATTCCCCAGTTTAAGCTGTAGCTAAAATTAGTTCAATTTGATTATTGCAATTTGCAGAGTTTGGTTTCCTAAAAACACTTTTCAAGATGGTTTTTTTTTTTTTTTTTTCCTTAGGCAAAAACACCTAAAGGAGGTGCACCAAGGAAACAACTTTTCAAGATGTTATGACAAAATAATTTCTCAATGGATGGTTTAAACTCATTGAATCCAAGTAAATTTCAGCATGCTTGATATAATTTGGAGAACCAACATAGGTACCGATCTTTTACTTCACACCATAGTGTGAGAATCTAATCAATTGAACAGTTCAGACTGAATGGAAGCCATGCCCTTAAGAAGAACCTCAAAAATTGAACTTTGAAAACAAAATTCAGATCCAACAAAGTAATGGATTTGAAATTTGAAGACTATAACATTACCTTACCACCATGTTGCTTGAATTCAGACATGTCAGCGAAGTAACCCCTATTCATCTCATCTGCACTGCCCTAAATCACATTAAAACAGTATTGATTGAAATTCAATTCATTTTAACTCATAGTCAGCTAGGGCTTCTACAAATATATCGAAACTTACAGCCGAGCCCGCTCCTTCTCAAACGCTTCCTTATTCCCCAACTGCGATCACAAGGTTTCAGTCAGACCAAGATCACATTAAAAGAAAAAAAAACGGAACTCGAATCCAGAAAGCCTCCTTTTTGTAGGGTGAAAGACATAGTTTGTTAGATTTTCTGACCAACCAAACAGAATGTGAGAAGAAGGGACCTGGTAAATGTCGAGGAAGCGAGTGGAGGTTCTGTGGGCGAGATGGTGAGAAGGAAGAAGAGGGACACTGGGTGGTTCATGGCTGCCGAGTTGACGACTCAGAAGAGTCGAGGACCGAGTCGAGGCCGAGTTCAGAATCAAGCGATTCAACCTCATCATGTCTTGATCCAACAACGTCGCCCCTCACTCGCCACAACCCTTAAAAACCAATATAAGTTTTAGGCACCCAGGATTGGGCTTCTGGCCCTTGCAAATTGGAGTTGGGCCTGGTTTATGCTTTGGAAAAGTAGGATTGGGCTTATTATGGGCCTATTCCAGCCCATATTTGATTTTCTGTCTACACATAAGGGGTCAAAATTTGGCCAATTAGCCCGCCCGAGCCAAACCCACTGGATCCAAAAATGGTACATAAGTAGGCATGTGAACCCTGGCCTTTAACTTGAGTTCAGGCTGGGCTCGGGCTAGGCTGAAAATTTGATTCCTCGCCTAAGCCCAGTCCTAGGCCTAAGCATTCAATCTATGTTTTGTAAGTCTCTTTTAAACAGTAGAATCACGTACTTTCCACCAAACATAGCCTAAGTTTGAATCTCTCGTATGTTGAAAGTTAAAATAATTAAATTTTCATTGTGGGCTTAGGATTTTTCAATCCAAACCACAAGCCCAGGTTGTTTGAGTCTAGCTCGAACCCAGGCCCCGTCTAATCCGATCGCTTTGCATGTTCATCGAGACATGATTATTAGACTGATTGGTCAAATTGGATATATTTAAATAATTATTACTTGAGTCATAAATTCCTCAAGCACAACTTTTATCACGTCGGGTGTTAGGAACTGTTTTTTAAAAAATAAAAAACTATTTTTAGACTTAAAAACAACTGTTTTTAAAAACAAAAAACAGTTCTAACATTTTTTGTTATTGTTTTATATTTCTGATTTTTAAAAACATAATGAAATAAAGAATAACTTATAAAAAACAAGTAAAAGTTTTTTTCACCTGTTTTTAAAAACAATAAAAAAAATACACACACTTTGTTATTTATCTTTTATATAGAATCAATATTTTTTGTTAGACAAATTAACTCTAAATTAAACAAAACTTAATATATTGAATTTGTTAATAAGTCTATTAGGACTTGTTTGACCTTTTAAAAATGATTTTTAAAAATAAGTTTTAGAAAACATAACTAATCGAACCTTTATTCACAAAATAAAATATTTTCTCAAAAAAAATATTTTAATTATTTTCCGATATTTTTACTTATTTTGTGTGAATGATTCCAAAACAAATAAACTCAGAACATTTTAAGTTTTTAAATAGACTTCCATTTAAAAAACGTTATGTTTTAATTTTTAGTATAAGTGACAATTTTAACAATTGATGGCAGGATTTAAACAAACAGGTCAGTTGGCCACATCTCTGAAGGGTTCAATGTGAAAGTGTGGAGAATAACCGGAGCCGAGAACCCATCAATGTAGTGGTTTGTTGGTCCACTAGATCAATCATGCCTCCCAACCAAAAACTATGTAATAAAAATCCGGGACATTGAAAATTATGACTCAGAAGAATCAGAAAAAGCTTGCAGAAGTTGCAAATATTCTAGCTAGTGGCCACGCTTTACAGAACACCACTAAGTTGCTTTTTTCATCCAAAGGGACCAACAACACACAAAACTGATCATATAGATGCTCTGTACATCAATATAAGTAATATCACTAGGGAAGTTATTGTAGTTGACTGAGGACTCCACCACTCAGAATATTGGGCAATGGAGGAGTGGGTCTTAATGGGGGGTGACATGCCCTCCAACACGTCCTGGTAACTTTGGCAACCCATCTTCTCTTGTGCCCCAAAAGCCCTTATTATTCTAAGTTTTTGTGGCCTCAATAGGAAAAAGGTAAAACCCTTTCCTCTTTCTTGCCCCCACAAACGCTAGCAGTGTAAAGGTTTTTTGGCATTTCATTTCCCCACTGGTGCCTTCCACACAAGGAGTTTCGTAAATGGTTTTGCGGAGAAACGTGCAGTATCCTCACAATGATTCCAAATGGAATATTACCCACATATATATGCATATATAATTGTGGTTTTGATCTCCACTATGATCACTACTAGTACATATTAATATTGATTTTGGAGTGGGTTTTGTAATTGGACACTGTTCTATCGTCTGTTGGCAAGATCAGTGTAGTACTTATCCATCCACCCTTTGATGATCTCCACCTCCATCTTTCTCTGCATGACCAACCACTGTGGATCACTCTTCTGTGACGGAAGTATATCCAAGCAATGAGATCCTGCAAACCACAGTTATTAACTCTTTTGAGAACTTGTCCTTAGATTTCTCAAACACTTGGTAAATTGAGTAGATATCATTTTCTAGCCTTACCATGCCTTGTGTAGACAGCCACAAGAGTGTCTGAAATGTTCTCCAACACCCTATTTATATGAACAAACACCAAAACCATGCAGTTAAACTATGAAGTTCAAGTAATTTTAGCATGCATATTCCTATCCAGAAAAGGGTTTTGGTTAGTTCTTTTGTTACCCGCCGCTGCTGTAAGGGTCTCTCAGCCCATTTGAGAAGATGATGTTGCTAGCAAAACTGTGGAGAATCAACTTGATATCCTGCTATTTGGCATTGAAAATGTTCAATTATATCTTGGGAAATATTCGATAAAATGAGGTAAGAAATTAATTAACATATACGTACTCGTCCTCCATAGTAAGTAGTAACCCAATGAGGCCGAGGCGAGACACTGTACAAGCTGTTGCACTCCTTGATGAATCTATTTAGATTGAAAGGTTCTGGTTGGAACATGGTATCATTGGTAGCATGGCCTATGGGCAACACCATCTCACTACATTTCTATACGCACAACCATAAATTAAACTTAGTAGACAATTCTTAATTAATTAGCACTCACATACATGAATATATATATATATATATATATATATATATATATATATATCTAAAGAAATGGGAACATTGAGATGTGAGTTACCTGCCACCTCCAGCCCAAATATGTCTCAGTGGGATAATTGAATTCTTTTGTGTCATAGCATGATCTTTTTCCTGCTATGGCGACAAGGCCGTGAAAAATCCGGCCAAGTGTATCAGTTCTTTTAGATGCCCCATTGATGCCTTTGCAGACCACAGTAACAGGATAAGTTGGTGGTTCATTATATTGAGCTGCCTCAGCGTATATGGAGTCTAAGTAGTCCTTCAGTTCAAAAGAGCTTTCTAAGTGACTGCAAAAGAACAAAGGGAATATGAAAGCCACAAATTAACACTAAGACTTTTAGAATCCGTGAGAATTAACTTCAATAAGGGCAGACAGAGGCTGATATATACGCGCAAGTTTTGAATCTCTTGCTAAGGATTGAGAGACCATTGGGCTTGGAAGCGATTCTATCGATTTCAGACCAGGATCTTCTTATGGTTCTGTAGCAACTCTCACTAGCTTCCTGCAAACAGTACCCCCACATAAACTTTTTAAATCAAGGTCTAAAGTTTATAGTTGAAAAAAATTAAGGTGAAGATATGTTCAATTATTACTCTAAAATCCTTGGTGACAATAGAATAGTATCCAATTTCTGGTGCAATCTCATCAAAGTAAAGGATGGGAGCTGATGAAGCTAGAGCACCAAGGGCGATGTGGGGATATTTTAGCCGGAACCATGAAGCCAGCACTGGAAAAAAAAAAAAAAAATAGAAATGGAAGATCTGTAGAAGTAGTAGCTGGAAATATTGAAGCGATTACTTTATTTATTCTTGAAGAGGAGGCTAGCTATTTAGTAACATACTTCCTCCATAAGATCCTCCAATGACGATGACCGGGGAATTCTGTGCATGTAACCTTTTCTTTACATGCATGAGCACAGCTGCATAATCTGCTATAGCTTGGGCGGAGTTGAAGTAACCAAGAGTGCTAGCATTTTTCAGGGCTACTTTGGTTGATCCAAATGGTATCGACTTCCCATAGTATCGATGCTAAGAAGAATAAAACAGTTTATAAAAGCAAAGATTGTAAATTAGCCATTGAAATTAAGTAAGAACCCTTGAAATCTGCAGCAAAATGAGAGACACTTCCACAATTTATATATATATAAAAAAACCATTGAAATCAATATTCTCACCTCTATGTAGATGAGGAGAGCATCAAACCGAGCAGCGTTATCATTGAGAAACCCTATATTAACTAGATCACCATCCAAGGGAGCTTCTGCACCCAAATAAGCAAAGATTGGAGCACCAGCTTTGGCACCACCCCAGTGCTTAAAATTCATCACATATCTTTGCCGAAAAGTTTTGTAACTTTCAGGCCTGTAGTTGAAGTGATCAAGAGTTTGGGCGTAGAAAAATGTCTTGAGATCCTTATAAAAAGATTCAGACACAGCTGCAGGTTCAGGGTTTCGGAGGATTCCTCTACTGAGTGGCCCTAGTCTGGGCACGTTAAACTGAGCAGCAGAGACACAGCATGAGAGGATTAAAGTTGGAATCAGAAATGGAAGCCATTGAAGTGAGTAACTAAGAGAGTAGTACGTCATGGCCATGTATTGAGAGGAATATTATCTGGATCAGCTCAAGCTGTATATGAAGATTGGACTGATTTCATAGCTATATATATAGTATATAATCCTAGCTAGTTTGTTTTATTATATGATGAGATTCTGCTGACTTAGAAGAAATTGAAACGATAATATCAGTTTATGCTGGTGCTATGCTGCCACTTTACCATGCCACCAACCTTCATCCGAATCACAATTAACACAAGAATATTTTGGAATGATTATTGTAAAAGGACTTTTAGCCTCTTGTATTTTGGTGAGTATACAGTCTTCTCAGAAACATTATAATCGAGAATGAGTTGAAGTTTGAATATTTAAAAAAAGTGTTTTAAAAATATCTTTTTACAATATGATACCTTAGAAAAAAAAAAGATTTTTGCTTGAAATATTGAATAAAAATGGGTTGGAAATATTAATTCAGCTGTAAATTCCACTATTCATAAGCTTAGATGCAAATTAAGGGAATTGATACCCCAGTTAATAGCTGAAAATTAATAATATGCATCAAAATTCTTATATAGAAAAAATGAAAAAAAAAAAAAAAGACAAAAGAAACAACCTGATTTGACCTTCAAATGGCACATGTGAGCTAATTATTAGCACAATATTAATAGACTATGCTTTTTGTCACAAGCATGAAATTAATCCTAAAATTTTCATACTGTGGCATTTAGAAGCCCCTTAAATAATCAACCTCTTTTAACCTCCATGAGATGCACAAGTGATAACGACACAACTTACAAATAAAAATCTTAAACTTGTATTAACTTTCAAGTAATTATAAGACAACGGTCAAAACTTTCTCTAAATGAGTCATAAAAAGAAGATCTAATAGGATATACTTTATATAAGCACTAACGTCTCTATCCACGTTTTAGGAATTAACCCCCCTATTGTAGGAGCTCATCCTAATTCCTTGACCATATGTATAATGGAAAACAAGCTTTCCATTGGGCTAGACACCACATTGCATTTCTAACTCCGCCATTAGCTCATACCGCACTTATAGATCTTATTACACCATTAATTGCCTGTCACCTATCCTATAATTGCAAAGATTTAGTTTACTCGTGATACATGTCTAACAAGCTTCTTAGCCCACCATATATCTCATATGTAAGATACCTTGCAATATCCCATATCAAGTATCATCTCCTTGATATATATACCAACATCTTCTTACTTTCCTTGATGTGCTAAAAGCCCTTTGCTTGGGCTTCTCCCAATGTCAAAGTGTTACATCCTTAACTAGGCTTCTAGGTGTCATGTTGTTAGAGTGCAATGACCCTTGGTTTTTCACAAATGTGTAACTATTGTACCATGTTAAGCTCCCACTTAACTCACTAATATATGTATAGACAATTTATGTGTGCCAAGCCCTTTCTTGGCCCACATCTTTGGTGCAAAGTTCTTTATGTGTGCTAAGTCTTTTTCTCAACTCATAGCCTACATTTGTTGCATTATCTATTCATACATGTTAACCTTATCGATTCCTTTCATCCCAAGCATGCATCATGTCATATGCCATAATTGCATCCTATTATGTTACACTCATGGGTTGTATCACACTCATAGCAATACACTGAGGCATGAATGCTAGCAAGACTCATCATTAAACCTTACTCATGTTTGAAGCTCCATGTCTCACTTTTGGAACGGTATAATTATTGTCCTCATATTTTATCACCACCCTTAGAAAGAGAGAGCCACCTTCTCTCCACTTCAAAAGTATTTTTTTTTTGAGACTTTTACCAATCTAATGGGAAGAAACATCATAGGTACTTTGACAAACATAATGTATTTTCTTTGATATAAAAATGTCTAGAAAAATATTTTCATCACTCAAAAGCTCCTTCACAAGTAATCCCCTTAGTAGAAAAAATTAATCCCAACCTAATGAAATCTTACACTTAAATTTTTACTAAGTCAAGTCACTCATGTGATGCCTTTGCATATGCATGCCCACATTTTGCCACTATATGTTGCCACCCTCAAGTAAGCACTAAGGCTATGTTTGATTGCAGGAAAATTTGAGGGAAAATACAAGGGCCAGAAAAGAAAGTATAAAGGAAAACTAGGACGAAAAAAAAATGTGAAATAAAATAAAAATAAAATTAGAAGTCAATAAATTATTTTTATTTATTATTTCAAACTCATTTTACTTATTTTAACTCATTAATATAAAGATTAAATAATTTAAAAATATATAAATTTTTAACTAGTTTTAATTATATTTAATTTTTTATATAGAACAACCAAATATGAGAAAATAATTTTCCTTTGTTTTTATTTTCTTTTCTTAATATTTTTCGAGAATCAAACATAACCTAACATTTTGACTAACACCCATCCCCTTGCACTACCATACCACACAACCTTACAACCATCCCCATTTGTCACCTTGTCATCAATACAGCATGTTATCTTTAGAGTTTGACAGGTGCTCATGGGTGTAAAATACCACCACATACAGTTGTAAAAATATATAGCAACTATAATTGCTAGTTTGAGAAGTAAGATGAGGCCGACTACTAAACAAATACCGTAAAAGTGCAGTTTATTAACTCATAAATAACAAGAATTCTTTAACCTAAGGCATAAAATGGAGCACCATCCATCTAAAATTGCTTTTTCTTCTTGCTTGTGGTTGGTGAAAATGTATCCTTATTGGCCAGCACAACCCAATTAATGGGTGCCTATTTTCCTTCTTATAATCATGTTAAATTTTGGTCTACCATATTGGATCTTTTTTATATTAATATCCTAGATAAGGTGGCTGCTCACTTCGATAAGGAAAATATTTTTATGTCTCTTTTCAGCCGTCTCCACGTATGAAAATGTGTCCAAGTTCTTGCGCCATTTTCACTTTTAGTGGACTTCTACGATGACATAATCCTGTGATATTATCCAAATGACGTATGATTTTTGTCATTAATTTGTTTGACCCATGTTGGGTGGACGATGCGTAATGATTATGAAAACCATTTGTTCTTAGTTGGTGCTTCCTGCAAAATAACCACATTTTGGTAACATCAATTTTGTCCTCTTCAATCAAATTTCATAATCTTTTCTCATCTATAAAAATTAATTTTTCCAAAGGTTCGCCTGTTGTCAAGAAAGAACTGATTTGAATCGCATGGAATAGGAGTTCAAGAGGGAGTTAATTTGCTTTTGTGTATTCTCCGATCGTTTGCAGTTCATTGGGCCAATGGGCTTCTCGCTGGCCATTTTTGGAGCATGAAATTTGGAAAATTATAGGCTGAACATGCTCATTAGCCCAAGTAAAGCTACTATTTCAACAGACCACCCGGACATGAAAATCTGGCTTTGCAAAAATCATTTTTTTCAGCACACGAGCCAATTCTTTTTCATCATTCAAGGTTGAGATTGACTTCCCCTCTTTGCCATTCAGGGGCACAAAGCCCCGTGGGAGCAGTTGGAGGAGTCTGTGTCCAGAAGCATGTGAAGCCCGTGGATCCAAAAAATCAGAAAAGCACGGAGAAGGTTCTGAAAAATCAAAAGAATGGCCACACTTCGGAAGACACCACTAGATTGCATTTTTACTTTGTAGTCCAAACCAACAACAATGAACACACTGGCACTTTCAACCTCCCCCATTACCCACTATTTGTAATGGAAGATGATCATCCCTGATCTCAACCTTTCCTTCCAAAAACTCCTTTCCCATATCTACTTTCAAGTTTTTGAGATGGGTGTGAAGAAGTATGGCATGATCACTACTAGGAATCACTCCTACTTAACTGGGAAATGTCCCCTTTTGTGGGTTGCCCATTGCCTTCCAACATAATGTTGGGTTCTCTTCAACTTTAGAGCCTTCATGAGAATAGAGACAAACAATCCCCCACAGGAACAGTTCTAACAATGTGAGCAAGACAAGTAAATTAGACGTTCAATTCCAATGGCATCATAATATAACCTATACATTTAAACCATTAAAATTTATTTTATTTTATTTTTAAATTCAGACATAAGAAACATAATACAATCATTTCCTCTAGTTAATATTCGAACAGGGTCCTTTTCCTTGTGGCATCTAGGCATCTAGATCAGCATGGTATTGAGCAATCCAACTTTCAATGATCTCAACCTCGGTCTTTCTTTGCATAATCAGCCACTCCGGATCAGTAGACTTTGCAGGAAGTATATCTAAGCAATGAGACCCTGCGAGATAAGGATCTTATCAAAGACAAATTCCACCAATATTCTCTGGACAAAAGTTAGAATATGCACATGATGGCGAAACAATCCACTTAATTTGTACTTTTCTATTGAAATTTTCCCATATGCTTAGTTTACTTTTCAATTATAGCGTATTGGATGCCATTCTAATCGATATCTACTATGTGATTTTTTTCTTTTTTTCTTTTGCCATGATAGAGCCATTCTAACTAATATATATTTGCATTCTTCTAATTTTTGTTTTTGTTTTGGTGGATTGTAGTAGAGTTGAGCAGATACCATTGACAGTATGAATGGCCAGAACAGTATGGGATATGTTCTTCAATACCCTGTAATTAGAGACCAAAAGAAGAGGAAAAACAATAACTTAAAACTGGGTCAATTAGATTGAGGACATACACACCCCACCAAACCTAAAAAACAGAAAGAAATTCAAGAAGAAATGGTTTTTTATTTTATTTTATTACCCGGCGCTGCTATAAGGATCTCTTAGGCCATTGGAGAAGATGATGTTGCTGGCAAATCTATGGAGAATCAGTTTTATATCCTGCAATTGACATAAAAACAATGTAGATTATTTTGTAATTAATGGTGATAAATACAATGAAAAAAAATAAAATTACAACAAACATACATGGCCTCCATAGTAAGTTGTGATCCAATGAGGCCGAGGGGGGACGTCGTATAAGCTTGTACAGGCCTGGATGAAGGTGGTTAGATTGAAAGGCGAGGGTTGGAACATGGTGTCATTGTCGCCACGGCCTATTGGCATTACCATCTCACTGCATGTCTGCGCACAGAGGGCAGGAAGAGGGTGTGCTTAACACAATTGAACATCATATATTTTGCCAAATTTCTAACTCTGTTGCCTCCAAGTCCAAAAAACAGGGGCTCTGTTTGATAATAGGACCATGTGAAATACTCATAAAATACTTCAAAACCAGCAATGTAATGTAAATGTTACTGATAACCATATGATTATACTTAGTATTGTTATCATATAAGTATGTGGTTACCTGCCATCTCCATCCCTCACTTGTTTCAGTTGGATTAACACTTGTGTTGTAACAAGACCTATTTCCTCTATAGGCAACCACACCTGCAAATATCCGACTAAGAATATCACTTCCTTCTGGTGCTCCATCAACCCCTCCACACACCACAGTAACAGGGTACCTCGGTGGATGATTATATTGAGCTGCAACAGCATACATTGTCTCCAAGTAGTCCTTCAGCTCATTGGATTTGTTCAACTCACTGAAACAACAGAGGAAAAAAAATCAATGAGTCTCAAATCAAGTCCTAGCTTTTGAATATGATTTAGAACAGGGAGATGGAGACAAGTAAGAGTTATTTACGCGCAAGTACTGAATTTCTTGCTAAGGATTGACAGACCATTGGGCTCAGAAGCTACTCTATCAATTTCAGACCATGATTCTCGTATGGTGCTGTAGCAACTCTCACTGGCTTCCTGCAATTTATAACAATAGCCCATTATATGAACAGTAATTTTTCTTTAGTCCAATGTGTATGGTGGAGAAAGAACAGATAGAAATTTGAGTGGTCATACTCTGAAATCCTTGGTGACAATGGAATAGTATCCATTTTGGGGTGTAATGTCATCGAAGTAAAGTATGGGAGCAGAGGAGGCCAGAGCTCCCAGGGCAACATGGGGATATTTCAGCCGGAACCATGAAGCAAGCACTGAATTATGAAAAAAGAGATAGCAACAAAGCTCTTCAAGGACATGTTATGAAAAACCATTGAGATTAAGCACTTGAATTGGTAACTTACTGCCCCCATATGAACCTCCTATGACGATGACTGGGGAATTCTCAGCAAGCAATTTCTTCTTTATATATTCAAGTACCTCTGCGTAATCTGCTATAGCTTGGGCCGAGTTGAAATACCCTCGAGTGCTTGCATTTTTGAGGGCCTCTTCTCTTGATCCAAATGGAATTGATTGCCCATAGTACCTATGCTGACAAACAAGCAAACAACTCACACCCTCAGAAATTATTTTCAGCCATTACACATCCATACAATTATCGTTCAATGTGAGTTTATATAAAGCACTCCCCTACACTTAAAATGGTGTTGGGGTCTCAGCATTAAGTTCCATATATATGTATATATAAATATGCTCACCTCAATATAAACCAGGAGAGCCTTAAACTGAAGGGCGTTGTCTACAGGAAATCCTACACCAGTTAAGTCAAAATCCAGAGCTGCTTCTGCACCAAGATAAGCAAATATGGGAGCGCTAGCATTTGCACCACCCCAGTACTTAAAATTCATCACATATCTCTGCTGAAATGTGTAGTAGCTTTCAGGCCTGTAGTTGAAGTGATCTAGTGTCTGGTTGTAGAAAAATGTTTGGAAGTCATCGGAAATCAACTCGGAAAATATTTCCGACTCCCGCAGAATTGTGCTCAGCCTAGGCAGTTTAGAGGGAGTTGCAGTGGCACAAGTGGGGAAGATGATAAGAAACATTAAAGAAAGCAGCCATTGCAATGAAATCATAAGAGAGGAAGAGTTCATGGCAGTTGACTTTTGGGGCTTCATAGTTGTTTGTAAACTTGGCAATGATGTACACCAACCGTATATTTATATATCATAAAGCTCAATTGAATTGAGTAGGAAAGAGGTCATCTATGAATTAAAGGGGTTAATTGATGGGTGTGGTTGGCAGAGTTGGATTATTATCATCATTCCAGATACTTAAACGGCTGGCAGGGTTAATTGAACAGGAATTTTTTTTGGCTTGGCAAAGGGAACAGCCGACGACAAATTTGGATTTAGGGGAGGTGACAATAGGCGACTCAGCCAAAGAACCTGGAGGAGCCAAAAGAAATCAAAGTTTGATTATGGTTTTGATGACATCTCACCTAATTTTTTGAAAAGGAAACATGATGAGCGGGAAGTTTAAGTATATTTTAGCAATCATATTTCCGAGGACTTTTTGCAATTTTTTATTTGTTGGTCAAAGTTTCTAGATTTAGCTTGGTTACATGCTACGATGAATAGTAAATTCTTATAAAGGAAAATGATTGTAAATTATAATAATATAAAAAAGGGAAATTAAAATTAAATAAAAATTTCATTTTTATCATCTGAATTTCAAAAGATTAGGTAAATCTAAAGGAACTCTTACGATTTTAAAACACATTTACAGAATTACAAGGAGTTTATACTTATATAACATCAAGAACTATCACTCCTATCTGATGTGAGATGTCACAACTTTAAAAAAATAATAATAAATGGGATCAAGACAATTAATTTATATTTAAATAAAAATCGACTTAGATCAAATCAAGTCTATTTAAGATTGATTTGATTTGATTTAGATGATGAGTTTGATGCGATTCAATTTAAACTTATCAATTTGTTTTTAAAAATAATTAAAATTAACTTTAATTTGAAATTAAAAATATGGTTAAAATTTTAAAGTCAAATTATAATAAATATATTTAAAACTTAATTTCATCGTAATCTAACAACAATGAATTACTTTGTTTAAAGACCACTTTTTGAAGCTTTGCCATTTAGCAATAAACAGGTTCACATCAGTTGCTTCTTCATGGAAAGAATCAATTACTGTTTATTTCTTGATTCTCATTCATTTTCTAGTCCTCCAAACACTTCTCCATTGGGAGAATGTGACAGGCAAATGTAATTTTCATTTTTCAAACTCTAGAAGAATGAATGGAAGGCATGGCATGGCCCATAGCCATGTGGCTTGTCTCTATTTCAAGTCGCTGTACTACTCAATTGTATGGATTGGGTATTATTTTTCTGGTATTTGTGGCCAATACTTTCTTTTTTTCTCTTGCTTTCATAAGTGATAATCGTTTTCTTCCGCAAGTGGTGCACGCCCACCACCGACTGCATGCGTGCCTTCCTTGCTTTCTCTCTCTCTACACTTCTTTCACGTCACACCTGCCCAGAGTGGCAAACGTGAAAATGGTAATAATATCTGCCCCAATGAAAAAATATTTTTATTTTAGAATTTTTATTTTTAAAAAAGTATGTTCCAAAATCAATTATAGGAAATATTATATAATTATTTGAAAATTTTAACTCCTTAAATTAAAAATAGAATGTCCACTATTTTTAATTTTTTAAAAATATCCAATATTTTCAGAATCGGACATGTCATTAAATTGAAAAATTTATCAATTTACGTTCAATGGTTGAACCGTTGATTGAATCGAATTAGTGATATTATAAATATAATTTATATCTAAATATATATAATTAAAAATTTTAAAAATATTTTATTTTTTTATATTTGATATATCAAATTATATTATAGAGATAAATATAAATGTATTAAATTTTATTAGATAAAATATATGTAATACTAAAGCTTAAATATACATTTAAGATGAAGGGAAAATTATAATATTTAATTTTATTTATATGTTTATATATTTTATTATTTTAAAATTTTAAAATTTATTATATTAATTAATTTATATTATTTTCATATTTATACTTCAAAAGTGATACATGACTAGTGGTTAGGCTTTTGATTTTCCTCTTGATCGCGAGGGTTCAAATTCAACTCAAACAAAACAATTGGGCCTTAGTAGAGCCCAGATGTCTTTTCTAAGAACTGGATCAGACCCGAATCAAATCGGAATGGGTCGACCGGTTGGATAAGTTGGCATGATGTCATTGATGAGGACCACCTGCCAAATCAAATAATTGTTGAAGCTTAGAGGTTTTGCATGTTATGAGGTCTTAGCGTGGAATGTAGAGTTTGATGAATTTTCAATTATCTGGATGCTGACAACATCCCTATCAGTCTTGTTAACAATATTAAATACTCCTACTAATATTTTATTAATTTAAATTTTTAGCACATGTTTGGTGGGACTGTGGATGGAAAGCCATTTATTGATTGCAACTTTTTATTTAATATCCAAAAACGAAATTAATTAATTAATTAATTAATTAATTGGGTAAATTGTCAAGCCATGAGACAAGGCCATAGAACTAACTAATTAAGCTCATTTAACTAGACAGATGCATCTCCAAGTCATCATAGTGTTAAAACCACAACCGACACTATTTACATACGAGGGAATGAACCATTATTTAACTTTGAGTAAGTTTATCTATGCAGATCAAAACTAGAGAAATAGTGAGGATATTACGAACATATCCCTTTTTATGAAAATATCTATTTATGGATGAAATGGGACATTCGTACAATGGTAAAAAAATGTGTTAAATAATTAGGATATATCATAATCCAGAGACTTTGAACAAGATATTTTTTATTTGGCCAAGTTCGACCAATAGGAAGTCATATATTAAAGTTTGACTATAAGTCAAAAATCCTCAAAAAAAGACAAATAGGTGGTGCTAGGAAGTTGGACAATTTGGAATCTATTTAATTTTCCACAACCCATCATCACAAGTATCGGGATGATTATTAATACTATGAAATTAACAAGTCAAGTCTTACGCGTTTGGTCGGTGTTAACATGCAATCACATGTTTACCATCAATACGTATATATTTGAAATTTTAATTTATCTGAATTTATATATATAAATTAATTTTTTTGGGTATTAAATTATTATTTATTATTTGATAAGATGATACAACTTATAGCAAAATCAATTTTATGATTAATATTTTACTTTTCACAATTCTTTTATAAAAATTTGTATATAGAAAGGAGAAGATATTATCCATCACCAAACATCTTTTTCTTCATTTAAATGCAGGGATGAGGCCCAGTCCTCAAAATAATTTTGACCGAGGAAATGAATTAAATTAAAATTAAGACGTCACTTCTACTTGGATTGCACTGCGGAGAAAGTACCATAATAAGTTAAAAGAATAGAAAAAAAAAATGAATATGATACAAAGACATAACATGATTAGATAATTTGCCTATAACCATGAGGAAAACAAAGAACAACTCATACAAGATACTAAATCAGCCATTGAATAAGAAACTAATATTCAACTTCACACTCTACTCCTTTGAAATATGATTCAATTTTTTCTCCATCTCAATTTTAACACAACTAAAATGATTTGGAATATTCTATTCTATATTTCTAATGGATGAAATGGGTCACACTCATATAATGGTAAAAAAATGTGTTAAATAATTAGGATATATCATAATCTAGAGACTTTGAACAATATATTTTTTATTTGGCCAAGTTTGACCAATAGGAAGTCATATATTAAAGTTTGATTATAAGTCCGAAATCCTCAAAAAAAGACAAATAGGTGGTGCTAGGAAGTTGGACAATTTGAAATCTATTTAATTTTCCACAACCCATCATCACAAGTATCAGGATGATTATTAATACTATAAAATTAACAAGTCAAGTCTTACGCGTTTGGTTGGTGTTAGCATGCAATCACATGTTTACCATCAATACGTATATATTTGAAATTTTAATTTTTTTGGTATTAAATTATTATTTATTATTTGATAAGATGATACGACTTATGGCAAAATCAATTTTATGATTAATATTTCACTTTTCACAATTCTTTTATAAAAATTTGTATAAAGAAAGGAGAAGATGTGATAATCACCAAACATCTTTTTCTTCATTTAAATGTAGGGATGAGACCTAGTCCTCAAAATAATTTTGACCGAGGCACTTCTGCTTGGATTGCACTACCCTCATCTTATGGAAAGATTGATGCCATAGAATTGGTGATTGACAGAAAACTAACCTTTTCAAATTCCTATAGAAAATTCCAAGGTTCAACCTGCGAAGAAAGTACCGTAAGAGAATAGAAAAGAAAAATGAATATGAAATAAAGACATAAAATGAATATGAAGCAAGAAAAATGAATGTGAAACAAAGACCTAACATGCCTATAACCACAGAGGAAACAAAGAATAATTCATACAAGATACTATCCCTTTCCGAGTAAGTCAATAACCGTCAAAAGTTTTTAATAAAAATAATTGAAGCGAATCAAGGTAAATTTCTGTAAATCAACCATTTGAATAAAAACTAATATTCAACTTCGGACTCTACTCTTTTGAAATATGATTCAGTTTTTTCTTCATCTCAATTTTAACACAACCAAAATCATTTGAAATATTCTATTCTATATTTCTAAATATTTCTTAAAAAATAAATTTTACTTATATTTAATTATTCTTCTTATTTATATAATTATTTTTTAAAACAAAAAATTAAAATATATTATGAGAAAGCACCCTTCTTTTATAATAAGTTTCAAACAACTTATAATGGAACTAAAAAGCGAAGCCACGGGGGACAAGTTTAATAATATAAATCAAACAAAAAAATTTTAAACTAAAATTGTGTATATAACAAATCATGATTAGCGTACTAACATTTTCAAAATCAAGATAAGGTTTAGGATTTAATAGAAAAATTCAAATGAGGAATTAAGTCATTTATCAAAGGATCCAAACAATGCAACATCAAGAGAGTATGAATGAAAACCATTCGAGCATAGGGACTTGATGTAAGATGATCACTTGGTGCAATTAGGATTTTTAACTCATTCATGCATCATCTTCTTGCTCCATCGTTTTAAGATTTAAAATATCATATTTTTATAAACTCTAAATTGGTACCCACAACACCACCAACAACGCGAGCCAACATCAAAGATTTCTCCACTTGTCAAATTCCAATTCAAATAGCACCCGTAACATATCCCATTGCAAAGGAACTCTTTATTTTGATCTTAATTCCAAATATAATAACACCATTAGTTCATATAATGATTAAGCAGGGTTGTTTCATTTTGTTATGGCATGAAGATCGGCATAGTACTGAGCGATCCAACTTTCAATGACCTCGACCTCGGCCTTTCTCTGCATCACCAACCATTCCGGATCAGTTGAGGTCGCCGGGAGTATATCCAAGCAGTGGGACCCTGCAAAGTGAGACTTGTATTATTCTCTTTACAAAAAAGTAGAATATTTATAAGACACTCAAATAATTGACTTTATTCTATTTTTTTAGAACATTTTTCTAGATGCTTATGATAACTCCATTAGTTAACAATTATGTAACTTTCCAGTACAGCATATTCCATTGAGTTGAATTGGCAATGATAGAGCCACTCTAATCTATATCTCCCATATAATAGCTATCATTTTTTGTTCTTTTCCTTTGCTATGATCGAGTCATTCTAGATAATATATGTGTGGTCTTTCTTATACAATAGCTTTGATATTTTATGTTTGGCCTTGTAGATAACAATAGGGTTTAAAACATGACTGAGAAACATACCATTGACTGTGAGAATGGCAAGAACAGAATCGGATATGTTCTTCAATACCCTACAATCAAAGACCAAACAATCAAATTGCGGGATATGCCTGTGAATACACATATACACTAACCCTACTAAAACAAAAACAAAAAGAATGTGCTTCCAATTACCCGCCGCTGCTATAAGGATCTCTTAGCCCGTTAGAGAAGATGATGTTGCTAGCAAACCTACGGAGGATCAATTCTATATTCTGCAATTGGCATAAAAATTGTAGAGTGACTATTTTGAAATTAGAAGAGCTTGATATATTTGAAAGGTGTACTTAAAAAACACAAGTACATGGCCTCCATAATAAGTTGTAACCCAATGAGGCCGAGGTGAGACGCCATAGATGCTTGTGCATTCCTGGATGAAGGTGGTTAGATTGAAAGGCGCCGGTGGAAACATGGTGTCATTGTCACCACGCCCTATTGGCATTACCATCTCACTGCATGTCTGCATGCGCACAAAGAGCATCCAAAGGATTAGTACAATGGAACATATAAAATTTAATCTCTTTAGGCCAATGTCTTCTCTATGCAATTTTCCTAAGAAGTTTATGAACTGTCGTTATAATTTTGTTATCATAGGAGTATGTGGTTACCTGCCATGCCCATCCCTCGATTGTTTCAATTGAAAAATAATTAGTATTTGTGTGATAGCAAGACCTGTTTCCTCTAAAAGCAACAACACCTGCAAATATACGACTTAGAATATCGCTTCCTTCTGGTGCTCCATCAATCCCACCGCACACCATGGTAACAGGGTACATCGGTGGTTCATTATATTGAGCTGCAGTACAATATATCGTATCCAAGTAGTCCTTGAGCTCATCAGAATTATTTAATCGACTACAATAACAGAGGAAAAAATTAATGAGTCTCGGATTAAGTCTTAGCTTCTGAATCTGTGAATGAGAACAAGGAAAGAAGATGATCAATAGTTATTTACTCGCAAGTTCTGAATTTTTTGCTAAGGATTGAAAGGCCATTGGGCTCAGAAGCAACTCTATCGATTTCAGACCATGATTCTCGTATAGTTTTGTAGCAACTCTCACTAGCTTCCTGCAGTTAAAAATAACCAATCCATATGGCCTTCAAATTTTTTTGAACACCAAAGCTCATAGGTACGAAAAAAGAAAGTAATTGAGGGACAGTACCCTGAAATCCTTGGTGACAATAGAATAGTATCCATTTTGGGGAGTAATGTCCTCAAAATAGAGTATGGGAGCAGAAGAGGCCAGAGCTCCAAGGGCAACATGGGGATATTTTAGCCGGAACCATGAGGCAAGCACTGGAATCAGGAAAATAGAGATAGAAACGGAGTTTAAGGACATGTTATGAATAACATTGAGATTAAGAACTTTGATATGGTAACTTACTTCCCCCATAAGAAGCTCCGACCACGATGACCGGGGAATTCTCAGCAAGCAATTTCTTCTTTATGTATATAAGCACCTCTGCATAATCTGCAATAGCTTGGGCGGAGTTGAAATACCCTCGAATGCTTGCATTTTTTAAGGCCTCTTCTCTTGATCCAAATGGAATAGATTTCCCATAGTACCTATGCTGAATTTATGTAAAAGCACTTGAGCCATTAAACCTGATATTAAAATAAATGTAACTCAACAGTTAAAAGGAAACGGTGAGAAGGCCTCTAAACATTTAGTTCCCAAATATACTAACCTCAATATACACCAGAAGAGCCTTAAACTGATGAGCGTTATCTGTGAGAAATCCTAGACCAGACAAGTCAAAATCCAGGTCTTCTTCTGCACCCAGATAAGCAAATATGGGAGCACTAGCATTTGCACCACCCCAGTACTTAAAATTCATCACATATCTGTGTTGGAAAGTTGTGTAGCTTTCTGGCCTATAGTTGAAGTGATCTAATGTTTGGTTGTAGTAAAAAGTTTGAAAGTCTTGAGAATTCGATTCAGAAAATGTTGCAGGCTCTCTCAGAAATGTTCGTCCCAGCACACTCAGCTTGGGCAGTATTTTAGGCTGTGTTGGACTTACACAAGTAGCACTGAAGAAGATCACAAGGACCAATATTGAAATAAGCCATTGCAGTGAAACCTTAGGAGAGGACGAGTTCATGGCAATATGGTGAACAAAATGTTTTTGGGATTTCACTGTAATCTCTACATGCTATACCATCTGCATATTTATATACCATAAAATTAATTAAATTGAATTTGAAAAATGAAAATTGAATACTGAAATTTGCATCTTTAAAATCAGAAAATAATAAGGTTTTGTTTGTTTCCAAGAGAATTAAAAAAAAAAACAAACAAATAAACAAACCGGTAAAAGAAAATAGAGATAAAAAATAAAAAGAAAAATAAAATAAATTTAAAATCATACTTTATTTTAATATGCCATTTAAATTTTTTTATTTATATATCAAAGATAAATAATTTTAAAATATATAAAATTTTAACTAATTTTAACTATATATGATTTTCTTGTTTTTTTTAATAACAAAATCAAATATGAAAATATAATTTTTCTTAATTTTTTTTAAGGAACTCAATATAATCTAATATTTGAACAATTTCTTCAATGACGCGTAAAGATGGGTCCACATCATTTTGTGTGGAAAAATCTATTTGGATCCAATCTATTTAATTTTCCATAAACCCATAATCATCCGTCATTAATACTAAGAAATTAAGAAGTTTTCCGTGTTTGGTCTGTCTTAGCATGCAATCTCAAGTTTAGGATCAATCAATTATCTAGATGCAAATTATAATAAAAAGTTGTTTATTCATATTAAATTATAATTTATTATTTGATTAGATGATACAAATTATATAGCAAAATCAATTGTATGATTAATATTTTACTTTTCTCATTTTTTTTTCTTTCATAAAAATCTGTATATCGGAGGGATAAGATGTTATCTATCACCAAACATCTTTTTCTTCATTTAAGAGATGCGACCTAGTCCTCAAAAATAATTTTGATTGAAGAAATAAATTAAATTAAAATTAAGATGTCACGTCTGCTTGGATTGGACCATCTCATATTTTGGAAAGATTGGTGCAATAGAATTGACAATAAAACTAACCCTTTTTGAGTTTCTATAGAAAATTTGATGGTCCAACCTATAAAATTTAAAGAAGAAAATAGAATAACAAATTAAAAGCATAGAAAAGAAAGAAGATGACACAAAGATGTGACGTGATTAGACAATGCAATTTGCCTACAACCACAAAAGGGAGAAGAAATTTTTTTTGATAGTTCTTTCAAACAATGACTCCAAACCCTTCCTTATAAGTCAACAACTATCAAAATTTTTTAATAGAAATAATTGAAGCAAATTAAGATAAATCCCTCTCCTATTGAATGGGAAACTAATATTTAACTTCAGACTCTACACCTTTGAATTATAATTCCATCTTTTCTCTACCTTAATTTTATCGTAATCAAAATAATTTGGAATATTCTATCTATTTTCTAAATATTTCTTAAAAATAAATTTTATTTATATTTAATCATTCTTCTTATTTATATAATTATTTTTTAAGATAAAAAATTTAAAATAATTAAAATATATTATGAGACACCCTTCTTTTATATCAAGTTTCAAACAACCAATAATGAAACTAAAAAGCGAAGCCATGACGTACAAGTTTAATAATATAAATCAAACAAAAAGTTTTTAAACTAAAATTATATATATATATATATATATATATATATATATATATATATATATATATAAATTATTGTAAGATGTTAAATTTTATTTTTAATTAATAAACCATTTAAATTTCATTGTAAGATGTTAAATATATTAAACGGCATGATCTATAACATAAATTATTGTAGTAAAATATTAGACGAAACAATTTTTTTTTTAAAAAAGTAAATTTATAAAATCTTATCAGAACAAAACTAGAGAATAAATCTTATTAATTTTGGTAATTCTGAAATAAATCAATAATTTTTTTTTTTTTGAAGATATTAGTAAGAACTTTTATTTTAAAAATCCATTAATTTCAATATCAATAATTACAATATATCTTGTTAGTTTTATAATTAAAAAAATCAGAATAAGAAAAAACTTTCAAAAATATCAATTACCAATTTTACTAAAAAAATCATTAATTTCAATAATAAAAACGATAAATAGAATTCTTATTCTTTTTAATTTAAATAATAGAATAAGAAAAAAACTTCAAAATGTTTTAAAATAATTCTTAGAGAAAATAAATTTTCATTAAAAATTTTTTGGGGGTTTTTAAGGAAAAGATAAAATAGATTACCAAATGTATTTTTGAATCTACAAAACAATTTTCTATTTTAAGAATAAAAACTTACTTTTAAAAATAGCTTCCAAAAATACTCTTAATTTAGGCTTTTTCAAAATAGAAAAAAAAAAAAAAAGATAGTATAAATGTATAATTAAATTTTATATTTGAAATTATAATTTAAAAATAATTCTATTAAAATAAGAATATTTTTATATTGTTAAAAATTCAATTAAATTAAGACTGCAACTAAAGTGGGTTGAATTGGGTTTTGGCCTTAAGCATACTTCATATTAAGAAACAAACAATCTGACTTCGATTCAACTAAAAATACTCAACTCATGTTCAACTTAATCTCATTTTTTCTAAATTTAGATTGAAATTAGGTTGGTTGAATCAAGTTCGAATTTGTTGAGTTGGTTAGATTATATAATTCAAAATCTATTGACAATATTTTAAAAAAACCTTTTGTTGTATATTTATTCCTAAATTTAAAGTTTAAATGGAACCAAATTCCAAAAAAAAAAAAAAACCATGTTAATTTGATATTTCTTCTTAAAAATCTAAAATAGAAATAAATAAAATAAATATTATTGTTTCTATATAATATAGTATAAATTATATTCACATATAAGCTCAATTCTTCCGAGTCTTAATTACTAAGACGCTTGCCGTTGTATTTTGCTAACCATAATGCCACGATTTTGATCTCTTTGTCTCGCTGTGTCACCAACCAGTCAGGGTCATTGGGCATTGAAGCCCGTAAATCCAAGCAATGGGCGCCTGATTAATTACCATATATATTCGCAAATCCCAGTTAGAAATGAGTACTCTAAATTTAATACTATTAACATTGGCAAAAGACTTGAATGGATACCTTTGAGCGTATATACAGCTACAACACTCTCTGATATATCTTGTAGAACCCTGCAGTTTAAGACACCATTTGATCTGGTTAGTGTAATATTCTTGCTGAAAACTACATGCATGGGTGGAAAAGGTATGAGAGGTTTTATTTCTTTACCCTCTTATGCTGTACGGGGGGTCTCGCAGGCCATTGGAGAATATGATGTTGCAGGCAAAATTTCCCAGTACAGATTTTGTATCCTGAAATCACGATTAGAAATGTGAGTTTTTGTGTTGAGATGGCAGTACTGATGGAGGTTGAAATGAAGTCTGCATGTTATATATATAGAAGTTCACATGGCCACCAAATTCTGTCGTGATCCAATGAGGTCTTGGAGTAACACTAACACCAAAGAGGTTTTGGCAGGTCTTTGTGTAGTTGTTCAAATTAAAAGGCGAGGCTTGGAACGTTGTGTCGTTATCACCACGTCCAAATGGCATCACCATCTCGGTACATGTCTATGAGACATGGAAGCTTCAGTGATAGAAAATAAGAAGAAAACAGCGGTGGTGGAAGTGGGTGAAGAGGGAATTAATTCAATAGAAGGAAGCAGAAGAAATACCTGCCACACCCACTCATCCATGTTACTTGGTTGGAAATCGTATATACGATGACACGGGGTCCAGCACTGGCTGACACCTTCTGCAACTCTGCCAAGAATGCTGGTTCCCTCTGGTGCCCCATTTATGGCATTGCATATATCACTCACATAATGAGATGGCGGATTGTCATGCCGAGCTGAACCTGATAGGTATATTCTAAGGATACCTTCAGCTGTTGGGATGAGTTCAAAGGCCTAGAGAGAATTGAGGGAGATGGACACAGGGGAAATATCCAAAATCAGAATCTGGTCACTATTGTTTTTTGAAACTAGACAAGGAAAAGAGAGAGAGAGATGGAAATCTTGTGAATTACTCGCATGTCCTGAAAATTTGGCTGAGATTCGCAAGCCCATTTGGTTGAGCTGCAACTTTATCAATTTCAAACCAAGACTGTTTATGGTGGTGTAACAGGTCTCGCTGGTTTCCTGCAGCACCTAATACAGGATTAGCATGGAGGCAGTGCTTCAAGTGATTAACCTTGAGAGATTTGGATCTGATGTTTTGGTTTCTTACTCTAAAATCCTTGCTGACAATGGAATCGTATCCATTTTGTGGTGTTATGTTATGTCGTCAAAGTAGAGAACGGGAGCAGAAGATGCCAAAGCGCCAATTACTACATGTGGATTTATATTTTAGACGAAACCAGGATGCCAACACTGAAAAATAAGAGAAAATTAAATGAAGATCACCAATATGAAGAAAGTTTATTTCTTCAATGAAAACTTTGGACGTATAAACCGACTTACTTCCACCGATGGCAATATTCTGCAGACAAGTTTTTCTTAAGGTTTGTGACCAATTCTGCATAGTCTGCCAGAGCTTGTGTTGAGCTGAAGTACCTAAGGGTATTTGTGTTGTTGAATGCTATATCTTTGGATCCCAATGGAACTGATTCTCCATAATATTGAATGCTACAATATTAAATCGTATCTGCCATCATTACCCATGCTCTCAATTCTTCAAGGATATAATGATCCCCAAGATTATACTATTTTTTCTATGATCTTTTCTTTGAAACACACAAATAATCACAATATATGAAAGTCATTTGTTTGGAGCTATATATACAATTGCGTCTATATACAGCAAGAGTCCTTTGAACCGAGAAGCAAGATCAACCATGAATCCAACAAAAGTTGCCACTCCAGTTATACTCGCCACGTCACCTGTATAAACAAAGATTGGAGAACTAGAATTTGCCCCACTCCATTATGCAGAATTTATAAGGTATCGTTGTTGGAATTAGTTTGTGTAACTTTCTGGCCTATAATTGAAATGATCAGTGTCTGGTTATATTAGTAAGTTACGAAGTCTAAAGAGAGTTCAGCATTTAAGGCGCTTTTCATGGATTTATTGACCATGCCAAGCCTTGTTGTCCTGGGGTACATTGCACAAACACATACTGTCATTGTTGAAGCCTAGCGGTCGCCAGATGGACTCTCCCTTTCAACTGAAGATGATTCTTGCCTCAATCAACCTGCAAAAGATGTTCGGACAGGTTGTCCGGACACACCCTCCGATGGTTTTATTAGCCTTCTCTCTGGTAATCAATCTTCCCTTTTTACTGAATAAGAAAGCTTACCCCCTCTCTTCGCATGAGGCCCCTTTTTATAGTGTCAGAAGCTTTATCCCCTTTAATGGTGGGAAATTTTTTTGGCTTGTCATGATGACACTGAGGTAGTGGCAGAGCCATCATTGCTTTGCAGGCGGCTATCAAAAATCGTGGGGGATGACTTGCCGTCATTCTTGTCATTTCGCTTCTGCAGGCGGCGAAATACGGGCTATGACAAGTTGTCTGAAGTGACTCAGTATGGTCCCGTCGAGAGTGCTTCTGGCAGTGTAGACCAGATGACCCGCGCTTCACGGCCAAGGCTTCTGGCTAAGTTGCTAGCGTTGGGTCCGGACAACATATTCGGACCAGGGAGGGGATCGTCTGGATAGTGGGTTTGAGAGTGTCGTATGCCCCCTTGAGGGGATCCAGATAGAGAGTTATGTGCCACGTGTCCCATGGAAGGGTGCTGTGCAGGGTTGCCACGTGGGTGTTTGGGGATGGTCCCTACAATGCCCCCCTTTTAACTTGGCTATTTTGCTCGGGTAGAAAAGGCGGGTTAAAAATGATGCCTTTAGCCCATTCGTTTCTTCTTGGGGTTTATATGCCACGTGGTGCTACAGAAGGGGGGGAGGGGGTATTTATAGCAAGCCGCCGTTCTTAGGGGAATTTCCAGGTGGCATGTCGTTTCGATAGTAGCGCGGTTGGGCGCCTTGTCGTTTGGAGTACCGAGGAGTCGCATCCCTTAAATAGGGAATCCAGCCCCCGCGACTGTATTTTTTCCTTCTGTCTTTTTCTCGTCTGTGTTTTCGCTTTGTCTCTCTGTTCATCTTCACCTATGACTGAGGGTCGCTTTCTAGGGCTTCTGTTAGCGACATTCCTGTCACAAGGGCGACTGTATTGCGGCCTTTGTTTCAGTTGTAAGCTTGCGCTAGGTATGTTTTGTATTTCTATCTCCTCATTTTAAGCTTCCTGTTTCTTCGATTTTTGCTGGTTTGTTGGGTGTTTTGTTTGCGATTGAGGGTTAGAGGTAATGTTTAGGGTTTTTCAGGGGGTTTTGCTTTTGCTTTGGGCCCATTGTGGCTTCTGTTGCCCCCATGTTGCCTTTGCGTATGACTGAACTGCATTTGGGGTAGATTTAGGGGTTAGACTTGGGGTTTTGGCTATTTTAGGCCTTCTGGGTCATTTGTTCTTAGGGTTGTGGGGCCAGGTACCTCTGTTTTGACTGTTGGCATTTCGCCATGCAGGTTTTATCTCGGCCCCATGCTTTAACATGCCTGCAAAAAAGGATGTGGCTTCGTCCAGTGCGGCTAGGCCTAGTGGAAAAAAGGCATCCGGGCAAACCTACTCGGAGAAGCCTACTGACAAGTTGAACGAGAGGCAGTTTCGTGAGCGTTTCTGCATCCCGAACGGTGTCTTCGTTCTGCTAGTGAATGGTGTCTCCGTTCAGCTAGTGGACAGGGAGGCTATGTCCACTAAGAAAGGTGCCAACCACGCTATTTACTTTTCCAAGGAGCAATTCAATGCGGGGCTCCGGTTTCCTTTTCCGTCTCTCTTCAAAGAGTTCATTCACTTCACTCAGATTCCTCCAACTTATGTCTATCCCAATATTGTCCGGGTGTTGATGGGGTGCAGCATCCTAAATATGTTGTTCAACTTGGATCTTTCCTTGCTGGAGGTCTTCTTTGTTTACACCATCAAGAAGGGGAAGATAGACCTCTTCAGCCTGTTTGCCCATATCTCGTCCCTTCAATTAGTGACCAACATTCTGGATTTGAACAAGGGGGGAGCCAAGGGTATGTACTGATCAGGGGTCACTGGGTCGATCTGTCGGAGCCCCCGGAAAGGGAGTTTTCCCCCAACCGTTCGTTGACAGGTCTCCACTGCAGTTGGGGCGTTGCTGTGAGCAGTGGTGCCTGGTTAAGCAACGGCCACTGTGTTAGGCCTTGGAACGTCGGGGCGAGCTGTTGCCGCTGTGTTAGATCCTGCAGCGTCTGGCTGAACCGCTACAGCTATGTTAGAACCTGCCTCATCCGGATGGGTCGTAGCTGACAAAGGAACTTCCGTCGTCGGATCCTCCCCACATTTCTCCGGACAGACCCTCTTGGCTGGAGGAGGCGTAAGATCGATGGGATCGTACAGCTGTTTGCGATGCCTTTGCAAAAACACTGTTCTGAGGTCGTTCATGTCTCTCACTTCCTCCGGCTCGTGCACGACTCTCAGGCCTATGAAGTCTGGCTGAGGCTGGGAAGAGCTAGGCCCCGGACGGAAAGTCTCAAGCTGCGGGGAGCTGGAAGTATCCTTAGGCTCCGGGGCAGGGTTATCCGACTGACTGGATGCAAAGTCGGAGGATGAAGACGAAAAGTCAGGAGTCGAAGACACCACCTGGAGAGCTTGCGCAATGGTTTTCTTTTTCTTCTTCTTTGCAGTCGGAGAACGGACCACGAGAGAAAAGCCGCGTCTCTTCTTACCAGGCGCTTTTCTCAGTGTCCCCTCCTACCTCTTCTCCTCACGTTGGTCAAGGCGCTCCTGGCGCACCTTTGCGTTAGCCTTGCGAGCCCTTTCGTAAAAAGGCAAATCCTTCAACACAAAGTGTTCCCCGGGCACTACAACCTTGGGTAGTCGCCTGAGGAGAATATTGACGACGTACGGCTGAGGTTCCCGGACGACCGCCAATAAGTTCCTGGCAGAAAGAAGTGTCTGGTAGTGCCTCTCGATGGAAGTGATCTCGAACAACCTGTTCAAACGATCGAAAGAGGCCTTCTCCACCCACTCGACCAAGCAACCCCTCTTGGATGTACCTGCGTTACCCAAAACAAAAGAGGTTAGTCATCTGATAACACTGAATCAAGAGTCAAAAACCAACACAGGACAGACACCAAGAGCTACCCTACCCGGAAGCGTCAAAGAACGGTTGGGGGAAAACTCCATTTCCGAGGGCTCCGACAGACCGGCCCAGTGACCCTTGACTAGTACATACCCTTTGGCTCCCCCCTTATTCGAATCCGGAAGGTTGGTCACCAATTGAAGGGACGGGATATGGGCAAACAGGCTGAAGAGGTCTGTCTTCCCTTTCTTGATGGTGTAAACAAAGAGGACCTCCAGCAAGGAAATATCCAAGTTGAACAACATATTTAGGATGCTGCACCCCATCAACACCCGAACAATATTGGGATGGACATAAGCTGGAGGAATCTAAGTGAAGTGAAAGAACTCTTTGAAGAAAGACGGAAGAGAAAATCGGAGCCCCGCATTGAATTACTCCTTGGAAAAGTAAACGACGTGGTTGACAGCTTTCTTAGTGGACATAGCCTCCCCGTCCACTAGCTGAACGGAGACACCGTTTGGGATGCAGAAATGCTCACGAAACTGCCTCTCGTTCAGCTTGTCAGTAGGCTTCTCCGAGTAGGTTTGCCTGGATGCCTTTTTTCCACCAGGCCCAGCCGCACTGGACGAAGCCACAACTTTTTTCGCAGGCATGTTAAAGCGTGGGGCCGAGACAAAACCTACATGGCGAAATGCCAACAGTCAAAACAGAGGTACCCGACCCCATAGACTTGAGAACAAATGACCCAAAAGGCTTAAAATAGCAAAAACCCCAAGCCTAACCTCTAACTCTACCCTAAATGCGGTTCAGTCAGATGCAAAGGCAACAGGGGGGCAACAGAAGCCATAATGGGCCCAAAGCAAAAGCAAAACCCCCTGAAAAACCCTAAACATTACCTCTGACCCTCAATTGCAAACAAAACACCCAACAAACCAGCAAAAATCGAAGAAACAGGAAGCTTAAGATGAGGAGATAGAAATACATAACATACCTGGCGCAAACTTGCAACTGGAACAAAGGTCGCGATACAGTTGCCCTTGTGACAGGAATACCGCTAACAGAAACCCTAGAAAGCAACCCTCAGTCACAGGCGAAGATGAACAGAGAGGCAAAGTGAAAACATAGACGAGAAAAAGGCAGAAGGAAAAAATGCAGTCGCGGGGGCTAGATTCCCTATTTAAGGATGCGACTCCTTGGTACTCCAAACAACCAGGTGCCCAACCGCGCTACTATCGAAACGACATGTTGCCTGGAAATTCTCCCAAGAACAGTGGCTTGCCGTAAATACCCCCCTTCCCCTTCTGCATCACCACGTGGCACATAAACCCCAAGAAGAAACGAAGGGGTTAAAGGCATCATTTTTAACCCGCCTTTTCTACCCGGGTAAAATAGCCAGGTTAAAAGAGGGGCATTGTAGGGACCACCCCCAAACACCCACGTGGCAATCCTGCACAGCACCCCTCCATGGGACACGTGGCACATAACTCTCTATCCGGATCCCCTCAGGGGGGCATACGACACTCTCAAACCTACTAACCAGACGATCCCTTCTCTAGTCCGGATATGTTGTCCGAACCCAGCGCTAGCAACTTAGCCAGAAGCCTTGATCGTGAAGCGCGGACCATCTGGTCTACACTACCAGAAGCACTCTCGACGAGATCATACTGAGTCATTTCAGACAACCTGTCACAGCCCGTATTTCGCCGTCTGCAGAGCGAAAGGACAGGAATGACGACAAGTCATCCCCACGATTTCTAACAGCCGCCTGTAGAGCAATGATGACTCTGCCACTACCTCAACACCATCATGACAAGCTAAAAAGTCTTCCCACCATTAAAGGGGACAGAGCTTCTGACACTATAAAAAGGGGCCTCATGCGAAGAGAGGGGGTAAGTTTTCTTACTCAGTAAAAATGGAAGATTGATTACTAGAGAGAAGGCTAACAAAACCATTGGAGGGTGTGTCTAGACAACCTGTCCGGACGTCTTTTGCAGGTTGATTGAGGCAGGAATCATCTTCAGTTGAATGGGAGTGTCCATCTGGCGACCGCGAGGACCCTGGTGACGCGAGGCTTCAACATGAGATTTTTGGCTCTGGTGCCTATAGCTCAGATGGTACCAGGAGGGCAACCAAAAATACCTTAGTCTTGAGTTTGAATCCTAGGGAGGCCACTCTGGGTCGCTTTGGCACCAGAGCCAAAAATCTCGGGCGTCGCATTGGCTCAAGCCTAGGCACCGAGATATAAATGCACAACAGTCATGAGCAGAAGCAGAAATAGCAACAGTTGGAAGAATAAATGTTGCTCCATTTTTGTTATAGCAAATTAGAACCCAGAATGGACTAATATATATAGTGTCCTCAAACGTTTATCCTTGTGTCTAGTCGTCATTTTTGCTCTTGCTTCGTTACCTTCTATGTTATTTGTTTGCTTTGCTTGGATGTGAACATGTAGAGTTTGGAAGGTAGCTTTCTGGTTGAATATCTTTCTCGTATTTACTGGTTAAGTTATCCTTTGTCTGAAAGCAAGTTCACATCAAGAAGCATATGCTATGCATTTGTGGCCGGTTAGAATTTGCATGTTATAGACCCTGGTCAAGCGTCAAGTTTAATAAAGCTAGTCAAGCTTAAACTCAACTATCTGTGCTGGTAAAGTTTAATTAAGCCAAGCTCAATCAGCCCAACCCAATCAAAACTTCAAGTGATCTGACATAAACTTGAAGTTTATGTCACCATCTCTCACATTTTTCTTCTGTGCCGGCAGAGTTTAATCAGGCCGGCCAAGCTTAAGCAGCCCAACCTAGTCAAAAACACCTGTTATGCATGCGTACATTCTGATATGTAATATCTTTCCTTTTTACTTCTTATTCAGATCATAACACATAAATTCAATGTTGGAAGTGAGAAGCAAGATCATTCATGAATCCACCAACAGTTGTCTTGCCACTCCCACTAATACTCGCCTCACTGCCTGTACAAAGATAATAAAATTTGCTCCATCCCATTACACAGAAATTGTGGTGTATTATTGCTACAAGATGGTGTAACTTTCTGGCTCATGATTGAAATGATGGAGGGTCAGGTTGTAAGGTTTGAAGGCTAGCTCTCTAAGTTGAGAATCTTCTTTGTTCATCATTGGTAAGTTGAATTCATGCACCCTTAATTCCTTTTTAAAATTTTTTTTACATCAATATCATATCAAGAAGTTCATAGTGTGTTTGTGGGCGGTTGGAAATTGCAAGTTATATACCTCTGAGGAGGCCCAAGTAAACTCAAGCTCAAGCTTGAAACAAGCTTCATCAAGCTAACAAAACCCCCATTATTCACCAACTCTCTGGCCTTGCTATCTTGAATTTCACTGGGCTTGATGAAGTCAAAAAATCGCATCCTGTTGTAAACGTAGACCCGTATGAAAGTTCAAATAAGGCAGTGTTTAAGGTTAACTCTCAAAACCGCAACCATCCTTGTTTCAACCAGTTGAGGCCCCAGTTTCAAATCAAAGAGTTCACATGCATACTGCAAATGGTCATATATTTTTCCACTATGCACTTTCTAATTTCAAAACCTGAACCATATGTTACTGATATGGTCGGATAAATTCAATATTATGGAATACATCATTGTGATTCCTCTAAACAAAACTGTTAATGAAGATAGTCCTAGCCCATTCTCCCATGAACCTTACTATTAAGCCTAGCATTGTACTCTGCTAACCATAATCCAATTATTTTGACCTCTTTCTCTTGCTTGGAATCAGTAGTTGTTGGGGTATATAAATCCAAGTAATGGCACCTGATTGCCATACAAATCTCAATAAAAAAACTTATAAATTAAAAGTACAGTTCCAACACTTCACTGCAGAGAAAAGACATACCTTTGTCTATAGACTCTGTACATATAGCTACCACGCCATCGGATATATCTTGTAGAGCTCTGTGGTTTAAGAAGAATTTGGTTAGTATATAATGTAATTTTGATGAGGACTACATGGGTGAAAAGGTTCAGAAGTTTTAGTACTTTCATGCACTATAAAGTCTCGAAGTCCATTGAAGAATATGATGTTGCTTGCAAAATTTCCTAGTACAGACTTTATATCCTGGAAATTGTCATTAGGAGTTCTTGAAATTTGTTGTTGAAAATTGAGTAGGCAGTGTGTTGTTGTATGTGGCTCATATTTGAGCGAAAGACATATGGAGAAAAATGGGCAAATGTCGGAGCGAAGTGGAGTGGAATGGAGCGTAGCGAAGTGGAACAAAGTAGAGAAAAGACATAGTGAAAGTCCTATTCCTTGAGGGTTAGTATAAATACCCTTTTATGTAACCCTAATTTTATACATAATGAAAGTCTTTTTTCCTGTTCCCGTGGACGTAGGCAATTTGCCGAACCATGTTAAATCTGTGTGTTTTTCTTTTTCGTTTTCCCTAATTTTCACCATAAATCGTTGCACGGATTTCAACATAGTGATACATAGAAAAGGAAAAAGTCGAAGCTTACATGGCCACCAAATTCTGTTGTGATCCAATGAGGTATTGAAGTAACACCAAATAGATCTTGACAGGTTTTTGTATGGTTGTTCAAATCAAAAGGCCATGCTTGGAACATTGTATCATTATTCCCATGTCCAATTGGCATCACCATCTCGGTACATGTCCAATTTACACAATCGGCCTGACAGTTTGACAATTATACCGAAATGTCAAAGCATTTCCAGCATGATGAAGTTTTCTATAGGAAAAATTGCTAAACTAGTATGAGAAGCAAAGGAGTACCTTGAGAATATCGTTGCATCCATGTCTAAGGGATGTTTCAGTCCTGTAATCAGTGATAATTTTGACTAAATGATCCCTTAGCCTGAAAAGAACTCAAGAAAATAAAGAGATATTACATGTAAATCTAACAAAAATAGTGCTTGGAAAATGCATATATTGTAACAAGAATTACATTTCCATTTTATGTGAATGTCTAGCATGTATTAGCATTACATTAGTCTTTACTCAACCATTCTAGAGGAAAAAACTGGGCAAAGTCTACGCATAGAAATAAGTGTTTAATACCAAAGATGGAAATTTATTTCAAAAGACTAATTTAATTGATGCTCATCACTTAGTTTTCATAGATAAAACAAATATTCTCTTGCCAAGTGCCCTTTCCTGGTTTGTAAAGACAAAATGAAATAGTAGCACAAAAAATCAACGAGATAGAGTTTGAGTTTGTGACCTACTATTTATTGTATGTAGACTCCTCATGAACTAGTGTTTATAATCTAACAAGATATTGCTATCATTTATCAAGATTATCTCTCCAATCATTGAGTTATAGATCATACTTATTATATGATCAACTGACATACTTTAACTCCAATAAGTAAAAGAATTATTGTGGCCATAAATATCTCAATCCCATGAGATATCATAGTGTCTCTATTGAAAATACTTGTTGTCACCAACCTTCATAAACAATAACTCAATCCTTAAGAATATATGACCATTTTAAGATCTCACCCATAGATCAAAACCTCCTGTTGATTTTGGTGTAGATTCAATACTTCTCAAGGTTGAGAGTTCATGTAGTATAGTAGCTTAGTAAATCATGACAATCGATAGTCTTACATCATGACTCATCATAGGTTTTATTTAGTGTGCATCACATACACTAGTGCACTCATCTTGGGAAACTCATGTCAACAACCAAAACAAGTCATCCTTTTGATTATGAAGTAACATATTATAATCTTTACCAGATTGCCCAAATTCATAAACTAGTTGTAAACAACTTATTTATTTACAAGGAACCTACAACTTGAATCCTTTATACAACTAATGCACTCACGTCATGTACAATATAAGAAATATGAGTTGAATGTTCAAATCAATGTCAATGCACAAAAATGATAGTTAAGGGACAATAAAATTTAACCTTGTTACATCATGTTATGCTTTTAAGGGTTCAATCCCAACACCTTGCATATTGCAAGAAATCCAACCTTTCATTCCATGACTAACCATGTAGAAGTTTAGTATCACTTTGTTTAAGAAATAGTGGAGGAAAGAACTATGAATATGCAAAAGATCCATACAAAGGATAGTCTAATGGATTCCTTGACAAAATCAATTAATACTAATAAATTTAATTGGTGTAGATCCTCCTATGGCTTGACAATAACGTAAACAACATGTAGAGCAAGACTTAGAAAAATGACCATAAGTAAAAGAATGTTAAGGTTGAAATCATCTCACATCGTTTAGGAGACAAAAGAAAGGGAACTTCCTTGTACTATAAAAAGAGACTTCCACCTTATGCACTATTTATCGCAAAAAAGGATTCCATATTTTTGTAAGCTTTTATGTTCTCCCCTCTTAATTGAGAGAGAGGTTGTAATTTTGTCTTTATAAGGGATATTTTTTTAGTTTTTCTCGTGGAGATTTCCCCCATAATTAAGAGGATTTTACCATATAAGTACTTTTATCCATTATTTTATTTATTACTCTATTTTCTTTTTATTATTCAATTTTCAAATTATTACTACGAGTATCATTTCATAATAGTGAAAACCAACAACAATGAACAAAGTGATACTCTACACATCACTGACTACCCAACCCTCTATCTTTTTGTAGGGTAGATGATCATTTTGGTTACTTCCTCAAATTCCAAGGAATATTATATAGATTAATATTTTCTAAGTTAATATATGATTGTAATTAGATTTTTTATAGCATAAGGAAAACTAGAACAATGTCTTTATTAATATTCAAGGTTATGAAGGGAAAAAGTTATGAAAGATATGAATTTGTGAGGACTATACATGATGGATAAAAATGTGAGAAAAAAAAAAAATAACATCTGGTGGAGTAAGAGGGTTTACTAAAGTGTAGATACGAGGAGGTAGAGTGTAAGGAATAGTGAAAGACTACTAATAGAGCAAAAGAGTTTGTGGTTTAAGGTGGACATATAAAGAGTAAGGAAGCGTGAGATATATTGAGACCAAATATTAGTTATATTTATTTTTTATCCTATGCAATATTTTTTATCGTATAGTGGAATGTTATCTCACATCCATGAAAGCAACTATAATTGGTTGAAACCATGCACATTAAAATCTCATGTACTTTTATTTGTGGTTTGATTTATTTTTGTGTTTGTCATTAATATGTTTATATTAACACTTTCTTAGCACAATAAGTAGTTTCAAAGTTTTGGTTTAAGTTTTCTAGAAAAGCTTAGGCTTAAGTTTTCTATAAGAGCCTTGGAAGGGTAAAAAAGAATAGAAAACATAAGAGGATTGTAGAAAGGAATTTTGTTAAGGTGAAATCAATTATTCTTTCAAAACATGATACACTAAACAAGAAAATTATGGCATACAAGAAAATTGTGGCATATAAGAAAATTGTGGTATACAAAAGGAAATTGTGGCACATGAGGAGAGAGAGGTACACAAAGAAATTATATATCACAAAGAGATGAAAAATTGACTTAGATTTAAGATGGATATTGTTAGGTAGTGTCTCCAATTCTTAATAGGAATATATTCCTCTTTGTAGAAGAAATATTATATAGAATAAGGAAAGTTAGCAAAAATATCTTTATAAATATTTTAGGTTATGAGGAGAAAAGGCTGTGAGAGAGATAGACTAGTGAAAACTATACGTAGTGAATAGAGATGTTAAGAATAGCGAAAGACACTCGATAAAGTAAGAAGATTCACCAAAATGTATACATAAGAAAGAGTGAGAAGCACCTAGTGATGCAAAAAGGATCATGATTCAAGGTGAACATACAAAGAGTAGGAAAATGTGGTATGTATTGAAATCTAATAGATATATCCATTTATGTTCTCTATAATAATTTTTTTTTATATAGTTGAACGTTATTTCTCATCTATGGAGATAAACATGGTTATCTTAACCACATTAAAACCTTACATACCTTTGTTTGTGATTTACTTTATTTTTGTATTCTTTCGTTAATATGTTTACCAACTCATCCATCCTCAACCTATACTTCAAAAATCATTTCCCATGTCTAGAAATTACTCTACTCCCAAGTTTTTGAGATGGGTATGAGGAAATATGGCATAATCCTTACAAGGACTCACTCTACTTGACTATATTTTGTGGGTTGCTGATTACTACTCAAAAAGAGCATATTTTAGATAATAATTCTCATGAGTTTCATGTCTTTTGAGCAGTAATTGTGCCTAAAACACTCAATTAACATGTTGTTACCCTTGCAAGAGTTACTAACAAGTTTTATGAAGTTTTGGAGTCATTTCAAGGTATGTTTTTGATAAATTGGTGACAAAAGAGATAAATCAAATTGAAGAAAACAAATAAAGTTGATGATGATCCAAATGCATAATGAAAGAAGCAATGCAATCGGTTTGGATCGGGATTTGGAGGTAGTTGAAGTGGAATCAAGAGAAAGAAATGGGAGAAATTGCAAAAAGGAGTCGAAAAAGCATGTTTTTCGATTTCGCATGACCATGCGAAATGAAATAGAATAGGCTTGGCTATAGCACATAAGGGAAACGTGAAAAGTGATTTCGCATGACCATGCGAAAATTTTGCACAGTCATGTGAAACGCTCCAGAAAGACGAAAATAAAGCTGATGGATTTTCCATTTCGCACCATCATGCAAAATTGCTGAGGCTCGTGAGAAAATGTATTTTCTCTAGATTCCTTGATGAAGAAGCATCCGGAAGACCTCTTAGATGATGTCAAGTGTCCTCTTAACATTAGCCTATAAATAGAAACGTGATTGACTCATTTAAGAACTTTTGGATATTTTCTAATTGTAGAACTTTTCAGACTTCTTTTCTCTATATAATTCTCTATTTTCCTTCATTTTCTCTCATTTTCTCGATAGCCAAACATGTCTTATGAGATCAAATCTCCAAGCATGAGTGGCTAAATCTCGTTTTTCTCGGAGGAGGGAGGATCTATAGGCAATATCTATGGTGAATTAAAGAATTGAGCTTGAATTGCAAAGGTAATTTGATCCAATTGATTGATTAATTGAAATTTGAGGATTTTTCTCTTCAAATTGTCTTGGATGATTATTACAATGCAAGCTAGGTAGATTAATCAAATTCTTAAAGCTAGATTTGATGAGATTGAATAGTTGTATTATGTGAATCATTGGAAGATAATTTAAGATGAATTGAATATATGATTTGAATTGATCTCTTAGATTAGATTACCTAATTTTTAGAGAAATTAGATCTAGACCTAAAGCTAAATCAAAAATTGGTTTAGATGAAAATTTAGGTTTTCAATATAACTTGATGAAAATTAGATCTCAACATCTATTCACCATAGAAATTGTTTTATAGAAAATCCTACCTCTGAGAATCCCATATCTTATTAATTTTCTTCTCTTTTACACTTCATTTTCCTCTCAATTTGAATACATTGTTATTTTGGATTTTTATCATGCAATTTCAAGTCAATTTCACTTTATCACAATCATTTCTTATCATCTCGTTCAAGCCTTAATTACCGAGAATAATCCATCCTTGTGGACGATACCTAAAAACCACTATATTACAGTAGTTTGTACTAAAACCACTTTTTGATCAGGTACAAACTGCTATAGAATAGTAAATTAGGTTATAAATTTTGTTTTGATCTAATAAACGACAAAATCCGAGCAATCAGTTGCCATTCCAACATTATGCTGGGAATTCCCTTCAACTAATTTAGAGCTTTCGTGAAGGCAAAGAATCCACCACAAGAACAGTACTAACAATGTGAGCAATACAAGAAAATTAGAAGTTCAATTCAAATGGTGTCAAAATGTAACCATTAGGGTATCATCTTAAACCATTATAATTTATTTATTTATTTTTAATTCAAACATAAGAAATATAATACCATTATTTCCCGTAGTTAATATTTCAAAATGGTCATTTTCTTTGTGGCATCTAGATCAGCATAGTATTTAGCAATCTAACTTTCAATGATTTCAACCTCAGTTTTTGCATAACCAGCCATTCAGGATCAGTAGACCTTGTAGGAAGAATATCCAAGCATTGAGACCCTGCGACATAAGGCTCTTATTAAAGACAAATTCCACCAATATTATTTGGACAAAAGTTACAATATGCACATGATCTTAATTTGTACCTCTCTTTTGAAATATTTCTATATGCTTAGCACTATAGCATATGGGGTGCCATTCTAATCAATATCTGCTGTGTGATTTTGTTTCCTTTTTTTTTTTTTTTTCTATTTTTGGTGGATTGTAATAGAGTTGAACATGTTAGAGCGCGTACCATTGATCAACTACATGAATGGCAAGAACAATATGAGATATGTTCTCCAATACCATATATTAGGGACCAAAAGAAAAGGAAAAACAATTACTTAAAACTGGGTCAATTAGATTGAAGACATATACACACCCACTAAACCTAAAAAACTGAAAGAAATTCAAGAAGAAAAGTGCTTTTTTTTAATTACCCGACACTGCTATAAGGTTCTCTTGGCCCATTGGAGAAGATGATATTGTGCAAAACTATGGAGAATTTGTTTTATATCTTGCAATTGACACAAAAAAAAATGAAGATCATTTTGAAAATAGTGATGCTAAATATAATGGAAAAACAAAAACAAAAAAACAAAAAATTTGTACAAGATATATAATACATGGCCTCCATAGGGGGATGTCATATAAGCTTGTACAAGATATAAAATTTGTGATCCAATGAGGCCGAGGGGGATGTCATATAAGCTTGTACAGTCCTGGATGAAGGAAGTTAGATTGAAAGGTGCAGGTGGGAACATAGTGTCGTTGTCACCGCTGTTGGGTTTTTCCTTATGTGCAAGGCCTAAATTAAAAGTCCAAAATTTAAGGCCTCTTAGGCTTTTATATAAAAGGATTAAAAAAAAAAATCCCTCTTCTTCTTCTTCTTCCATTTTTTTTTTTTTTTTTTTTTTTTTTTTGCAGTCACCAGAGGTAGAAGAAAAAAAGAGTAGAAAAAGAAAAGAGAGAGAATGGGAGAATTGCCATTTTTGAAGTTAGAGAGAAAAACTTAGTTTTTCTTCACTGTCTAGATTTCATCAAAGGTCCGATCCCGTTTCGTCTGTGGGTCGATCAACTTGAAATTTAGAGGAGAGATTCGTGACTCATTGATCTTCAATCTGAATGGTGGATATCGGATTTAGAGTTTCGGACAGTCATATTTTAGTCCGAGAACAAAGCCTCTGTTTTGGTGAGTTTTCTATCCGGACAGTTTTGATCATGAGCTTCAATCAAGGTTAATATGTGGTTTGATTGAGTTGATTTTTTGTGAGCACATTCAGAACTCATTGATCTTCATTTTGAACGGTGAAGATTGGATTTGGAGTTTGGAACAGATATATTTCAATCCGAGAACAGTGGCTATGTTTGGTGAGATTTCTCCATTGTCTTTATGCAAAGTTGTTGAAATTGCCAAGATTAATTTGTCTTGAGATGTGGTTGATGTATGCTTTTAGTTTTATCTAGAGAGAATTGTGTAACCCATTGATTATATTAGTGGAGTTTTTAAGTGGCCTAAGGGTCTCGTGGTTTTTAGTTCTCACATTGGAGAAGGTTTTCCATGCTAAAAATTATTAGTATGCATATACTTTTTGATTGGGTGAATTCTTGTTGCTCTATTTGATTGATTCCTATAAGTATCCGATCAATAATTTATCCCCTCATGTGAGAACCTAATAGGAATCAATCAAATAGAGCAACAAGAATTCACCCAATCAACAAGTATATGAACACCAACAATTTTTAGCATGGAAAACCTTCTCCAATGTGAGAAGTAAAAGCCACGGGACCCTTAGGCCACTTAAAAACTCCACTAATATAATCAATAGGTTACATAATTCTCTCTAGATAAAACTAGAGGCATACATCAACCATATCTCAAGACAAATTAATTTTGGCAATTTTAACAACTTTGCATAAAGACAATGGAGAAATCTTACCAAACACAACCACTGTTCTCGGATTGAAATATAACCGTTCCGAACTCCAAATCCAATCTCCACCGTTAGAATGAAGATCGATGAGTTTTGAACGTGCTCACCAAAAATCAGCTCAATCGAACCACAAATTAACCTTGATTGGAGCTCATGATCAAAACTGTCTAGATAGAAAACTCACCAAAATAGAGGCTTTGTTCTCGGACCGAAAGACGGCCGTCCAGAACTCTAAATCCGATCTCCACTAATTTAAGATCAATGAGTCACGAACCTCTCCTCCAAATTTCAGGTCAATCGGCCCATAGACGAAGCGGGATCAGACCTTTTATGAAATCTGAACAGTGAAGAAAAACTCAGTTTTTCTCTTTAACTTCAAAAATGGTGGTTCTCCCCTTTTCTCTCTTTTCTCATTCTACTCTCTCTTTCTTCTACCTCCGATGGCTGCAAAAAAAAAAAAAAAAAATTGGAAGAAGAAGAAGAAGAAGATGAATTCTTCTTCTAACTCTTTTATATAAAAGCTTAAGAGGCCTTAAATTTGGGCTCTTAATTTTGGCATTTCACATAAGGAAAAACCCAACAACCGCGGCCTATTGGTATTATCATTTATCTCACTGCATGTCTACACACAGAGGGAAGGAAGAGGATGTACTTAACACGATGGGACATCATTTATTTTTCCTAATTTCTAATTCTGTTGCCTCCAAGTCCAAAGCATATGTAATGTAAATGCTACTGATAGCCATATGATTATACTTGGTATTTGTTCTCATAGTAGTATGTGTAGTTTACCTGCCATCTCGATCCCTCACTTGTTTCAGTTGGATTAGAACTTGTGTCATAACAAGACCTATTTCCTGTATAAGCAACCACACCTGCAAATATCAGACCAAGAATATCGCTTCCTTCTGGTGCACCATCAATGGCACCACACGCCACAGTGACGGGGTACCTCGGTGGATGATTATATTGAGCTGCAACAGAATATGTTTCGTCCAAGTAGTCCTTCAGCTCATCAGATGTGCTCAACTCACTGAAACAACACAGGAAAAAGAAAATCAACGAGTCTGAAATCAAGTCGTAGCTTTTGCATATATAATTTAGAACAAGGAGATGAAGACAATTTATTTACGTGCAAGTTCTGAATTTCTTGCTAAGAATTGAAAGACCATTGGGCTCAGAAGCTACTTTATCGATTTCAGACCATGATTCTCGAATGGTGTTGTAGCAAATCTCACTGGCTTCCTGCAATTGACAACAGCCCATTCATATCAACTTCAATTTTTTTTTTCTGTTAGTCCAATGTGTATGGTGGAAAAAAGAAAAGATAGAAATTTGAGTGATTATCACTCTGAAATCCTTGGTGACAATGGAATAGTATACATTCTGGGGTGTAATGTCATCAAAATAAAGTATGGGAGCAGATGAGGCCAGAGCTCCAAGGGCAACGTGGGGACACTTCAGCCGGAGCCATGAAGCAAGCACTGAATTAGGAAAAGAGACAAACGAAGTTCAAGGACTGTTATGAAAATTAAACATTATTGAGATGAAGTACATGGTATGGTAACTCACTGTCCCCCATAGGATCCTCCAATGACGATAATCTATGGTCCTCATTTTATAACAGGTCGTATCATTACTTCTTAAAGTTTATTTTGGAATTCATTTAATAGTAATTTTATTAAGTGTTTGAGCTTTTAACACTTAAAATTTTTTATTAAAAGAATTGTTTTCAAGTGCTAAAAAGATTAAAAACACTCGCTAGAATCATTATAAAATAAATTTTTTAAAGTCTATTTAACAATATTTTTAAAAATCACATTTAGTTTAAAAAATGTTTTTGAAAAAAAAATTGTAATGTTTAACAAAATTTAAAAATCACTTCTAATGTTTCGTGAAGAAACACATACGCAAGTCTCTTAAAAACATTTTTTTTATTACTTTTATTAAAAACACTTAGAAGTAAATGTCATCAAATATATTTTTAAAGTGTGTTTGATATTATTTTTATTTGAAATGTTTTTAGTAGAAATATTATCTAAAAAGTGTTTTTAAGATAATTGCTTATTAAGAGCCTGTTTAGAAGTGATTTTAGGAAATGTTTCCAATATTTTTAATAGTTAGAGTCCATTTAATAGTGATTTTAGAAAACGTTTATAATATTTTTAACACTTGAAAAATTTTATTTTCAAGTATTAAAAAAGACTAAAAATACTTTTAAAAATAATTGTCAAACACACTTTAAAAACTTTTATCATTCGAAGTATTAAGAGAGTATCAACTTTTTTTAAAATCAGTGTCAAACGCATTCTAAAAGTGCGTTTGGGAGTGATTCTAAAAAATATTTTTAGCATTTCTAATATTTGAATGATAAAAAATTTAAAATATTAAAAATATTAAAAACGCTTTCTAGCATCACTATCAAACGAGTTATAAATATTTCTCCAAAAAATAATATAAGTAATTTTTTATGAAACATTTTTTTTTTTTTTTTCAAAAACACTTTTTTAGGTTAAAAAGTTATTCATTGCCAAACAAATAGTCTTACATACCAAAATACATAGATATATGAGTAGGTAGACATCAGTTGCTTCTCCATGGACAGAAAGCAAACTCTGTTTATCAATCAATGTATTTCCTGATTCTCATTGATTTTCTTAACCTCCAAACAGTTTTCCATTGGGAGAATGTGACAGGTAATTAATGTAATTTTCATATTTCTAACTCTGGAATAATGGAAGGCGCGGCATGGCCCATAGCCATGTGGCTTGTCCCCATTTCAAGTCGCAGTAATACTGAATCGTATGGATTGAGTATTATTTAAGTGGTCCACATGGGCAAAACGTTTTTCTTGCTTTCATAATTGAGAAGCCCTTTCTTCCACAAGTGCTTCCTTGCTTTCTCTATACAAATTTTTTACATGACCGCAGCCCCAAAATGGAAAACGTGAAAATCATAATAATAAGTGGTCACTTTGAAGAAAAAATAATTTTATATTTTATTTTTATAAAATGAAAATAATGGACCCATACCATCAGCCCGACTATTTAAAAACAATAGAAATGGAGACCCCACCAAGGCGTGGTCCATCACATGTTTTCACAACTATTTAAGAAAATAAAAAAAAAAGATTTTATGAAACCATTTTTTAAAGGAAATATTGTGAAATTATGTTTGATATTTTAAAAATCAGATTAAACCAGTTGGCACAGCCATTGATGGCTTCTTTGATCCAGTCCAATATATTGGACCATCAATGGTTGGATCGGTTGGACCTCGATCCAATTTTGGTCCAATCCAACAAATTGGACCGTTCAAAGGTTGGATGGTCAAACCGCTTGAATGGACGGTTTGGTTCCATGCAAATCAATCAATTATTGATTTGACCAAAATCATGTCGGTTTCCGTGCCATTGAACCCATTTGCTTTATTGTAAAGGTATAACTTTTCTAATTCGATATCCAATCTTATTATGAAAATATTGGTTAAAAATTATTAAAAATACAATATCCCGCTATTTTTATTTTCAAATATGGAACATTTCAAAGATATCATTCATTCATTATTATTATTATTATTATTATTATAAAATTAATTAATTTTATATACTAAATTCAATATGTAAAAATAATTATTAACTAACATGGTTGTGTTATTTATAAATAGTAATATTATCAATTAATTATTTAATGCATTATTTCTAAATAATAACATTTATAAAAATATAAATTATGTTGATCATAGATGCACTAAAATAATACTATTTTATATTCAACTTGATATTTATTGAAAATATATTCTGATCCTTTTATCTTTAAATTATTTTAATTAATTATTTTTACAATTAAAAAATAAATTTGTTTTATTCTTTTTGTTATTTTTAGGATAAAAATAAATTTAATTTCAAATTTTGATTTAATACCTTTCTTCCTCATTTCACTTTGACATTACTTCTTAATATTCTTTTTTAAAAAAAATATTTTTAATTAATTCATATTTATTTTCACTCAATTTTAAAACTTTGAGGATAAATGAATGTTTATTTTTGTTATTTCTTAAATTAATTTATGTCATATTTAACTTGTTACTGCATTTTAAGGAGAAATAAAACATTATCCATGATACAAAGAATTATAAGCTTGTAAGGAACGATAAAATATGATCAAGATATTCTTTATATAACATTTTTCATCATTTTAATAAGATGATGATAATAATAATTTGTTTGATAGTGATTTTAGAATGTATTTTAAAATGTTTTAATATTTATAATTTTTTATTATTCAAATATTAAAAAGGTTAGAAACGTTTCCTATAAATAATGTCAAACACACTCTAAGTTGTATAACTATTTAAAAAATATGACATGTCAATTATTTTTCAAAAAAAAATTATATAATTTTAAACTATATGTTTGCAATAAAAATTTAAGTTTACTATAAAATAGATATTTGTTCATAATAATCTTCATTTAATTTGAAATTTTATTTTAAAAATCAATAATCACATTTTAATTTTCTGATTTTTTATATCTTTACAAATCAGTTGATAGATAAAAACTTTAATAGAAAGGATAATTTTTTCTTCCATTTCTAATTTTCTCTTTAAAAAATAATAATAATATTTTCTAATATCTAACAGATTTTTGTAATTTTAAAATTTTTAAAATGAATTTTTTATTTATTAAAAATAAATATATTCTAAATGTTAAAAATTGTATCTAACATTCAAACAATTTAATAATAAATGTATATTCTTTACATGTTAAAAGTTATGTAATAATTTACAAATAAATATATATTTTAAAAGTTATGTCTAATGTTTAAATACAATTTACAAATATTGATTTATTTTTTAAAAACTGAAATAAACTAAAATTCCTAATATATTTATTTTTTTTAAAACTCAAATAAAATCAAATCCATAATTTAATTTAAAATTTTTATTTTTTAAAAAACTTTCAAATATTTTTTGTCACAAGTTAAATATAATATAATTTAAGTTAAGAAAAATTTAACATGATCACTTATAAAAAAATTAAAATTTATTTATCCTCAAGATTCTAACTTGAGCAAAAATAATTGTGATCCAACTAATTAAAAAATATTAAAAAGTAATGTGAAAATGAAAGGAGTAATAAAGTAATAAATAAAGTTTTCAAATCAAAATATTCATTATGTATTGTAGAAAGAACAAAAGAGTATAAAATTAAATTAGTTTTTTGTGGACCCCCGCATTTCGAGCTCAATGCGTTTCCCACTCGATGGCGAGCTCGATTTTTATTTTAGAAAAATTGATTTTTATTGTTTATGAAAAATGACTTGGAGTCGCCACTTATTTTTGTTTTATTTTTAAAGGGTAAACAAAATAAGAAAGAAAAACCCTAAGCGTGACTCCTTATTTTGGAAAAGACGGTCTGTGAAAAACCGGATCGGGTTCGGGGGTCAGGTTACTTATCGGGAAGGTACGGTAAAGACCGTAGCACCCCTCTAAGTCCCTAAAGACGGGTCTCTACTAATAGAATGAAGCTGACGTGGCAATTGATGAAGTAATCAATGAATAATCAGCATGATAGTACATATGAGAATCATAACATGCATAAAGGATGACCGAAGTGAGAATGGGTACATACCTGGTCAGCAAACGGCAACGCGCTATCACAAAATGGGGTTAATGCATAGCAATGAACATAAAGTATATCACTCATATCATCGAACCAGATAAAGAAACACCAATAGCATGCATGACATCTCATTCAAATTCATTTTTATTTTAAAGAAGATTATTTGATGTAGGGCCCCCCACCAAAGCCCATTTATTTTACATGAATCAATTCCATAAATTCCATTACTCGGAATTACGGAATTTAAATTCATGTTTATTTTAAAGCGTTTTAAAATCATGAAAAATTCGAAAGTGGCTCGCCGAAAAGAAAATGGCGGCCAAATTTTATTGAAGGAAACGGATTTTTGGAACCTGAGAAAAATGCTAAGGATGGGAAACAGAATTGAAGAAATCATTTTTAGAAAATGAGGTTTAGGAAATTTATTTTTAAAGTCAAAAGGAGGGAATTCGGGAGGATGACACGTGGCCCTAAGTTGGCCATGCCAAAAGGTGGCCATGCTGTGAGTATCTTCTCCTGTAGCTCCTCTTTGCATCTTCCTCTTATTTGGCTTGCAAACCTCTTAAGAATTTCTTGGATCCTAAGCGCCATTCCCTCCTTAGCTTAGGTAGTACCCGCAAACGGATCTCATTCTGAAGACCTCAGAAATATGAAGATCAGATGGCTTGCCTTCAAAACTGTTGAGACGGCTGTACTGATCTGCTCATGGGAGTCTTGCAAGCTGCTCAATTCGCATTCCTGATTCAGTCCTTCAACCTGGCTGGTCAACTCTTGCTGTGTTGCAGTCAGCTGTTAAATGTCTGCCCGAACCTGCATTACTTCTGCCCTCATTGCATCTGAGGTCCGAAGATCTGCTTCCAATTTGTCCCAGTGGCGTCTAGGTTCGGATTCTGAGGGTTTGATGGTGGACGTGGTGTTCGTGAAAGGGTTTCGGAAGCCAGAGAACAGTTTGCTGTCGAGTATAGAGATTGGACTCATCATTGTCAGCATATTTTACCAAGCAGATACAACAAACAGCGTCTTCACTAGACATGGCGCACTCTTTTTCAGTTCTTGCAGCCAAGGCCCCACCTTCACCTGCTCCTGAGTTGACTTCCTGACCATAAATATCAAGCTCTCCTAATTCTCCATACTGGGCATGGCTCCAACTGATGCAGGGGGGAATCGGCACCAACAAAATAGTGAATATTGCCTAAATCCACTCAATTTAGACGCTAACCACTTAAATCCATAAGAGGCTTAGGATACATCCAGAAACCGCCTAGAGAAACTAGTCTCTCTACTGTGGGGGGTTCATTACAGGATGGTGATCATGGGTTTCATTTGTGGGCCGAACCACGAATTTGTCTTCAAGTTTTCAATGCTTACACCGATACCGAGATCACATGCTGCACCTTTGGCATATCGAGAAGTCATCCTAACTCCTTGCTAACTACCTGAATTGTTCCCGAACCTGTGGCATTGATAAGCATTCTCAACAAGCTGATGAATAGAAAATATGGCATGGCGTTGCTCGACCAAATCAGAGATCTTTAATGAAGAGAACATAGAGTCTGCGAACGTCCTTCTATACCAACACGTGCATGCAAGCCTTGATGAGATCGATGAAGCAACATGACCTTTGATGTAAACAACTTTATAATCAAGAAAATGAATCACATACAAGGTCGGCAGCGCCATATGACTGCCATCATAATAGTCTTTAGTTGAGCAATGCAAAGACGGATGGCTGTAGTGGGGTAAGAACATGTATTGGGTTCGCTGAATTTCTGCTGATACCGAGCTGTATGTGGCCACTGTGCTGACTTCCCAGACCTAGAATGCACTGACAGAAAAGGACAGGGCTCCCATGCACCCAAACCGGAGGTGTAATCCCCAACCATTAACCCGCTTTCAATGTCTACCAACTCGCTAATGGACCTGACGCCACCCTCCTTGATGAGCTGTGTGGACCCAAACCCATATGAGGAAGCATCGATAGGAGGGTTGGAGCGGGAGAGACAGGGGCGGCGGTGTGATCACGGGTTTTGCAAAGATCTGATGGAATGGTTTAGCTTGATAGATAGTGAGAGGGATGTTTCGATGGGTATGAGAAATAGGTATGAATATGGGTAGGAGGATGTGGCCATGCAAAGGTAGGAAATGGGTTTGAGGGATTCGGTAGGTGTGAAGACCAGGAAATGTGGTGAGATGATGGGTTAGTGGGTGCCATTGGTAGGATAGACGGTAGGAGATAAAATGGAAAATGAATTTGGTAGAAAGTAAACTTCAAAGACAGGTGTTGGATGGGAGTTAGTGAGGTGGTGGGTTAGTGGGGTGGTAGGTTGGAAGAATGGAAGGTGACCATGCGAATATAGAGATGAGAAGGCGACAGTGGGACCCGACAGAGACGCGGCTGTGAGTTGCTGCTACTCAGAAGGTGTGGCCCATTGCTGAGATTCTGGGAGCTTGTGCTTGCCCTAGCAGCCTTCCCTACCTGCTCATCATTGAGCAGATCATTGATGATGCCTAGGTGAGGGAAGGGGAACTCATCTATCATCGCGCCATGGGTCTAATACCCGGGTGTACCGGCTGGAAACTCAGTTGAAAAGTGCTCCATGCATTGATCCACTGCGTACAGGATTATAGAAATCAATGTTCTGAATGTCATTAAGCATGGAAGGACCACAATTCGTGCTTCTGCTGGCATCCCTTTGAGAGCGCTCTGTCCATTATGCACCATTCCGCAAGATGTCTTGTTTCCCATTCCGAAAGAGAAAGCCTGATTTGACAGAATTCACATCCAACCTGCCAGAGTTTTGTGGCAAAAACATTGGTGAAGATACCAAGGTAGGCAGTGGAGAATATGCTGGTGAAGAGTTCTCTGATGAACTTGAGTGAAGATGACTGAAGCTAGATGAAACTTGAAGAAACAGAGTTACCAATGGTGGCATTTCTATAGGACTGAGGTACATAACTATGCGTTACTGGTGAGGGATCAGGACCTACCCGTCCAGCAGCACTCACAGAACGGGCTAGCAGTGGGGTTGTTGAAAACATCATAACCTGCTTATCATGAGGAGCCATCTTGAAGATCTCTCGAATATCCCCCCTCATGTCAAGTGACTCAAGCATCTTGTCAAATCCGAAGATCTTTCTTTCTCAATAATGCTATATGATCACAAATTGAGGAAGCAGGGACTAGACTTCTCAATTCACTCTCCAATCTGGCCAATTCTTTTTGCAAATACTTTACCAAGGCTTTATCGGACATGACCACATTGACCTGTGCCTTTGTAGTGACTTCTTTGGTACAGCTAGCAAACAACAGAATGCTGGCGATTGCTCAACATGGCTTCGTGCATGGCTCAAAGTGCAGATAATGGCAGTTCTAGCATTGCCTCCCAAGCTTCAATTGGACAATTCATTTCACATAACTTCAATATACAAATATTTGGGCAGCAAACCATCAATTACACTGAAAACTCATCCTGAAACAAGAAGTCCTTGCTAACAAATAGCAAAAACAACTTCATAGCGAGAATGCTGTTATGCATGAGCAGAAATAATGCTTCCAGTAAAGATCAGAATTAAGAGCCCAGAGTCTAGAGTCCAAAGTCTAGAGCTGTTGCCACAACTTTGGGTGCTGCTAGTTGAACTAATAGCCCGATTCCAGGTGCTGAAGCACTCTTCCCAATATGTAGAATTTCTTCAACATTTGTGAAATCCCAGTAAAGTATTCCAGGATATTTAAGAGCTATTATCCCAGCTCCCAAGTCACCTAATATCAGGTACAAAGGTAATTCTGAACGATTCTTCCTCTTCATACCATCATCATTCTCCTTCAACCAACTTCCTCAGATTCAGTCTTGAAGCTTGATAGTCTCTTTCAAGGAAAAACAGAGGAGCAAAGGAGTAGAAATAGGAATAGAACAGGGATTCTTTTAATGAATATTGCTTAACCCATTTCATTATTTATCCATGAGTTTAACAATCAGTGGGTTAAAATGGAAGAGGTTTGCTGGGGTAAAACATAAAAATGCGACAAGCTTTTCAAATATTAAACCAATAATCATCACAACAAGACAACCCAACAAGCTAAGATGAAATCACAGAGAAATGAGATAAGAGAAATATCAAAGGTGAGAATATACGGGAAACCATAAAAGGGCCATACCTGAAAGCCTCTTTCCTACTCCAGCAACTACCGGACTCCTCTCACAAAGAAGAACCAGCTGATTTCTTACGCTCTTCTTGGCACCTTGCCCAGAAAAATATTTCACCTATAACAACTCCCTCTCTCAAGCAATGGAATCCTCAGAAAAATATCTCTCTACCTCAGCTCAAACTCCAAAACTCTCAAAAAGCTCTCCAGAATTTCTCACAGTCGTCCATGGGATCCTTCATCTACCAAAAGCTCTCTCTCTCTAGCAGCAAAAGCACCTCCCCTTCCGCAGATACCCTCTTTTCCCTATATCTCAAACGGCCAGGACAGAGACCAAGCAGCTCGCCCCCCGCTCCTCTAACCGTCTGCAGCTTTTTGCAGATTCTTTTGGACAGGTGTCGACCTCCAATTGGCCATCAAAAACACCACTCTGGTGCTCCAACAGCCAACCAGAGATTGACACGTGGCCACCCTAGATGGCCACACCTGTCAAAGATGGCTACATAAAAGCAAGCCCAGAATGGGGGTCTACATTTTTATTTTTATCAAAATATTTTATTAATAAATATTTAATTCACTATGTAACCTAATTTATACTTTTATAAATATTGTTATCTACAAGTAATATATCCACAAAAATTATAATTAGTTTTATATAAAATCAATTAATTTTATACTACATCTATTATTAAAAATTTTAAACTATATGAGAGATGAAAATTTGCATTTTTTTCAAGAAAATTGAAATCAAATTTTTTTTTTTTTTTTGTGAGAAATCATCTCTTTTGAGAATTTTTTAGCAATATTTTTTAGAAATAGTCTTTTCGAGAGATGATTCTTGTATTGATATAATTTTCTTGTTTTTAAGAAATCGTCTCTTTAAGAAACGATTTTAGTTTTTAATTTTTATTATTTTTAGAAATCCCCTCTTGATTAGACAATTTTTGCATTTTTTTTAAAAGAAAAATAAATAATAGACTATTTTTTATTAATTTGAAGTTTCCAGATAGATTTTATCATGGTCTCTTTCTTATGTGTTGAAACTATGATAGTTTTGAAAATTTTATTTTTACTACTATATTTTACAAATTATTATTTTTTTAATGCATCATACTATTATAAAAAATTTACATACTCCCTTGACATGACATACCCAAAACTTGTTAGATTGTTTAAGTGTTGGTTATCGGAAAAGCAATAAGGAAAGAAAAAAAATATTAAATTTAATATTTATATAAAAAATTAAAATTAATTAAATTAACTTGAAGTAATATATAAAAATAATTTATTAAATTTAATAACCTTTTTGTTTTAGCACGAGGATAAGATTCATCTTTGTTGCAAGTCTCCTCCACCTTATGCACCAACAACATAATTTAATAGTCAAAACACTCTCTCTCAAGGTAGCATAAAATTTCCTTAAGGATAATTGTCTTTTGGACTCAATTGGGCCCAAAAATTAAGATTTGACTCATAAAAGTTGCATAATTGATAAAAAAGATATAAAATATGAAGAGACCAATATACCCTTTAAAACTATTTTTTACCATAATGTTTGATAAACTTTTTTATCTTAATTTTTTTTAATAATTATTCTGAAAATTTATTATTTTTAGAAAACTAATTTTTTAAAAAATATATATATTATTTTAAAAAAATAAATTTGACATATTTTTAGTTATTTTTTATATACATAATTTTAAATATATATATTTTCCAAGATGTTTGATTTTTAAATAATAATAATTTATTTTATTTTTTTGGAAAATGGTGTATTTTTTTCCAAATCACTAAATTATATTAAATTTTATTGAAATTTGCAAAAGGAATAAAATTTAAATTAATATTTTTCTACTCTTTTTTTTAATAGTCAATAAAAGTCATTTTTGGAAAGATAAAAAATTCATATCATTTTTCTCAATTTTCATACTTCCTCTAGGTCTTGAACTTAAATAGTGAACTTATATGAATCAAAACTTAATTTTTGAACGCAACTAAGTCTAAAACACAATTGTCTCGTTTCCTCAGAGAATATAATTTTATTCATCCTCGTCAAAGAATTTTTTGCTTGTAATACTTCTATTGAAAATGTTTTTAATCATAAATACTTTTAATTATTTTAAAAGTGTTTTTATGATGAGATATAAAATAAATAAATAAATGATTTAAAAAAAAAAAAAAAAAATCATTACTAAGTGCTCCTTGATTTTAAAATTTTATCCAATGCTAATTTTTGGGGAAAAAAACATGCTTTTAACCTTCTAAAACCAAATGGACTTAGGTCTTATTTGGATCTACTTCTAAGAAGTCAAAAACCTATTTTTTAAACTTAATTCTATGCAAGTTGGTAAATTTTGCTCAAAAAATTTATAACTTAAAAAAGAGTTTAATATGAAAGTGAAGAACATATAATTTTTTTATAAAACTAGTGTTTTGACCTGTACAAAAAATTATTTAATATTTAATCTAATGTTTATAACCAATATTACCATCTAAAAATTATAACCGTGCCTTCAACTTTAGGCTCTAACCGAAAAAAATAATAATAATAATAAATAAATAAATAAAAATAAAAATAAAAAGTAAAAATGCTGTCCAAACAAGGTCTTACAAGTCTTAAATTCTAATATCCATTCTTGTGGAATTATGGCTTAGCTAACACAATCCCTGTAGCCGACAAAGCAGACGGGGCCAATTAAAGCTCATCTTCTTCCACTGGAAGCTTTCAAATCGTTTCCCCTTTCCCTCATACTGTCAAATTCGGGAGCAATTTCTTTCTTTTGCCTTCACAACTTAAACATTTATTAGAGGTGGGCCTCAATTGGTACCCACAACACCACCAACAATTTGAGCCAACATCAAATATTTCTCCTATTTGTATTATCAAATTCCAATTCAAATAGCACCCGCAACATATCCCATTGCAAAGGAACTACTTCTTTTGATCTCTCCAAATATGATAACACCATTAGTTCTTACAATGATTAAGCAGGGTTCGTTTTATTTTGTTATGGCATGAAGATCGACATAGTACTGAGCGATCCAGCCTTCAATGATCTCAACCTCGGCCTTTCTCTGCATCACCAACCATTCCGGATCAGTTGAAGCCGCCGGGAGTAAATCCAAGCAGTGGGACCCTGCAGAGTGAGACTTGTATTATATAACTTTCCAATAGAGCATATTCCATTGAGTTGAATTGACAATGATAGAGCCATTCTAATCTATGTCCCCCATATGATAGCTATCATGTTTTGTTTTTTCCTCTGCTATGATTGAGTCATTCTAGATAATATATGTGTGGTCTTTCTTATACAATAGCTTTGATATTTTATGTTTGGCCTTGTAGATGACAATAGGGTTTAAAACAAAATTGAGAAACATACCATTGACTGTGAGAATGGCAAGAATAGAATTGGATATGTTCTTCAATACCCTACAATCAAAGACCCAAAAAATCAGATTGAGGAATGTGTCTTTGTTCAGTGTATATATACATATATACAACCCCTACTGAAACAGAAACAGAAACAAAAAGAATGTGTCAATGTGCTTCCAATTACCCGCCAATGCTATAAGGATCTCTTAGCCCGTTAGAGAAGATGATGTTGCTAGCAAATCTACGGAGAATCAGCTCTATATCCTGCAATTGGCATAAAAATTATAGAGTGACTATTTTGAAATTAATTAGAAGTGCTTAAGATATTGGAAAGAAGCATAAGTACATGGCCTCCGTAATAAGTTGTGACCCAATGAGGCCGAGGCGAGACGCCATAGAGGCTTGTGCAGTCCCGGCTAAAGGTGGTTAGATTGAAAGGCGCTGGAGGAAACATGGTATCATTGACGGCACGCCCTATTGGTATTACCATCTCACTGCATGTCTGTATGCGCACAAAGATCAGCCAAGAGAATTAGTACAACTGTGCTTATAATTTTATTCTGATAGGAGTCTGTAGTTACCTGCCATCCCCAGCCCTGAATTGTTTCAATCGGATAATCAGTAGTATTACTTGTGTAATAGCAAGACATGTTTCCTCTAAAAGCAACGACACCTGCAAATATTCGACTTAGAATATCGCTTCCTTCTGGTGCTCCATCAATCCCACCGCACACCACAGTAACAGGGTAGCTTGGTGGAGCATCATATTGAGCTGCAATAGAGTATGTTCTTTCCAAGAACTCCTTGAGCTCATCGGAATTATTCAATTGACTGAAACAACACAGGAACAAATCAATGAGTCTTAGATTAAGTCTTAGCTTCTGAATCCGTGAATGAGAGCAAGGAAAGAAGAGTATCGATATTTATTTACCCGCAAATTCTGAATTTCTTGCTGAGGATTGAAAGGCCGTTGGGCTCGGAAGCAACTCTGTCGATCTCAGACCATGATTCGCTTATGGTTTTGTAGCAGCTCTCACTAGCTTCCTGCAGTTAAAAATAACCAATCCATGTGACCTTTAGCTCATAGTGTAAAAATTAAAAAAGAAAAGAAAAACAAAGAAAATGGAAGGACATTACTCTGAAATCCTTGGTGACAATGGAGAAGTATCCATTATGGGGAGTAATATCATCAAAATAAAGTATGGGGGCAGAAGAGGCCAGAGCTCCAAGGGCAACATGAGGATACTTTAGCCGGAACCATGAAGCTAGCACTGAATTAGGAAAAGAGAGATAGAAACAGAGTTTAACGACATGTTATGAAAAACACTGAGATTAAGTACTCGACATGGTAACTTACTTCCCCCATAAGAAGCTCCGACCACGATGACAGGGGAATTCTCAGCAAGCAATTTCTTCTTTATGTATATAAGCACCTCTGCATAATCTGCAATAGCTTGGGCGGAGTTGAAATACCCTAGAGTGCTAGCATTTTTGAAGGCCTCTTCTCTTGATCCAAACGGAATTGATTTCCCATAGTACCTATGCTGAGTTTATAAAAAGCCACTTCAGCCATCAAACCTTAAACTGATGAGCTATAAACATTAAGCTCCCAAATATACTAACCTCAATATACACCAGAAGAGCCTTAAACTGATGAGCGTTATCTGTGAGAAATCCTAGACCGGACAAGTCATAATCCAGGTCTGCTTCTGCACCCAGATAAGCAAATATGGGAGCACTGGCATTTGCACCACCCCAGTACTTGAAATTCACCACATATCTTTGTTGAAAAGTGATGTAGCTTTCAGGCCTATAGTTGAAATGATCCAATGTTTGGTTGTAATAAAAAGTCTGAAATTCTTCAGATACCGATTCAGAAAATGTTGCAGGCTCTCTCAGAAATGTGCGCCCCAGCACACCCAGCCTTAGCAAATGAGGCTGTGTTGCACTTACACAAGTAGTACTGAAGAAGATCACAAGGGCCAATATTGAAATAGGCCAGTGCAGCAAAACCTTAAGAGAGGATGAGTTCATGGCTATATAGTGAACAAAATGTTTTTGGGATTTCACTGCAATCTCCACATGCTATACCATCTGCATATGCATATACCATAAAATTAATTTTATGAATTCAATTAGAAAGAGTTTTATGAAACTATGTTCCTTTTTTTTTTCATTTTTTGGGCCCGACGGTACAACTGTTGAGCCAATGACTTGGGGCAAGTCATAAATCAAAGTTTGATTATCAGTAGAACGTTTTGGAGAAAAGCAAATATATGGGTGGGGGTAGGCAAATTGAAATATAAGTCTTAGAATTTGGACAAGTTGAATCGTCAAAGGTCATGATTCATATATTAAGAATCCATTTGATTGTGATTATATAAACACTTTTAATATTTATAATACTTGAAAATTTTTACCATTAAAACATTAAAAATATTAAAAACGTTTTATAGAATCACTCTAAATTTGAAAAATAAAAACAAAATAATGAAATTTGTCTCTGTAAAATCACAAAAGGCTAATATTGAATACAATTTCCACGTGGCAAGTCAACTGAGAATGGTGAGGAGTGTGTACATAATCTATTTGGAATCTAATCCTCCCATCGTCATTTTCGGCATGATTAAACACTGAAAATAACAAGTCAAGTGTCAGTAGACGTTAGCATGCAGTCTCAATTTTGATGATTACCAATATGAAAATAATTTACTAATTTTTTTTTAATTAAATGCAAAATTTTATTGGTATTAAATTATTGTTTACTATTAAATAAGATTATAAAAATTATAGTATTATTAATATTTTTTATTTTTTTAAATCAATATATTTAAAACTGGCAAGATGTACGAAACATCCCTCTCTTTGTTTAAATGGAGAGATGAGGCTTAGTCCTCTCAATTAATAGGCTCAAGAAATTAGTTAAATTAAGATGTCGTGTCCATTGGATTGGACTACCCTCACAATTTGAAAAGATTGATGACATTGGACAAGAAACTACTTCTGACTTTTGGACCAAAATAATTATTATTAAAAAAAAAAAAAAAGGAAAAACCCACATGCAAATCCAACTTTGAAATAGTTCGGAATCTAATCTCTTTTATATACAAGGATGATTATGTGGATAATTTTTATTTTTTTTTATTTTTGCCCACCATAAATATGATTATGTGGAAAACACTAAGATTGCCTTTTACTTCATGCAACATTTGCATCTCTCTCTAAGAATATGTTTAGTACTTTTAATATTTATATGATAAAATTTTGAAGTATTAAAAGAATTAGAAGCGCTTCTTAAAATTACTATCAAACGGACTCTAAAATCAATTATGTCACTGATCTCAAGGACTATATCAGTCCACAAAGCATGAACTAAACTAGTCATCCTATATATGCCAATCGATCTCGAACGAGAATTATGATCTTAAAGATTGTCTTGCTAAGGTTGCCAATGGCTCAAAATCTACCAAAAAGTTTCTAAAAGTAATCAAAAGTATCATACATAAATGTTATGCCAACAGTAATGTCTATCATTTTCCATTTTATTTGGGCCTAGGTTGAAGATAAATATACTTGCCTCTACGTATAACAGAAGACCTTTGAAACAAGAAAGTTCAACCATGAATCCAACAAAAGTTGCCACTGTAGTTATACTCGCCTGATCATCACCTCCCCACCTCAATATGCAGAATTCATAATGAACCTCTGTTGGAAGGTTGTGTAGCTTTCTAGCTTGTAACTGAAATGATTCAATGTGTGGTTGTAAAACTTATAGGAAATTAGCACCATAATATGGTGCACAAGAATCCAATTCTAAAGTTGATTCAATAATCTATTAAAAAGAATCAATTGCACTCCAATACCCTATGTAAATAACAACGAGACGAAACTCAAGTCTATGACCTACTATCCACTACATGCAGACTCCACATGAACTGGTATCTATAATCTAACAAGGTAGTGTTATTACCTATCAAAATTACCTCTTAAATCCTTGAGTTACAAATCTCATTTATATGTGATCAACTGACATATTCTAACTATAAGGAGCATATATCAAATTCCACTAAATGAATCACTATGGCCACAAATTTCATAATCACATGTCTTTTGGATCACCCAAGAGGAACAACTATCTTAAACCCATGAGATAGCATGGTGCATCTATTGAGAATAAATGTTACCACCAACCTCCTTCAACAATGGCCCAATCCATAGAAATAAATGACCATTTTAGGATCTCATCCATAGGTCAAAGTCTCCTATTGATTTTGGTACAAGCTCAATATCCTCTCAAGGTTAAGAGTTCATGCAGTATAATATCTTAGTGAATCATAATAATTGATAGTTTTGCATTATGATTCACCGTAGGTCCTATCTAGTGTGCATCACATACACTAATGCACTTACTATGTGAAATTCATCTTGATGATCAAGACAATTCATCCTTCCAATTAAGAGGTAACACACTATAGTTTCTACTAGATTACCCAAATCTATGAACCGATTGTAGACAACTTATCTACTTACAAGGACCCATAACTTGTATCTTCTGTACAACTCCTAATGCACCCAAAGTCATGTACAATGTTAGAGACATGGACTAAATGTTCAAATCAATGTCAATACACCATACAAACAGCAAGAGGACAATTAAATTTAACTTTGTTACATCATGTCTTACTTTTAGGGGCTCAATCCCAATAACATTTTGATAACTCTAGTGTTATCAATATTTCCAAAAATCATGTTCTTCATTCTCATATTAAACACATTGAAATTCGTCATCATTTCATTAGGGATTTAGTTGAAGATAAGGTCATTTCTCTAGAATTTGTCCCAACTAAAAAAACAATTGGTAGATATCTTTACCAAACTCTTGGACTCTCTGAGATTTGAATTCCTTAGGAAATCCCTAAGCATATGCCTAATCAATTAAATCTTTTTTATTTAAGCCTAGAAAGTTTTGTTCTTTATTGTCTTTATTGTTTTCCTTTTGTCTTGTTTATATCTTATTTAGGCATATGATTTTTGTTTGATTACTTGTCTTATTAGCATGATTTGTAATATTTCGAGTTTTTTCCTTATAGAAAGATAACAAATTTATAAGTTTTGATGTTAATTTTCCTCAGATATTTGTTAATCACTATTGAGGCACATGATTCTTAATAATTAAAAATCTTTGTACAGTGGAGAATCAACATTAGTTACACCTTGTGTTTGATCAAAATGGAGACTTCTTAAGTTTAACTAATAAAGTAGATTTTGATTTCTTTGGAAGGATCAATTTTCATGTCTACATCTTATCATCCAAATACTTTGTTTGACTAAGATCATTACCATTGTTTCCCAAAGTGAGTTAGTGCAAACTTTTGAATCCTTGGCTAAGAATCAACTCTCACATACTTTCCAAGATTAAACATTTGTTGCTCACTTGCAACATTTGAAAACACTCCCAAAGTGGATACCAAGGCAACCACGAATAAAAATAAAGAGAAATCAAATGAGATCATGTGTACAATGCCTCCACTGTCAAAAGAAAAAGAAAAATATGATATCAAATTAAGGGGGAGTTAAATTGTGTTGTATATAGATTAACAAGATTGTGTTAGATAGAAATCCAATGATCTGAAAACAAATTGACTAGATGTGTTCTTAATTTGACCAAAGACATGACTTGATTTCTTCTAAGAGTTCAATTTCAAAATATAGAACTAGATAATAAATCATATTCCCTTAAACATCAATGTTTATGTTTCTATATTGATCCCTTTATAAACTGTTAGTTAATTAGCATTCAGATTCTAAACTAAAATTGGGATTAACTTTGTTCTTTGGAGTTGAAACTTTATTCTTATTTGATTGGCTTATACTATATGGGAATTCTACTTGGTTTGTTATTTTTCAATCTAATTTTATGAGTTTCTACATTATGATCGTGCCTTGGGCTATTTGCGCATTTGTTCCTTAACTCTTTCTTATTTATACCTTATTTTATTTTGTTTCAAATTTCCTATTTTAAGGTCTTTGTTTCAACCTGGAAGTTTCAATTATGCTTCAAGCACTCAAGAGTTGTCACTAGCGCTCAAGCGCTCTCTTTTAGCGTTCCAAGCACTCTAAGTTGTATCTACTTCTCCTCCTCCACCCCTTGCATATAATGCTCAGTACATATTCTCTCTTATACTTTATATTTTCAATTGTGCATATTTTGTCATTTTTGTGACAAAAAGAAGGAGATAATTAATAACTTTAAAAATGATGAGAATTTACATCTTAAGGGGAAAAAAAATTCCTTACAATATTGTTTTGCTTCCTCAACAATGTTCAATTAATGCATTAAGTGTAGCTCCTCACTATCTTGTTTTGCTTCCTTGATTATATTTTATTTCATACAATGCTTTACTTTGGTATGATTGTTTCTTTATGTACGGGATATAGGATTGGGAGATACATACTACAAGTTGATGCATTGTCTTCCATCGAATATTTTTTAAATGAGCATGATTGAGTGTTATGGAAACTCCATTATGAGAGTTTGAAGGGGTTTATGTAATGAAATTTTGTCACAAAATTGCTAAAGGAAGAGATTGTTAGGAGAATGAATCTACATTGCATGATAGCGATTTTGTTCCAATTATTTTCTAGCTTAGAAAACTTTTTAGATAGTGACTTGCTCTCAATTGAAGATTCAAAGTTATTGTTCGCTCAACCCAAAAGTCACAAGTAAGTCTAAAAAGGGTTCAGTAAAGAGAAATTAGTTTTTCTAATAAGGTTGGGTTGAATTGGAAGTTTTAATTGAGTTACAATATTTTACTTGTTTAGAAAGAATTTTAAATTGAGAATTTAAGAAGAAAAATCTTTTCAAATAATAAAAATAATTTGGAAAAGAATTTTAAATTGGGGATTTAAAATATAAGAATTTTAAATAGAATTTTTTTAATTTAAAATATGAAATCTTTTTTAATTATTTGGAAAGAATTTTAAATTGAGAATTTAAAAAGAAAAACATTTCCAAATAATAAAAATAATTTGAAATGGAATTTAAAATTAAGGATTTTAAATTTTAAATTTTAAATAGAATTTTTTTTCAAATTTTTTTTAATTTAAAATATGAAATATTTTAAAATCTTTTTAAAACTCTTAAGTTTCTAAATTTTTTTTTTAGTAAAATATGATTTCTGAATTGATATCAATTCCACTAGTTTTTTTCATGTATATATCTTACATAAATGTGTTTTATTAGGGGGAATTCATTAAGAAAGACTCAACCTAACTTGTCCTACTATTCTCAATCTGTCAAGAAGGATTCAAAGTGTTGAATCTTGAGTTATTTGAAGCTATGTTTCCCTTCAATGAGACCGATGTGAGCAATTGAAGATTGCCACGTCGCGAGCATTAATCAAGTTATAGGTTTTGGAGAGTAAATCGGTAATGCAGTCAAGTAAATTCGTATGGTTTGATCTCATATAGTGGATTTAGATTTGAGGTCTTAGACTTCATGATTTTTTATATCTGTAGTTAGTGTGAGTGTTTTCCACATAAAAATTCATGTACTCCTTACATACTTATCTGTTAATTTTGATTATTTTATTATAGTGATAATCCTCAATATCTCAGAGGTTAAAATTGAATTAAAAATTCAATTTCCTATTTAATAGTTTTTTTAAATAAACCCATTTACTCCCTGTGTTACCCTTATTGGACAACAATTTTTCAATATTCGATCTTTTTATTAAACAGAAACAATAAACTGATAACGCTTCTATTACTGATTAAACAGGGTTCTATTTTTTCATGGCATAAAGATCAGCATAGTACTGAGCAATCCAACTTTCAATGATCTCAACCTCAGCATAGATGACCATAGAGTCGCAAACGTATATAGTTGGGAAACATACCATTGACCGTGTGAATGGCAAGAACGGTTTGGGATATGTTCTTCAATACCCTACAATCAAAGACGCAGAAAATCAAACTGAGTACTCAACTAGATCGATCGGGGAATATGTGTATATGTATATAAACACACCCCTACTAAAACTAAAACCAAAAAAAAATGGAAAGAGGAATGTGCTCTTCCAATTACCCGGCACTGCTATAAGGATCTCTTAGCCCGTTTGAGAAGATGATGTTGCTAGCAAACCTACGGAGAATCAATTCTATATTCTGCAATTGGCATAAATGTTAAGAGTTACTATTTTGAAATTAGTAGAGCTTGATATATTGGACAGGTGTATTTAAAAAACACAATTACATGGCCTCCATAATAAGTTGTAACCCAATGAGGCCAAGGCGAGACGCCATAGATGCTTGTGCATTCCTGGATGAAGGTGGTTAGATTGAAAGGCGCCGGTGGAAACATGGTGTCATTGTCACCACGCCCTAATGGCATTACCATCTCACTGCATATGCATGCGCACAAGGAGCAGCGAAAGGATTAGCACAATGGAATATAATTTAATCTCTTTAGGCCATTGTCTCTCTATGCAATTTTTCTAAAAGTTTATGAACTGTCCTTATAATTTTGTTATCATAGGACTATGAGGCTACCTGTCATCCCCATCCCTCACTTGTTTCAGTTGGATTATAACTTGTGTTATAACAAGACCTATTTCTTCTATAGGCAACCACACCTGCAAATATACGACTTAGAATAATGCTTCCTTCTGGTGCTCCATCAAATCCCACCGCACACCAGGGTAACGGGGTACATCGGTGGTTCATTATATTGAGCTGCAATAGAATGTCTAATCCAAGTAGTGATGAAAATTTAAACTACATAGGATCACATGTAGACATTAAAACATGCATTAAATGGCAATAAATGAAATGTTCACCTTAATTAATGTCATAAAAAGTCATGTCGTACTCCACTGGTGTTCAAGAAGAAGCCCAGTTCAGTGATGGTATGAGAATCCGAGTTCAATAGGCTCTTCCCTTTCTTCCCCAAGATTTAGTTCAAGTGTGTGTTCTCAAGAGTGCGTGCAGTGCATGCTCTTTCAGTCCCCAATATATATATATATATATATATATATATATCACACATTATTTGACCACTTGACTTAATGGGTCAGTCAAGTGAATTAGGGTGAGCCCATAAAAAATCAAGCAACAATATGTGTCCAGTCCCATTATGAACCATAATGCAAAAATAAAATAACATTGATTTATGGCATTATCACATTGATTATGTAAGTCCACACAAAAATTCGAAAAAGTAATCCTTGAGCTCATCAGAATTATTTAATAGACTGAAATAACAGAGGAAAGAATTGAAAGAGTCTCGGATTAAATCTTAGCTTCTGAATCTGTGAATGAGAACAAGGAAAGAAGATGATCAATAGTTATTTACTTGCAAGTTCTGAATTTCTTGCTAAGGATCGAAAGGCCATTGCGCTCAGAAGCAACTCTATTGATTTCAGACCATGATTCTTGTATAGTTTTGTAGCAACTCTCACTAGCTTGCTCGCTGGCTCTCTCAGAAATGTGCCAGTCATCACACTCAGCTTAGGCAATATTTTAGGCTGTGTTACACTGATACAAGTAGTACTGAAGAAGGTCACAAGGGCCAATATTGAAATAGGCCATTGCAGCGAAACCTTTAGAGAGGATGAGTTCATGGCCATATAGTGAACAAAATGTTCTTGGGGTTTCACTCTAATCTCCACATCCATATAGTGAACAATAAAATAAATAAATTTAAAATTAATAAGTTATTTTATTTTTATATGTTATTTTAAGTTTATTTTATTTTTCTTTTTTATGCAAAAGTTAAATAATTTTAAAATATAAAAAATTTTAATCAATTTTAACTATATGTAATTTTCTTTTTTATTTTTTTATAATAAAACAAATATGAAAATGTAATTTTTCATACCTAACATAATCTAATATTTGAACAATTTCTTCAAATGGTGTGGATTGTGGAATGTGTCCATCTCATTTTATGTGGACAAATCTATTTGGAATCTATTTAATTTTCCACTAACCCATCATCATCAGTTTATTGGTATTAAATTATTATTTATTATTTGAAAAAATGATACAAATTATAGGAAAACCAATTGTATGATTAATATTTTACCTTTTACATTTTTTTTATAAAAAACTGTATACGTAAAGGACAAAATGTCATCCATCACCAAACAAAAAAATTTGGAACTAAATTGTTTTTTAACATTTTAAATTATAATTTCATTTTTAATAAATGAATGATTTAATTGTCATTATAAAATGTTAAAAATATTAGACAGATAATTCACCTATAACTTAAATTATTATAGTAAAATATTAGTGGAAACAATTTTTTTATTTTTTTTAAAGTAAAATTTATCAAATCTTACGAGAAAAAAATTAGAAAATAAATTTTATTAATTTTGGTAATTCTGAAAAACATCAATAAAAAAAATTAAATATATGAGTAAGAATTTTTTTTATTTTAAAAAATCCATTAATTTTAATAACAATAATTACGAATATGTCTTATTAGTTTCATAATTAAAAAAAAAATAAGAAAAACATTCAAAAAGTATTTAAAATATCAATTACCATTTTTATTTTAATAAAAATCATTAATTTCAATAATAAAAACTACAAATATAATTCTTATTCGTTCCAATTTAAATAATAGAATAAGAAAAAAAAAACTTCAAAATGTTTTAAAATAATTCTTAGGGAAACAAAATTATCATTCAAAATTTTTTAAGGTCTAAAAAAAAATAAGAAGATATGGTAAGTGTATAATTAAATTTCATATTTGGAATTATAATTTAAAAATAATTGTATTAAAAATAAGAATATTTTTATATTTTTTTAAGTTAAGATTGCAACTCAAGTGAGTTGGATTGGGTTTTATGGTTCTAACATAATTCAAATTAGGAAACATTCGATCCAATAGAAATAGTCAAATCCAGTACAGCCTTCGGTTGATTGAACTAGATTCAAATTTATCAAGTTGATTAGGTTATATAATTCAAAGTTTATTTAAAATGTTTTTTAAAAACTTTTTGTAGCATATTTATTCCCAAATTTAAAGTTTAAATGGGACAAAATTCCAAGTAATAAAGAAAAATAAAAAACTTGTCACATAGTTATAATTTGATATTTCTCCTTAAAAATCTAAAATAAAAATAAATAAGATGAATATTATTATTATATAAGATAGTATAAATTATAAATATTATCAAAAATTAAATTACACTCAACTAAGATTTAGATTATGTGAACTTTGAACCAAGTCTAATCCAAATTAATTTTAAAACTAAAAATCTTAACGAAACCAATTCAAATGTTAAAAATGATTATTCAAATCTATCCACAAGTCAAATGGTGTGTGGGTAAAATTAGGTCATCAAGGTTGAAATTATAAGAATAAATTTAGGAATTTGATAAATATTTGGAATGGTTATTTATTTAGGCTTCCTATGTTAATTAACATTTTTAATCTAATAGGAATTGGAATCCTCCTACAGATATGACTAGTTTATTATAAATAAGTTGGTTATTATGTTAACTGTGTGAATACAATAAATTTATTATTTTAGCAAAAATATTATTAATACCCTATTATGTCTGTTCCAACAAACTGCATTTCAAAATAAAATTAAATAAAAATATCATTTCTTTTTATACCGGGTTTGAGGAAAAATATAGATATTCCTGTTTCTCTAAAATCTAAAGAATTCAGTTCAAATGTTCTTAGAAATGGTATACGATAAACCTTTAGAGACCGATTCTAGTAATAAGAAAGTATGAATACATTATGGTCGGATGTCGGAGCTAAATAATTAAGCCCGTCTAAACTGTTCATTGATCAATCAACCCAAGCTCAAGTCCAAGTTCTCAAGTTTGGGAAATATCAAGCTCAATTAAAAGAAATTTTCTAGTACATGCTTATTCTCGAAGTGCATATTCATATATAAGCTCGTCTCAAAGAAACGGCTAAAGAAGATAGTCATAGCCAATTCTTCTTTGAGTCTTAACTAGTAGGACGCTTGGCGTTGTATTCTGCTAACCATAATGCCACGATTTTGATCTCTTTGTCTCGCTGCGCCACCAACCAGTCAGGGTCACTGGGCATTGGAGTACCTAAATCCAAGCAATGGGCGCCTGATTTCCATATATATTCACAAATCCCAGTTAGAAATAAGTACTCTAAATTTAATACTTTTGACATTGGCAGAAGACTTGAATGAGTACCTTTGAGCGTGTATACAGCTACAACACTCTCTGATATATCTTGTAGAACCCTGCAGTTTAAGACACAATTTGATATGTTTAGTGTATTAATCTTGTTGAAAGTGACATGGGGGGAAAACGTTTAAGAGGTTTTGGTTCTTTACCCTCCTATGCTGTAAGGGTCTCGGAGTCCATTGGAGAATATGATGTTGCTGGCAAAATTTCCCAGTACAGATTTTATATTCTGAAACCACGATTAGAAATGTCAGTTTTCGTGTTGAGATGGCAGTACTGATGGAGGTTGAAATGAAGTAAGCATGTATATATATAGAAGCTCACATGGCCACCAAATTCTGTTGTGATCCAATGAGGTCTTGGAGTAACACTAGCACCAAAAATGTCTTGGCAGGTCTTTGTGTAGTTGTTCAAATCAAAAGGCGAGGCCTGGAACATTGTGTCGTTTTCACCGCGTCCAAATGGCATCACCATCTCAGTACATGTCTGTGAGACATGGAAGCTTCAGTGATTCGAGAGCAAGAAGAAAACAGTGGTGGTGGAAGTGGGTGGAGAGGGAATTAATTCAATAGAAGCAAGCAGAAGAAATACCTGCCACAACCACCCACTCATGTTACTTGGTTGGAAATCGTATATACTATGACACGGGGGTCCAGCACTGGCATTGACACCTTCTGCAACTCTGCCAAGAATGCTGGTTCCTTCTGGTGCCCCATCTATGGCATTGCATATATCACTCACATAATGAGCTGGCGGATTGTCATACTGAGCTGAAGCCTCATAGGTATATTCCAAGTATAACTTCAGCTGTTGCGATGAGTTCAAAGGCCTAGAGAAGAATTTCAGGGAGATGGACACGGGAAATATCCAAAATCAGAATCTAGTTACTGTTGGTTTTTAGAAAACTACAAATTTGAAACTAGACAAGGAAACGAGAGAAATAGAGAGAGAGATGGAAATCTTGTGAATTACTCGCATGTCCTGAAAATTTGGCTGAGATTAGCAAGCCCGTTTGGTTGAGCTGCAACTTCATCAATTTCAGACCAAGACTGTTTTATGGTGGTGTAACAGGTCTCGCTGGTTTCCTGCAGCACCCAATACAGGATTAGCATGGAGGCAGTGCTTCAAGTGATTAACCTTGAGAGATTTGGATCTGATGTTTCGGTTTCTTACTCTAAAATCCTTGGTGACAATGGAATCGTATCCATTGTGTGGCGTTATGTCATCGAAGTAGAGAATGGGGGCAGAAGATGCCAAAGCGCCAATTACTACGTGTGGATATTTTAGACGAAACCAGGATGCCAGCACTGAAAAACAAGAGAAAATTAAATGAAGATCACCAATATGAAGAAAGTTTATGCCAGCACTGGAAGTATAACTGACTTACTTCCGCCATAAGATCCACCAATGGCAATAACAGGGCAATTTTCCGCAGACAAGTTTTTCTTAAGGTTTGTGATCAATTCTGCATAGTCTGCCAAAGCTTGTGTTGAGCTGAAGTATCCAAGGGTACTTGTGTTGTTGAATGCTATATCTTTGGACCTAAATGGAACTGAATCTCCATAATATCGATGCTGCAATATTAAGTAATATCTGTCATCATCATCCATGCTCTCAATTCTTCAAGGATATAATGACCCCCAGGATTAATCTGTCTTATACCATTTTTTCTATGATCTTTTCTTTGAAACACACAAATAATCACAATACATAAAAGTCATTTTTTTGGAGCTATATATACTTGCCTCTATATACAGCAGGAGTCCTTTGAACCGAGAAGCAAGATCAACCATGAATCCAGAAAAAGCTGCCGCTCCAGTTATACTCCCCTCATCACCTGTATAAACAAAGATTGGAGAACTAGAATTTGCCCCACCCCAGTATGCAGAATTTATAAGGTATCGTTGTTGGAAGTTTGTGTAACTTTCTGGCCTATAATTGAAATGATCGAGTGTCTGGTTGTAGTAGTAAGTTACGAAGTCTGAAGAGAGTTCAGCATTCAAGGCGCTCTTCATGGATTTACTGACCATGCCAAGCCTTGCTGTCCTGGGGTACATTGCAGAAACACATACTGTCATGAGCAGAAGCAGAAATAGCAACAGTTGGAAGATTAAATGTTGCCCCATTTTTGTCACAGCAAATTAGAACCCAGAATGGAGTAATATATATAGTGTCCTCAAAAGTTTATCCTTGTGTCTAGCCGGCATTTTTGTCCTTGCTTCGTTACCTTCTATGTTGTCTGTCTGCTTTGCTTGGACAGTTGGACGTGAACATGTAGACTTTGGAAGGTAGCTTTCTGGTTGAATATGTTTCTCCTCTTTACTGGTTAAGTTACCCTTTGTCAAAGAGCAAGTTCACATCAAGAAGCGTATGTTATGCGTTTGTGGCCGGTTAGAATTTGCATGTTATAGACCCTGGTCAAGCTTCCAGTTTAATAAAGCTAGTCAAGCTCAAACTCAGCTACTCACCATCTCTCTCATCTTTCTTCTGTGCCGGCAGAGTTTAATCAAGCCAAGCTCAAGCAGCCCGACCCAGTCAAAACTTCACGTGATCTGCTAACATAAGCTTTCTAGAATATCTTCTTTCAAACACCTGTTTATGCATGCATACATTCTGATCAGTAATATCTTTCATTTTTACTTCTTATTCAGATCATTACACATAAATTCATTGTCTGAAGTGAGAAACAAGAGCACTCATGAATCCACCAACAGTTGCCTTGCCATTCCACTCACACTCGCCTCACTGCCTGTACAAAAATAATAAAATTTGTCCCATCCCATTACACACAAATTGTGGTGTGTTATTGTTGCAAGGTGGTGTAACTCTCTGGTTCATGATTGAAATGATGGAGGGTCTGGTTGTAGTAGTAGATTACTGTTTTCCGTGCTGGGACATACATGTAAAGTTTGAAAACTAGCTCTCAGAAGTTGAGAATCTTCCTTGTTCGTTACTGGCTAAGTTGAATTCATGCACCCTTCCTTTTCTATATTTTTTTACATCGATATCATATCAAAAAGTTCATAGTGTATGTTGTGGGCAGTTGGAAATTGCAAGTTATATACCCCTGAAGAGGCCCAAGTAAATTCAACCTCAACCTTGAAACCCCATTATTCACCATCTCTCTGGCCTTTCTATCTTGAATTTCACTGGGCTTGATGAAGTCAAAAAACCACTTTCTCATGTAAACATACAGCTGTTTGAAAGTTTCTACAGGCAGTGTTTTTGAAAACTAAACCAAGGTTAACTCTCAAAATCACAACCATCCTTGCTCCAATCACTTGAAGCCCCAGTTTCAAATCAAAGAGTTCACATATGGTCATATATTTTTCTTTGCTTTTGGTTTACATGGTATAAGATAAATTCACCATCCACTTTTTAATTTCAAAACCTGAGCCATATGTTATTGGTATGGTCATGAAATTTAATATTATAACTTACATCATTGTGATTCCTCTAAAGAAAACTTTTAATGAAGATAGTCCTAGCCCATTCTCCCATGAGCCTTAACTAATAAGCCTAGCATTGTACTCTGCTAACCATAATCCAATGATTTTGACCTCTTTCTCTTGCTGGGAAACCAACCAGTCAGGGTCAGTAGCTGTTGGGGTAGATAAATCCAAGCAATGGGCACCTGATTGCCATACAAACCTCAATCAGAAAACTTGTAAAACTACAGTTCCAACACTTAGCAAGAGAAAAGACATACCTTTGTCAGTATATATAGCTACCACGCTATCAGATATATTTTGTAGAACTCTGTGGTATAAGAAGAATTTGGTTAACATATAATGTAATTTTGATGAGGACTACATGGGTGAAAAGGTTGAGAAGTTTTAGTACTTTACCCTCCTGCACTGTAAGGGTCTCGAAGTCCATTGGAGAATATGATGTTGCTTGCAAAATTTCCTAGTACAGACTTTATATCCTGGAAGTTATCATTAGGAGTTTTTGAATTTTGTTGTTGAAAATTGAAGAGGCCAATACATAGAAAAGGAAGAAGCAGAAGCTTACATGGCCACCAAATTCTGTTGTGATCCAATGAGGTCTTGGAGTAACACCAAATAGATCTTGACAGGTTTTTGTATGGTTGTTCAAATCAAAAGGCCATGCTTGGAACATTGTATCATTAGCCCCATGTCCAATTGGCATCACCATCTCGGTACATGTCTTTGAGGCAAAAAAATTCAGTGAATGAGAATAGAAGAAGATAGTTACAGAATGACAAAGCCTCATTCTTACAATGATGAAGATGATGGTGATAGTGGAGGTGGGGGGTGAAAGTAGGAACATGAAAAAATATATAAATAAATTACAATGAATACCTGCCATATCCATTCACTCCTGTTACTTGGCTTGAAATCATATACAAAATGGCATGGAGGTCCAACACTAGCATTGAGACCTGCAGCAACTCTGCCGATGATATCAGTTCCTTCTGGTGCTCCATCAATAGCATCACATACCTTTTTAACTGGATAAGCCGGAGGGTTGTCATTCTGAGCCGAAACAACATAGCAAAGTGCCAAGTAGTACTTGAGCTCTTGTGATGAGTTCAGAGGCCTTTAAAGAGAATCCAAAAGAGCAATGAGATTTTTCAATCATGGAAATCTATGAATTTGAATCTAATAAAGATGAAAGGTCTGATTGTATTACTCGCATGTCATGAATATTTGGCTAAGATTGGCAAGCCCATTTGGTTCAGCTGCAACTTTGTCGATTTCAGACCAAGAGTCTCTTATGGTGCTGTAGCAACTCTCACTTGTTTCCTGCAACACCCAATAAATTAAATGTTGGCATCCTTAACACCCTCCGGAAATTGAATATCTTGAGGTTTCTTACACTAAAATCCTTGGTTACAATGACATGGTAGGCGTTTCCGGGTGTTATGTCGTCAAAGTAGAGGATGGGAGCAGATGATGCCAGAGCACCAATAACAATGTGTGGATATTTCAGACGAAACCAAGATGCAAGCACTGAACAGAAAGAACAAAAGACCATCAATAAGAAGACACTTTCTTGAATAACAACTCTCAGGTGTGACTTACTTCCACCATAAGACCCCCCAATGGCTATAACAGGGCAATTTTCTGCAGACAAGTTCTTCTTGAGGTTGGTGATCAATTCTGCATAATCTGCCAAAGCTTGTGTTGAGGTGAAGTACCCGAGGGTACTTGTGTTACTGAATGCTTCATCTTTGGATCCGAATGGAACTGAATCACCATAATATCGATGCTGCAACAAGCCATATCTGCTATTATCATCCATGTTTCCAGTGCTTGAAGGTCAATGTAATCCCCAGGATTATGCTAATTATACTGTATCTTACTACATGTTCTAGCAATACGAAACTTTAAAAGTGCTTACTAGTACTAGGACTAAATGGTGGTTGAACTTCACAAAAGAACTCCCATAGTTTCCTAGCATTAATTTTCATTTTCTTTTTTATTTGGGCCCAGATTGAAGATATACTTACCTCTATATATAACAGAAGACCATTGAAACGAGAAGCAAGCTCAACTATGAATCCAGCAAAAGCCGCCACTGCAGTTATACTCGCCTCATCCCCGGTATAAACAAAGATTGGAGAACTAGAATTATCCCCACCCCAGTACGCAGAATTCATAATGTACCTCTGTTGGAAGGTTCTGTAACTCTCTGGCTTGTAATTGAAATGATCGAGTGTCTGGTTGTAGAAGTATGTTACGAAATCCGGAGGGAGTTCTACTTCAAAATCACTTTTCACCAATTTATTGACTGCACCAAACCTTGCCGTGATGGGATACATTGCAGACACACATATTGCTGTGACCAGCAGTAGTGATAGTAATAACGATAACTGTTGTGCCATTTTTTGAGCTATAAAACCTATAGCAAAGTTGAACCGCAGGATGGAGAAAGAAATTAAGAGAAACTAACAGGGTACTTTACAGATTCTTCTCCTACCCTTTGGCTGGCATTCTTGTTCCCTCTACGTGACTTTCTATGTTACTATCGTTGCTAGCCAAGACAAGTTGACGATACTCAATTGATATATTCTGGCTGGTTGGAGTTTGTTTAATAAAACCAGCTTCGTACTCATGAGATCTGTCCTCTTTGTTTTTGTACTCATACGAAGTCTAATCGTGCGAAGCACCAGCAGCCCACTGCTTTAACCATCTATCCAATCTCTCTCTCTCTCAACCCTACTCCAGCCGGTACACAAACCAGTTTTCAGACCAACCAGTCACATATTTATATTACAAATCAATATATGTTGTTCTCACGTAGAAATCCACCAAGTCTTTCCTCGAGCCTTTTCTCTATAACGTTTCCATATTTTTATCTTTTTTTTATTTTTTTATTTTTTACTTCTTATTTTTTTATTTTTTGTTTACTTTGACATCACAAGATGGAAGGTCAAACCTTGTACTTATTGATTTTCCCAAACTGATAAAAATAAACTTATTAAATTCACGAGTCGTGTCTACACAAAAATCCTGCACTTTGAAGGCTATAAATTAATGCTCAAATGGCCGAAAAAGATACACAAGCCTCTCAATAATGAATAAATAAACTAAGATACAAGACTTAAACCCAATTTAAGAGAGACAAAAAAACCTCATATATAACTTAAACAAAACTTATGCACACTTAAAAACACACGCACACTCTCACACACCAAAAAACCTATACTCAACCGGCAGCAGTAGTACACAAGATACAACGCATCCGAGGGGCACCCGATGAGGCATCATCCTCACCATCAACACTGTTATCATACTCATCATAATCTGATGCTGTTTCCTGGGAAGTGGCTCCCTTTCCTTGCTTGCCACTGACTGAATAAGTGGAATCCATAAGACAGTTCATGTGATAAGCATGACAGCAAAAGAATGCTATGACCGAAACATTCTGTATAGAGAAGGGATCAAAACACATGCAACACCTTCCACCTCCCCTAGTTTTTGATTTAACCTCCATGGTTTTCATGCTCAGTGGTCTCTCAGTTGCCTGAGAAGCCCTACTGTCACCCCTTTTCGCTCGCACTTCATCTTCTTCGTTGCTCAAGTAAATTGCATGTCTTGCTTCTTTATAGTATTTAACCAACAGGTTTACACAATCAGCCTGACAGTTCGACAATTATACCGAAATGTCAAAGCATTTCCAGCATGATGAAGTTTTCTATGGGAAAAATTGCTATGCTGGTATGAGAAGCAAAGGAGTACCTTGAGAATATCATTGCATCCATGTCTAAGAGATGTTTCAGTCCTGTAATCAGTGATAATTTTGACTAGGCGATCCCTTAGCCTGAAAAGAACTCAAGAAAATAGAGAGATATTACATATAAATCTAACAAAAATAGTCCTTGGAAAAGGTTTATAGTGTAACAAGGATTAAATTTTCACATTATGCGAACGGCTAGCATATATTAGCATTACATTAGTCTTTACTCAGCCATTAGAGAGGACGAAAATGGGCAAAGTCTGGGCATAGAAATAAGTGTTTAATACCAAAGATGGAAATTTATTTCAAAAGAATAATTTAATTGAGGCCCATCACTTAGTTTTCATGGATAAAACAAATACTCTCCTGCCAAGTGCCCTTTCCTGGTCTGCAGAGACAAAATGAAATGGTAGTGCTAATAGAGAAGTCTAAATTGCCCTAGATATCATTAAAAATTGAAAATGCTCTGATAGGTGATCCACATGAATATAGTGAAGCATGCTAATCACAATAATTTTTTTCACCCATTAAGAGGGCCAAAAAAATGGAAGCCAATAGCAATAAATATGGAACCAGTAGATATGGAACCAATCTAATAAGGACTCATTTCAAAATCATTTTCCGCAAAACAGAGGGCAATTTTTAGATGGCTAGTTCTTAGGGAAAGTCTTAAGCAATATAATATAAAAACACTTCGTTCAGGAAGTGGGAATGGCAGTAGAAGAAATGGCATTTCCAACATAAAATCCGTCTTCTACATCCAGCAGTTTTGAAGTATTCTTCATATCCCCTGGCAATGGCTAGGTCTTTTCCAAGACAAAAAGCAGGCAGGTAGACCAGAATCTTAAAATAAGTCCAAAGAGGAAAGCTAAGGAAGGACAGGGGCAAAGACAAGCCAGCCTGTTAGCCTGTTTTGGAGAGCTTGTAGAAATCCCATCCCTTTCTCTTTTTTTCTTTTGTTATTGGTCAAGTCTCTCCAATCCTCTTTTGAAAGCCGATAAGCATGAACAAGAAAGTTTCTGCACATCCAGGTTCACCTCGCAGAGGATAACATCTGTATTGGCACAGCTCACAGATTTCAAAAGGCAAAGGGCTATGCATAATCGCTAAACAACAGTTGCCCACTAAAAAAATTATCCTATTCCTATGGGTGAGTGATACTCTTCTTTCTGAGTGACAAACTAAATGCTAACAGCAGATTATAAGGTAGTTCAGTCCTATCGGACCAGACACTGCATACCTGAGGGATAATTTAGCAAGTAATCTCCTTACACAATACTTCAATTTTATGCTCCAAAGAGGGCTTTTAGCCAGCTAATCAAATGGTCTTTTGCATTGTATATATTTTGCTGTTAGTAATTATAGGCTTTGATCACTTCTCCCTACTCCCCATTCACTTTGAAAAGAGCTAACCCTAGTTCTTGGGGTCTCGAGAGGAATCAACTCCCACTCCTATTATAACTTAAATCTTTATACACTATTATATAAGCAGATGCAGCTGGAATGGCATGACTGAGAAAGAAGCATATGACCAGTTGAGCTCAAAGAACAAGAAACAGACGCACACTTTGGGGTAATCAAGAAAAGGGGATTCCCCAGGTTTTTCTGAGGACAGACTGCATACCAACCATTCCTTTCTGAAATAGAAAGAAGAAAGGATGGCCATAGATCACTGCTGTGGAATTCACAAAAAAAAAAAAAAAATTCACATAACAGACTTTTCAATTTCCATATGTGAATACTGCAAGGACAAACCTACAGCAATGCTTATAAAATACACTAGTCCTTTCTCATAGGCAAATAAGAAAATATATTACAAGTACCTAAGAAGCACACTAAAGTACACACAAAGTAGACAAATTATGCCTAAAGGCTAACCTAGGAAAGAGAAAACAAAAAACAAACTCCCTCCCCTTACTTGAAGTACAACCAATCTATAAGGTCTATGGACATTGTCTCATCCTCTATGTATACTTTAACTCATTCCCAAAAGATAAACATAAAATAATATTTGATTGCTTGGTCCAACTGTTCAACATCATTAAATGACCTCCTATTTTTTTCAATCCATAAGGTCCAAAATAAGCACAAGGGAGTGGCCCTCTAAGCTTTCTTCTGCTTCTTCCCCACGAATTAGTCATGCCAACCAGGTTTCCTCTAACTGTAGAGTGTGTCACCCAAACCACACCAAAACAATAGTAAATAAATTGTTACAACCTTCTTACTTTGGTACAATAAAGAAGTAAAAGATCAGTTGATTCTTCATCGTCTTTGCTCATGTAGCATCCATGTGGCAAATTCCAACCTCTTCTTTTGAGTTGATCTAAAGTCATAATTCCTCCCCCATGCCACTTCCCAAGTAAAGAAGCCTACCTCTGTTTGAACCCAAGGATACCACACTATGATTGCGAGGAAAGGCTCCCTGCCTCCCCTAGCTAAGGAGGTATAAAGGGATCTAACGGAGAACTTGCCGCACTTATTTTCCTTCCAGCTCAATTTATCCTCCTCAAGCCATCTACTTGGACGAAGAATGTAGTTTCCTTAAAACAATCTCCACTTCCTCAATTTCCCAATCATTAAATTGTCTTAAGAAAGAAGGACTCTATCTTACCCCCTCCCCAACCAGCTCCCATGCCTCCACTACCCAATCATCTTTGGTGGTTGCTAAGGAGAATAACATCAAAAAGAACTCTTCCAAGGACAAGTTATCACACCATCTATCTTTCCAAAATTTTACCCTCCTACCATTCCCAAATATGAAATGAAACATGCTTTTTATGACCTCCTACTCACTTTTTATTGCCTTCTACATCCCCACCCCATAGTCATCCTACACACTGCATGTACACCATCACCCTTCCTCTTCTCCAAACTTCCCACTTATAACTTGTTTCCAAAAGGACTTTCCTCTACAAATCTATAACACTATTTACGTAAACCCTTGTTTAAAGTGGAAAGATTATGAATACCAAGATCCGCATCCTTTTTTTTTTCCCAAATAGGTAATGAACCAATTAACCAAGTGAGGCCTTTTCTCTAAGATTATGAATACCACCACCCAAAAAAAAGCCTCCGAATCTACTCAAGGATTTTCCAAGTAAAGTGTTTCATGAGTGGGATACGGAGTTGATAGAGCTAACCCTCTAGCAGACAAGACTTCTTATCAACAAACCGTTCCTATTGTGGCATGCCTTCCTCGAATATGAATAAGTACTCATGTAAGGCAAATAAAGCCGTGAAGGTGTGCCCTTTGGTTGGATTCTCTTTGTCTTTGGTGAACCCCCCGGGGTTAGTAGGCTAGCACAAAGACTGGATAGAAATCATGCTGATATGTATTCTTATCATTAGCCGCTTGCTCAACCAGTCATTTACTGAGTTTTTAGAAATTTTGAAATGCTACATAAGCATGAAAGTTCAACAATCCAAAGATGCCTTCTCAAGCTAAAAGCTTGTTTATTCATTTTGCCACTAAATTCAAACGAAATTCAAAGCCCACTCTTGCATGTTCCATTCATGCATCTGCTGCTTCCTTACCTTTCTAGTTGCTCCATTCCAAAGCAGTCCTGACTATGATGTGGTATAGGGATTTATAATAACTGAAAAAAGAGAAAGTTCCATAGTGAGGATGAGAACTGCCATGTAGCCATGGTGCCTCAAGTCAAAGTGCATTTAGTCAAAAAAAAGGTCTCCCTCCTTTCGGAAAGACATTGCCTCTTCCACACTGCCAATCTTCTCTCAAATCTCTCTTCCATGCCATCCCACACCTTTGAAGACTTATGAGGAGCTCCCAATAGGAGGCCCAAGTAGGTAGCAAGCAACTTGCGCACTCTACAACCCAATACAGAAGTTTATCTCTCCACATTAGCCACTCTTCCACAAAAGGGGCACCTTTTATACAAAAACAGAATTTCATATAGAAGGTGCTTAACAAAAGAAAACCTTGGAATGCCTTGATCACCTAGGAGGCACTTCATAGATTTTAATTTTTATCTCTAGTTTTATTTTTTATTTTTTTGATAGAAAAACAAGATTTCATATATAAGGCGCCCAACAAAAGGGGCACGCCCTATGCACTGAAGAACATAACCCTCCAAAAAATCAAAATAACCTTTTTTTATACACTATTTAAGCCATCATAATTTTTATTTTTTAAAAAAAGTATTTAAGCCATCTATAATGTACAATTAGCCAACCCTAATGGGACCAAAGACTACTCTAAAAGGGACTTAACGAGGGTCTCCTTCAGCCTTTGACTCTGACTTCTCTTCTTCATTAGACATCTGGTCATTATGCTCTTTCCAAATGCACCAAAATAAGCAGACGGTGCCATTCGCCATACCTTCCTCCTCTGCTTATCTAAGCCTCACGTCTTCCAAACCAACAAAGGCTCCCTAACTGACTCTCATCTTCATGGAATTTGAATGAACTATATAGCACATAGAGAATATTTTGCTACACATTGCTTCTTCAGCTATTACCAATTTGATGGTCATGGAGGAAGACTGCATCTTTACCCACTAAACCATCATAGGCTAATTTCAACAGAATGCCTACTTTACTTAATGCAGCAGGTTGGGTCAAACCTTCCAGTAAAGACATTGACAAGCAAGCACTAATGAATTGTTTGTTCCTAATAAAAAAAATACAAATAAATGGAAAACATATTGTTTGACGCATCCTTCCACGTAGTAGGTTATTTTCAATCAATTGTTTATCTATAAAAAAAACAAAGAACACAAAACTAGAAATAAAGCCGCTAGGTTGCAAAATTAAGATTCTACTTGAAATAAAAATTTGAAATCATTTTGATACCAACCTAGGTATCTCCAAGCCATTGGGCACCATATTTACAATGTAGAGAGGATCAAGATTACCAACAGTGTGCTCCAACAACACGCCTACCTGCAAATTATAGCATCAAACTTAAACAACTTGAGAAATAAAAGAGAGGACATGAATTTAAATGAGTTAATATGTGGTTCTAGTCTGCAGGTTAAGACTAAAACATACCATTTCAGGTTTGTTAAGACATTGCTTGATTAATTCTTCCCAAAGTTCATCATCATGCTGCATATTCACAAATTCTACAGCCTGTGCACGAGCACAAAAATTATCCCATCACTACCAAGCTTCAAAATAGATGGAAAAAAAATAGTAATTGCAAAAGATAAATGAGAAATCCCTTTAAAAATTTAAATTTAATACATCAGCGAAACTAAAGAATTTGAAAAGCACCTCTTCTATATCCCCTAATTGATTAATGATTACAGCAAGGGCTTGTTTCGAATTTCCCATCCGTCCAAGGATGAAGACTTGCTCTCTCAAAAGATCCCTTTTGACGCAAATTTCATATGCCTGAGATTGATTCAAAAATTAATATATTGAAAAAATCATAATGTAATTAGAATTAACCATTCGTTGCCTGTGCAAACCTTCTCGAGTGTATAGTGTTGACTGCTGCGAAGAAAAGGAAGCAGCATCTTTGGATCATAGTCTGCATAAAGCTCTACCTATTACAGTAAAATAAATAATAATGTAAACTTTAGACAATGCACACAGCATATATATACATATACAGATGCATAAATATATAGAACAAGTACTGCATTAACTGAACAATTCCAATAGGAACAGTAGTATTGAGGAACAGTGATGTAAGTGAAAAATCAAACAGACAGGCCTCATAGGAAAGAGCCAAAGTTCCAGATTCTACAAGTAATGGATAGATCATGTGGAACCAACAAAGCAAAAGAAAAAAACTCAACATAAATTATTTTTCTTTCTTACAAAATGAAAATAATATTATATAGGTAAGAAAGAAGAAATATACAAAGAAGAATGACAAATACCTTAAACCAAAACCAAGTACAAGAGTATTTAGGGAAAACAGTCAGTATGGTTATCAAGCAAATCTATCTTCAATCCAAAGAAATAAACAAAAAGCCAGCAAAGCCCTTTCAAGCTCTCAGATACTTCTTTAACCAACCTTCTCATATTGGAATATTTCCATTCCTCTTAAGCCAAATAATCCCAAATGCTAGAAAGGGTGCCTTGTCTCTCCAAAACTCTCCTTCTAGGACTCTTTCCAAGACCAATTGACCTCCTCATCTTGGAATTTTTCCATTCCCCTCAAGCCAAAGAATCCAAAATGTTAGCAAGGCAGCTCCTCTCTGCAAAACTCTCCCTCTAGGGCTCTTTCCAAACCCTAGGAAAGAGACAACAGTCATATCTGCAAAGCCTCCCAGAACATCTCTCAAATTTTTTTTTGATAGATAAACACAAATATATTAAAGGGCAAAGGCCACCAAGCATACAGGGAGTATACAAATCAGCCTAAAACAAGAGCACAAAAAACAAGCACCCTCACCCACCCTTAAGTGGCCGCTAGCCACTCCAAAAAGCCTAAGAGTGAAGAGGACTCCTCTCCAATATACACCCTAGCCCAACTCCACAAGGTACAAACAAAAGAATTTTTGAGTTTCTGTATATCTAACACCCCTCCCTTAAATGTTAATCTATTCCTCTCCTTCCATACTATCCAAAAAATACACAACGGGATAGAATTCCAAATTTTTTTCCTTTTTTTCCCCACAAAGGAGCCCCTCCAACTAAATAACGCCTTTTTCACTAACTCTGGGAACACCCACTGAACCCCAACAAGGGCAAAGACGATTTCCCATAGGGCCCTTACCACTATATAATGTAAAAGAATGTGATTTACACTTTCCTCTTCACAACCACACAAAAAACAACGGTTAGGGAGCTGCCAACCCCTTTTTTGAAGCCTATCCAAGGTGAGAATCTTCCCCCACATGGCTTCCCAAGCAAAAAAGGCCGCTTTGGTTGGGACCTTGTCCACCCAAACGCATTTAGACGGAAAGGCGCATGCATTGATAACAGCCAGCCCGTTGTAGGCAGCCTTCACCCCATATTTTCCATTAAAAGAGGGTAGCAAGAAGGCAACCCGAAGCATACAGGGAGTATACACGAGAAGCCCCAAAAACAAAAAGCACAAAGAAGCTTACACTCACCAACCCTCAATTAGAGCCCAACCAATCTACAAAGCTAAATAAGGAATGGGGCTCTCCATCCTTCACCCCATATTTTCCATGACCCCCCCCCCCCCCCCCTCTTCCCCCTTTCCAAAGCACAACATCCTCCTCTGAAGATATCCTAAAGTCCCTGAGCATATTAAGCAATCCTCTAATCAAGTCCAGCTCCCAATCATTAAAGTCTTTATGAAATCTAAGATTCCAACCTCCTTGACCACTGCTTGGGTCCCACATCTCATTGACCGTTGCATTCCTGTGGACCACCAACTCAAAAAGCTGGGGGAAAGATTGGGACAGCGCCGCGTTGCCACACCACTGGTCAGTCCAGAATTTAACTCTAGTCCCTTTCCCCACCTTAAACTTTATGTTATCCCAGCACCACTTACCTTCCTTCAAAATCTCCTTCCAAACCCCCACTCCATAAGTCCCACGGGCTTCTTTAGTTCTCCACCCAAACTCTTCCTAACCATATTTCACCCCAATCACCAACTTCAAGAGATTATCCTTTTCAACGGCAAATCTCCATAACCATTTACCCAACAATGCTTTGTTCAGGGGATCAATCTTCCGAATGCCAAGGTCACCCTTCTCCTTTTGAGTACACACCACCTCCCATTTAATTAAGTGGACTTTCCTCTCCAAGCTTCCCCCTCCCCAAAGAAAATCTCTTTGTAATTTTTCGAGTCTATTTGCAACACTCTTAGGCATTCGAAAGAGGGACATATTGTAAATAGGCAAGATGGCCATAGTACTCTTGATTAAGGTGATACGCCCTCCCTTCGAAATATATTGTCTTTTCCACTAGGCTAATCTTTTCCTCATTCTCTCTTCCACCCCATCCCAAATAGAGACAGCTTTGTGGTGAGCTCTAAGGGGCAACCCCAAGTAAACAGTGGGCAGCAATCCCACTTTACAACCAAGCTCCACAGCCATTTCCTCAATATCTTCCACCTCACCAACCGGAATTAAGACGCTTTTATCTAAATTAATTTTGAGACCGGAAGCCGCCTCAAACCAAGCCAAAATCCAGCTTAGAGCGGACAGTTGCTCTTTCCTAGCTTCACAAAAGATGATTGTGTCATCAGCAAAAAGAAGATGTGAAATCATCATCTCCTCTTCCCCTCTCCCCCGAATTCCGCAACCTGACAAGAAGCCCCCATCAACCGCCCTTCTAATCAGATTACTAAGCACTTTCATGCCCAACACAAAGAGATACGGGGAAAGAGGATCTCCTTGCCTCAGCCCCTTGGAATTCGAGAAGAAGCCAGCCGGCACCCCATTGATCATAACTGAAAATTTGGCGATTGAGATGCACCACCAAATTTACTCCATCCACCGCGACCCAAAGCCCATTTTAACCAGAACTTTCATAAGAAAATTCCAATTAATGTTGTCATAGGTTTTTTCAATGTCCAATTTACAGATCAACCCTTTCTTGTTCATTTGTGTCATAAATCAATCACCTCATTGGCAATAAGTGACGCATCCAAAATCTGTTTGCCCCTCACAAAGGCATTTTGGTCCCCGGAAACCACCTTATATAACACCCTCTTTAGCCTATTCGCCAACACCTTAGCCAAAAGCTTGTACAAACCCCCTAACAAATTGATTGGCCAGAAATCACCCAAGTCTTCAGCCCCTCCTTTCTTAGGAGTGAGGACTAAGAAAGTGGAAATGAGGCTTTTGGCAAAAGAACACTGGTCATAGAATTCTCTAAACAAGTCCATAATCTCCTCCTTCACTAGCTCCCAACTTGATTGCCAAAAAGCAATTGTGAAGCCATCTGGGCCTGAAGCTTTATCACCATTCATATCCATTAGGGCAGCGTAAATTTCCTCTTTAGTAAACGGCATCTCCAAGACTTCAGCTTCACGGGAATTGAGGCAATTAAGGTGCAGCCCCTCAATATCTGCTCTCCAGCCTGGATCTTCTGAAAGTAACTGCTGGAAAGCACTCACTATTCCCTCCCTCATCTCCTGGTCCTCAGTTATCCATACTCCATTAATTTTAATTCTATCCAGAGAGTTATTCCTTCGGTGAGCATTTGCCATCCTATGGAAAAATCCAGTGTTTCTATCTCCCTCCTTCTCCCAGAACATCTCTCAATTAAAGTCAACAAGAATAACCTCCACCACATCCCAATGTGAACAAGCAGTGAAGGAAAAGATAGCCATCCAAACTCCCATTCTCCACATAAAGAATGCAGAGCTAATGTCTATTTTTTTTTTTTTTTCTTTTTATGAGTAAAGCAAGATAATATTAAAAACAAAAGACACCTACAAAGCACCCTAAAATACACAAGACGTATACAACGACCACCTAAAGGCGCCTCCAAAAGAAAGAGGCAACAAAGACATCACCCTCCTCAAAACAAGCCCAACCAGTCCACAAATTCTACCATAGACAGAAGACTAGAAACTAAAAACAACTTAGACCAAGTCCAAAGATTACAAAGCAAGGAATGTTTGTCTATGAACAAAATGCTCTTCATTCTCAAAAGATCTATGATTTCTTTCCTTCCTATTTATCCAAAATAAACATAAGGGAGCAATCCACCACGCCTTTCTCTGCTTTTTACCCACAAAAGAACTATGCCAACCTAAAAGTGTGCCTCTGATAGAGTAGGGAAACACCCACTGCACTCCAAAGAAGGAGAACAAAAGATGCCACAACACCCTTGTATTGACACAATGGATAAGTGATCAATAGACTCTTCCTCTTCCTAACAAAGAAAACATCTATTTTCCAAAGACCAACCTCTCCTCTTCAAATGATCCAAGGTTAAAACCTTTGACAAAATAGCCTTACAAGAAAAAAAGCTCACCTTCAGCGATACCAAAGAGTTCCATATCACACATGCTGGAAACAAAGTTGTACATCCCAGTTCTAAAGCTATATAGAGAGCTTTAACAAAGAATTTACCATTTTTCGACCTTATCCAAATCACCTTATCTTTCGCTTTGCTACTCACTCTCTTCCTATGCAAGCTTAAAAGGAACCACTCCACTAAATCCACCTCTCAATCATTTAGGTGCCTAGAAAAGCATGGCCCAACAACCTCCTTCTTCTGACCAGTTTTAGACATCTTCCACTCAAGCCTCCTTAGAATCATCAATAGCAAAAAGAGAAGGGAATATATTACATAGCAGCTCGTCACCACACCACTTGTCCTTCTAAAATCAAACCCTTCATCCATTCCTAACTGAAAAGGCAATTCTACTTGCCACAAGATCTCAATCCTTTCTAATTGATTTCCATAACCCTACCCCATAACTTTCTCTCACTTCCTTGGATCGCCCATACTTTCCACATATCACATGCTTCCATAAAGCCCTCCTCTCTCCCAACAAACCGCCAACTCCATTTACAAAGGAGGGCTTTGTTAAGTGTTGAAAAATTCCTTACCCCCAAGCCACTCTTTCTTTTGCCTAAGTAAACATTGGTCCACTTTACTAAATGAGGTGTCCGCTCTAAGGCCCCTCCTCCCCAAAGTTCCAACCTCAACCTAGCGCTCCTTGGAATGCAAAAGAACATGAAATAAATGGGCATACTAGATAGAGTGCTCCAAATCAAGGCAAGTCTCCCACCTTTGGATATATACTATCTTTTCCACATTACACCGTCCCATGCCACCACAAACTTAAAAGGGGCACCAAGAAGAAGGCCCAAACAAGACGACAAAAGAACTCCCACCTTGCAACCAAACTCCAAAGCCAGCTCTTCTAAGTCTAATGATTTTATAGGGCATCCTTAGGCAAATCAAATTACTACTAACCTTCTCATTAGCCATTAACTATGAAAAAGCTCTAACTCTAAAGTACGAACTTTCAAATAAAACTTGACTTGAGGGGAAATAATCAAGGACTCAAATTTTTGAAATAGCATTAAAAAAAGATTTGGAGGAGAAGAGGTCACTAGGACCAATGATTGACTCATCTTGTCTAGGATAGAAGACGATCTACATGCACAACAAGAGGGATGAGAGGTCATTCATTTTTGTATTCCTGAATTTTCTTTTGATATCAAAGTTTCCTAGAAGGGGAACTCAAAGATAAGAAAAAGTTATCTATGTGTGTTCTTTTCAATTCAGAGGGTTGGTGAAGGCAAGAAAACAAGTGGAATTGGAGCTGAACCCCCACCACAGATATTTCCAAAAGTAAATCAACAAACCATTACCCACTATGACGCAAGGTGATGAATAAAGTCTTGATAGTGTAAGGCTATTGCTTGATAAGGACAATGAAGTGTTGTCCCACCACAAAATTGGAAACACAACTATTACTTTACAAACCATTACATTACTTTATCCTTGAGGCACCATGTGCCCAACAGCAAAAAATGCAATTTATTGCAAGGAGTCAATGACATAATTTAAACCACTAGTTGAGGTTCAAGTTTAACCAGTGTACATAGGATATATACCGATTTTTTGTATTACACCCAACAGAAATCCATGAATACCTTGATATCTTTAGAAAACCTAAAGTGTTGCGGTTTAGAAAATCTAGTTAAGACAACCAGCAAAGATTGAGAGAGTAACACAAAAGACTATCCACAGAAAGACAAGATTTAGATACCCCCTTTGATGAGTCTTATGTGGTTTAATTTAATTTGTTCACTTCAACTTGAATTTGACCTCTCCATTGATTAGGTGAAATATTTATGAAAAGTCTAACTCAAACACAATCCAAAAGGATTCAGAACAGGAACCATCAATAAGAAAAGGCACTGTTCATAGTAGATACCTGAACCTTCATCAAGAGAACTGCAAGTTCAAATTTAAGTAACCTATAATAATCACATGAAATGAGAAAACCTAGTAGAGGCTTGCTATATACCTGCATGTCATGAAATTCCTTCCCAGCATGTTGACTGACTTCAAATAATGCATGCAAATATAAATGCAAGAAATATCTGGAATCACACTTTTTGCTGGCATCCAGAAGTTGTGAGACAACTTCAGATGGAGTAATGAAGTCCCTATGTAGGATCAATAATGGAACTGCACGCTTGCAATCTAGCATCATCAGTTGGACAACCTGCAAAGGTACATCTAACAGAATAAACAATCATGCCATAATATAACCAGATTGCAAAGTAATACCAGGAAAAGCATTAGCATTCCACTCCCCAACCATTTTCCTTTTCTCCCCTTGTTACAAGATTGAGTAGAATATGTAAATTCCCAACAATATACACTTGCACAAATAAACATATCTGCACACGTGTGTGCGCGCATGTATGCACCCTTATGCATGTGTGTATAAATGTATATATGTATGTATTTATTTTATTTATTTTATTTTTTATCAGAAACAACAAATATATTAATTAAAAGTGAATAAAGCATGAGAAGGATAAGAAATCCTCCCCATGATATACAAACCTGATCAAAAGACCCAAAGAAACCTCCACTATACAAGGAGGGCTATACAAAAGGAACAAAAAAGCCTATACAAGTATAACATCTCTTGAAGCTCATCAAGGAACCTGACCCTGTAGGCCCAACCCTAGGGTGTACATATCAAAAGCTAACTAAGCTGAATTACACTTAAATGATAGGGTTTAAAAATGTCAGTACAATAAGCCCAAAAAGAAACATAGAAATGAAGCAAGTCCCACATAAATGTGCACATAAATGTCAGCACAGTATGTATTATGTGCACATAAATGTGTTTATACATATATATGTGTGTGCCCGTTTTTATGTATGTGAACATGCATATACATGTATATATGTATATGCATAAATGTATTTCTGCATATGTATTCTTTCTGAATCAGTTGTCTAGCAAATCCTAAACAGCTGTTTTGACATTCAAAAAGTTAACCTCTTCAGACATGAATGTAAAAGCCTCAATTAAAGTCCCAAAGTGAGATATGGATTTGTTTTCCAGATGCCCAAGCATCCATAAACATATAATATCCTCCTGGAAAAAAGGGTAACTTTAAGAAAATTCAACTTGATCTGAAATCTACCATACCTTGTCACGAATGGCATCGTGTAAGTTATGCTTTTCAATGAAGTCAAATATGTCCGGTTTCATAAGCTGGAAAAAGAAGCAAAATGGAATAAGCAAAGATAAAATCAAATTGCTCCAGAGAATCAGAACTACGAATAGACGCTTCACCTTGCTTTCCTGAAGCATATTACATATATCATGCATAGAGTAATAATAATAAAAAAATTAAAAATTAAAAAAGAAAACTGTGTTTGTACCCAGATATGATTGTGCATAAATGTACATTGAATCCACTTACATCAGCATATAGTGCAAAAGCTTTCTCATATTGTGTGTCGATTACATAAAACTCAGCTAGAGCCTGAGACAGTAAAGGAATATATGATTTAAAAAGCATGTAGTACAAATTGAATTTATAAAGCATATGACAAAATCTAAAAAATATATATTCAGCCTGACCTCTTTCAGCGTATCAGTCATGGATGAAGTATTAAGCTGAGGTTCTATGGCTGAGATAACAGGCAATGCAGAATAAATCACAGGTGGCCAAGATTTAACAGTTGACAATAGATCCTTGTGGAATGATGGACTTGTTGCCAGGGCTACAAGAGCAACCTGTAACAAAACCAACAACAACTCATGCCTTGATTCCCAGGGTCAATCAGAAGGGATATGTCAACTATCAAGAGATTAAATAGAGACAACAATAATTTGTTAGGCTTTTTGGCTGTTTATCTGTTTGCTTTTTTTTGTTTGAGTTAATTTTGTTTGTACACTTGAAGGATACTCACCCTTAATACTTTTTATTGATGTCTGAATTAATTGTTGTTTCTTCTTCTAATAAAAAAATTGTCCGCATTACAAACCTCATAAGCAGTATCACGCAATCTTGGGTTCTCTGTTGGCATGTATGGAACTAAAACAGGGAGCTGACGGAGATGAGCAAAGTGGAAAACCCATCTGGTGAGAAACCCACAGCCAGTTACTAATCAGTAACTTTAAAAAAAAGGTTATAACTAAAGTTATTTGGTACCTTTCCCATGCTGAAGCAGATCCACGCAACAATTTGGGACACAAAGATGCAGCTTCAGCATATTTCCTTTCCACAATCAAATGGTCCAGGTATCTTGATCCCACCTATGTATATAGAGGACAAGATGAAAGCATACTCTGTTATTGAATATATTAAACAGTCTAAACAAAAATTGGAAATCAAAATATGGAATTATTAAGCCCTAGTTATGATAGTGTTTAACTTTAGAGTTTAACAGTAGAAGTAATTAATATTGCAGTGCGATTGAATTTTGTGTCTCAAAACTGTATTTTCAAAATGCTTTTATTAATTTTTTTTTTTATCAGAAACAGAAAATATATTGATAATAATAAAGATGAAGAGAAGGATGAGAGGTCCTTCCCTCAAAGTACAAAACCTGATCAAAGTAAAAGTACACCCTCCACTGTACAAGGAGAAATATTTATAAAAGCATGTACAAAAACTCTCAAAAATCAAAACCAAACTCTCTCGAAAGTTATCTACCCCTTTCTAATTACAAACTGAAAGCCAACTAAGTAGAATAACATTAAGGGGAATTCCTCTAAAAGCAATGGTACAAGAAGCCCAAAAAGAGGAGTAGAAATGAATCAGATCCCATAACATCCCTTCCATTTTACACTTTTCCTCAAAAATCCTAGCATTTCTCTCTTGCCACACAACCCACAATACAGTGATACATGCAATATGCCAAAGCGTCTTGCCTCTTACACTTTTCCTTATCATTAATAAAATGCTTTTGTTAATGATAAGGATAATTATAACATTTTTAAAATTTTAATTAAATAAGAAACTATACATCCTATTAGAAGAAAAGTATGGGTCTCCCTACTTTAAACCACAGATAAATCATGTTGGGAAGTGTTAGGACCACAATTAAGAATTCTATCCAAACACTCTTAAAAATTGCATTTGACCTACAAATCTTTTAGCATTTGAGAAGTTCTCCCGAACAAGGATTAAGAGGCCATGCCAACCAAAGAAGTGTTATCGCCTACAATTTCATGAAAAGACTAGTCTCAAAAATAAAAATACAAGTGCACAAGCATCAATAGCTGAACTAATTGCTTATGATCATAATCAACCAGACATTGGTAACAGGACCATCATACAAGTGGCATACTAACAAAATAAAGAGAATTAGAACAACCAGCAGGCAACAAACAAATATTTAGTGTAAAAATTAATAAATAATTTTTTCTGTGGAAATGATTTCATGAGTTTTACTCCAAGAAGGATTCACTTGATTGTTGGAACAATCACTCTGAATTTTATCCTAATAGTTAAACCTTAAATCTTAATGAATAGATCTGAAACACGTACAGCAATTTAATTTAGAAGTGCCAAAAATAGCATTAGAAATTCCATTTTATTGAAAGGCCTATGAAGAGGATGAACCCTCTAAAATGTGCAATACATGGGAACATCCCAAAAAGGAAGTAAGGGATCTAGCCTAATCAATTAAACAATAGAAGTTAAGAGGAACCAAGAATCTCTTCCCATGAAATTAGAGCCCAAGACCCAATATGATGTTGTAATTGAATTCGTTATGCGATGGCATCACTAAATGAGGAAAATTGAGAATAAGTAACACAAAGAGAAAAAATTGCCCCTTGTAGCAAGATCAAGATAGGGAATAGATGAAGCTAATAGTTTAATGGACATTTTTAAGGTGAACTGGTTGCAGAACTCAATTTTTTGCCCTTCTGCAGCAGGACCAAAATGGGGACAAATGAATTTAATGGCCTAACACTCATTTCTAAGGCAAAACTACTTGCTCATGTCTCAATTTTTTTCCCTTTGGAGCAAGACAGAAATGGGGAACAGAGAAACATTGAACAACGAAAACTACAAATAAGTACAAAAAAAAAAAAAACCTACCCCTTTGCAAGAAGAGCAAGATGGGGAATAGATGAAGCCAACAGTTTAATTGGACATTTTTAAGGTAAAACTATGTACCCGTCTCAGTTTTTTCCTCTTGGAGTGAGATAGAAATACAGGAAAGGGAGGGCTGATAGTTTAGTAATACTTTGGTAAACATTTCGAGGGCAAGACTTGTTGCCCGTATCTCAATACTTTAATTGGCAACTATCTCAATTCCTTACTCTTTTCCAGCAAGACTGAAATAGGGACAGATGAAGCTACTGGTTTAATAAACATTTCCAAGGCAACGTGTCTCAATTCTTTGGATGGCAACTATCTCAATTTTTTGTCCTTTTGCAGCAAGACGGAAATAGGGATAGAAGAAGGTAATGGTTTATATGCAAGATGAGCAGAGAATCAATTAATCATCTTTTTCTTCATTGCTCAGTGGTTTTGGACTTATGCACATAGACTATTCTCCATAATAGATTGGGTACCACCAAATTTGGTGGTGGAGATGATGTCTATTTCCTTCAAAGCTTTTGGAAATCATGCAAAAGGGAAGGTTCGATGAGGTATTGCAAGCTTTATTATGCTTTGGTCAATTTGGCAAGAAAGGAACGCAAGGATCTTTGAAAATACTAAGAGAACAATGGATGGGGTTTGGGACTTATTTCACAATTCTTCATCTCTTTTTTATTATACTAGCAATCTCTTCAAAGGCATCCCCTTGAGCCTTTTATTGTTAGACTAACGACTTGTTTGCAAGTCAAGTAGGTTGGTCAGAAAGACTTCAAAAGCATGCCCTGCGCCAATTGAAGTAGTAGAGTAGTAATTAAATTGAAGTAGTAGACTGGTAATAAATTGAACTTTCATGGATGTGCATTGGACGCCCTAAGGCAACTTGGGATTGGTTGTGTGATTAGAGATCATCAAGGTTCAATAATCAAAGCTTATTCTATAGCTACAGGTGATGGTTTGCTATTGGGGCCGAGGTTGTAGCACTTCTAGAGGGCCTTGTACAAGCAAAAGCTTTAGGCTTATCCAATTTTGTAGTGAAGAGGAATTCAACAATTGTTATCTCATGATTGGCTAAATAGGAAAGAGGTTCATGGAGACTTGATGGGTGGCTATGCCAAATATTCAATATCTTTACAGAGTTGGGATACTCCATTTAATGGGTTCCCAGATTAGCTAATCAGTTGACTAATGGGCTAGCTAAAAGAGGAGCAAAGCAATGGGTAAATTTTGTTGGATATTATGTGTCTCATTGAGTCTATCTAGTGCTTGCTTCAAATGTTGTTTTACATTTTGTACTTTTGCTCGTTTGTTCAACTAGATGGATCCATGTAAAGGAATTCATTCCCTTGCCTTGATCTAAATTTGTACATTGTGGAGGGACATCTTTTTTTCTTTTTTTTTTATCAATAAGCAAAAGAATTGTATTACGAAGAGGTGCTAAAATAGCGACCCACAGAAGTACAGCTGGACCCAAAAACAACAAGGAAAACAAAAAACCTTCTCCCTCACCATGAACCCACCCAATCTATAAAATCTATTAAGGTCAAAGGACCACCTTTTATCCACAATTTGGTCTCCGACCACAGTAAATACGCAAAAGAAGCTTTCAGCCTTTGGATGGACAGCACACTATCTTCAAAGGCAATTTTATTCCTTGCCTTCCAAATGGCCCAAAACAAGCATAACGGTCACACTTGCCACACCGCCTTCCTCTTTTTACCCACAAAAGAACCCCTCCACCCTAAGAGGGTTTCCTTTGCTGAAAAGGGAAACACCCAAGACACTCCAAACACAAAGAAAGGAGCAACATCTACACTTCCCTTGTTTTTTCACAATGAAGAAGGAGGTGATCAATCGACTCCTCAAACATTTGGCACAGAAAGCATCTATTAGCCAAAGCCCAACCCCTCTTTTGCAAACGGTCCAAGGTTAAAACTTTTCCCCACGAAGCCTCCCAAGCAAAGAAACTTAATTTAGGCTGCACACAAGAGTTCCATATAATCTTCGAAGGGAAAGAAACAAGAGAAACCGGCTGCAAGGCTTTATACAAAGACTTTATCGAAAACAAGCCATCCTTCGAGTCCATCCACCTCACCCTATCCTCCTCACCCACATTAACCTTCTTCCCATCCAAGCAACAAAACAACCTTTCCACCTCTTCCATCTCCCAATCATTGAAAGGTCTAGTGAAACAAGGGCTCCAACTCCCGCGCCCCCCCCCCCCCCCCCCCCCCCCACCCCTTCCCTTTTCCCCCGCAATTGTCCAAATTTCATTTACCCAAGCCTCTTTGGAAGTTGCTAGAGCAAATAAACAAGGGAAAGACTCGCACAAAGGGGTGGTTCCACACCACTTGTCTTTCCAAAATCTCACCTTCCTTTCATCACCCACCACAAAGTCAAAAGAAGGGGTCACTAGGTGTCCTAACTTTCTAATTGCTTTCCACAACCCAACTCCATAAGCCTCACAAGAGCTCCACCCTCCTCTTTCCTCCCCATATTTCCTTTCTAATCACTTGGTTCCAAAGAGCCTTTCTTTCATTTGCAAAGCGCCAACTCCACTTGCCAAGGAGAGCCCTATTGAATGTCCCAAGACTCTTAACCCCCAGCCCTCCTTCTCTTTCATCTAAACAAACGATCGGCCACCTTACTAAGTGAGGTTTTTGCTCAAGAGCCCCACCACCCCACAAGAAGGGATATCTTGTCCTTCTTGATCTTTTTCAATTAATAGAAAAGATCTATTAGGTTTCTGATTAAAAAAAAATGTTTTTCCCGTTTGGAGCAAGATAGAAATAGGGAAGAGATAGAGCTAATGGTTTATATTTATCAGCATGCAATTAACAAAGATAATGAATTCATGAAGCAAACCGAGGAGTTAGCATAGGACTCTACTGAGTTGTGTTCCACATTGTGCGTGCATCTATAACTCACAAAGGATATGAGGAGTTCAGTTGGATGTGTATGTATAATATAGGCATATGCATAATTTACCTACATCCACACACACACACACACACACATCTCAGGTAAACATTTTGATGAAGGCATATATGATCTCACACAAAAGAACATCCTCCCCATCCCCCACCCAACCCCAAACACATGGACACACAGTGGGAACATAATGCCCAAAAAATACATAAAAATGAAAATGAAAAAGAAAAAAAACCTCATCAAGGAGTTCACTCCGCCCTTGCCCTGCTTCAACTGCTGCTAAAGCTTTTTCATGCCACCCATGTTGAAGGAGCCAAGAGATATGATCTTCAGCATCCCTAAAATCATAAAACGCAATTCGCTTCTCAAATCAAACAAATTTTGTGATATTCTATTTTTTAAAATAGTATTGAAGAATATAATGGCAGAAAACACCTTAAGCAAATAGGAAATCAAAATGATGGTTTCAAATTTCATTATGCTCCCATCAAAACTGTGAAAACATTTTGATTTGTAAAGAAACGAAAAGGAAAAGATAACAACAACAACAACAATAAGAAGAAGAAGAAAAGAAGAAGAAGAGAATATAATGATGATGATTATAATGATAACCAAAACAACAATAACAACAAAAACAATAATAATAATGAAATAAACAAAACAAAAAGGTGATTATGTTAGTGGTCAATTATCCAATCAAAGTGAGCTGACTCTAAAAACCCAAAACCTTTTTACTTCAATCAAAGAATTTGGTAGCCTCAAATCAACTTGAACCCTATGTTTGGTTCTTGGAAAATTTGAGAGAATATGCGAGGAAGAGAAAATAAAAAGGAAAAATTATATATATATATATATATATATATATATATAAAAGTTATATATATATATATATATATATAAATTATATATATTCGTGATATTTATCAAAAAAATATATATATATAAAAGTTATTTTTACATGCTTCTTCAAATTCATTTTACTTGTTTTTCCCCTTCTGTATAAAGATTAAACAACTTGAAAAAGCATGAGTTTTTAATTAATCTTAATTATATTTGATTTTCTTTCATATTTTCAATGGTAAGTCAAATATGAAAAAATCATTTTCATTAGCATTACCAAACAAAACTATAACACTTCATTAGTTAGAAATCACTTGTGAAGCTCAGGGTAAGATCAATCAATGTAAAGAAACCAATTGGATAATATGAGAAAGGGCAGATGCTTGGAATGAAACTTGAATCGGCTGCTTTGTGAACATACATATCTTCATCAAATAGAAGTTGTTTCTTTTATCATTGCTAGACCATAATAGGATTCCCAGGTCCAAAAGACCCAATTTATATCTGCCAAAATACATATCATACTCCAAATCCAATTGAATATCAATACAATATTCATACTAGATTTTACTTACAAAAAAAACAATAATCATACCAGATAGAAGACACAAAACAAGGAATTGTCAATACTAACCTTGGTTTTGCAATAACTACATCCTTCGGCGATACAATATAATACAATGGTTCATCTCCAGCTGCCCACTGACCACCAGCATAGCTACTACCTATATTCAAATGTAAAAGTGATACAATGATTTCATAGTTAATTATCTGTTCATGCACAAGACTGTGAAGTTTGAAAGCAAAATATGTTTACCTGAGAAAGGAGCATGTGCAAGGGAATAGTCCTTTGCCTTGTAATGCTCAAAGCCATGTACAGGCAAGGCATCTGTCGCAAGCTCATCATTATTCCATGTGACTATGCGTACTTCAGGTCTTTGCGCATTTCCCTGTTTAAAATAGAATTAAACTTGTTAGCAGCCATCATACCTCCCATTTTTCTAAATGAGAATCAAGGTTTATGCAAGAAAGATGTCATCTTTCACAATAAACAGTGACAGAGCAGTCACTTCAATAGTTCATAAGGCAAGTGAATAAAAAGAATGATACCATATAGGGTTATAGAAGCAAAGATTAGACAACAGGGCAATTCATTGTTCATGACAATAATGAATGGACAATATTACATAGTAGAATATCAGAAACTCATTTGACTGATAGGCGAGTGCATAAGAGAGCTAGACAAATAAATGTAAGAACCAAACTTCACAGAGATGAAGCCTTTTAGAACAGAAAACCAGAACCTGCTCTTGATAACAATTAAATATGAATTCAGTTCATAAAAAATTAAAGAATATAAGAAAAGTGACATATAGATGTGTGCTGTGTGCATAAAACTAATGTGTAAGACTACACTACACAAACATGTGAAACAATTCTAAGAGGGAAAATGCATCTTAAACATAATTATCTTAGAAGAAGACAGGGATGTCAGTATTAAAATTGGTTTCATTTGGGTTTAGAAATAACTCAGTAATTCAAAGAACTGATATTTACCAAGTCTACAAGAACACAATCACAGGTGGCAGGAGTCCACATATGCAGCATGAACTCCTTTCATTTTGCATTTGTGCTTTAATACTAGTCCTAAAGATAAAACTAACAAAATTCAATTTGCAACTGGAGGAGTTCATTATGATAGGAGTTCATGTCTTTCACAAAAATGGAGAAAATACCTGGCGTGATGGAATGGTGCTGCTAAATTCCTTCTCTCCATCTTCTTCTCCAGGAATATAGGCTAGAACAACCAAAGAATCACCAAAAGGAGCAACTCCTGAAATGAAATAGCTGGTTTGAAATGACGCCACAATATCCACCTGGTTCATGCTGGACTTGGAAACATTCCTGTAAGTCCCATTGGTTCCATTGGACTGATTTGCTCTTATTGAAGCAATCTTCACAGATGTTCCCCAACCAATGACCAAGAGAGTATCATCCTGAATGAGATGAAAGAACAGTGAGTAACAGTACACAATTCATCCAAACAATATTATATGATCAGGAAAATTATAAATTTAAATTTGACCAAAAAAATCTGCTATTGCATCTGTTCTAGACTACGATGCAAGCCTGAAAGTTTGCATGAGACCCATTGAGAGGATGTCCCTGCCAAATACCGTGCCTATATTGATCCTTAACTAACCTGCCACACTAAGTGAGGGACCAAAATCTCAGGACGTGGGCTTCCTCGCGGCCTTTCAATAAATGTTATACGCTGATCATTAGCAGTATCATAAACTTTTACACCTGCATCATTAGCCCAAGCAATGAGACTTGTTCTCCACTTCACTGCATGTATAGGACCTTCACCAGAGTGTAGAACCTAGAAAAAGGATAAACTTCTGCAATTCAGGAACCAGGAAAGTAACCAGGTTTTGGCACAAGCAACAACGTTAGCAAGAGCTAGCACAAACCTGATCCTTGTAACCTAGCCATCTTTTTGTATTAAAAAATAAATGACCTGCTAAACCACCAGCAACAAATCTTCTAGATGTCTTTCTTGCATAATCTGGGTCTAGAGCAATGGCCTTCATTGGGCGATGATACTCAAACTTCATTTTCTCATCCGTAAAAAGGCTGTTTATTACAACATATCCATCATCTGAACAACTTCCGATATATTCACCTTCTACATCAAAGCTAAGATCATTGACAGTAGCATTGTGAGCACGGAATTCCTTAACCTGTAAAAGCAGAAAATCAAGGACTAACTTCAAACATAAGGCAAGTTTAATATATCTGAAATAAACAAGTAATTAGATGCAAAAATCTATAATCCCTAATGAAGCTGAAAATGCACCAAGTGTTCAATACTGCATCTGCTTGTGAATAAAGCAGTTTAAATGTCAGGAAACCAGATTCATGACCCACCCAAAATCCACAAGTAGTGTGATCAATGCAACCCACTTATCTCACACCATACTTAAAGAACCCTAAGAAAATAAATTGGCAGTGCAAATTTTACAAGATGAAGATAGCATTGCCCTACAACTTAAAGTAAAATGCATATCTCGATACTTTAATATGTATTGATATAGAATAAGTGGTTGCATGGTTACACATCCTTCTTAGCTACTGGAACCAAAGAATTACAGGTTTGTTCCATCCAAAGGGAACATATTTGGGCTATGAGCATATGATCCATACTCTGATGATTGAGTCAATTCCATGATTACAAGTTCATATTAGACCAGATCAGAACAGGATTAGCAAACTCTCATCATAAGAACAAACAGATAAATGTCTATATTATTTGTATAGGCAAAGAGATAGTTTATCAAATGCACCTAACAAATAAAGAGTCATAATCTAAGCACACAGGATTTATACAAAGATTGCTAAAGGCAAATGACAAGAAGACCTTAACTCCTACCAAGAAAGTTGACAAAATCAACAAGGGTGGTAATGTTACAATTGAAGACCTAATTAGGCAAATAATTAAAAATAAATTTCAGCACCAACTCCAAACTCCACTCAAAATATCTTCTATTCTGCTCTTTCCATAAATATCCATCAAGCATAGAGGAGCTAACCTCCAAAATATCTACTGTTTCTTCCAGGAATCTTTGATGACAACTGAATGATAATTACTTAATCAACTAGGAAGCATTCATGAAACACCGAACAAAACAAATGCCAAATTCCAAAAATTAAACAACATTCTGACTCCAAATGCCACAAATTAAAAGACATTCTACAGTGAATCAGAATATGATAAGCCCACTCATCATGCTTCTTAGAAAGGAAACACCAACTAGCTAGAGGTCATCCCCATTCTTTAAGCTGATTGGTCAAAAAAAATTTCTCCAAGTGGACACTTAAGCAAAGAGATTAACTTTAGTAGGTGTCAAAGATACCAAGACCTCCTTAACAAGAAAGGATCCCTGCTCCATTGAATTCAAGAAGCTATAAAAAAAAGAATTTGAACTGAGAATTTCCCATTCTTTACTAATGTCTAATTCAACTTATTTAAACAATCTGCCTCAATATTGCAAAATCCAAAGAAAACTTTGAATTAGCCATTCCACGTGGCTGTCTAGGAAATTTCTCCAAAGCATGGGAAACTGTGCCCTTGACTATCTATACCCTCCCAAAAATCAGCTACCAAGCATCTTTGTGAGAAGAAATACCAGATGAAGATAGGAAAATCTCCTTCAAAATGAGATTCTTCCATTAATAAATTCCACTTAGGATTGGCAATATGTCCTTCAGGTTTCGAAAAAGGTTATTAAGGCAGACACTTTAAGAATTTTCCAATACACTATCATATTCTAGATAACAACATGTAGTGGTTGTGATTGGGGAAGGATTTCTCATCCTTCTTTTTATTTACTTACCTCATGATGACAAAATGTTTGTTTCTAATCAAAAATATAAAATAAAATTCTAGATAATATTTCATAGTAAGGCATCATATAGGTACAAATTAACAGTCAAGGGATTTAATTCGAAGCATGATGCCACTTTCATTGCTCCAAAGAAATAGGGAGTTGAGGAGATTAAGATTTGAGGACAATTAGTTCAATATAGAAATGAGAAAACTCTTGGCAAAATTCCAGCATTGAGACTTAAAGCAGTGGCCAGAAGGGCGGTTCCAGTTTTCAAGATGCTTTTATCAAAGGAGGGCAAGCCTTATATGCCATAAAAGTGGCAAATGAATTTGGATTCTAGGTAGATAAGTGCAGGTTGGTTTAGATTTTAAGTTTTTTTTTTTTTTTTGATAGGTAATCAAAATCAATTCATAATAAGTAACGCCCGAAAAAGTGTTCCAAAGTACACAGGACATACACTTAGATTTTAAGTTGAATATCACAAAGGCTTGCCAAAACATTAATTGGGCCTTCACAATCTAATATTTCATTCCTAGAATTGGAGTAAGTGAACTCTGGGCATACTCAACTGGCAGTAGACAACAGGATTTCTCTAGTTTCTTTAGCAGGTCGAGGGGCCTGAGGCAGGGGGATTCCATTTCTCCGTATGTTTGTTATAGTGATGGAGGCTATCAGAAGATGGATTCACAAAGCAGTGGAGGAAGGCATGTTTAGTAGGGGTTTTAAGGTAGCAGGTAAAGGGAAACTAAGTGTGGTTGCATGTTATCTTTTTCATGTTGATGATACTTTGATACTTTTGTGAGAGGAGTAAAAAACCAACTAAGGCTCCTAAAATTCATGCCCCTTTATTTTGATTTGGTTTCAAGCTCAGGATCAATTTGGAAAAGAGTGTTTTGAATTTGTGTTAGGTTGGATTGCTTTTGATCTGTTGTTGGGATCTTCTTTTAAATCCATAGAAGTTTGATACTTGATTTTAAAGTATTTTGACGGGAAGTTCTTGTTTTGGGGTGGATTGTGGAATAAGTTTAAGGAACTTTTAGTGGGTGGAAGAAAATTTGCTCTTTGAAGATGGTTGGAAGTTGGGACCTCCAGAGGGTGCACACTGTAATAAAGCTTTCTAGGTAAGTTGTTTCAGATATATGCTATGGGGAGATGATGAACCTAGGAGAAAGACAGTGGACTACAAATGAGGAAAGGTGGAAGAGGGGAGAGTGTCAAGAGCGGGAAAGCTTCACATGGTGTCACTATGTGGAAAGAAATAGGAAAAGGTGGCCAGAGTTTGAAAAGCATGTTCATTTCACCACTATAGATGGTTGAATAATAGATTTCTGTTGGGATGTGTGGTTTGGGAATGAGAGGTTAAAAAGAAAAAAATTCCTGAATTTTTAATGTTGGCTAGCAATAAGGAGGGATGGGGTGTGGTGGATTGTTTAGAAGGGATTGGGGATAGAGTACCACAGAACCTAAAGTTTCCCTCATAAGCTTTGGTACTGGAGATTGGAGTCAATTTGAAACAGTTTAGAATGATTTATGGTACTTGAGTTGATGCAGAAAGACCTAGGCATGGATTGTATTCTCTGAGATCGTACTATGGAATTTCAGAGGTGGTCAGGAAAGGAATGTTTTTTAATAAAGATAAAACTTCAAAAGAGCTGGATTTCACAAGCTTAAGCTAAAACATGCTTCTAGCACCATAGATGGCACCAAAAGTGGTTTTAGAAAAATGTACCAATAATGAGTAGCTCAATAAGCTCAAAATTAAGACATCACCAGATAGTACAATTTTAAAGGACATACCAAATATGGTACATGATTAGGCAACTTTGTTCAAGGATAACTGACAGGACGCACACTGAGAGGATTTGCTCATGTACAACTAACTATACTATAAATGGTACAAGAACATTGATGTGGAGAAAGGAGGAGATGAGGCACAATTGCATATAGCTTAACAGTAGGTATATCACCATAGATAACCCTAATAGCCATAAAGAGAGAGGTTTGCAACAACAAATAGTTCAGGCATAGCTTAGTTGAGCTTAGCCCAATATTAAGGGGAGCATAAAATATCAGATTCCAGAGATAGCCTTATAGGTTCAACATAATCAAAATCAACTGCAGTTAAGAGATCACAATGATAGAAGACCAAGATGCACTAGGAAGAACAAGCAACGCGCTTCAATTTTATAGCCCAACAACTCATTCTAAATGAATAAAACACCACCATCCGTAGCCTCCAATGTGGTACAAACAAGAAGCATATGTTGCTTTTAAGCTTGATAGACCCTAATTAAAAGCAAACACTGGAGCTAGGTTTTCATCAAATGATCCATCTCCACACTCTTTCGCTCTAACCACTAGTTCATATCACCAAAGACTCCATCATTTTCTAATCCTCCATTACGCAATCCTACTAATAACATACAGACAAACATCAGAAGGAAAATAGATTAAATTTAAGAGAACTTCATCAAACAACCCAAATTCCGAACCGCAAATCAATCGGATTACCTGATTGCCAAGAAGATCAAGAATATGCACGGTGCCGTCATGAGTGCCGAGCGCGATCATCCGCTCCGCAATCGCGATACAGCACGCGGCGTCGCTGGATAACAGCGTGGGAATACTGCCCCCCATTCTCTGGTACTTGAGCCGCGGCTCTTCCTCCTCCTCTTCCTCCTCCTCCTCCTCCTCCACCACCTCCTCCTCTTCTTCCTCCTCCTCGGAATCATCCTCTTCCTCTTCTCTCTCGTCGTCCCCCTCGACCCCGTTCTCCGACGGAATCGGAGCCATTGTAAGATGTTTCATTGAATGAGCACTGAGATCTGTTAAGGGTTTGGGGATTTCCGAATATGCTTTCTTCCGGGGGTTGGGTTAAAACGGCTTTCTTTATTTATTTGCAACGCAACAAAGAGAGTGGTGACGAGAGAAGCGCGCCACCTGTACTGCTTTTCCCTTCTCGCTTTTTCTCTTCTGTTTGGGGGTTTTCTCCCTTCGCTTTCTTTGACGGTGCCCCCCCTCGTCCGACTGGGCCCTAATTTTTGTGGTTAGGTCAAATTTTAATAATGGAGGATCTGATCCATTTCCTCTCCATCGCATTACCATCTCTATTTCTGGACGTTAATTTAAATTATTGGTTAGAATTAGAACGTATCAAAGAATAATATTTGGAACTTGCGGTGTTTTATGCTACCGCGTGTATTGCTGATATCGCCAAAGAATGAAAGAAAAGAGTCATTCCAAGTGATATAATTATTATAGGGCTGTGTGAGCTTTTTCATAGAAAGGGCCGGAGGTCTCGTGGCACCTTTTTGAATCTCTTTATAGTCGTGGGTCCACTCCAATGTTTATTTGAACGATCGAGATACATACATGAACGTATGAATTACGCGCAATTCTAATCATTTCGCATTTGCTAGTCAAGTTAATTCAATCGATTAAGGATCATCTCCGTTCACTTTTTCATTTGTCTTTGAAAGTCAAGTATGAGCCCCACGTACGAAGCTCACGTGAATTTTAAATTATTTAAAAATATTCAAATCATTCGGATTTTTAAAATACAACCTTAAAAGACAAAATTTAGTCAAGTGATGACAACTCCTTCTAGTTTTTTCTACTTCTATTCTTTCCACAGCCGTATCCAAAACGAGTTTGAAATTTGTGCGATGGGATGGAAGCCTGGTTATGTAGTGATGAGTCATTAAAATGACAGTTTAAATGTTGAAAGATAATATTATATTATAAAAATTTTATTAAATATTAAAAAAAATTGTACAAATTAAAATTTAAAATAGAATTTTTGTAAGAAATAATATTTGACTTTCATATTCGATTTTCTTGTAATCCATAAGGTTTTTTTAATAAAATTAATCAAAGGTTTAATTAAAAAACCTTAATTCAGGAAGGAATTATTTATTTATTTATTCAAAGAAAATTTTAAAACAAAAGAGAGGCTCGCATATCAGTGGTGGTTGTTCGGGCCAGCATTGCCTCAAAAGCGCAGCCGTGGTGTAGCCCGGTCCATTTGTCAAATGAAGTTCATGGCTGCACCCAAAGCGATGGGCTTGGGTGCTTGTGTATGTCGTCGGACGGCCCATGGTTGCATGCTTGTAGCCATGCCACATCCTAGCAAGTAAAAAAGAAATACGAAAAAAATATATATGTGGGAAGTGGGGGGAGTGAGTTAGCATTAAATCATGGCTAATTTTGATTTATAAAGTATAATTAAAAAGTGGGTTAATAGACAAATTATTGAATCATCTAATGCTACATGTACAATAAATAATTATCATTTATGTCTATAAAAAATCTCAAGAAATATCATGTAATGAGCAAAAACCTTAAGTATAACTATTGCTATTAGAAGAGAATAATCTTAACTTTGTCAATCTTATTGCTTTTATAGACAATATTTTTGTTGTAATCCCATTTGTACGATGTTTTCACACAATGCAGGTGTAAAAAGATTAGCAAGAAATTAGCAATTATTTTTCCTTCTATATATTTTTTCTTTTTTTTTTCTAGAGTTGACCTATGGTTTTTATATCAAGAATCTATTCCTGATTACAAAGGGTTGAATGCAGCTAGTGATTTTTTAATTTAATTTAATAAAGTGCACAACAAATTAGATTATCAATCTTTATTAAACAAACCAATGCCTAGAAAGAAAATCCTCCAATCATGCATAAATTTAACCAAAAGGGGCAAACAATGTAACAATAAAGGCAACAACAACAACTCAAGTGGTCATCCAAATAAGAAAGGATATTGTGGAAAATTTGGTAAGAAATATTGCAGGTAAAGCAATTGTAACAACAACCATAATCAAGGCAATGATAATTTCTCAAACTCTAACGATTACTAATTCCATCAAAGGTTCTAGCATCCTTGATATGGAGATAATAAACTAAGGATTATGTGCTAATTATGCAATAAAATTGAACAGAATATCAAGACATGCAAACCATATCCGCACTATTTTTTTAACTTCAAGCCAACCTTGTGGTTGCTAGTCATGGCAATGGCAATTAATATAAGTGATAGATTATAAGGCCTCTCACCATGTCACTTTCGATTTTTAGGATCTATCATTACACCATGATTACAGTAGTAACCATATTATTATCAATTATGGTAAATGTATTCATATACCATATTTAAACTGGACAACATTTTGTGTACAACCCTTGTTCTAAAAAAATTGTTTTTTATATCTCGCCTTGTACTCAAAATAGTACATATATTGATTTTTTTCCCAATTGTTTTGTTGTAAAGGATATGAATACAAGGACATCACTTGTCGAAGGCAATAATAAAAGAATGTGTATCAAAAGTTGACACCTTCACCCACAACCAATGCATCCAATCAAGCATTTTTCATCACCATAAAGTGTACGAGTCATTGGCATCAATGTGTTGGTCATTTATCACTCAAGATTCTCAAAAATTTAGTGTCTAGTCAGCCTCTTCTAGTTCGAGTTCTTCTTTTAACTATTGTGATTCTTATTTTTGTAATAAGAGTCATAAACTCTCATTCAAATTTCATCTATTTTCTATAATTAACTATTTCAAATTTTATATGCTAATGTATGGAGACTTGCACCTATTAATCGTTTGATAATTTCCATTGTTATGTTCTCTTTATGAATTATTAAACAAAATATTTATGACTAATTTATTAAACAAAAATCTGATGTCGATTTAATTTTGAGTAATTTAAAAAGGTTGCTAATTTTTTTTTCCAAACTTATATCATCACAACCTATTTTGAAAAAGGTGATGGATACCAAAGTCACCACTTGACACTAGTGATAATGACATTCAACACCTAAATTCTCCTCTTCGTTCACCTAAACTTGTTAGAGCCACAGAGCATCAATATCAACACATTGTCGAGATTGGTGTTACACTACTCCATGAAGCTTCCATTCTACTTACCAATTTGTTGCATTTCAATTTACTATGAATTTTGTTAACTACCTTTCAACACTTTGGTTAATATTTGTGTTACCATTGGCCCAACCTTTATGGCACCAATAGTGAACTTCAACCTCGCTCTCATTCATGTATTTTTCATGGTTATTCATATGAGCGCAATGTTTACCATTACTTATACTCTTAATTTAAATATATATATATATATATATTTGTCTCTTACAATGTGGCCTTTATTGAAAAATCATTTTGTTTCAAAAACCTTCTACAATTGGAAAGTCGTGTGCATATGATAGCTCTCCAAATTGGACTTAGTTGAATTTTCACCTCATTATATGGTTCCTATTAATTTTTTTTGTTTTCTCTAATCCAAGGATTTCTAACTCTATCTTATATCCTATTCAAACCCTAAAATTATCTTTTGGGTCTTAATTCTCCTTTATCATTCTACTATCCACTATATTCATCCACTCCACCCATATCTTTAGTACCAAATTTGGCATTCCCTTCTAATGTCATACTCTTTTCATTGAGCTATTCAAGGACACCCTATGAACCTTATGTGAACAATGTCCCCATGCAAGATGTTTCCTCCTCATAAGACGTCTTATAGGTATGCCCTTCTTCCTTATTACCAATACTTTCCACCCACCAACGTCATGTGATAATTTGGTCTCAAAATAATATTTTCAAGTTTAAAAAAAAAAAAAAAATCACCTTGTCACCACTAGCCCACCTTATTCCATCCAGTGATTAAACTCACTATCGTTATCGAAACACAAAATCCTTACGCTAGTATCACCTACATTTGAAAAGTTTGATGAAAAGTTTGATGCTCTTGTTCGAAACTATACATGGACCCTGTTCCTTTTCATTCTTCCCAATATGTCGTCGAGTGTAAGTAGATTTACAAGACCAAGGGAAATCTAGTAGGTTAGTTGCAAAGTCCAAGACTCACCTTGTTGTTATAACATTTCTTCAATCAATAAAGATTGATGTTAGTGATACCTTTAGTCATATTGTCAAACCAATGACCATTTAGGTTATTCTCACTTTGACAATAAACTTTAATTGGCTCTTGTGTCAATTGGATAAGAATGATGTTTTTTTCAAACTTTCATTGATGATTTGTATATGCAACAATCATTTGCATTTGTTGACTCTCAAGTTCCAAGTCGTGCATACAAATTCAATAGGAAGTTATGGTACTTGACATGCGTTGAGAGCTTGATAATGAACTTTGAGTATTTCTTATGTCTCACAACTTCATTAATTCCAATTATCATCAATCATTGTTTATCCACATTCATGGAAAACTCACATTTGTTCTTATTTTCTATGTCAATGACATTTTCATTAAAAACAATTTTGACGCATTTCTTGGTCACTTCATTGTTATCTAAGCATGTCGGTTTTTTTTTTAAGGATCTTGGTCCCTTGAGCTACTTTAACAATACTAAAGTAGTTCTCATCATCCATGACTTTGTACTTGTTGAAATACAAATACAACCACAACATGCTTGGGAAGACAAACATGAATGGGGTTAAAAAAAAGTCTTCAACATGCTATCCTCTATAAAACTTGTTCATCTCAATGATGTTGTCCACTCAATTGATGCAACTCAATATTGTCAAGTCATTGGTGCCATGAAATATCTCTCACTATTTCGTATGGACATCTCTTCTATCATCCACAAATTGTCTAGGTTAATTGATCAACCTTTTGTGAATCATTAGATAATTTTAAAACGTATTCTTTGCTACCTCAAAGTTATCTTATAGCATAGAGTTTTCATTCAATGAACCTCTTCAATTCATCTCTATGCCTTTGTTGATGCCAACTATGCAAAATATATAAATGATCACACTTTGCATATGCTTACATTGCATTCATTAGTGTTACTCTCATTAATTGGAGTTTTAAAAAACAAAAAAGAGTAACTCAATCCTCTCCCTGAAGCTAAATATTGAGTTGTTACTTCCACTGCTGCCAATATCAATTGGATTCAAAACCTTTTGTATGTGTTTCATGTTGCTAATTCAACTATGCTAATGATTCTATCGTGACAATGTAGGCATGAAATGTCTCTATGCTAACCCCATCTTTCATTCTCAAATGATACACATCGCTATTACCTTTGGTGCCTAAGCCCTATAAAAACTTTGGTGCCTTAAGCCTATCTTGTATCCTTTATAACTATTACCTTAAGATGGGTGGCGTGATTTTTCAAAATATAAGGAAGTGCTAGTGTAGTTGAGTTGAGGTTGGTGTGTTTTTTTTACCAAATTCAATAATAAGAGTTAAAATATGATCCAATCAAATAACATAAATAAATGATATAAATGATGTTTTTTATGACGAAATATTTAAGGGACATAATTATAAAAAATGGAATAATAATTTACATTGAGAGTATTTTTCATATAAATGTCCAAACTTCGTTATGATGTCACCCTTCACGCTCTTGAATAAAATCAACTATCACTCTTATTAAAATTTGTACTACACTTTACACATGATGTTATTACTTATTAGCATAAATAAAATTGATACCACTTAGTTATAACTTATACAACGCGTCCTATACTTTGGACTATTATAAATTAGAAAAATTATACTAAAGAGTTTCCTCATTGATATAATTGGGCTAATTATAAAGTTTTGCAATCATCCTTGAGTTAGGTATAAAATTAGTGTGAAATACAAAAGACCAAATGTAAATATTTGGATATCCTTATCTATAAAAGTTAAGATAGCTTTTTAGATTTTATCCATTTGACAAATTGACCAAACATAAATGCCCTACTATTAGAAAAAAGCAATATTAATATGAATTTCCACAACATCATTGCTAATAATTATAGTAATAATAAAAACAATAGTCAAAAATGTATTTGTAATAATAATTATAACTTGCAATATGGTGAAGGCACATAGTGAAATACTCCAAAACGTTTCTTGATGACTTGCAATATGGCAAAGCCACATAATCAAATCCTCGAACATGTTTCCTGTTGACTAAATGAACTTCGTATCATATCACCCTTAGAACCATGGATGAGCTAAGGAATAACTCCCTAGGAAAGGGTTGGGATACTACTACTCGGAGAGAGACAACTTCTATAATAATTTTAAGGGTGTCTCTCTTAATGGGCTTGAGTTAGTCTCTCAATTTTTTTTACCCAAGTGGAATACCTCATTTTTTTTACCTAAGTGGAATACCTCTAATGGTGCCTTACCTTACAACATTGTAAGGTTCAAAATTTGACCCTCTTTCTTGATGAAAACTTCAATAAAACACATCCTACCTTTCATAGACTTCAATTTATTTTCTTGCATGATTTAAAGGCTAATGTTGCTAATTTAGAAAAATAAATAAATAAAAAATCCTCACCTTGTTCAATGGGAAGTCATTTGCATGCGAGTAATTGTAACTTTATTATGATTATGGTTAACCTTGTTGACCTAATCATAATCAAATATCATTATAAATAACCTTTAAGACCAATAAAAGAGTTATAAGGAGATTCCATAACTCTTTGCTTCCAAAATAAAGAATAAAAATTTCTCGATGATAGTTTAAAATCTCAAATTCTTTAGGTTATGGTTTGGTTTCTAAAAATAGAAGAGAAAAAGTAAGAGAAAGAAAATAAAAGGAAAAGGTAGAATGGAAAAAAAAGTGAAATAAATTTAAAATTCATAAATTATTTTTATATGATGCTGTATACTCATTTCAATTATTTTAATTTTTTTATGAAAATATTAAATAATTTTAAAATGTATAACTTTCTAATTAATGTTAATTATATATGATTTTTTTTTTTCGTATTTTCTATATCAAAACTATTAACATTTTTTTTCTTAGTATTTTCAATGCAATTTTTATAATCATCTTTTCTATGCTATAGTTTTAAATACAGAAGGAGAAATAAACGTCCCAAACAAAAATCTCTAATCATCATTTCTCTATGATGGAGAAATATTTGGTCAGCGTCTTTTTTAAAACTACTTTACTTGTTTCTTAGGGCAAATTTTTACATTATTAATTGGCACCTTGTCTGGTGGGTGATAACTTATAAGTCAAAAGAATGACACCAAAAAAATTTAAGAAGACCAGCGCATCTACTTCACTTTTACTGTCCATGCTACTACCGTAGGAAATGTAACGTATTAGATTACATAATTTTTTTTTTATATACTTCTATTTTTATTATTTATAGAAGTAAAAAAATATAAATAATTTTTTAATTTTTAAAGTAATGTTCTCGTAATTTTCAAAATTTTAATTTGAGGTACAAAAATTGGAAAATAAAAGCACGATCTAGTGAGAAAATGATAAGATTATGCAAATTAGTAAAAATTGGGACGAAATTATAGAAAAGTCTAACGAGGAATTAGAGAAAAATGCACAAACTCCACCAAGCAGGAGCATGATCATATAAATTGCGACCGAACTTCTTCCACATCTCACCACTCACCACTTTGTGAAAACACCAAAAACAGAGGACACAGATAACACAAAAAACACTTTTCCGATCCGATCTCCGCAACGCCTCCTTCGCTCGAATCCGACTGTTATATGGAGTCTCGACGCCTCGATCTCGGACCGATGAGTTGAAATGCAGCCAGCTGATTCGTCGTCATTGTCTCGCCCAGTGTTGAATCCTTTCTCCTTCAATGACGATTTGAGCAGTGAGGGTTTCGGCGGCCCTAGGGTTTTGTTCTTCGCTTCGCTTTTTCTGTTCCAAGGAGGGGGAATGGATTTATCCAAGGTTGGAGAGAAGATTCTCAGCTCGGTCCGGTCCGCCCGATCGCTCGGCATTCTTTCTGCGCCGTCCGATCGTCCTGAGGTAGGGACTTGTGCGTTAATGCGGTTTTCAGATTTATTTTTTGGTGAATTATGGTTTAGGTTGATGTTTGGAGGCCGAAAAATAAAAAAATTGAGTAATTTTTTTTCTTCAGAAAACTACAAAACTGACCTCGGTAGGTAAGTTGAGTGCTGGTTTCTGTGTACGCGAGTCCTCAATACTGAAAAATCCGAGGTTGAAACAATTTAGTTCATCTTATTTTCCCTATATATTTTTTTCAGCATTAGGTTAAACGAGCAATAGGCTTTACCAGAAAATTAAATTAGGTACTGGAAATCAGTAGGAGTAATGCATTCTGCTTAAAATTGGCTTCTTGTATTATAATTATCATTACATTACTTAGGCTTTAGCGTGTGACTTGGATGACTGCGATCATCTAGATGGAGAATGTTTCTAATTGAATTATTTTTGTTTGTTAATCTTTTCCTCTTGGCTGGAAATCTAACATTTCTAGGTTTGTTTATGTTTTGAGGGACACAATGAATTTTAAGTAACATGGGGTTTCAGGTGTGAGCAGTTATAGATGGTATATGTTATTAGATATCTGCAGGTTTGGTGATCGTATTCTTAAAGTGGAATCCTCAATTAGAATAGAAATTGATGATAATTGCTTGTTATATCTTGTTGGTCTAAGGAAGGACATTTTGGCATCATGGCATTTGTGTAAATGGGAAAACAACATTGACAGGGAAAATTAATTTAGTGCAGGGTAGTGAAGGGGAAAAATGAAAACAAAGGAATTAAGAATAGAATAAGTGCTGACAAATGGACAATGCATAAGGCTCCTACTTTGATATCCATGTTTGATCTTATTTCAATTCTTAATTTGGGGCCATAGTTTTTCCTTGCCAATAAGAAATTTAGCTTCAAATTCAATTGTGGCAGAAATTTATCTTGAGTGCTCCTAGAGTGTACATGTATCAATGCACGTTCATGCATAAGGTTGAATGGCTTATGATTAAATGATCTGATTAAATATGCCTATGAATGATATGCTAATTAGCATTGAATGCTTACTTATAAATAAGATATTAATGTGCCATTGGGAAGGGAACTATTAGGGATCATATAACAAAAGTAAATAAAAATACTAGAAAGGACCTATGTAATTAGTGTGTACCTCAATGCTTTTTTTTGGAAAATTATCACATGAATGAAATGATTCTAGATGACCAGTGATGTATAATGGGTGGATGGAACCACACTTAAAAGAATGTGGGAGAACAAGTCAAGAGAAGAAATGAGAGAAGAAAGTATTTCACAGAACAAAGAACTATTTGAAGAGCATGACATAACATGGGGTAGTTCTTGTTCGAGAAAGAAGAGGCAAATGCCTAAGAATAAAAAGGGAGATTACTAGTCTCAAATGGAGAAGCTGGTTTGGGACAAAAATTAAGAGTCGCTTGGAAGAGGATATAGGTTCAAAGTTGTTCTTTCATTTCATTACTAACCTGAGAAGTAGGGTTAATATGAGTTCTAAATTAAGGGTGGGATGAAGGATAGTTGATAGAGGAATTGCATTGAATGTTGCAATTCATATTCTTCTTTCTTCATTCTATGTAATAGCACCTTCCTTTCTTTTACTTTTTATTTTCTCTAGAAATCACGGAGGGTTGCATGGGCATTTTTTTGATCAGAAACAAAAGATGTATTGATTGTGAGAAAAGTGCATGAGATGGAGTTGCATAGGAATTTTTACTAAGGAGCCACTTTCATGTGGAATATGTTTTGGGCACCAATACTTTTTTAGCACTCTCTGGAGGCATGTATAACATGCCTTAGATGTGTCATCATTGTGTTCATGTTTGCAAAATAAGCATAAATTACCTTGAAGGAAACTGAGGGGAGATAGTTTTCACCTTCCATCACAACACTAACTAAGAAAGCATGTCATAATTCTTACAAGAAGTGAGATTACAAGATGAAGACCCCCATCTGCAATTGCAAATTTCCTGATGCTTTTTCAGTTTTAAAAGACTACATGGTTCTATAAATAACAAACTCTTTCGTTGTTTTGAAAGAAAAAGAAATATATGAAGGAGCTTAATGCAGCCTTCTTTCCTTGTTTTTGTGCTGCTTGTATTTTTGGTCTAAGTTGGTAATAGAAAATTCAATTATGTCCTTAGTCGATTTTATTGATTGGTTGAGATTGGATTGAGGGAGGGAGTATTTTTGTTTTCCCTATACTTTTTGGCGCTCTTTGGTGGCCGATTGTATACACCATGTGTACCTTGGTGTGCCCCCTTTAGTGCTTTTTATTAATATTTATTAATACTATTGCAATTTACTTATAAAAAAAAGGTTTTTTTTTGGCGCTTTTAATATATTCTCTTATTTATCCAAAAAAAAAAAATAACTTGGGGAACCAAGGTGGTCGACAAATTTTCAAAATCTAGGAGCGTTGATGCTATATTTACTAGTGGTTCTTGGGTTAGGTTTATAATGATCATGGTGGGTGAGTAATCAGCAAAGTGCATCAAAAGAAGATGAGCAGTCGCACCATGAAAAACATGCAAACCACTAATTGACGTATTATATTGAGTTTTTCTTGGTACAGTTCTGCTGCATGCATATATCCTAATGATTAGTTTGCTGCTACAATGATTTTTTAATCAATGGGAGTGTATGACGATTTGGTTCATGAGTTTTTTTAATTTTCCTTGTATAGGTTCCAGCTCGTGTTGCTGCTGCAGCAGCAGTTGCTCGTGCTATTGCATCATTACCTCCTCATCAGAGGCTAATTCTCCCATCAAGTTCTGAAGAATTGAACTCAATATATGGGAGCAGACCTCGTGGTCAAGTAGTGGAGGAGCTGGAGGAAGACTTCTATGAAGAGGTTTTAGTCACTTATTATTGTCACTTTTGGTTTTAATATGGGCTTGATTATGTCTTCAACAATATTTTTGTTCGCTGATACTGTATGGATCTTACATGACATTCTTCTTTAATATAACATGATTCATTGGTGCAAAAGGTACTAATGCATGCTTTAACATGGGATTGTTACTTTTATAATGAGTAGTTGCATTTACAATACACCTCTTATTGTTTAGTGGCTTTATATAATTGGGAAAAAATTTATTATTATTTTAACTGTCCTATATAATTTGGTTTTGATTGGGGAAAGAAAATTAAATCAATTCTTATCAATAGGAAAGTAATAAAGTAATTTTCAACAGCTCTATATAATAGGAAAAATAAATATCTCTTGTATAATTTTCTGAGCTTATGAAAGATGCAGTCAATCTTGATATTGGTGAAGCTTCATCATATCTTGGGGCATGAAACTAGTCCTTTTTCAAGTATGCTGCTATTAGCACTTCACAGCTGTATTGTGATTGGACTTGGTTTACTTTCAT